>NC_073691.1:83254414-83877181 GCF_029784155.1 Uranotaenia lowii
GATGCACTTTGAAACACCACAACCGTGTGAGCTGAATGTTGATGGTTGGCTGGAATGAACTACTTTTCTGCCCAGACGCGCGAGCTCCCGTGTGACGACCTGTGATGAGGATGAGGACGCCGACGACGATGATGATTAGCTAGAACAGCTACACACTATCCTTACGTCCCCCGATCTTTTGGCTTGGAACAGGAAGAACATTGCTCAGCAGCTTCTGCCCGGTTGAATTTGATCCGATTTAGCACTTCCCCCCGTATCTTTGAACTTTGTAGTTATGGGTTTTGGATTCTTGGCGCGTACCATCGTAGTTGGAGTTTTACAGATAACGGCCTATTTGTGCGATCGTCGAAGATTAGGTAATACTTGAAAAGTATAAATCGATTCTGGAGAATGATTCAGTTTCTAACTCTTTGACGATTCAAGAGCTTTCGTTTTAAAACAAAATTTGTCGAAAAAAAACATAGAAAATTTATTCCTAACAATAATTTGAAGCTAATTTCTGGTTTTCAAAAATCTATCTACCTCTTTAACTTTCCAAACAACACGGGACTTTGAAGCAAGCTTTCCCGAGTGCATTTGTACATTTTTTGACTGTGGTGGCCACATAAGGATATGCATTTAATTTTACAATTTTCATCCTCATTACAAAGAAAAACCCCCTGATTTCATATACTTGACAGTGAATATACCTTTCTTACAGTCTGTTAGTTATATGTGGATACATCAACGAAATTATTGCGACACATTCAACAGGGCATAACTTTTTTACCATTGGGTAAAAATCAACCCAATTTTGCACACTTTCTCACTAATGTGTAGGGGAGAATGAGGATACTTGATCACTGGGGATACTTGATTCCTTAGCTCAGGCATGTCAAACTCGTTTGGGTGTGCGGGCCGCATTAAAAAATTTCTATGACGTAGAGGGCCGCAGCCAAAATCAGTTAGAAAACATAACATATTAGTTTCGCAAAGATTAGATACAATACAATGGAATATAGTTATTAGTAAACTTGGAATGAAATTTTACGTAAAATTTTTATTAAAGATTTTAATGTTTAACATTCTTATATTATAATGCATTATATCTATTGTCCTGATGCTTGACATCTTTTCTGAGATACTAGTTTATAAATATCAGGTTGAAGTTTATTTGTCACTGACACTTTCATTACTGATGATTAATTTATATCAGATAATCTCGAACGATGAGGAGTTATTGCAGCTTTCATTATGGTAAAAAAAATGCTCACATGGATAGATACTTGCAAACATAGCTAGAATTCTGGCAACAAATTTCCGTAACTCAACGTAGCGTTTCTTTGGAAATTTGGTTGATCCATAACCGTAACTTCGCTTGAAAGTTTCTTATAAACAATCATCATAACCAGCAGTTATGATATTTTTTTTCTTTTCCTTGAAGTTTTAAGTTCAAATCTTGCAGGTGGCCAATGAGATCAACGGCAAATGCCAAGTCCTGAAACTAGTCGTCTGCTTATTTACCTTACACATAATCTTACACCTCAAACTGTGGTTCAGAGCAACAGTGTTATGCGTGTTTTTCTGAGAGGAAATTAAAACTTCGATAAATATTTGCATTAAGTTGAAATGTTACATTCATTTTAAGTTTTTTGCAGTAATATTTTATATAAAAATCAGTGGAGTTTTTTTTGTGACAATTTAAGACGGGGCTACGCGGGCCGCATTGACCAAGGCCGCGGGCCGCATGCGGCCCGCAAACCCCCAGTTTGACATGTCTGCCTTAGCTATATCTCGAAACTGGAATGTCTTACAAAGATCAAATGTTCTAAAAAAATGTGCCAAAATGAGCAAAATAACAATGCTTGTAGTTTAAAAAATTTTAACAAAATAATTGTTTGAGTAATTGAACTTTGTTTGAAAAATTTCACAAAATGCAACTCGAAGATCTTTTTTCATAACTTGAAAATGTTCCTTTCATGGTAAAATTATGAAAAAAAAAAAATATTAGTTCCAATGTATCAATCGTTCGAGCGTAAAATGAACTTCATAATGCCATATTTTCAAAGCAAGGGAAAACTCTCAACTTTTTTCAGAAAAAGTTTTCTAAAATGTTGATTATGGGTACAATTGAGATGAGAAGTAGGCGATGTTTTCTGCCAATCGCACGCGTTTTTCTCTCCGTCCGCGAAAATTTTATAAAACTTTAATTTTCAACGTTTTATAGATTAATAAATATCAAAAAGTGTTCAAATGTAATGATTGAGATAAAGTTTAAAAGGGTGCACTGGATGTTCCGCAAATTCCCCGTGAAATAAGTTAAATTTTTGAAGTTGTTCAGCGGGTGGCTGCGTAAGCGACGTGATAAAATAGTTTTGTTCGGCCTGGCTATATCTCTTTGGGTTTTTAAAGAGTGTTTAAGGAAATGATTGTCCAGAAAAGTACATGAAGATATTCAGTCGCTCGAAAAAAAATCGATTAAGTGCGATAAATAAGCTTTAAGAAAAATGTGTGCGATCTCTCGGTCTTACTCGCAAACAGCTGCGTTTTCGTCTAAAGAGTGTCGTAAAAGTTGGTTGTTATTGAGAGGGCTCAGAACTGTGATTTGCAATAAATTGGATACGGGAAAGGTTCAAAGTTTCATATTAAAATTTGATAAGACAGTGTACAGAATCGTGTTTTGTTAAATACTGAAATTTGATCATTGACGTGGCGTATTTTGGGTTTCGCGTTCGGCGAATTTGTGGGATTCAATTTTCCGGTTGCTGAGATGCGTGTCATTTTTTCGTGTCCTGCTTACGAGCACGTTTGTATTCCGCGTACATTTGGACAAACCGAAGTAAAATATGGTAAAAACATATACATCCGAGGTCTTGTTTAATAGCAGTGGTTCAGATCGAAGGTGAAAAAGTTGTGCTCATAAAAAGAAAGGATTTTGTGGGAAAGTGTGTTTGCAATGCAAATGTGGTTTCTAATTTGTGTTCACTGGAGAGTTACCGAGGAATTGTTCCGAAGAAGAAGCGGACACACGATAAGTATTTTTGGAAACAAATAATAACATAAATTTATTAATTTATTTGATTTTCCATAATTGCGAAATATGATTTCATTTGGCCATTGCCTGCGATGAACTATATTATCGATCAATGTTTAAATTATAAGGGTAAATTAAAAAACCTTTCGAGCTCAAACAGACCTCGGAAGGTTTAATCTTCTACTAATATTTTCCATTTCTCTTTTTTATTTTCAAGAGCGAGTAAAGGCGCTTTATCCTTGGTCGATGACCAGATATGATTGTACACTGAAATCCAAAACAGAAAAAATAAGTTAAGAATTCTTCAAAATGTTTGTTTCATAAAGTTTTGTGATTTCTATGTACTAAATAAATCATTTCCAGCCCCTCTAGAATGGTCCTGGTGATTGGCGAAGTTTCCTTAAATTACACATGGTTTCTTCATCAAGGAGCATTTTTCTTAGCATGCTTCCAACGATAATGTCCATTTGAAACGTATGGTACTGGTGGTCCACGTTTCTTCCTGTTCCTGTGTTCCGGATGTCTTTGCGTTCTCTGCTCCATGGTAGGCCCAACCACATTATGTTTTCGATAATTTTAATGTTTTTATGTTAAAATAATCAAAAACATGATTAAAGACAAGAAGAATATTTACACACTTGTATTATTCTTTGGGACTCAGACATAAGTTCTGGCTGTGGAAGTACGATTAGTGATTAGTGATTAGTGATGTTGATTATGGGTACAATTGATCCCCTAGAGTTAGGTACAATTGATCCCCCTTCCAAACGGCATATTCTTTTTTCTGAATTGATCGTTATGATTGCTGATTACGAAATTACTAATATTTATCCAAAAGCTTATATTTATCAAACAATTGTCTGATGTGAAGAGCAAAAATAATTAATTTTCTCTAATTATAAAAAATAGCGCCTTTAAGTATGCAATGTTATTAGCGTTGAGACAAAGTTATAGAATTTTCTTCTTATGTCTGCTATAAATTGTGAAATGAGAACAAACATGACCTAAATAGTCAATTAACATTCTACCTTGGGGTTTTGTTTGATTTTTATACAAGGATTAGGGCTTCCTGAATAAAAGATCAAGTTTCCTTCAATAGGGGATCAAATCTCCCCTAACTTCAGAAAAATCGCATTTTTTTTACTCTCACGAAAATGCTTCTAGTTCATCAACGGGTTCAAGTATCGTTCTAATTTTTGGAGCATAGAAACTTGAAGTTACATGCTGTCAGAAAATGTCAAAGACGGCGAGTTGCTAAATTTTTCCAAAAAGATATGGTGAAAATAAGAAAAGGAGATCAAGTATCCCCACTCTCTCCTACTGTTTACATGCTGTCAAATTCGAAGTCGTGTTTTTCGATTTAACGAAAATGGAAGTGAGCCAATGCTAGTCGAGAGAGCAAATGCTTTCCAAACACCTGGAATTTCCTGACCTGTAGCACCGGCAGTTGGGAAAAATGTTAAACAATCACAATTCAACCGTCTTCAGAGTGTTGAAGCAGTTGACGTTGGACCACGGCAAAGGAGCTGGAAAATCGGAACCTAATTCGCATTCGCAGGAACAGTCGCCTAAAACTTCGGTTGGCGCTACGCAACAACTCTCCGTTTTATGAAATTACAATCGGTCGGGTTTGCAACATCTTCTCTTTCGAGATTGTGGTACACTTCCTGACTTATAATTTCAATAGAAGCTAAGTCTCCCATTTCGTTGCCTCAGATTATAAAATCTCTTAAAATGGAAAACCAGCCCCACAGAATGTTGAGGGTGCCCTGGCCGAACCCTGCGGACTGTGTGGGGAAGGGGGAAGGTATGTTAGTCAACGTTTACTTACAGGTAGATGCAGAGATCTCTACGACCCACCCATAAACGTGAGGAGGTTTTGGAGCATTGTTAGTTATTTTGGGAAGGGTTAACCCTGGGAGATGCTAGGCCAGCATTGCGGGTTCTGAATTTGTCCTACACCTCCTATGCTCCTAAAGTTTCCTACTGAAACTCCTAGATCTGATTTTGAGGCTCGTGGTTACATTTCGCATTTAGAATGAATAATTAAATTTTATGAAATTCTCGGAACTGCCATAATTTTAAATGAATAGTTTGCGAATATGATCTATCATCTGGAAATGATCTATCAATTTTTAAATTTTCAAATGTAGAATTCGAAGTCTAACTAATTTTTGAATTTTTATTAAGTATCTACATTGTTCTAGCTTGCCTCGTTATTTTTTAATTATTTCTAACTATTGAGTTTATTATAGCTCAACTAACTTCTATCAATATTTCAAATGTGATATTACAGGGTCATCCTAACATGAAATTTCAGCTTTTAAAAGCATTACGTTCGGATTACATTTATCGAAAACTTTCAAACTCAACCATGTTAGCGTCATCCAAATTCCAAAGAAATTGACGGGCAAAAGTTTTACTAAGAAAAATGAAAATTTCAAATTTAAAGTTAAGTTCATGCTTTTCTTATTAATATGCACTTCATACACCAAATTATCGCACAAAAACGAATGAAATTTATGAAATATCACCGGCTCACTTATAAATATAACTTTTTTTCCATCAGAAAATAGTGCTAACTTTCTGCAAAAATTAAACGCCTAAATTTATACTATAACTTTCTTACGCTAAACTTGTATGCAAGTTTTCATTAGGAAAAATTATTTTCGTGCAACTATCCAAAGTGAAATATTTCATTTAGAGCTATTTAGAGTTGTTGTAAGGATGAAGCTGTCAAAATTCCACTCTACACGCTCGATTTTATATAACCATTTATATTTACAAAATAACCATTTTCTGGGTTTCCCTGTAAAACTGCCAATATGGTTATTTTTTAAGAAAGATTATGGTTGAATTTTTAACCATATTCAAAGTTTAAAAGCGTTAACCATAAAATGGTAGAAAATTCAACCTCAACTCTCGATCCAAAATTTTATTGAATTCTGAAAGTCGACATTTTGTTTTTTTGTGGTGCAGGTAGCTCGTTTATTATTTTTTTATTACTCCGGAATTCAAGAATAAAATTTCGAAAAAGTGTTTGTTCTAATAGCCTAACGAAAATCATGGCCAATCACGCGAAGAACACGGAAAGTAGCTCGGAGTTAATCAATCATCCGGTAAAACAACCCAGCCAGCAACAGATATTTGACGACCCGGGGAATCAACCTTTATGGAACTGCACCCGAGTGGATCCCAGTGGACAAGATTAGAGCCGAGCGGCATTTTCCAGATCCGGAGATATTTACACAATCTACCAGTAAGTCTTTCTAGTATTTTAGAATAGAATTATGAATTATGACCTTTGGCATCCTTTTCAGCTCCACCACGCAGAAAAAGAACGGGGAGTCGTTTCAACAAAACGATTTGTTAATTTATTTTATATGCTAAATGCAGATTTTTTTATAGCTATCATAAAATAATGGAATATAAATAATGATAAAAAATAGTTATTTGCACACACACATTTTTTATTACCTTGAATGGAAATTTGAGTTATTTTTAAGCGAAAAAGGCTTTATTATAATAATCGTGTGAATTAAAAACGATCAGTTGAAAAAAGGAAAAAAAATACATTAAAATTAGTCCGCCGGCTCATGGACCCGAAGCTAAAGTTAAAGTTTTCCAGTTAAAGTAAGGTTTTTTGGTAAACTGTAATATTGATTTTTTTTTAATTACGTGTTTGTTTTCAGGAATATTAATGGTTTGCGGATTCAAAGGTGGAAATGAAGGCTGCGAAGTTATCACTGCTGCAGAGATCTTGAGTTCCGCGAGAAGCGTCTTTTGCCGTTCTTGCAGAAGCACGACGAAGCTCCGCTGTTTTGGCCAGATTTGGCATCAGTCATATGGAGTGGTATGAGTCCAGTTTTGTTCCAAAGGACATGAAGCGGACCCTCCAAACTGTCCGGTGTTGCGCCCGGTGAAGCAGTACTGGGCAATAATGAAGCGCAAACTTCGGAAGAACCAAAAGAAAGTCCAAATCGAAAAGGACATTTTAAGAAAATGGAAAAAAAACCTGAGAAACTGATGACACTGCATAGATTTTGATGGAGGGCATCAAACGATAAAGCGTTCAATTTTACTCTGAAGGCTCCATCGATTAACTTTTCTTTTGATTTTTGAAGTAAATATTTGTTTAAAACTACCCTAAAGTTTTGGTTTGGTGTCGCAATAATTTCGTGTTCGCCCTTTATTATACAAAATCATAAACAAATGATATGAAATTCTAATGCAGTTCATCCAAAATTATTTGAAAATATGAAAAATTCAAAATTGTATGTAAGATAAAAGTATTTGAGAACTATCATAATTTTCATATAAATAACTTCATTTGCAACTTATTTGTGATTTTTTAAATAATTGATTAATTTGAAATTCAAATCACCGGAAGTGGTTTGAGTTTCTCTACAATATGAGTATTGAGTGAAAGGGCCCAACTAATAGGAGAAAAAAAATTGTGACTTGACGCCATCATTAATCCACGATTACGATTTTCTTTTCAAAGCTGTAAATTACTGAAAAACTCTTGAATCATCCTCAATATAGGCATTGGGTGAAAGGGCTAAACAAGTTGAAGTCGAATTTCGCTGTCCAACGCCATCTTGAAATCCAAGATGGCTGCATCCGCTCAACTTAAAAATGCTGTAAATGATTGAAAATCGCATATAACCCCCGGAATTTGGGGTCGATTTTCGCTATCTGACACCATCTTGACATCTTTTATTTTCAAAACTGCATTTTGCAGATTATCGCTTGAAACCCTCATAATATGGGCATTGAGAAAAAGGGCTAAACAAAAAGTAGTCGAAATTGCGGCTTCCACTTTAGTTAAAAATGCTGCAAATCACTCAAAATCAAACGAAATCCTCACAATACGTTCAAGTTCAGCGGAAGCCACTATCATAGATTTCAAGATGGCGTCCGATAGCAAAATTTGACTTCTTCTCGTTTAGCCCTTTTACCCAATATTGTCTGGGTTTTAAAGTTAAGCGGAAGCAGCAATCTTGGAATTCAAAATGGCGTCGGACAACGAAATTCGACTTCAACTCATGGTATCATTCAACCGGACATCTTTTAAAAAGTCTGCACACATTTACTGTACTTATGATTAACAACTCAGTAATGAGGAACTCATCCTTCGCGTGAAACTGGTTGGCTTGCCAGAGAAACGTCAAAGTTTAGCTATTTCTATGATTCTCATAAAACCGTTATAAAACTAAACAGCCATATTCGTGACCATAATAAACCTATTAAGCAATGTATTGATTAACGCCATGTTCGTTGCAAAATCGAAGGGCACAAAATGATGCTAAGTTGATGGATTCACGATGTCAAGTATTTGAAAATATTTGTTCATGCCTATTTTTAATCAATTCCACTATGTTTGCGATGTTTTATAAAAGCTTCTGTGACCGAAAATATACAGCATAGTAATTAAATCAAAGATAAAAAAATACTGATGATGACGGTCCTTGAACAGGGCCAAAAAGCCAGATTTCAGCCTTATTAGAGATCTGGTGCGTTTGAGCCTTTTATGAAGATTAATGCTATAGCTCTAACGAAGTTGCGCTCTCTTGCTCCCGGATCATGACGCTTATCCTTGATATTGGATAGTTAATTCTAATCTAGATATTAGATATTGAATCCTGATCCAAAAATTTTAAAATCGGATCCTGATCTCGGATTCTGATACGGATCTTGATCTCAGATCCTAGATCCTGATTTACGTAATACAGTATTCTTGCTGAAAAGTCTGAACTCTGATCCAGAATCTGATCCTGAACCGAGATCCTGATCCTGGATATAAAAGTCTTGATCCCGATACAGCCCAAGCAACCAAAAGTTTCGTTTAAAAGGTCAAAATCTCTCTTCTCCACTATTATTCCGGTCACCACCAGCCCATGTGGTTCTGCCGCTTTCTCGACACCCATCTTTATTCCTCCTAACAGCTCAATTCATCTGACTTAATTGCTTTATTTTTTACTTTGTTCGATACATGCTGGGACGCACGTCAGTTCTGTTACAAATTTGTTTAATTTGCTTACTCCAGAAACCAAACAACGTAATGAAAAAAATGAGTCATGATACCAGATTTGAACCGCTACCCGTAAAGACGATAGCCAAATATGCTGCCACAAAGCTACCCCTAGATGTTGCCTTACCGGCAACTGAAATTCGAAGTGGTAATAATCTTTCCCAGAATACCTGCAAGGGCAGCCAGCGGCCAGCAGCGAAGACGCATGTTTATTAATACTCAGAAACATAACGAAACGGCATATGAATCAAACATCCGTTAAAATAAAATCGGTTTTAATAAAATTTCAACTCATATAATTATACAAATTCTTGAGTTTATCTTGATATATAATTCATGAATTGCTTCAACTAGCTTTCAATGTGTGATACATTTGTGGTATGTAAATACAGGTGGACAATTTTTTTTTAAAGTGAAAAACTACTTTTTCCAAAAATAATCCTTGGCGAGTTGGCTTTAAGTTGTTCTGAGTTAAAATTTCAATAAAAATTATACTTTTAACAATTTCCGAGCTACAAAAAATATTTATTGATTATTTAAAGCTTAGTTCATTTAGAAGTTAGAAAGTTACGAGTGCGTGTATCTCAAAAACCATTCCTTTGATCGAAATACTTCTATGAATGAAATGAAGGTAATCCCTCCTATTTTTTTTTGAAAGTTGGGTGGTGGCACTTTGTAACTGGGATAGTATTTCTTCAAATCGATCGAAGCCCACTGTGGATTCGATATTGCGTACTGTTGAAAAAATTATCCAACAAACGAAATCTAGTGTCCAGCCAGTATGGTCAGTGCTTATACTTTCTGCTACTGGTCCAACACTTCTTTTAAAAGAAGCTGAGAGCAATTTAGAAAGCTGTTTCCAAATACACAAAATTTGACTATATTTGAGCCTCTTTAAAGCACTTTGAATGCAATTTCTGCTGGCAAAATCTGACAAAAACGAAGTAAAACCATCATGAGATTGATTTTAAAGTATAGGCGGTTGGTATAAATCGTGGGATGCGAAGGGTTCATACAAGATTACTCATTTTAGGTTTTCAAAAACAGCGAAAACCAAAGTTTTAGTTTTTAAAATTGTTGTTTTTTTTCAGAGGAATCTTGACAAATCTTTATATTTTTTACAAAACAGCCAGCAAACACATACAGATATGTTAAAGGATTCAAATGCTGGATTTTGTTTGAAGTAGGGTTTTTCATAGGTTTTGTCGTCCATCAAAAAAAAATCTATCTAATTGTCTTGGTGCCGACTGCACAGCTTACGAGCTCTGGAACTAGCAAAAAAATGTTGTTTGAGGTAATGTTTGAAGGATTCATAACTAGGCAGCACTTTCAGTTTATAGGAGAAAAACTTGTAGGACATTTCAGAAATCTACACTTAGTCTTTTGCTTATTAAAAGTTGAAAATTCTGATATATGACCCTCGACTTATGTCATGACCCTTAACCGTAGTTGCCGATCATGTGCTTCACTCCAATGCTTGATTTGAACTTTGTGAACATTTTTGACAGTGTTTACATACTTTTCCACCACTCACACGCGGTTATTTAATGAATAATCAACGGTTTTGTCAGCTGCCAATTAGATAATGACGGATTTTGAAGGAAATTGTGTGTGAAAAATTATTTTTTTCTTTTTCTCTTTAATCTCAAATATCTCAAAAATGCGTAAATCTTAAATTTTGGAAAAAATAGGTCTGATACTACTTTTCACAGGCAGCATAATGCTGTTAAAATTTTGAATGTTCGATTACTAGTAAATGAGCTATAAGCAATAGAAAGTGTGCCGTTGCTAAAAGAACCAAGCTTTATGCGCGCTTTTGTGATGTTCACATTTCACGCGTTTAAATAAATATGGGACTTTGGATTGCTTTGGTGAGGCTGGGTCCTGATCTCCTAAATCTTGAATCATTTACTTGATTTTTGCTTCTAATTTCAAAATCTTTATTCGGACCTTGGTTCCTGATTCCGAGTACTTGATCCTGAACCAGATCATGGAAACTGAAAGTGGATGATTCAATCTTGCTACAAGAACTTGAAATCTGAACTATTATCTTTTGTAAAACGCAACAGGTTACTGATTCTTACCCTGATCTTGGATCCTGTTTCTGTCCCAAAATCCTGATCCTGGACCCTCATCCCGATCGCTATGCTGATATGAATCTTAATACTCAGGCATTTTCAAAGTGACTAAGAACAGAAGCTTGATACAAGATCCTGAGAGCGATATCTTTTAATAAAGATGAATTATAAAAGAAAACAGTATTCGTGACGCTGATTCCGTTTGGGAATTTCAATTTATAAGTATTCCTATAGTGTAATGGTTTAAAGTACCTCTACGTCCTAAAGAATTACCTTGCAATACGCTCATACGGCACTATTCAACTGGATGAAGGTTGCCCCAAACCCTATGAAAGCTGTTATGAGAATGAGATCAAAATCGAATTGCGTTGCCCTAGGGAAGGATGTATAGATAATTACTTTCACACTGTGTCACAAAGTGTCTTTCTTCTAACGTTTCTTGAAACCATAAAATGACTAACCCCAGTTGAAGTTTTGAATTATAACAAAATTGCAAAGAACAACTTTTGTATCGAAAACTTTTTCTTCAAATAAAACAAAATAAAATTTGTTTAGTTTTAAATTTGTTTACTGTTATACTATACGCTTTCCGAAGACCACACACAGTTCTTGCGAAGTATAATTTTAACGAATTAAAGCTAAAGGGATGATTCATCTCGGATAACTATGAACTACATTATGATGATGTTGATGACGATGGCTTTGCTACCAAACCCAACGAGAGATGGCAATGACGTTGTTAGTTCATCCTGACTCAAATGTATGATACCTCGGCAGCCGAACGAGAAGAAACCCTATCGCATATTTCTTCTCATTATTTGATGCGGGTTTACGGGCTGGCTGCTGGGTGGAAAGATGGATTCGACTTTAATTACGTCCGACAGTGGAGGAAAGTGTTAACTGAGTAGGACCTACCCAGCTAAGTACAGACCGACATCTCTGCCGTCTGTAATTGAGGTTTCCCTTTTTTCGTTTGGTGTTCGGATCTCGGTTTAGGGACTTGGTTCATTGGGTTCCGGAGAAAATTATTCCTTTTAAATTAGTGTTCTATGCACTTTTCAACAACTGGCTTTATGAGTAGTTCGTAAACTTTAAATTCTTTAAATCATTCCTTTGCTCTTGAAGGTTAAACGCTCCCAATCGTTCAACAAACGACTCCTCATTTAATTAATCAAGGCGATTGATTGAAGTCGAACCGAAATAAAAGTAATCAACATCGATTTTCGCATGTTCTCAATGCCAAAAGATGGAAGGAGAGCATATTCGGGTGAATAAAAATAAACTCCTTTGGAAACGAACCCAACTCGCGCCAGGGAAAGCTTCTTATTTCGGTCAACCAACCTCAATTAGTGGTAATCAATTTCCATCACCATTCTACTCTATTGGTTAGTGCTTTATGGGACTCCATCGCAGACTTTTGCTTTCGAAGTAGAGCACACATACAAAGAAGAGAAGGAAATAAAAGGAAATGGATCCAATTGGAGAGGCCAAAACCGAGGAGAAAAAGAAGCTGGGGCACATACATACATACATACATACATACAAACGCAGACAGAAAAGCTAGTCAATTAATATCCTGCGTGAGGTTGCTCGATGCTGATGATTGTGCCTAGTGGACTTTTACTTTCGGCACATTCAATTTCCTCCATTTCCATCCTCGGTTTTCCCAGAACGACGAGAGACAGTTCCGCAGGCTGGACCATACCGAGTTACAGGGCGTGCTATACTGGGATCCAGTTTGGTATCGCACGCACATGACAAGATCAATTGAATCCTATATGGTACTAAATTTGGCATGGGAGTGTATTCAGGTACCATATATATTTTTGTGATTATTTGAGACCCCTTTCTTTTTCCAGAAAATAGATGAGAAGGGGAGACGTGGCTTATTTTACAATTTTTCACATAGGTCAAAAATTAAGTAAATGGATCCAAATTTGGCATGGGAGGGTTTTTGGGTACGAAAAATGTTTTTTTTTTGAGACCTCTCTCCTTGCAATGGGGAAATTGGGGAGGGCGAGAGGGGCTTCCATAAAATATAGTATGTCTGAAGAAAATATCGAGCAAATGGAACCAAATTTGGCAAGGGATGATATTAAGGTTACGATAAAGGTACGCTAAATGTTTTCAGGAATCTGTGTTATCCCACGTCTCTTCCAGTGAGGAGATAGAAAGATAGTGGGGATCCTGTTTGTTTTTTGCATAACTCTAAAAAAATCAAGTTATTGGAACCAAATTCAGCGTAAACGCAGAAAAACGAGAAATATTTCTATGATAATTATAGACTACTCCCTTCTTCAATGGTGAAGAAAGCTAGGAAGAAGTCGACTCCCATACAATATTTATTGCATATCTCGAGAACCATATATGTAAGGGTATTTGAGAACAGAAAATTGCATTTTAAGCAGTACTAAAAATCTTCTAATAAAAACCAAATCTAGCTTATTTGTAGCTCAATTTATAGGCTTTCAAACTTAGTAAAATATTTTCAGATATTTTAACTTTTTACGTAGTTAATAAGGGTTATCTGCAAAAATTTAAAGTTGGTCAAAGTTACTCCGGTGATCAAAGTTCTCTCAGTTTACAGTACCTATTGATATTTAGAACCACTCTTCCATTTTAGTCGGAAGAAAGGAAAGAGGAAAGGTCTCCTTTACATTATTTTTGCAAACTTTGAAACTCATCAAGCAAATGGAACCAAATTTGACATGGGAGAGCATGTGATACGATAAATGGCTAAATGATTATTTTAAACCTCTCCATTCTTCCATTGGGGATATAAAGATGCAAGAAGAAGACTCTTATACAATTTTTTGCGCAATTTTAAAAATTTTCAAGCAAATGGAACCAAATATGACATGGGTTGTTATTATGAACGAGAAATGTTTTTATGATTATTTGGGACTCCCTTTCCTTCCATTGAATAGATATAAAGGAGTTATAACCAGAGCGTACAAAATTCACCGTCATCAGTCATAAAACTGTGACTGTGAAAAAGTTAATGCAGTCGCATTCATAACAGACGCCTTCAAATGAGTAACCAAGCAAACAAGCTCGCCTTCAGCCCGTCATCGTCTTTTTGACTGTGATGGAATAATGTTTACATAAAAAAAACATCTTAAGACGACGCCGAAAAACACAAGTTTCGTTATGGTCGTGACTGAAAAAAAATCTGAAAACAACGATCATCGTTTCCGTTTTTGGAGATTAGTCCAGGATAGTTCGGGACCGGGACGTTTTCGAACGTAATATCAACGGTCACGACCGATAAGAATTCGCTAGAGACTTGAAGGACAATATCGACTACGCGCAAAAAATTGCCTTTCATAATTATCTATATAAAAATTCCTTTACAATATCGTAATTCCGCTATTGGTAGTATTTTTTTAATTTGAATTTTATTCGTTTTCGACACTGGCAAATTACCCAACAAGCAATCCAAATACACAAAATTTTTCGAATCATACATAAAATGCTTTGAACCGACGCCGTCAACTTGCTTGACGACCGTCGTTTGAAAAATAACATCCGTCACGTGAACAGAAATCCATGACGATAGTCAAGCTTTTCCAGTCTCTTGAAGCTTGACTAGTAGTCAAATGAGATTTGAAACGTGACGATGAAGGAAAATCAGCAACCATGTCAACTATGATGCTTGAAAAATGTCTGCTCTGGTTATAACGATAAAATCGACACGCTTTCGGTTTATAAGCGGGTGGCTTGAGCGCCACTTCCGAATCGAAGACCACCCATGCTATCTTGTAGTGCCCAGCTGGATGAGACTCGGTTGCGAGTTCCTTTCTGATTCCCTATTTGGGGAAAGAAGCGGAAGGGTCTCTGTAAAGGGCCTCGTACTTCGGCTTCGAAAACTAATCTGCCCCGAGGACGAGAAAAATTCGTAAGTTCTCGAAAAGGGGAGTTATTTGCTGTTCGACACAAAGACAGATGAGGAATCTAGTAAGGATCATCGGACGATTTCTCACCCCTTCACCCTGCTAAAATGGAAAGAGATCGTGATTGGATTTGCGGCCTATCTCCGCAGTAAACTGGAAACTAAAAAAAAGTGTAAATAAAGGATCAACTCATGAACCCCTGCCCACATACCCCGATAAAATAATAATCTTTAAATGACCGCTCAGATTAAATTATGATTACATACAAATTTCCTTTATTTTTGGTTTACGTTTTCATGACTTCGAACATGTTTCGGCAAAGTGCTTTTTATGTAGACGCTGTGTGTTTGGTTTCTCACTACCAATGTTGCGTATAGTTTAAAACTATGATGTTCATGAACAATCGCTAATAGAGAATGTTGGCCAATCATTACAAGGAGAAAAAAGACCACAGTTGCTCTTATTATTTCAGCTGGCTATAGCAATCATCAAAGCGTAGTTGATTTTTTCGCACCCAACTATAAATATAATAGACTCAACTACAAACTGATGATTGACTTTACGCTATCAACTATGAATATAATAGAATCGACTGTAATGATTCAATTGTTAACATGATAGATTCAACTACATTTGCATGATTGATTTTATGCATTTATCTATATATAAAGTAGATTAAACTATACATTCCTGGTTGACGTCTCACATTTAACTATAAATACGACAGATTCAATTGTAGTGGTATTATTGATTCAACTGTAAAAATGATGAATTCAACTACAATTGTATGATTTATATTAATTATTCAACTATAAATACAATAGATTCAACGATACATTTCTGGTTGATCTCTAACATTTGATTATAAGATAGATAGATTCAACTGTACTGGTATGATTGATTCAATCTTAAATATGATAGATTCAACTACAAATGTATGATTGATTTTAGGTATTGAACTATAAATATAGTAAATAAAACTATATTTTTATGATTGATTGTGTGCTACTAAATACTATAGTGTTCATCAGCAAAAATAAAAACCAAAAATCGTAAGTGTGAGACCAGTTCGTGTTCCCTGCAGCGATCGTAGTGCTGTTTTCAGGGCTCAATTGGCAACTCCTGACGTCGGTGGACGTTCCTGGAATTGGAAAAGGTACACCTACTCTGGCTGCCCGCGAAATCAACGTAGGTCTCGACGTTCCTTAACGTGATCCTGGCAGGATCCCATAGGAAACTAGCTTTGGTAAAACAGCGTATGATAGATTGGTGTCATGATATTGAGTGAATTTCCCTCCACATGGTCAATCTTCGCCGGGTTCTGAAGCCCGGACTTCTGAGGACGACTTTTGGAACCGATTAGTTAAGAAGCACTATTTACTGGACATCAAGATGCAAAAAGAACAACAGCGGAGGAACCAGGACGTGGTTATCGAGATTTCTGGATAATTTTCTGGCATCGTGGCGGCTAAAACGAACTAGATGCAAAATGCTGAAATAATAATTTAATAGAAAATCAAACGTAGCCATAACATAATTCCAAAAAAAAAAATCTTAAGATATGATAACTTGCAATATAAACCGAATTTAAAATTACAATATTTTTAGTTGACTTCATTGAATCAATCATAGAAATATTATTGAATCTATCATATTTATAATTAAATCAATCATATTAATGTAGTTGAATGTACTATTCTTATTGTAAAATGCATGACATCAATCGTACATTATAGTTGAATCTATAATATTTATAGTTGAATGCACAAAATCTATCATACAACTATAGTTGAATGTATTAAATGAATTGATTGTCTATTGTTGAAATTTTGATAATTATAGAAGGTCGAGAATCAATCAGATATATGATTGAATATATTATTGTTGGAAATACCATACTTTTTTCTCCGTGTAGTACTCACGTTTGGTGTATATACTGATTTACATGTTAATCTTATTAACGATGGCGTGTTGGGGTGGTACTCGTTGTCAAAGGCTGATGTTTTTGGTGTTCTAATCAGAATTTGGTGAAGTTGAATATTATTATTTCTAAATAAATTTTATTGTTTGATTTCATTCCATTTGGTTGGTTTTAATTCATTCAATATACAAAGCTAGAAATATATTTGAAGTTTCTAATAATTTGATATTAACTCGAATAACTATACCCGTTACAGAGGGAGGGGATCGCCGATACATTTTTTTGCATATGTCGATAACTTATCATATTTGAGGATCACTCGAGAACTTATTATTCAAATTTAACAGAGGGTTTTTGAGTACGTATTTTTTTCTATGGTTATTTAAGGCTTCTCCCTCCTTTCATTGGAGCAATAGCAAGAAGAGGGGAGTTCCGCAAATGGAGCAAAATTTAACAGAAAAAAAGTTTTCCAGTACGAAAAAAGTTTCTAACTTTTTTTTTGGAAGGAGAGATTCCATACAGTGTAGAAACGGGGATGGAAGAGGGAACTCTATTTTTTGGTATCATATTAAAATTTATCAACCAGAGGAGCCAAATGTGGCATTTATTTTCCTCTCCCCACGTTGGAGCAGGGAAGCATATAAACCAATTCTTAATTTTAGATTTTAAACAAGAATTACAAAAAAAAATTTGATCAGGTTCAGGGAAATTTTTTTCAAAAAATCTGATATTCTTTGTATTGCAATTCAAATTTCAAGTTTCAGCTATCATTGTCAAGTTATCGAAATGTTATTTTAAATTAGATATGAATAAAAAGTTAAAATTATTTCCACACATTTAATTGATTTTTGAAGGTGTAGCAAAGCACACACCAGGTCAGCTTGCTAGCTACATAAAATTGGGAAAAGTCTGATCCGGCTCGGTTGCCCGGATTTCAATGGAAAGGCCCGAATTATTCCCGGGTTTATTCTCATGCTCAATCTCAAATCAAACTGAAAAAAAAAACAAAAATGTGTTGAAAAAATTTGTGTTCCATGCGTTCAAAACGGAACTCTATGAGCAAGTTTCATAAAAATAATCTGTTGCTGGGCGAATTGCGATTCGCCACACTATTGTAAACGACTTAATTTATCATTTCTGGTACGATTTCATGTTCGCTGGGTAGGAAAAGCTAATAAATCGGCCTACAAATATTTCCCAAGATCATGTTATTGACAGAGAAATGTTAAAATAACAACTATGACCAAAAAAAAAAGCTTAAAACTGAAATGATTGATTAAGCATAACTATGGTGATTAGTGGTAATTGTGTTTGCAAAACCGTATTTACTTAAGACTCCCTACCCACCTTGTAAGAATTCCTTTCTATGATGATTGAAGTAACCCCGTTTTTTAGATGGTGCATTACTAGACCAATTCGAGATTCCGATGTTCTTTTTGTGTAATATCACAAAAAAAACATCGACGCTATCGTTCTTTATTCGACAGTTAACCTTTTAAACGATTCGGAAAAATCAAGACGATTTGAGAAGCTCTGAAGGATTAGTTATGTTTGTAAGTCAAATTTAAGTTTGCAGAAAGTTTATACAAACGCATTATTATAATTTGTTTTTGAAAAGAAATATGCAATCCGAATTCTTTAGATGTGAAAAAAGTATAATGTCAATCGGCCATCGCCTCCTTCTCCATCCATATTTGTCTGTTGGAAAATTATTTGAATATCTAAGAAAGTTTTGAAATTTCTATATTGAATGCAGCCAATTTTCCCAGATTCGGTTAAATTTTTGGTGAAGCATCTAAGCGAAAACAAACTAGTACTTCCTTCCACTCGGGTCAAGATTTTACGCTCAAGATGGAAGTCTGTCCATTTCCGCCTCTGGGCCTATTGTCCGTTTCGTGTATAGGTGACTAGGTACACGAGTCTATTTACGTCCGGTGAAAGCCAACCGCGTGCGGCAAAGTTTGAGGTTTCTGCTTCCTACTTATTGGAGCAAACATCAAAGTTCAAGTGGCTTTTCCGAAGGTCGAGCACCATACCCGAACAAGAACGTGAACGTGGACGTGAAACGGAAACTAAGCCATTTAATTTGGATGATTAAAGGCCTCGAGAGTGGGATGCTGTTTCGGGAAGATTCCTAGCGTGACTTGACACGCCTTTCAAGATTCACGAGATTGTATGGAAAGTTGACTGTTTTTCTTACCGAAATTGTGACTTTGTTTGAGAATCCTAGGAATTCCGTTAGAGTTTTAGGAAAAAAAAATTGAGGTTGCTTAGATTTAAACGTTCGACACCACATGGTTGAAAGTTCTTCAGTAGGTTGTCAAATTTCACTAGCAGTTAAATTCTCGGGATGTTGGTAAACTTTTCTCAAACACCATTTGGTGCGAAATTCCTCCCTCTCGTTAAGATTGCAAAAAGTCTCTACGGATATCGCATTGCGTACATTTTTCCCGAGCGCTCGGGAATCGTAAAGAATGTGAAACTGAATCCTTGGGGCGAACGCTCGAAAAAAACGGAACAAATTTGCAAAATCGAAACGAAGGAAGAACGCACGTGTTTGTGTATTTGTACGTTTGTGCGTGTGTTTCTTCCTACCCCTTTCATGCTGCAAAAAGTCTCCAAAACATCACTTGTCCTTTGGTTGTTTGGTGTTGCTGGTGTTGTTTCCCCCCGTTTTTTTTGGACTGAATATTTTACGATTTGTGGAGCATTTTTTGACAGCTTGTTTGCTGGTTCCCAGTAACAAAAACCTCTCCTGGACGCATTCCGGGATCGAATAGCTCAATTCTTTTTACACACTTTGGGCTCACATAACTCAGCATTGTTTGTGTTGGCCAACACCATCAGCCAGGAGGCAGCATTCGTACTCGAAGCGTATTTGGTTCTACATTCTTGTGGTTTTCGGCATTTTTTTTCTCTCTCTTCACTTTACCATCCCATTCACCAATGAACATATAACGAGATGGTTTGTCGATATCGCGAAACATAAAATAAGATCCTTGTTGGTTGTTTTTTCGATGGTTTTACTGATTGACTTGAAACATTTTACTTCGCTTTGTTACGGAGAAAAGCTGTCCTTATATTGAAATTTTACGAGCCAGTCGTAAAAGTTCTGAAGCACCTGTAACAATTTGAATTTTGGAGAATTTGCATTTACGGAAATAAAATATCTCTTCCCATGATTTATGTATATTCTGAGATTAAGTTTATGCATCACCAAATAAAAATAGGGACCTGAGGGCATTCAAAATGTGTGTATATGTCCACATTTCGTTATTTTTAACGATGATTGCCGAACGCCGCAATTATTTTGGGGGATTTCCACATGGCGACCGTGACAGAGCATGAAAATCTCCCATCTGACAAGGTGGAAAAGTGGCAACATACAAAACCAATAATATTCCCTTGTGAACATCGAGAAAACTCCCTCAAATCGGATCACCATCAGCATAACTGCCATGCTTTTTACGGTTTATTTTCACCCCTCCTTAAGACTAGTTTTTTTCCTTACAAAAGGAATAACACAAGAAAAAAAGAACCCAACAAAATATAGCAATAAGCCGAAACCGATGGTCATCAGCATTTCGATACGAGCACATTGTGGACAACCTAATGTGTAGCAGCGAGCAGACTTTTGGCTTCCGGCGGCCGGCCCTCTAAGAAACCTTCCCTCAGCCGGCAAATAAATGCCCAGGTCTCGGCTAAGAACACTTAACCTCTTGTATGGTTGCCTTCGGATACGTTCTAATCGATTTTCGTAGCCCCCTTCTAGTTTTCGGTAGTCCAAAGACCGACCTGTGTGGTTTTCTAGCTAGGCTTTCGGGGTTTTCTTTTTTGGGGGGTGGGCAGTTTTGCACCACACCTCCTCACATCTGATGAGTGAAAGCGAAATTCCGGAAGCCACCATTCATTAGGGGGGCTCCTATGTGACAAGTGTGTCCGTTGAAAAGAATGTGAGGCTCTAAATAGAAAAAAAAAATAAAAATCGTCTTTTGTAACAAGACTTTTAGAGGCGAAAAATCGATCAAATATTAATTATTAATTTTTTTACGGCATTTTCATAAGTTTTCTATTTTTAATAATTAACCATTACCTAAATGTTACTGTTCATGAGTTGCCTTGGATTTGTGAAATTTCTCATCGAATATATTTGAAGACTTCCGGCGTTTCTTCATGTGAATGCTCTTCCACAGCGCTCATATATTTATTCTGTGTAAAATCTAAGTTTTAAACATTCGATCAGTACCGTAAACGTTGCAGTTAAAAGATGAGACTTTAGATAACAAATGAAACACCTACTTGAATAATAGGACAGATTAATAAAATTCGCAATGTTTCAAAAGAAAATAATTTTGCAGTCGACGAAGATACCATCTTGAAGGCTTCCGTGAAGTTGAAACACAGCTATTCTGCTGGACCGGACGGTATACCAGTCACTTTTTTGAAGCGCTGCATATCACATATGCTAACACCTATAAAACGAATCTTCCAAGCATCGCTCAACACGTCTACGTTCCCCTCTATATGGAAAGAAGCCTACATGTTTCCGGTCTACAAGAAAGGCGACAGGAGGAATGTTAACAACTACCGCGGTATTTCTGCCTTATGCGCTATTGCCAAGTTATTTGAGCTGGTTGTTTTAGACCCTATCTTCTCGTACTGCAAACAATATTTTTCTAATGTTCAACATGGCTTTATGCCTAAGCGCTCTACGACCACAAACCTGCTGGCGTTTATGTCTAAGGTGCAAGACAGTTTTGCTTCAGGATTCCAAACAGACGTCATCTACACCGACCGTCAGCCGCGTTCGACAAAGTGAACCACGAAATTGCTATCGCCAAACTCGATCGCATTGGTTTTTGTGGGTCTCTACTGGAATGGTTTCGCAGCTACCTGGTAGGTCGGAAACTTACTGTCCGAACGGGAGAATCCTTCTCCAAACAGTTTTTCGCCACCTCTGGAGTGCCTCAAGGGAGCCATTTAGGACCAATACTGTTCTTGATTTATTTCAACGACGTGCTGTTACTCCTCGATGGACCAAAATTAGCTTACGCAGACGACCTGAAGTTGTTTCATCCCATCTCCGGCCCTGACGATGCCAAGTTCCTGCAGGACCAGTTCAACCTCTTCGCCTCCTGGTGCGATGTCAATTGTCTGCCTTTGAATCGTAGTAAGTGCGCAGCAATTTCTTTTTCCCGTAAGCGGCTTCCATCAAATGCAGCGTATTTTCTCGGCGGCGAGGCTATTGCTCGAGTTGAGCACGTGAAAGATCTTGGTGTCATTCTTGACAGACGGATGGATTTCAAGATTCACACGAATTACATCGTCGATAAAGCTTCTAGAAGCCTAGGTCTATTGTTTCGCATGGCGAAAGACTTCAAAGATATTTACTGCTTGAAGAGTCTTTATTGCAGTTTGGTTCGTTCGATCCTCGAATACGCCTCTGCTATCTGGTGCCCTTATTACCAAAACGGCTCTGAGCGTATTGAGGCTATCCAACGGCGCTTTATGAGATTCGCCCTTCGTCACCTGAGCTGGCAAGACCCGTTCCGACTTCCCAGCTACGAGAGCCGCTGTCGTTTAATCGACATCGACACGCTGTAAGCCCGCAGGACCGCCGCACGAGCCTCTGTCGCGGCTGATTTGCTTACATCCAGAACTGATTGTCCCGCACTGTTGGAAGGTCTTCAACTCAACATACGACCACGTGGTTTGAGAAATCGTCATTTCCAGCTCTACGTCCCTCTTCGTTTGAATAATTATAGGGCTAACACAGCACTTATAGGTGTAATCAAGACATTCAACCGCTACTCCGAACATTTTGATTTTGACGTTTCGAGGGATGCATTCCGAAGAAAAATCCTTAAAGCTTTAAGTTTTGTGTAGACCATTGTATTTGTAGTGTCTTTAATTTTAATTTTTAATTTTATCATTAGGATCAATATGTGATCTGTTGATGTACAATAAATAAATTAATAAATAAGTCAAACAACTCAATCTAGGTTCGTGGTAACGCAGCAGTGTTTCCACATAATTGAGAACATTAATTAGTGAGGATATCAGTAGTAGTGTAAATAGCTATCGTTTATATTATAAGTAGTTGTTTAAGGACTTGACGAACAAAACAAATAAATATTAACACTATTCCACCACTGAAACCTGCGTTTTTAACAAGTTATGGACCCAGATACGTCTGGTTTGGGATTTTTCGGGTTATTTCGAGAGGAGTACTCTCAAGTATTCAACTTGCGCTTAGCAAGAGGACCAGCCAGGAGCCAGATGAACAATATCCAGAGGGACCAGCCAGCGTCGAGACAAGCCAGCCAAGAAGGACGAGCCAGCCCTGAGGGACCAACCAGGGCAGAGACCAGGCAGTACCACCACCAAAAATTACCACCGGAAGTCGTGTCCGGGAAGTTTCGCGGATCAAGAGGGTTACTCCCGATACCGTCACGAGCCACTGGGCTCACATCCGACAACCGGGAGGAGTTCCCAGATCCGCAACCGGAGTGGTTCAGCGCGATGGTCAAAAGGCCCTCTCCGGAAGATTTGGATAGCCGAGAGGGTTACTCTCATGCTTTGGATGTGCACTATGGCCAGCATACGTGAGCTGACCTTGGCATGCTGGAAGGTGGTGGTTTGGGCGACACGGTTAGTCGCACGCAAATTCAACCTACTCTTTCGACCTTTGTCTGCCGAGCGATCTTTTGATGGTTTTCAAAGTCATCGGAATTCAGCGTTGTTGTAATTCTGGGGTTACCAAAAGACAATCTGCCAGAAATTCTCACCGCTCGCAAGTTGAAGCTTTCAGTCACCAGGAGCAACGCAAAGTTCGATTCGTTATCGATTCTGGTACCGCGCAACACATGGTTCGAGATAAGAGCCTGTTGGTTGATGTCAGAGCTTTGGCAGAGCCTTTCGTCATCACCACAGCAAAGACTGCGGGATGCCTGAGAGTCTAGAGAACTGGAACAATGCATTTGAGCAGTATGGTTGGGAAGTCAATTGGCCCAATTATACTGTTCAATGTACTTATGATTCCAAAGCTCGACGAATATCTCCTTTCGGTCAGAAAGTGCACCGAGAACGGGAAAAACGTTTCTTTTTTTGGGGAACCAGCCAAGTTCCCCAGAAACCAGGGGAGGTTTCTGTCCAATGAAAACTCCTGAACGACTTGTACTTGTATTGTACCTTGTACTTGTACTGTACCTTAAAATCTGGCGGAATGCCTTACTTGGAAGTCAGCCAGCAGTCAAACAATGGCAAATGCAACTCGGACATCTTGGCATTGGAGCGTTGCAACGAATGGTCCATAACAATATGGTAGAGTGTATCTGCCATATTCCAGCCAAGGTGGAAAAACAAGCTGTCTGCGAAAGCTGTATGGCAGGTAGACAAGCAGCCAAGCTAGTTTTCACAACGTCGAGCAACCTAGGTCGGGTAGACCATAAGAGCTTGTGCACTCAGACGTGTGTGGGTATATGGAGGTGCCAACGGATTCCGTTATTTCGTCACGTTCATTGACGACTACACCCACTTCATTACCGTTTATCTACTTAAGCACAAGAGAGAGCTGTTTGAGCGCTTCAAGCAGTACGAGCCTATGGCAACTGCACAATTCGGTCAGAAGTTGTGCAAGCTGCGATGCAACAACGGGCGTGAATACGTTAGTTACGAGTTGAGAAAAGAGTTCAGATGATATTCGCGGTCCCTTATACTCCGCAGCAGACTGACTTCAGCGAGCGTGCCAATCGTACACTGATGGAGAAGGCCACAGCGATGATCCATAGTAGCGGATTGTTGAAGACGATGTGGAGCGAAGCTGTTTTGTGCGTCTTGTGGTCAACAAGACTCCTTTCGAGATGTGGTGAGGCCAAAGCTGAGCAACCTGCGCATTTTAGGTTATTCAGCGTATTTGTGAGTTAAGCGATTTGCAGTATTCTTGTAACTTCGGTGCCTCAAAAAATAAATTAAATGCATTAATTATGTTTGGGCATCGAAGTGTTGCGAAATCAGGTGTAACCCATTGTATTGTCCCTGCATTTCCACCCTTTTACCTTGCTCAGGAATGGAAAAAAAAATCGTGATTGGTTTCGCAGCCAATCTCCGCCGTAAATCGGAACCAAAAAAACAAACGTAACCTGTGACCCTTTTACCAAATACCCCAATCAAGTCACCATCTTAGTATTATATTGCCGCTTGATAAGCATTCACAGATACGAAATTGTTTGCGATATTTACATGGTGTTTATTGCGATCTCCTCTACTGCTTGATGTACCATTCCATTTGAGCTTGAAATTCTTATTGCTAAAACATTCATTCAGTGGAGAAGCTTGGTTGTTGGATCAGACTGTTGCATGCCGTTCAAAATGAACGAACGCTAGTGAATCAAGTTGGCCATGGTTGAGTAGTCACGTTTGAGGCTGTATGATACGGGGGTTGTTAAGAAAATTTTTTCCCACTTTTGAATTCACCTTCTAAAACCGCTATAGAGGTCTCTTGGTAATGTACAGGCTAACAGTCAACGGCGGCTTTTCTACCGGATCTAACACGCAGGTTTACTGGACGCCAAATTGTTTAGCTGCGAATTGTGGTGACTCCGAGCACCAAGGATTGGGTGTATGGTGATGGCGGGACTCGCCCGCCAGCCGAATTCTGACCGAAAGCGTGGACACTCCGGGATATCGACGACGCTGAAAGGCGCTCCGAAGATTCCCGTGGGCCTTTAAAATCTGTCACGAAAAAGACGGCGTGACGTTTCACTTGATGTTCTCACACCTTACCTTAGCGTAAGCACCTCAAGCTGTTACGCATTCACACTTCCACCTTCTTCGCCCTTTTTAACCTTATCGCAAGCTTAAAAGGAATACAAAAAAAGATGATTTACAACCAAAGCACTGGTTCACGGATCACAGGCAATCAGTTAAATTAACCGATCTTATCCCAACTGAGCTTCAAGAGTAAGTGAATTGAGTGATCGCATCAACTATCAGATCCCTTGACACTAGTTCAACTTCTTACAGGAACTATCCGATACGAAAGTCTAATCGAGCAGTTAGTCGAATATTTCCCTTTTCTATGTATTAACGATGACGCCTCGTCTTCTCATTCCGAATCCGAATTCGAAGACACATATTTTTCTATACCAAACCTAAGTGTACAAAAAACCCCCGAAAGAGGTCATTCACCTAACACACAACAAGTTTGCAGTCGGTGGTCTTCTGGTAGATAATTCTTAAGCCATGCTTCCTACTCAGGAATCGAACTCAGGTCGAATACATTCAAATGTATGCAAGAATCATAATGATCATCAAAATTACTGATGGACACTGAGATAGGATGGCACTTTGTAGAAGGAGTTATTATACTTTGTTTTTTTTTTTTTAAATTTAAGATCTAAACGAATTCAAGCATTTTATTCCATTTGTTTTGCTCTATTTCTTTAAATGTTTACAAATATGAATTAAATCTATTTTCTTTTCATGTCGGTTCTGCTGTTTTATGTTTACGTTTATACAACGTCTATGTACCTACTCGTTACAGTTGCCATCTGCCGATATCAACGCTGCCACTTGGGATATCCCTCAACACTGCAACTACTGACCCAGAGTTTGACATATCTAATCGTATCGGTTTTCTTATAAGAGCGGAACACTTTTACCGATTTCTTTACCAAAAAAAAACTGAAGCGAATTTCCCTAGATTTGGAATTACTAGTACTGATAGATACGATTTTTGGTTGGGTAGTTTACTTGAAAAATTTTGGACAGTGGAATATTGGAAGGATCAGCCCGTTTGGTCGAAAGAAGAGCAGGATTGCGAAAAAAAATTTCCCAATTGTCTCATGAAAGAAATGAAAATGGGAGATATGTAGTAAGATTATCAAAACAAGAGATCGAATGTAAGGTGAGTCGCGTATCACCACATGGGATTTAAAATGATTGAAAAATATTAGAAATGAAAAATGCTGCGAATAAACATGTTAAAAAGAGAACAAAGCAGAGCACCATAAGCATAGGTATTCATTGTGCCAGTAATATTTGATTTTTGTACTATTAGAATCTTTTTGCAACATTGCATCTGGCAACCAAAAATAAAATCACCACCTTAAGAATTTGTTATCCAGACTTTGCCAGAAAATCGCGGCGACTGTGAAAGGGGCCATTGAATTGGAAGATCAGCTTATTTTGAACATATTCACAGTGCTTGGAATTTTAAAAGCTTCGAAAAAAATATCAGCATTTATATCGATGTTTGAAATTTTCATACCGAATTCCAATTTTTTCGGACTTGAAAATATCGATTTTAAAGTGACATCACGGATCACCACCCATCGACTCGGGATTTTAGCCAAGCGAGCACATGGTCGATTGCTTCGGGATTGATGCTAATTACGGCCATATGCAGGGTTGCCAACATTTTTTTTTAATCAGGGAACTGGGAGAGTTAAAATTAGGCTAAATCAGGCTACGTTAAAGTAACGAAAATTTCGCTCAAAGTGATGACCTTTTTTGGTCATCGCTCCACATTTTCATTCTGATATGTGTTGTGAGCCTACTTGGTTGATCAATTCTACAGAATCAAAGCAATTGAAAGATTCCCTTTAATTTCCTTTTTTAAATAAGAATTTAAGAGAATCTTTCGATTGCTTTGGTTCAGCCACGTTTTAACTTTTTCACTTCAGCAATGGTACCTAATCCGGTTCCTTACTGCCAATTTTTCATCACATTTGCAAAATTCAGGCAAAATCAGGCATATTTTCAGAAATCAGGGAAATTCAAGGGCTTATCAGGTTGTCAGGCTGAGCCTCGAAAAATCTGGCAAATCCTGAAAAATCAGGCACATTGGCGTCTCTGGTCATATGAAGAAACAATCAGTGCTGCTCAAGGTTCCGAGCAGACAAGTTACACAGCGAGACGTTGATCTGTTGAAATCAAATCTAATGTTAATGAATTCAAAAACATTAGTCTTTGTTAAATTCAAGTTAAATGCAGGTTTTACATCAGAAAACATGGTAAAAGCCTTATTTTATCAGTCAACATTCCAATTAACTCGATTCAGCATTATTTTTGAAAACAATATGATAGACAGCTGAAATATTGAATACTGTCCTGCTATCCTGTGCAACGATGGGAAATAGAACAACAATTGGCGTCGCTTATGTTTTTGCCTAAATTTTTTGATCTATTACGGTGTTTACAAAACCACCTAATTTTTGTCATTGTTCTGGAACCTTCTATTTTCTTTCCATAACAAGATTTTAGGATTCAGATCCTTATTGTAAAATCTAGAGCCCTGTATCAATATTAAGATTCATTCTCGAGAGAAAAAAAACCAGCTAAAATCCAAAGGTCAGTGATGGCGTTTTGCAAAAACCAGAGCATAACAATCTCGTGCAGTGTTTTTGACTTTCGAGCATGGCGTCGGTCGTACATGCTAATGGTGACGACATTTGTAGGTTACTCTGGCAGGAATCCTCCGGCTCCGGCAACAAACGATCGAAGGTCAGCCAAGTCACGTTTTTCGGCCGACACAGTCGTCTTATCCGGGATCTGAATCTACTTGAGAGAGACCCAAAAACCGGCCACGCTCCCCAGTCCCAGAGTTGTTACACCGAAAAGTCACAGCAGCGCTAAGTTCAAAGTAAGAGTCAGCAGTGGCGAGGCGACAACTCATAGGAAGACAATTAAGTGAGAGGAATAACGAAAAGAAACGAGACGGAAAAGAGGACTTCAAACTCCGCAGAACTCGGATCAGGGTCATTGGGGCGTGATTTATGCCAACGTGCCACCGCAGTTTAGTTTTTTTTCCCCGAGAAAACGGCACACGGGAGCAAGATAGGGCAATGTAAACTGGAGGAAGAAAAATCTGCGAATCCTCTTATGGTCTGGGGAGAGTTCGTCGAGGGTCATACGTAGTTAATGGGGAACAGGGGAATGTTATCAGGGTCGTGGGGGAAGAAGTCACACATACAATAAAAGTAACAATCCCAGCTTATCGTCATTGCCGGTTCTCAGCTGTAAGTTCCTCCGTCCGTTTTTCGTTGTCGTCGTCGTCGTTGGGGAAGGAAAGAAAAAACTAGAACCGGTGCTCGGGAAAATGCGACTATTCCGTAAGACCTCAAGCATCAGCCAGAAGAAGAACTCAAAAAAGGAAGAAAAATTTGCAACAAGCCACAAATGCTTATAAAAAGTTAATGTGGCACTTAATTTATGTTTGAGCACCGGAGTTTTGCAGACGACATAAGTATACGTAGAGAGAAGAGCACAAAGACGACGACGACAATTTTGCTGTGCTCAGATTCATTGTCGGGACTCTGCTGTGAGTTGCTGACTTTTTCGGATGGCTCGGCTGCTGCTGCTGGCTGTGTGA
Source organism: Uranotaenia lowii (assembly GCF_029784155.1). Taxonomy (NCBI): domain Eukaryota; kingdom Metazoa; phylum Arthropoda; class Insecta; order Diptera; family Culicidae; genus Uranotaenia; species Uranotaenia lowii. Next base: position 83,283,727 of record NC_073691.1, read on the forward strand.
GCTCACTCGAGTTGTAAAAAGTTACGACCCGGCAGTAAAAAAAAACTACAACTCTACAATTTCACAACTAAACTCTGGTACTTGTCGTACGACGCAGACGATGGGGAACAACGACAATGGTTTTTTTCCCTTTTTTTCTCGTATGAGTCTTGTATCGTGGCACCAGAAATCTCGAACCGAAAAGAGGTCAAACTGTGGGATCGTGGATAGGTTTTGCCTGATAAAACAGGTCACGAGATCTAAACTTTGAGTTTACTCTGGGCTTTTGCGTAATAAAATATTACCCGAGTTATGGTAAAGTTGCATAAGTAGAACGTATGAATAGCTCCCGCCAATAAAAGCAAAGCTAGCAATCTAGCTAATAAGAATTCAAACAAAAAATAATTTAAATATTAACTAGAACTTTTTACGGGATCTATGAAAATTTGCCATCTAAGAAAATTCATAAAATTAATACTAACGATACAACTTTAAAGGATATGATGGTCAGCATCTTAAAGGGCGAATCTGAAATTATTGCGACACATTTAACAAGGCATACATTTTTGACCATTGAGTTGACATCAACCAAATCTTGCACACTTTGTCATTGATGTGTATTGTTTACATGCTGTCAAACTCGAAGTCGTATTTTTCGATACAACGAAAATGGAGGTGAACCAACGCGAGTCGAGAGAACAAATTTTGTCCAAACACCTGGAATTTCCTGACCTGTTGCACCGGCAGTTGGGAAAAATGTTAACATTCACCATGAAAGCGTCTCCAGAGTGTTGATGCCGTTCCAGGAGTGGTTGAGGACCACGGCAAAGGAGCTGGAAAAAAACCGGGACCGGAAAACAAAAAGACCGAAGGAATGTTGAAGCAGATGATTAAAGCAAACCTCAACGTCTCAAGTCGTGATTTGGCTAAAAAGATCGGCATGTCGCAGAGCTACGTCCAGAATGCAAAGAAGAGAGCTGGACTGCATACAAACAAGATACAGAACTACCCAAACCGCGATGAGCGCCAACAATCGACGGCTAAAACTCGGGCACGGAAGCTCTACGAGAAGATGCTGACAAAATATGGCTGCTGTGTGATGGACGACGAAAAGAATACAAAAGCCGTTTTGAGGCAAAGAAGAAAATGTCGAAGTTCATCTCCAAATATCTCGTTTGGCAGGCCATCTGCTCTTGCGGACTGAGGAGTGAGTCTTTCGTGACAAAAGTAACAATAAATGGCGAGATCTACAAATCTGAGTGCCTCGAGAAGCACCCTTTGCCTTTCTTGAAGCAGCACGACGAAGCTCCGTTATTTTGACCAGATTTGGCATCAGTCATTTGGAGTGGTATGAGTCCAATTCTGTCAATTTTGTTGCAAAGGACATGAACCCTCGAAACTGTTAGGAGCTGCGCCCGGTGAAGCAGTACTGGACTATAATGAAGCGGGACTTCGGAAGAGCAAGAAGACAGTCAAAGACGAGAAGGACATGTTAAGAAATTAAAAAAAAACTGAGAAATTGGTACCGAATGACGAGGCTGCGTCATTCGGCCGAAAGTCATGAGGCCGAAAGCCATTCGGCCGAAGGTCATTCAGCCGATGGATGTTAGGCCGAATGGGCTATTTGGCCGAACAGGACACTAGGCCGAATGGGTTATTCGGCCGACAGTTATCCAGCCGAATGCTGTTAGGCCGAAAGGAAGCAAAGCCGAAAGGATGTTCGGCCAAATGGTCAAATGGCCGAATGGTCATTTGGCCGAATGGTCGTAAGGCCGAATGGTTGAATCAGGCCTTGCATCCATTCAGCCTGATGACCATTCGGCCTGATGACTATTCGGCCTAACGACCATTCGGCCTAACTACTGATCGGCCTAACATGTAAGAATGCGATAATATGCCTCAAACGCCTAGCATAAATTCGGCCCAATGACCATTCAGCCTCACAACCATTCGGTCTAGTGGCTATTCGGCCTAAGGACCTTCTAGTATCCATTCGGCCTTACGACCATTCGGCCAATCGTCCATTCTGCGAACGACCATTCGGCCTAACAACCTTCCGGCCTAGCATCCATTCACTCTTAACATTCGGCCTAGTGACCATTCGGCCAGTCGTCCATTCGTCCTGATGACCATTCGGCCTAATGACCATTCGGCCTAACATCCATTCGGCCAAATAATATTCGGCCTAATGTCCCATTCGGCCTATTGTCCTATTCGGCCGAACATCCGTCGGCCTTTAAAGCCATTCGGCCTGGCGACCTTCGGCCTAACATCTTTCGGCCTATCGGCCTTCGGCCGAATGTCCGCCCCCCCGGATGACACTGTAAAGACTTGGATGGATGGCATCAAGCGAAAATGCGTTCAGTTTTACTCTCAAGGCTCAATCGATTAACTTTTCTTTTGATTTTTTAAGTAAATACAGTATATGTATAAAAGTACCCTAAAATTTTGGTTTGATTCTAAACATTGTAACAAAACTGACATGACATTTCCGGTGTCACAATAAATTCGTATTCGCCCTTTATTGAGGGTCTTGTCAGTTTGCCAGATTTCGAATGTCATACCCGAATTTTTATTTAGGGTGTTCATTAATTGTTCTTCCCCCAGACGATGCAATGCATTAGAGTATGAAACATGTGTTTTTCGATAGTTTTTTTTTTCTTGCCTTTTTCTGTAGAATCCCAAAATCCTGTTGAATACCTTACCGTCAAAAGCAGGGAACTGAAAGTTTATTTTACCTGAAAAGATGGGAGAAAAAAAAATAGTAAAGTTTAAATTACTAACCAATCTTTTGATAAAATTTATTTTATTTTATTGCCAATTTTTAGTACAAATCATTAAATTCGCTTAGAGTTGCTTATTTTATAAGTAGAGGAGAATGAGGATACTTGATCCCTGGGGATACTTGATTACTTAGGCTATATCTCGAAACTGGAATATCTTACCAAGATCAAATGTTCTAGAAAAATGTGGCAAATTGAACAAAACAACAATGCTAGAAGTTTCAAAAAAATTAACAAAATAATTATTTGAGATATTGAGCTTGGTTTGAAAAATTTCAAAAAATAAGATTTGAAGATCTTTTTTCATCACTTTAAAATATTCCTCATGGGAAAATCATAACAAAAATATTTGTTCCAATTTATGAATCGTTCAAGTATAATATGAACTTCATAATACCATTTTTGCGGAGCAATGGGAAACCCTCAACTTTAAAAGTTATAGAATTTTCTTCTTCTGACAGTTATAAATTGAAAAATGAGAACAATCATGACCAAAATAGTCAATTCACGTATAAAAAAAATACGTATAAAAAAATAAAAAAAAGGGGATCAAGTATCCCCACTCTCCCCTACAATTACCACGTGTTTACTGAACAAAACGAAATGGTTCTATTAATGTTTCAATGTTCATCTTGCTAAAGAAGCGCTGTTCAAAGCAAAAAGATAAAAGTTTTTTTTACATTGCAATGTACTGGTACAAATCGTAATTACCTAGAAGATTTTTTGAGACTTTGTCTCTGCTTATGCTTATGCATTCCCGATTCATAGAAAAAAATTCTCACTTCAACTTCTTTAAAGTTGTTTTACGACTTTTCTATCAACTAAGACTCTCGGAATAGTAGTTTGTTCCCTTAAAATCTTAATGCGTGTTCCACAGTACAATATCATTCTCAGAGTAGTCGTTATCATGATGAACTTTAGTCCATCCGTATGGGAACCATCCCCGGTCTGCGAATCCCATTCATCAAATCCTAACAACTTGGGTTTCCCCAATAGTTCGGCTCCCAAATCCTCAATATATCATTGTAGATGAGTGGCAAAAGTTTCCCCCAAATACGCGCTATTGCCCAACAAATGAACCCATTCTGGCACAACTATTTGCACAAAATAGACGGGAAAGTTTTCCACTAAGATAGACAAAATAAACAGCCAAGAAAGGCAGAAAAAATTCAGCAAACAACAAAAATGTCACCCATAATTCAACGACCGTACACATGTATGAGGAATTACTATGACAAACGGGCTCCCGAAATGGTTCATCGTCGTCGTTTTCGTCGTGTCGGGAGCAATCCTTTCAATTTTGATGGAGGAATAAAAGCTAAGGCACCAAAGAAAACGAAGCACATGATCACCCTTCAAGGTCCAAACGAAGCCGGGTGTGTGTGTCCCAAAATGTCGCCCCCTCCCATCTGTTTTCCGACAGAAGTGAGGAAGCGAGATCTTGGGGGGACAACACAGAGGCACCCAATATACGCCATTCTGCCCCGAAATGAATGGCCAGATTCTTGCTGGGACCGACTGGAAACAAGCTTGTCAGCAAGACCATTTCGTGCGCTTCGCTCGCTGAGTTATGACGATAGATATGTGACAGTTGGGACCCCCAAACTGGCTGGGTGCAAGACAAAACAGAGCAAGTGGGGTACGGCGGAGTGATAAATAAAAAATAGCGAGAGAGTGACAAAAAAATACACACAGCTCCGCAAAAAAGTTTACGAGCTGTCGGATAAATTTGCAGCCGGAATTGGGATGAGATTATAGTTTTTGGGTTTACTCGGTACTGACTGAAGTAAGTTGGAACATAAGAGAATCACAGAAATATTTGTTTTAATATTGATTAGGCAATACCAGCATTTTTTAGATAAATCTTAGTGTGATGTAATGGTAATTTGGAAAAAAAGTTAAGTTTAACTACAAACAAATTTTAAGAAGGTGATTAAAATTGGCTACCTATGTAATAAGACTTTTACAAACAAATCAAGTCTTATACACCCATAGGAGAGGTTGCAAAAATCCAATGCCTATTAAGCAAATCTCTGTGCCGATAATGTGCTGAAATATGCACTGTGCCGAAGACCGTATCTTTGAAAAAGCACTACTGGCACAAGGACTCGAGCTCCCAACCAAAATGTGAAAGTGATGCATGACCACTACATTCAAGCGAAACAAGAAAAACATTTTATGGAATTTCCTTGCTATTGGATAATTCATCCCAGAAACAAGAAAAAAAAACAGGCGCCGTAGGGAGAGTCGAACTCTCATCATCAACTTTATCGTCTTTTCAGTTCGACATCTTAACCAGTGTACTGTTTGAGCTTCATGCAGGACGAGGGATATTTGTCATAGGCTTTCTGCCACCGATCAATCACAAAAAAAACGCACAATGGTGGCTTCCTGGCGTTTGGCCGCCTTTCAAGGTAGTCCTTTGTCTTGCGATGGAAACGGGAAACCCATTGAATGAGAACTATGTTTTGCTTACTGTCAGCCTTACATACACACGCTACATATACACAACTGCTAAATAAGGGCAGCTTGACCGGGGATTTTTTGCCGGTGCATTGAAATAAGGGAATGTTTTTTTTCTAATGCTACATTCACACGCACAGTGCCCGGTTTGCATCCTTCTTCGTCTTGTGATGCGATAGGGACGTGAAAACGTTTTTATTTTATTTCTTTAAGACTTAAGCAATTCGGTTGCGCTAGGAGGTTAATGCCGGTAGACGCAAATCGAATCAGCACAGGTCGCGTTACTTTCTTGTGCCAATGATGCTATGTAATTGCTTACACGCGACTGGCACAGAGGCTGAATTTTGGGTGTAGAAATAACCGAACTTTGGAAACTACTGAAATAGTTTGAACAAAAGTCAAACTCTTATTTTTTTTCACATTCAAATGCCCATAAGAGTGGCTGCCAAATCGTTCATGTCGAATTTTGAAAACTGATCATATACATTTTGTATGTACATTGGCCCAAATAATGACCTGTGCAAAATTTCAGCTCAATCAAGCTGAACTTGATTTAGGGGTTCCTTAAAGTTTTTTGATCCTCAAAAATCACCAAAGCAGAGACCAAATTAAATCGGGAAAATCAGAAATTTTAATTTGATGCCAAATGTCTCGGAAATGTATAAAATATCGAGATCTGGTATAATCTAGAAAAAAAAAATGACCAAAAAACGACTTTCTGGGACTTAGTCGGTTTTCCGAAAAAGGGACGAAAGGGATTTTTTTCAACATTACCCCAGATTTGGACGTATCATGCACTTATAAGTAATTTGGCATCAAAATTAAATTTTGTCAATTTCCTGGATGGGGTACCCATATTTTTGAAACTTGAAGTCGATTGTTAAACTTTTTTTTCGAGAAAACATATTGTCAATTGCATGAATTTTTAGACTATTGAGAGAATCTGATTTGACAGAAAACAATTCCGCACTCACTAACACCATCACATTCTTTATATAAACTATCATGTGCTAAAAGTTGAAAAGGGACTATATGAAAAAAGGACCAACATCAGAGTTCAGTTACTTCAAATTATTTCTACCAAAAAATCAACTATCATACGGCAACGGTGCGTCTTCAACAAACAGCGCAGATGGCACCTATTTTGACCCCCGTGCAAATAATTTGCGCGTAGTCAAATCTGCTCACAGACCTATACATAGACAATGACACATATAGATATTCTTTACATCTTTGGATAAAATTAAATTAAAAACAATTGCGACTGGTGTGTCAGTAAAAATGGTCAGTGAATCCATAATGTTTTGGCTAATTTTTCAGTAATTCGAAAAACGCCCGATTTATTTGTTCCACTTACATTCTTGTACCCGAATGTACAGAATGTATCTGTTTTCTGTTCGTTTCTTTTCATTTGTTGATCGGTCAATTTTCGTTATTAAACTCCTTGGTTCGCATTTCATAATAATTTTCGCCAGAACAATAACGATTATGCCGTTTGGAAATGTGATTCGAAAATCAGAAGCGAGCAACGGCTGATTTGAAAAACTGACACGGGTTGTTATGTGTGCATCAGTGCGAAAATCTTTCTGCGTTGGAATTATTTGCACAGGAGTCTAAATAGGTGCAATTTCCGCAATAAATATGTTTATTTTTCCGATTGCTTTTGGTCAGTTCTAAGATGATTTTTGAGGGTCAAATAACCTAAACTTTGAGCGCTTTGAGTCAATACTAAATCAAGTTCGATTGAGCTGAAATTTTGCAAAGCTTAGTATTTTGGGCCAATCTACATAACGTATATGATCGGTTTTCGAAACTCGATGATGGATTTTTTTCCATACAATAATTTTCACACTGATGTCCATGTTACAAAATCTGACTTTAAAGCTTTTCGATGTCCTGCAGGGTCTTTTGCACGGGCTAATAGGGTAACTTACTTATTTTGGATCGAGTACATATTTTGGACCACCTTGACACTATTTTTCAATATTTCGCTCATAAATCAAGTTTATCATGACAAATATGAACAAATTTAATTAAAGCTATTTCCTATGATTGTTATGGTGTTGCATTTCATTTTAGTCCTTCGTAATGATTCTTAAAATTGATACAATTTAAGCAATTGACAATATTACCTCATTTAAAACCCATCCCCATGTAGAATAGCGTATGTGTGTATACAAAATTAACGCAAATTTAAGAACTCTGGTTCAGCGAGTAGAAAAATTGAGTGAACCCCGTAAGGCATGTAGAAGAGAGAAAACCGCAAAAATGTCATCATCGTTGATACCGGGTTTTGTTTTGCCGAGGATGAATCGCCCAGAGCCTGTTTCAAGCACATCCATTAGGGAGGTACGTAAGACCGGTAGCCATCCTCTTGCGAATTGGTATTTAAAAATCTCGCCACGCCAATTTTTCACCGATTCAGGACGTTTGAAGCCAATATCAAGGTAAAAATCCGTTGCCAGGAAGACATTTTCCACCCATATCTGGCTATGGATTACGGTACAATACGTAATTCTCCTTAAAAGAAGGCCAAGACCAAAGGCCGAAACGTCGGAAAAAATGTAAACGTTCTGCTTATTGATCAATGTTATTTTTGACTGAAATTGCCAATCGAAAAATCTTCGAAAATCGACCAGTCGTTAAACAAATTTATTGAAAAGATCATACGACAAGGCGAACGAAAAATCGAGGAAGGAAGAGGCCCCTGTCAGCACATCGTAAAGTTTCTAAAACCAGTAGGTAACACGCAATCTTGGGAAAAATGGGAGGGATGTGTCGGTTAAAATGTTGCCCAATACACACAAAATTAATTAAAGTTTTATTTTATTCATTGGTGGCACCGGCCACGATCAGCCCCCATGACAAGCGAATTTATATACGAGAAATGTTTCAATAAATGTTTGATACCCCTCCCTCCTTCCAGCGATAAAAATGGACAATGCAACACAATTTTTCTCCACAGTTCGAGAATTAATCAATCAAATGGACCAAAATTTGACATGGGTGGATATTTGGGAACGAGAAATGTTTTTATAAATGTTTGGTGCCCCTCCTTCCTTCCTGTTAGAAGATAGGAAGGGAGACGGAACTTACTTACAATTTTTTGCATAACTCGAGAAGTTATTTATAAAACGGAACCAAATTTGTCAAAGGAGAGGATTTGATTACGAGAAATGTGTCATTGAATTTTTGGTAAGTCTCTTCCATCCAATGGAAAGATGGATAGGAACGAGAGGGGCTCCCATACAAAGTTTTGCAAGACTGAACCAATCGATCCTATGGAGCCAAATTTGAAATGAGGAAGTATTTGAGTACCATAAATGTTTCTATTGAAGTGTGGTTCCCCTTCCTCCTCCAAGATGGAAGATAGGAAATGGGGATAGGGCTCCCATACTCTTCTTTTGCATAACCTGAAAAATGATCTATCAAGAGGAACTTAATTTGACATGGGAGGGTATAGGGGTACGAGAAATGTTTCTATGAATGTTGGAGACTTCTCCCTCCTTTCAATGGGAAGATAGAAAGATCCTACCGACTGCGCCATTTCTGTCATGACTTTCTTTTGTGCTAGTTTTATTTCGATTGATAACTTTTTTTTCAACAAACAACAATTAACCGAATTTGACTCCTACATCCGTTATCGATGAGAATAGTTTTCTAACTGTCTTCTAACAGTTATATTTCTTGCTGTCTGTTCATATGATTCTCTCAAGTTCCAACGATACATGTTCTCGCTCTCGCATTAAAGCTGATATTTGTATGTGTGTGTTCGATATTTCGATAACACTGAATTAATTTCGATTGTAATAATCTTTTTAATTCTTCTACAGTTTTTCATTCACTTATATTTCCTACAGTGAGAGGCTGCCATACAAATGTGACTATGAATGTTTGGTACCCGCTTTCCTTTCAAATGGAGGAGTGGGGTTCTTTTAGATCTTTTTTGCATAACTTGAGAACTTATCAAAAAAATTGAATCAAACTTGGCATGGGAAGGTATTTCCACACCAAAAATATTTCTATGATATTTTTTTCTTCCAACCTTTTTTTTGGCATAATTAGAGAACTAAAAGAGCAAAGGAAAGCGAATTTGGCAAAGGAGGCCATAAGGGTGCACCAAATGGTTATATCATTCTTTGAAATTCTTCCCTTTTTCCATTGGGGATATAGAAAGAAGGGAGGAGTGCTCATATTCTAATTATTGTACCTATTGTTATTGGGGACGAGGTGCATTGTTTGATTCGCTGTACTCAACAACCTCTAGAGAACAATCAGCATTCTGTATCATTGATTTAAAAAATGTCTTCAGAACTAAAGGGTGTCCACGATTAAACTGCCACACTTTGAAATTGCTCTAACTTTTTACCCGTTGGGTAGAATTTAATGAAAATTTGGGTGGATTTAGTTCATAGTGCAAGTTTTAAAGTCCTGAGATCAAAACTCGTGGAAATGGAGTCGAAAGAACAGCTCGTACGTGATAAAATATTGCGCATTCATCACGAGAACAAGGATCTCTCGCATCGTTCCATCGCTAAAACGTTGGGAATCGCGAATTCCGAGGTGTCACGAGTGATTAAGCAGTTCGAGGAACGATTGACCACCGATCGGAAGCCCAGAAGTGAAGGAAAAAGTATTCCGTACAACACCAAAAGTCACAACCGGGTAGTTGGGGCCTTCAACTGAAACCCGAACGCCTCCTTTCGAGATGTGGCTAAGAAGCTGCACCTAAGCCGAAGTTTTGTCCAGAAAACCAAAACTAAGGCTGTGCTTTGAGCGTTCAAGGTACAAACGGCCCCTAATCGTGAGGAGAAGCAGAGCAAGTCCACCAAAACCCGTGCCAGGAAGTTGTACCTCAACATGCTGACGAATGCTGCATCATGGACGAAACATATGTGCAGGCTGACTTCAAACAGATCCCCGGCAACCTGTTTTCCATGGCCAAGGATAAGTTCAGCGTTCCGGAGCATGTCCGCTCTCAGAAGATGTCCAAATTTGCGAATAAATTCCTGGTTTAGCAAGCCATTTGCACGTGTGGAAAGCGGAGTGCACCATTCGTGACCCAGGACACGATGAACGGACAGGTGTACATGAAAGACTGCCTCCAGAAGCGGCTGCATCCTCTCCTGAAGGCCCACAACGTCCCAACAGTCTTCTGGCCAGATTCGGCCTCATGTCACTACTCCAAGGACGTGCTGAAGTGGTATGCGTACAATAAGGTCAATTTCGTGCCGAAAATGTTCAACCCTCCCAACACTCCGGAGCTCCGCCCCATCGAGAAGTACTGTGCGATTATGAAGCAGCACCTTCTTAAACGACCTAAGTTAGTGGAAACAGTTGAGGAACTGAAGAAAGTATGGGTGTACATAAAAAAAACGGTTCATTCATAGGTTGTGCAGAATCTTATGGCCGGGGCTATGGCCAAGGTGCGAGCATTTGCATATGGACTGTAAATGGTAAAACGGAGTTATTTTTCAATCCCTGAAAAGTTCATGGCAATCGGATGAAACATCGAATTTTGCGAATCAATCTTGTGTGTTGCAATTTCATCGTGGACACCCTTTACCTCATCTTCAATTGTTTTTAAGAAACCAACTGTTCCAATCCATTCTGGGACACCAAAATCCTCTTAAAACGGCGAAAAAACTATTAAAATTTCATCCAGTAGTATCCTTAAACCTCAAGTAAACTAATTTCGCTGAAATCACTTAATCTTTAAAAATCGACACGCGCTTTCCGGCTCTAAGCGTGGAATGACTTTATGCGTAGGACATGCAACCAACTGCACGTCTGCTCGACTGATATACAGTTAGTTATTTAGTTAGTTTGAAGCGCAAAATCGCGTCGCCTAGTAGTCGATTTATACGATTCTGGTGTGAACACGCATTTGAGTGAAGGCTCTCTACAAACTCTACAACCAGCTTTCCATTTCTTGGTGGCAGTTTCCGTTCCGGGGCTTTCCCCAGTCCATTCCATCCTTCCGACGAACAACACCGAAGACCACTCGGAAGCTCCGGGGGGAAATTTATTGTGTCATAAAAATTGTATGAATTAGGCCTTTCGGCTGCTCTGCCAAGAGGAGGGATTGAGCTTTTTTGCTTCGTTTTCTCTCTGTCTGAGTCCTATTTTTGTGCTTCTTTGTGTTCCCCTGAGTTATGGTTTGTGCGTGGGAAGTAACGCTTCTGCTGTGATGTTGTGGACCCTAAAATAAAAAAAATAAAAATAAACCGTTGAAACCCCCACCAAAAATACACATGTGAGGACCTTACTTCCTCCTCGGGGAGAAGTGAGAGCTTCTTCCTGGGAACAGTCGTAATCTAGTGAGGGTTTTCCTCTTGCTTTTGCTTTTTTTTTTGAGGACTGCCCTGGTGGAGTGCAGAATTGCCCTGTAACATTCCACAACACACCCGAGGGGAAAATTGTGCTTGGGGCTTTTGGGAAACGGGAATTTTTTATGTCACTGGTAAGTGAATGGTTGAATCTGGTGCTTGCTCAGTCAGAATCAGGCAACGAAGAGTGAGTTAAATTTTCGAGAGCCAAACAAAGTTCATGATAACAATATATTTAAATTTCAAGGAAATTTCTTGGTTATGTTATTGGGTATTTGAAACGAATAATGAAAAGCCAAAAGTTTGAAAATCCATCATAATAAGAAAACAAAAAAAAACAATCATTTGTGGGGCAGAATTTTTGTTTTTCTCTTATCAATCCACTCACCAAGGCTTATAAAACACGAAAAAATTGTGGGAGCAAAATAAAGTGTAGCACCCATTAGTAGGTGGAAGGCACACATACATACATAGAACACACATACACACTGACGCTCCTCAATTCCATATCACAAACTCACAAATTCAGAGACCGAGAAAAACACGCAAGCCAAATTTCATTGCCCCCCTCTGATGATGAACAGTGGGCGAATGGTTGGCTAACGAAAAGCAATTGAATTGTGTAAAGTTTTCTTTTGAAATGTTTTTTTTTTTTTCGAGAGCCGACTTTCTATTGGAAAGGTCATGTTTTTCTCGACAAAAAGTTGAGCCATAGGCGGAATTATTAACTTCAAATGAAGCGACGAGAAAAGGCCTTCAAATTGGCGATATTATGGCGACACAACATAAATGGCCATCTTTTATTAGTAGATACAATGTGGCAATCAGTGATATCCAAAAAAGAAAACATCTTGGAACGAGGAAAGATTTTTTTTTGTTTTCAATACTCTCTCAATTATTGATGCAGAGAATTTCATTCAACTTTTCGAAATTTCAGTGGTAAATTTTAGAAAAATCTCCTCGTTAATTTATTTCTCTTATTCTCTTAAAAATGAGGGATTCATTAAAATTGTGGTTGAAAATTTCAAATTTTTTTTTATTTAAATTTTTATGGTTTACTAACGATAACTTGAAAGTCATCTTCACGAGTTCATCGAACTGCATCTTGCTCACATTACTTTCATTGATCGCTTACACCCACACCTAATACCAAAAACCTTGAAAACTGAGCAAAAGAATCTTCAATCAAACACAGAACATCAACAGGATATTTTCTTAATAACATTTTTATAAACTATCGCAGCGGTTATGTAATTACACCACTAAAATCGGTATGAATCTGGCTTTCTGGCAATTATTTTACAAACTTTTTACGGAAATCTTGCACTTATATACAAAAAATCCATTGCAAAAATGAATGTAATTCTGAGAAAATCTGAGAAATTGCAAATTGACAAAAAGTTCGAAAAAAAGCTACCTTAGAAAATGAGTCAAAAGTTCTGTGTTTCGTATTTTGACAATCGAAAAATGCAAAAATGTCCCAAATACCGTCAACATTTTTATCTTTTTTTTTTTTTAATTTATCGGGTGTGACTTAAGCAATTTCGACGGTTCATTCATTGAAAAATACGGTTTTACACCACCTTTTAAATTTGTTTTGTGGTCGTGATCTTGTAAAACTTCAAACAAAAAAATATCCTTACGTGGAACTTATATCTTCCAACTTAATATTTTTTGAACCCCAAGTGAGTTTTTTTGGAGTGTTCCTAAGCTGATCTACAGTCTTTTTTCCGAAGCATGTTTTTGCGGTTTTTTTTTAGACTTTGAATTGTGATAAACTGGAGTATTATAGATGAATATTGTTTGAAAGGCATATTTGATTGACGTTACGAGGTTTCCAAAACTATAAATTTAGTAAAACAACGGTTGGGAAACAAGAGAGGTTTATTGATTTTAGTCAGCAGAGTAAATTTGACAATCCAGGAACTGTAACGGGTAAAAATTTCTGGGACAGATAAGGGCAAATAGTGTTTGCAAAAATACTCTTTCAAGTAGGTTGATTTGGTCTTTTGCTTCTCTTCATAATTTTGTTGTGTCTTACGTCTCACTCTAGCCTAAGGTTGCCAGACGTTTTTCAGCATGTATCCGAGCTGGAAAAATAAGCGCAATTTTATATAAAAACTGGCAAAAAAACTGGCAAACTTGATTTCAAAATTGACTGAAAATCCGGGCAAATTTTATCAAATTCCAGAAATTATTCAATAAAAATCAAGAAAAATGATAAAAAAAATTCCATCAAAACTCATTGACAAATTTTAAATCAAATTTAAGTCCTCCAAAAAAAAATTTCATGATTATTTTTGTAAAATTTTCATTTTTGAAGCATGAAAGAAAATAACATTACAATTTTTGTTGTTGTTGTTTAAGTTACCATTAAAAGTGAAAAATCTGAGCCAAAATGTGAGATTTTTTCAATGCAATCCGGGCCGGACTGTTCCCAAATTTTGTATTAAATATCCGGGCAAACCCGGATAAAACCGGGCAATCTGGCAACCTTACTCTAGCCATCTGTCATCACTTATTCAGTCTGTACTTCTTTGCTCTGTTGAGCTTAAAGTGCCATTCTTGCCAATGTCTATAATAAGGCTGCAAGAATTTTTCGCGCACGTATCTGGGCTGGGCTGATCCTTGATATTTAATCTAAAAACCTGACCAAATCTGACAATTGATTTTAATAAAAATGAACTTACAAAACGGGCAATATCCGGGGGAAAGTTTGGTCAAAACCCAAAAAAAAAATCAAACAAAAATCTTTCTTGATTTTGTTTTCAGCGAAACACATTAGCGGATTTCAAATAGGATTTGAGTCTTCCAAGAATAAGATCTTGATACATTTTTAAAATTTCTATAAAACTTGCTCAAAAAACTTAGTTTTTGGAGGCAAAATCATGAATTTTATTAATTGTTTTTGAGTTTTTCGTCGGATTTTGGGAAGCAGTGAATAAATCCGCTCAAAATGCGAGCAATTTTCAACGCAATCCGGGCAAACTGTCTAGACCGGACTTTTCTAAACTTTGTTTCATATATCCTAGAAAGTCCGAATAAAATTTGCAAACTGCCAAGCTTAGTCTAAAGATTAAGCTTGTCAGATTGCCCGGCTATTTAATGCAAAATCTCGAGAAAGTCCGGTCCGGCCCGGTTGCCCGGATATCGTGAAAAAAGTCCGGATATTGCCCGGATTTTTTCAAAATTTTCACAAAGAAACCAAAAAAAATCAAAGTTTTTGAGTAAGTTTCAACAAAATCGATTAACGGTATTTAAATTTTCAACGGTTGTTTCAAATAATTTCGCTGATTTACTTTTATAAACCTTTAAATATTTAAGTGTTTAAAAAAGTTTTTGGAAGTCTGCAATTACATTATTAAAATATTATTTTTTTATGCGTTTTTGCTTTGCTTTTTTATATAATAAGGGCCAATCAGATACCACGTGGACAGAAAAATGAGATTTTTTACCCCCTCCTCCCCCTCCGTAGACAAGCATGGACATTTGGCAAACCCCTACCCCCCTCCCCGGATGTCCACATGGACAGATTTGAAATTCCCCCTTATTCTGCGCCGCGTGTGAGGTGACGATAGTCGAATCACACTAGTCTCCCGATTCCAGTAGTCGCTTTAGGTGAGAAACGTCTTTAAGAATGAACTTTTTGAGATCTTATCCTAATCTAGTAGTCAGCTGGGCATGAACCTCTGTCACATCGGCTTCAGGAATAAGGTGACAAGACTTACGTGAGTCCGACTCGACTCGACTATCGTCACCTCACGCGAGGCGCAGAATAAGGGGGATTGTTTTTTTTAAATACCTACACAGAAAAAAAATTTGACTATTACGTGTCACTTAAAACTGCAACCTTTAAAATAAATCACCTGTAATTAACAAAACCTGTAATTTTTAATTGTTTTCCTTGAAATTCTGATTCATTTATTATTACAGAAAATGTCCTGTAAAAAAGTTGTACACAAAAAATTAAATGTCACGTAGTCATATTTTCGACCTGTAAAATTATGGTAAATGTCCTGCTCGTTTTTGTTACAGGACATTTGCGTAATTTTACAGGAAATAATTTTTGCTGTATATAATTTGGCAGTTAGAAAACACCACTTTTTGCCTTTTTGTTATAGAATTGGTTGATTTTGAAAAAAAAAAACGAGGAAGAATTTCCTGGTATCACAATTTTTAAAAAATATTAAATTTGTAAATTTTCATACTTATCACTTGCTTTTAACTAGCTACTAATTGTTTAAACTTAAACTGGAAAGCTTTGCTATTTCAAGATTTTGATTTAAACCTCTTAATATTTATTCATCTTTAGAAATTTTTTTAAAGTAAGTATGTCCACGTGGACATAACCCAAACCCCTACCCCCTCTCCGTGGACAAGCGTGGACATTAGACTAGTTCACTTTTCGGCTTTTTTTACTGATCACAACGCCACTTACAGGGTTTGATCCTCATTCATTTTCAAGAACTCTGGCCGAATTTGAGCTCATTTGAGTAAGTTTCCGGCGTGCGCTAGGAGTTTTATTGAAAAAAGTCCATTTTTCTGGAAAATTTTCGTAGATGTGTTCTAGCAAGCTGTTGTTAATATAAAATGATAATTTAATAGTGCTCGGTGATAGGTATGACAAGCATTCGTATGGACCTGTTTTAGATAATTGACTAAATCAAACCAAAAAAATTTAAAAATTCATAAACTACCAACTTTTATAGAAAATTTACTTACAAGTTAAGAGCTTAAAATCAGTAGTAAATAGAAAAAAAATATTTTCGACATAAACTTCTCATAAAAAGATAGCCTTATTTATAACCTTTAATTTGATGTATAACACTTAATTATCGCAACAGTACAAGCAAAGATATTCAAACATTCACATCACATTCTTTGAATCATAATGTTGTCTCCATTCAAGTTTTAGCATCATGCAACCTGCAAAACGTGGCATCAAGAGGACTTGCTTACAACTTGATAAAAGCGCGCGCTTTTTTTAACTCCTGGCCTCGTCATGGGGTACTTGATTGAATAAAATATCCTTTCTTGTGCACAAGTTGGTGTGGAGCAAACTTGAATGAAAAATATTTATCAAATCAAATTTGTTGCATAGATATTTGAATAACTTTGCTAGCACTCTTGCGATCATTAAGTGTTATACATCAAATTAAAGGTTATAAATAAGGCTATCTTTTTATGAAAAGTTTATATCGAAAATATTTTTTTTTCTATTTACTACTGATTTTAAGCTCTCAACTTGTAAGTAAATTTTCTGTAAAAGTTGGTAGTTTATGAATTTTTAAATTTTTTCGGTTTGATTTAGTCAATTATCTAAAACAGGTCCATACGAATGCTTGTCATACCAATCACCGAGCACTATAATATTTTCATTTTATATTAACAACAGCTTGCTAGAACACATCTACGAAAATTTTCCAGAAAAATGGACTTTTTTCAATAAAACTCCTAGCGCACGCCGGAAACTTACTCAAATGAGCTCAAATTTGGCCAGAGTACTTGAAAATGAATGAGGATCAAACCCTGTAAGTGGCGTTGCGATCAGCGAAAAAAGCCAAAAAGTGAACTAGTCTAGTGGACATTTCCATACCCCCTCCCCCCCCCCCCCCCTCAAGTAGTCCACGTGGTATGTGAACGGCCCCTAACACCTAAATTTTGCTCGGTTTTTGCCCGGTTTTTGGATTTGAAAAATTAAAATCTATGCCCGGATTTTGCCAGGTTTAAAAAAAAAATGCCCGGAATTGCTAGGCCCGGATGAGAGTGGAAAAAATTCTGGCAACCCTACTATAGATTATAAGCAGTTGTAATACATTATAGAATTTATCGATAAAAATATTACCATCCTTTTCCACACTTTTTGAATAAAATTTACGTTCCAAATACTCAAATTTGTTACTTAGCCTTGATATGAAATGTAGAATTAACTATTTGAAGTTTTTATTTCTAATCTCTATAAGGTTTTAACAGAACTTTTCAATATTTATTGCAACTGAAGGCTCAAGATTCTTACTATGAGTTGTGCAGTACAAAGTACTCATTTTTGTGAGTTATTATTTTTAAAGTATTAATATGCTGAAAATATGGAATTTCTACTGAAATTAAAGGCTTGTGAGTCCAATTAAATTGCGATGATCTAGCTCCGAGTGACAAATGAAGGAATTCAAATTCGTTCCAGCCTAAAAGGTTAAAAAATCTTCAAAAAAGGGAAAATGTTCTAGACACCCCCCCCCCCCCATGTTAAAATTATTCATCGGGGGGTCTAGAACATTTTTCGTTTGGGCTCATATGAAAGGGGAAAGTCCCAACTTTCAAATGGTGCAAAAATTTGTGATGCCAATTATCGGAAAATAAAGTTTTCTCCCAAATACATCGTGCTGTATACTTAAATGAAAATAAGAATTTTAAAAAAAATACAATTTGGCAGGTAAAACAAACAAGAAAATAATAAATCAAATTTCCATTTTTAAATAAATTTAAGGGCTTGTTTTTTTTTTTTTGAATGTCATATTACACCAAAATATTTTTTTTTGGGATTTTTATTCCATTGTAAAGAAATTATGAAGTTTAAGCGAGGTAAATCATAAAAAGCTCCTTTCAGCAGGTTCAATCTACTTAGTTAGGACGAGCACGGTTAATTTTTTCTCTATTTTGTGATCAGAAAGATCAAAAATAGCAAACAGCGCCAAGCGTCACCCACTCAAAAAATGTCCAACTTTTAAAAGCCAAGAAAATCAACAGGAAATATCGTTTCGGCTCCAAATTTTGGATAGAGAATATTGTTATAATCCGGGATAATTTTGATTAAAAATGTTTCCTCCCCAATGGTTTTTTGACTAATTAAATATAGACGTATTTTGCGTCACCCATTTTTAAAAGGATGAATTACTCAAAAGAGTAAAAATCCTACACGGAAAATAATAAAAAGGTAAAATTTACCGAGATAGCCAAGGTAAACGATCGTGAAAGCCAAAAAGGTAGCTTCTACCTCTTCGAGGTGAAACTCACCTCACAGCGAGGTAAAATTTACCTGAATCGAGGTTGGAAAAAAGGTACAATTCACCGAGAAAAAAGGTGAATCCAAAAAAGGTAAATCTTACCTCGTAGCAAGGTTAAGTTCACCTGAATTGAGCTGAATAAAAAAGTATAATTCACCTAGAAAAAAAGGTAAAACCAAATAAGGTAAAACTTACCTCGTAGCGAGGTGAAGTTGACCTGGATTGAGCTAAACAAAACGGTACAATTCTTCTCGAAAAAAAGTGACTATTCGCCGAACCCGTTTATTGAGGTTAAGCTGTTTTGTCATTCAGGAACAAATTTTGCTTTGTGCATAATATGTGAAAATCGGAATAGAATGGTAAGTGTTTTCTTAGATATCATTTTGTTGTGCTGGTTCTCGTTATAATACATTGCTTTTGTTTCAGATCGACCCATAGAGCTTATAGATGTATTCCACGTCATCCTCCAGCCGGAAAAGCCGAACCTGACCGGATTAGCCGAACAGAGGAGGTCATGAATGTACGCAACGCAGGAGTATTCAGCGGCCATGGCGGCTCGGAAGAACGCGAAGCCGAATTACCAGTCCCTATTTATCTCCAACTAGCTGACCCGGTGTGCATTGCTACACCTTGCAAAAATAATTGTTATTTGTAATTATTTATCCAAATTAAGATTTTGGTAAGCATTTTTTTAAATCAAACCTCATCATGGTTTTGAAACAACAACTTTGAAATGAGAGCTGCAGCTGGAGTTCCGAATTGCAATTCAAAGATGGCATATATTATTTACTGAAGCTTGATCTCAAACTTGTTTTTCAAGATCTGAAATTTATACTCTGATTTTAAAACTTCATAGTGATTCATATAATGTCAATATTCATGGATTTTTCACCTTTTTCCCAAAGTGAAAGTTACGATCTTCCATAAAATTATTTGTCACATCTATTTTTGAGTTATGCCAAATATCCGTACGCAAAAAAAAACCTCTTTTAAATTTTGTCCCCCACTGCTTGAAGAAGGTTGATTTACCTGGCTCGAGTTTACATAAATTTCTAATTGAAAGAAAATAATTGCACATTGTAATTTATGGAAAATAAATTTTGAAAACCGATTAATAGCACTAGTTTACAGCATTTTTGAACTCAGTAAACTGAAGGTCATTTCCAATGTAAAATCGGGCGCTGAATCCGAAAATGAAATTCAAAAAAATCTCAGTAGAACCGTTTTTGAGTTATGCTCCAAATATGAAATTTCGGAAAAATTTAAAAATTTCTTGTACTTAGATTGAAATATCTCGGACGGCATAACAGTAATTTGAAATCACTTTTTTGCATATTAAAGGTGAATAAATTTTCTATCGATCATCTGAACAGTGTTTTTGCGTTTGACCAACAGTTTTGTTGATATTAGTGACTTTATGAGGAAAAAAATTATAAAAAACGCATTTTTTTAGAGAAAATTTTGTTTCAAATAAAGTTTTTGACTCGATGGTAGCATTTAAAAAATCTGATTTTCTTTTGCGCTTAAATGTCAATTTAAAACATAGATTTCAAGTGGTTATTTATCAAAATCGGTTGAAAATTGAAGAAGTTATGGCTACTTTACCATAATAGTATTTTTTGTAGTTTTTCATAATTTAACGAACCGCAGAACACTTATCATAGTATAGGAAGAATGAAACATGATAAATCTCACTCGCACCAAGTCAAAATTATTTATTAGCTTACCAGAAGGTCACATGCCAAGTTTCAGGAAGATCTGACCATACGGAGGGGTTGCTTGAGACTCAAACGTGAATAAAATTTTGAGGTATTTTGCCCGGAAGGAACGAAAAATACTGGTTTTTCATCAATTACTATTTTCATCACTAGCTGATTGTTATTTATGGTTGATTTTCTTAAAGCCTGAAATGAGACAAATATTTCACCCGAAGACTGTAACTCGATTGGATTTGAAACAGAAAAGTTATTGAGGTTCAAAGATTGTATTTTGGTCGAAAATTGTCGTATAAAACGCAATGCGTAAAAAGTACTCATTGCGTGTTGGACTAAATTTACGGCCTTTGAACCGCAATAACTTTTCTGTTTCAAATCCAATCGAGTTACAGTCTTCGGGTGAAATATTTGTCTCATTTTAGGCTTTAATAAAATCAACCATAAAAAACAATCAGCTAGTGATGAAAAAAGTAATTGATGAAAAACCAGTATTTTTGTTCCTTCCGGGCAAAATACCTCAAAATTTTATTCACGTTTGAGACTCAAGCAACCCCTCCGTATGGTCAGATTTTTCTGAAACTTGGCATGTGACCTTCTGGTAAGCTAATAAATAATTTTGACTTGGAGCGAGTGAGATTTATCATGTTTCATTCTTCCTATACTATGATAAGTGTACTGCGGTTTGTTAAATTATTTAAAACTTCAAAAATTACAGTTATGGTAAAGTAGCCATAACTTCTTCAATTTTCAACCTATTTTGATAAATAACCACTTGAAATCTATGTTTCAAATTGACATTCAAGCGCAAAAGAAAATCAGATTTTTTAAATGCTACCATCGAGTCAAAAACTTTATTTGAAACAAAATTTTCTCTAAAAAAATTAGTTTTTTATAATTTTTTTCCTCATAAAGTCACTAATATCAACAAAACTGTTGGTCAAACGCAAAAACACTGTTCAGATGATCGATAGAAAATTTATTCACCTTTAATATGCAAAAAAGAGATTTCAAATTACTGTTATGACGTCCGAGATATTTCAATCTAAGTACAAGAACTTTTTTAATTTTTCCGAAATTTCGAATTTGGAGCATAACTCAAAAACGGTTCTACTGAGATTTTTTTGAATTTCATTTTCGGATTCAGCGCCCGATTTTACATTAAAAATGTTGGTCAGTTAATCAAGTTCACGATTTTTTTAAAATTTTGTAAACTAGTGTAGCGTGAATCAGGACGGTTTTTTGAGTAAATTCCTAAAATTCTCTATTATGAGCACTTCCAGCCACTGATTAGCTTTATATGATGTATTTTTTTGGAGTTTAATAATAAGCTATAGAAATAATAAAAAAAAAACCATGGAAAGGATTTTTAATAAACATTTTCAAACAGCTTTTTTCACCATCCTCGCCCTTCGAAGCAGTTTCAATATCTATCCTTTTTGCGCCACAATTATGTGAAAAAATGTTTCGCCATATGCCAAACTCGTGGACATGAGACATTATAGCTTCAAATTTTCCCAAACAACACTTATCATGGTATGAAAATTATCGATTTTAAACAGTGCAAATTTCTTTTTATATTAATATAAACTTAAAATATCAGCTTCATCACTAAATAATTTCTTCGCGTTTTTTATTTTTTCTTTGAAAGTCAAATATTCAAGAATGCTGGCAAAAACAAATTTTAAAGTAAACATTTGTTCCGTATATTGGGGCAAGTTTAAATGCAAAGCTTATTTTCAGATGCGTCAGAGTAATGGCTTCAAAATGGATTTATTACGTATATCTGTTTGCTTGTTTTATCAAGTATCATTGATATATCTGCAGTATTTCAGCAGTATAAATTTATGTTTGTTATTCCACTTTTAACGAATGCTGTTCAAAGCAAATGACCTTCATTTACAAAGACATTTAAGAATTTTAAATATCCGCTTCAGTTTCAACATTCGGAATACCCCTTCGGGTCTTTCCAGCATATTGAATCATTTTGCGGATGAATTTCTTAAAATTTCGACGTTTGCCCCACCGTGTTAGTTGACAGGAGAGAATATTGTTTTGAACACTTTAAAAGTATACTAAAAATTTCTCATAAAAATTTTGCTTCCAGTTGATTAGCAGTTCTAAAGTCTCACTTTTCAAAAAAGAAGCGGATCAAAAGTCTCTTTTATGCAGCCATGTAACACAAAAACACTTTTCATATTAAGTACGTACTTAAATTGGTATGTAAGAAAAAAGTTCGATGTTTTTATCAGAATTATTTAAAATAAAAAGCTCCCATTTTCATTTCTAAATTCGTTTCAGTTGTGTATTTGGGCCGAAGTAAAATTTTTAGAAGAAAACATGTTTTTTATTTTTTTGTAATAGCGAAAAGTTGAACGTTTGAACATGCTCTAGTGTTCCTTGAATGAAAATTCTTTCGGAAAATGTATTTCCTCACTTTTGGTCAATAAAAATCAGTTCATTTCACTGATACCTTTCACTTATGAACACGTCAGTCCTATCTTATCTGATTTAAAGAAAAGGCTCTTGATTAGTTCATGTGTAGGATAGGATTTTTTTGATCTTATTATTCAGTTAAGTACATTTTTACATGTTCAACAAAGTGTTTCCGATCTACCTGTGTAGAAAACATCTTATTCATATTTCTGTTATCAAGATGGTTCAAAAATTACTTTGTAGGCAAAATGGGTTAAAAAATTGTATGTACATAAATTCTTTACTTTCAGTATTTTTTTTCAATTGTCCGCAAAGTGTCATACCATTATTTCATTAGCATCAGAACTAAATTTATATTTTTTAGACAACAAATGCTTTGTGGACAACAAATATGGAAGTATTTTTGCAAATCTTTCAATTGCTTTTGATTCGATTGATAAAATACTAATCCGTTTCACCTCTAGGCGTCATTTATTTCCACGTGCTGTGTACAATTAAGCAAGAAAAAACATATCTAGGAATCAAGTAGGAAAAAAATCACATCAAGGCTTCATATTGCATTGAAAATATGCTTGGTTGAGAAATACGCGCCAAAATATTCCCACTGATCAGTATGCTATGCCATGGTTACTATCCTCTCGCGACGTTAGCTCGCGACGCCTCGACCTTGGAGACGAAAAACAAACCGCCCAAAGGAAAAAAAATCTCGAGAAAATGGATGTCATGACTTTAATTTGTTTCGAAAAACTACAAAATTTGTATGGAAGCCTCCTCTTCCTTAAGTCGGATGGGGTTTTAACTATTATAGAAACCATCTCCGGCCCCAAAAACCCTCAGATGCCAATTTTGACGATGATCGGTTCAGTAGTTTCCGAGTCTATAGGGAACAGACAGACAGACAAACATTCATTTTTATACACCCATAGAAGAGGTTGCAAAAATCCAATGCCTATTTAGCACATCTCTGTGCCGATAATGCGCTGAAATGTGCACTGTGCCGAAGATGATATGTTTGAAAAACCGTAACTGGCATAAGGCCTCGGCTCCCAACTAAAATGATGCATGACCACTACATTCGAGCAAAACAAGAAAAACATTTTATGGGATTTCGTTCCTATTGGATAATTCATCCCAGAAACAAGAAAATAAAAAATATAAACCACAGCGCCCGTAGGGAGAATCGAACTCAAATCACTAACTAAATGGTCTTGCCAGACCGACATCTTAACCAGTGTACTATTTGAGCTTCATGCAGGAAGAGGGATATTTGTCATAGGCATTCTGCCACCGATCAATCACAAAAGAAACGCACGGCAGTGGCTTCCCGGCGTTTGGCCTCCTTTCAAGGTATTCATTTGTCTTGCGATGGAAACGGGAAAGGGAACGGGAGTGGAGGAAACGGGAAACCCATTGAATGAGAACTGTGCATTGCTTACTGCCTGCTATTACATACACACGCTACATATACACAGCTGCTAAAGCCGGGCAGCTTGGCCGGTGAATTGAAGGAATGTTTTTGTTGTTGCTTTTGCTACATACACACGCACAGCTTAGCCGTGGTTGTTTGCCGGGGGATTGAAGGGATTGAATTAGAAGGATGTTTTTGTTGTTGCTTTTGCTACATTCACACGCACAGTGCTCGGTTCGCTGGCTGCCTGGTGTTGGCCGGTATTTATTTCCATCCTTCTTCGTCTTGTGATGCGATTGGGAGGGACGTGAAAGCGTTTTTATTTTGTTTCTTTCAGACATAGGCAATTCGGTTAACTTGGGAGATTAATGCCGGTGGGAGCAAATCGAATCAGCACCGATCGCGTTATCTTCTTGTACCAATGATGCTATGTAATTGACTACACGCCATTGGCACAGAGGCTGAATTTTGGGTGTATATATAGATAAATATAATTTTTGATAGAATTTTGTATTTTTTTAATTCTTATTGAAGAAACCAATCAAACAAACTAGCATTTACCTTTTAAATCAGTGAATGGGAAAACGGTATTATTTACTATTTAGCTAGGTGAATGAGAAAATGGTAAAATCTACCTTTTTGCTAGGTGAATTGATAAAAGGTAAAATTTACCTTTTTGCTAGGTGAATGAAAAAAAGGTAAAATTTACCTCGAAAGAGGGGTGGAAAAAATTCACCTCGCAAAAAGGTAGATTTTACCTTTTTTTTATTTTCCGTGTAGGAAAAAAATAAAAATAAAAAGCGCACCCACTCTTGGCGACGAGTCGTTTTCATAAGTTTTAATTCCATAGTGACGAAAATAAAACACACAGGCTGAAGCCTGTGTTATTTTGCTTTTAACTTGAAGATCTAAAACGTTGCTCTTTGAAGCATTATGATAAAGCATTATGATAAAATGTGTGTTAGGAGAAAATTTTAATGTTG
The DNA here is from genome assembly GCF_029784155.1 of Uranotaenia lowii. Lineage (NCBI taxonomy): Eukaryota > Metazoa > Arthropoda > Insecta > Diptera > Culicidae > Uranotaenia > Uranotaenia lowii. Next base: position 83,308,821 of record NC_073691.1, read on the forward strand.
GAATATTAATCGGTGAGCTGAAGGCTTCATCGATAGGAATTTGAATTTTTTCGTCACTCCAACCAAGGTTGCGAAATCATAGAAAAATCTTTAATTTCACAAAATTTGAAGCATATTTTCATCACAGATCCTGTGTCACAGAACACAGAATTTTGGAAATATTCACTGATTTTTTAAATTTTGTACGTAATAATTTTTCCCACGTAAAGTGTGAAAAGACTCAATTTTTCATGACTTTTTAAAGAATTTTATGCTGTTTTTATCACTGAAAAGAAACCATCACAAAATTGTTGGGTAAAACCACAGAAAATCAGTTTTTTTTTCGCAAAATCACAGAATTTTTATTTGGCAACTAGCTAATGGAAAAAAACTCATTACAACACATTCGTAATCCTGGTAATTTGTTTCAAGAAATCATGAAACAATAATGCCTGCATGGGACGTTGCACAAAAACATTTAAAACAGAAAACACACGAAAAACGCATAAATTGCATTGAAGATGAACCACATTGAGAACTTTGAAAATAATAATAATAAAAATTTCAAAAAAAGCTTCTGTAACTACTAAAATAATACAGGCATTCAACGGGTATAGAATGCCAAAAACGAGCCAGGAAATGTCGAAAAGTCGCTTCTGTTGATATATCATAAACGTAGGTGTAGTATTTTGTGGTTGAATCGATTAATTTTTCATTTTTCGCTGCTTTTCATTGGCTTTTATCTGGTGATAGTTTTGCTACAATTTGTTGTCTGTTGTTTGTTTTTGGCGTTGAAATCGATTTTTTTTTTCAAGTAAGGTCTTGTAATAGTGTAGAAATGATAAATTTGCTGGATTGCATTTCTAATGTAGATTTGGATGTTGAATATTCGTACTAGATTTTTCATATAAATTTGGAAAATTTTACTTCAAACATCTAGAAAAACAGACTTCGCGTGACATTTTTCGAACAGTTCTTTTCAAATACTACAAAATATTCTGTCGACATAATACTTTCATATCCAAATTTGTGAATTGTTAATTTGGTAATTTACTGGAAATGTAAAATATTTTCCAACATAATTTTGGAAATGAAAAGTAAAACATTTCAATGCAAAATATATGTACCTACAGCTTTCGATAGATTTTCTTGCTTTTTGGAATTCTTTCAAATCGGAAGTATAATTTGGCAAATACATATGTATATTGGTTTGTTTATACTCTTTTCGAGCAAATTTTACTACTAAGGATATAACATGTTGGCAAAATGTTTAACTAAAGTTTTGATTTGAAGTTTACAACTTTTCAAATGATATTTAAAATATTGAACAAGAGAATAACGTTTGACATAAAAGTTGATTCCTTTTTTGAATTGGATAAAATTTTAAACAATTAATTGCACTCCATTTTTTTTGTACAAAAAATTCAAAAAATATGAAAATTGTCTTTACAAAACTTTTCCCAGCAAAACTTTCTCATGTACCTTTTGGGTCACTTCCACTTTTTGTCTGTTTTAGTGTTAACTTTCGAATAAAAACACCATCAACTGAACTTATACGGAATTTTCATCAAGGTGGTTGTCTCTATGATGATATTTCTATGCAAGAATGTCACACTACAGAAAATTTTATGAAAATGCAATTTTATCAAAATATTCTTTTGAGTTGAGTTTCAACTGTTGAATATATTGTCATTCACCGAAAAGAACACTAAACAGAGGGTGGGGAAGAGCTAGGAGCCTTTGGTGATTTACTCAGAGAAATTTCACCAACAATTTTCGGTAAGCACTACTTACAGGATCGATACTCAACTATACATTTTTGTAAACAAAAAGGAATAAATTTTTCAAATTACGGTTCAAATTATTTTTTTTTTTTGGAAAAAAAGAAATCGAACGAGTTTTTAAAATAATATGAAAAGTTTAGTCATGTGACAGTTTTTCTTGGAACGAGCATTGGTATTTGTTCTAATACAACGCAAAAGTGTCACACGAAGCATTTACGGCTCGAATTTTGCGTTTGTTGTACAAAATGTATTTTTTTGGCGAAAACATTGTAAAGTGATTAGCATGATCTGTTCTCTAAGGGAAACTGTCGGTGAATTTTTAGATTGAGTGAAACTGAAAATATAGTTGAAATTTCAATCGTGTTTTTCTTGTTTGCACGTTTTTTCACATGGGACAATTTTGCTTGGAACGGCATTTTTTGTCTCTTAAATTTTGTTTGAAAAACTACGTGTTCATTGAGAAATAAATTTAAAAAAAATAGAATTTCACTTTTGAGCCCAAAAAATGGAAACGCATCGGAATCAGGAATCGTATGTGTGTCACAATTTAGATCCAAAAATGAATTTCAAATTTTCAACATTATTTTTTTTGGATGCAGTTTATTAAACGTTGACTTTCACTTACTTCTAAAATCTTCAGTTTGAAACTTTCGAAATCAAAGCTTTTTCACAAAGTAGGAACATTTTTTTTATCGTCAGCCATATTGTGCCACAGTGAGCCGCGTTCAGAAGAAGGCTCACGGCTTTCCTGCCCGAAATTCAGTGAAATGTGAATGATAAATAAACAAATAAATTTGATTAATATCCCCTTCCCCCACCCTCTCGCTACCGTAGAAGGGCGGTGGCAAATCCTCGATCCGGTTCCTCCCCTCAACCCTCTACCTTTCTGTTCGGTGGTATTACAATTGCTCGTCATTTTTCAACAACACGGCTCCACTACCATTTGGAAAGCGAAGCGTGAAAAAAATCGAGGGGTGGGGGGCCTTTAGAGGGTGGATAATTTCGGCTCCTCTACCCCCTGGGATATACATATTATTGCTGCTGCGAGTGTGTGTAAACGATGTGTTTTCTGATGTTGAGTATCTCACTTTGTCATTTTGTTTTTTTTTCTACAGTGGTTTTTATTCATTCTATCGCTCATTCCAACATTTCTCGGGCTATGGCGGTCTAGTTTCTTTTGTCGGGCTTCATTCGACTCGACCAAACACTCCTAATAAATCAATTTTATTGTGAGCTTTACCGGTTTTGTCTGCCTCGTTTAGCACCTCAAAGTGGCCTGGTGAAATTAAAATGAATTTTTCAGTTGTTTGACGACATAATATTTAGGTTCTTCTAAACTTTGGCCAACATTTTTTTTTCTGAATTTCTTCCTCGTTAAAGATCTGGTTTTTCTGTCATCCTTCTAATCAAATCAATTTAATTTCTGTAAAACTCAGATGTTTTAACCTTTCCACATATGCTTGAAACGAACCGCCTGGCCTCGCCTAAAACAGCCTTCAACAAACATAATTTCGTTCACGAATTTGTCATACCAATTGTTTGTTCATTCATCCCCCCGCACTCGACATCGACGGGTTGCAGCCTAACATCCAACCAAACATAAGCACCCGATTAGCTACGACCAGAAAACAAACCAAAAACCTTCGACTTGTCTCGTTTGTGAATTTTGGTTGATGTGTAGCCGTTTGTTGTTGTTATTATTCCATGTTTAATGCCACCGGGCCCGGCTGCTTTCTACTCTTACATGTTAGTCATCCCCCCTTACTCCAAGCTCCGAAGCATTCCGGAGCAGGAAAACAACCCGAAACATTCAAAAACTAGGCTCACCGGTTTCCCGAAATCACCTTTCACCGTTTTCCGTAGTTTTCCGTAGTGGGGGACTTCCCCCTTGTACGTTTGTTGGTTTTTCATCATCCCCCCTTGCCACCAACACATTTTCGGTCCTCGTTATGTTCAACCTTCAGCTATTTTTCATATTTTGTTGAATATGAAAGGCGAAAGGCGGAAGAACCGAAAACCAAAAAAAAAAGAATACCAAAGCCCTGTTATCTGTTTTCGGCTAGCATATTTTCCGGCCGATCAGCCAGCAACGGAATGGAGACAGAGACGGACCCAAATGGAAAACAAATAGTATTTTGGGAACAAGGTAAAACAAGGCTCTGCGGTGCGGCGTGATTGGTTTCGGGATGGCATGGCATGGCTTTTGATTTGTGTATGGGAAAAGTGGATTTCTGTCTAGGCCCCGGAAGGCGATCCTTTCCGAGTATCGATTACTGGAAAAATGTTGATTCTTTTTGTTCTTGTTTCGAATTTGCAAGGTAAACACAAAAGTTGACCCCCTTGGTTCCGGTTGAAAAGCAGTTGAAAAATCACTTTAAAAAATTGCTCGCATGTAGATTCGTTAAAATGTAAGTATCAATAAAAAAAACTATCGGAGTAAGGACCCAAAAATTGTTTTTTTCCTAAAAACTAAAAGCGGATAATTTGTTGAATTACGATTGAAAAATTCTGTCAACTGATAAAAAGTGAATTAAAAAAGGATGGGAAAACACATATCCTACGAAAATTTATTTATTTTTATTTTCAATTTAAAAAAGTCAGAACAGAAATTCAAATTTTTATCATGCTTACCATAATTATGTAAGCATTTAACATTTTTTTACAATCAACAGTCTTCCAAAGTCCAACTTAAACTGAGCATTGATTCAGCATAGTAAATTTCAGTAACAGAAAAGAATTCAAAATAAACTTTAATCTTTTTTCGCCTAGACTAGTGGTCGGCAACCTTCCGTGTCGGAAGATCCATAAACTTCAAATTTTCAAAATTTCTGAATATAAAAGAGCCACATTAAAGATTTATTGTTTTTGCTTTAGCTTAAAAATATATGAATGATTAATGAACATTTTTTTTAACGAAAATAACATTAAAACCATTTGAATTTTTCTCTCTCTTAAATATTTCGTTTAAATCTGTTTCTGATTACTACGAAGTACATTGTTTCTCTTCTGGATCGTCAACTCTTCTTACATGGTTTGATTGTATATAAATTTGATTGCGATGGCAATAATCGAGTCAAGAAAATTTAAATCCATGTTAAGCTTAGATGAAAACTTTGCCTGATTTTAAATGAAAGATTGAACATATCAACATAAGCAGAATATTTATAATTTTTTCGGAAAAAAAGAGCTTATAAGAAATGAACTAACAAATACATTTTCCGAAAACTATCAATCTTTTATGGCATTCCCCGAAATAAGCTTATCCTTTCTAAAATCCAAAAGTAAGAGGTTAAATTCAACTGATATTTATGTAGCCAAAAATCTACAAAATTCTACAAAATTATTCTCCTGACAACTGGCAGAATTTTTAAAATTCATGACATCAATCAAACGTGTCTTCAGAATTTTATGCACCTGGAAAATTATCAAATCTCATTGTGATTCTTCAGTAAAGCGTCCAATCGAATAAAGAATAAAAAATCTATACATTGCAAATTATTCATCATTGCTTGCTTAAGCTTAGATTACTGGAAAAAATATTGTGATTTAACCAGTTTAAAGCTGTAATAATGCAATTTTGTAGCCTCCATTGAAGATTCGTGACAAATAATTAAGAAACAGTACATTTTAACTGGAAAAAACAGTTCATGGATACTTTTAAAGTTTCGAAACACAAATAAATAAAAATAAATCAACGGTGATTAATTCTAAATCATGTATGAAAAAAATGTCCGTTACTGAAACTTCTTTCAAAATTTGTGTAATTTTGGTAAATATTGGCTTCAGGCATCACACTTGAAATTTTAAGTGTGTTCAAACTCTCAAATGTTTACTTTTTTTCAAATACATACAATTCGATTATTAATAAACTTCTTCGGGGTGTAAAGGGCAATTATTAGATATTGACTACAAGTATTCAGTCTGTGATTAAGTTATAAATTAGATTTTCTGAATTGAAATTTTCATTCATTCTTAATGCTCATCCGAGTTTGAAAAGCTATCAAACTGTAATTTATAATTTTCAATTCTTAATTTTGAATAATTTTCTTCAAGGTACATCAGCTGGGTTCAAATCTTATGTAACATTTAAAAAAACATGAATGCAAATTTATTTTGCTAATACAAGATGAAAATGAGGAATTACAGAAAATTGTTAAATAGTAATCTTGGAAAAATCCGGGTCTTTTTCGTCGATATCTGGGAATTCCGGAATGCTTATGAGGTATCAATATTCAGATAAATTAAAATTATCGTTTTCAATTTCAATAAATATGATAGGATTGAGGTGGTTTCTCAAATATTTTTATGATCTTACGGGTAAAGTTGTAAATATTTGTCGAGATGCTTGATTAATTCTAACAAGATTTTGAAAATTTCTACTAATTAATTGTCATAGAGGGGAAAAAGTGATTGTTAGTGCTTAAAATATAGAATTTGATGAAGATTACGATGTTTGATAACGAAGCAGAGGCTGTCTAAGAACTACTTTTTTGTAAATTATAAACTTTGATTTTCTTGTGTTTGGGTACAAACGTTTTGAAAATAAATAATTGTCTTTAAGAGTCGATGTTTTTAAACAATAGTTATTCTATGCGTTTACGATTAATAAAAAAAATAAATCTTGATCTCTATGCTGCTGCTTCAAAAACAGTAAACAGCAAAAAATTGCAAAATAAGGCTTGAAAAATGTTTCTTTTCATTCGGTTCTTTCCGCTTGTTCTTACAGCAGATGCAATTTTAAAATCCTCTTCTGGACCTTTGAAAAGACTCAATTATCACTTAAGCACGATTTTATCAATATTTTACTCAAAAATATATAATTTTAGCGCAGTGAACTAAAGAGCTGGAGCTTTACATCACAGGTTGCTGACCTATGGCTTCAACTAAAAATTTATACTTTTATTTTCCTTTTTTTCATGAGAGTGACACAGGAGCGTAAATTTATTCAAGCAAATCAACACGATATAAGCCGATATTTCGGCTATATTTAATACGGTAAACCATGATATTCTTCTGAATAAATTGCATCGATTGGGATTTTCCTATCGGTTGTGTGCGTGGATCAAAAGCTATCTAACGGATCGTCAATTATTTGTTTAAATTAAACGTTTCCAAATGATGTCTGGTATCTTCAAACAAAACTTGTCAAGACATCGCCTGCAAACATTGCAGAAGATTTAATCTCTCTGAAAACTGTTATAAGAACAGTTAGAGCCTCATCAAAAGCTAAATAAATAATTCCATCATGGCAATTAGGAAGTAACATAATGATTTCAAACTAAGAATCCAAATTAAAATAAAAAAAAACATAACAAATCAATACAAATTTCAAAATAATACAGAATATAAAATTTCAAACCTAAAATCGGGCTTAATTAAAAACCATAATTCAGTGTCTCAAATAAAAATTATAATTTCAAATAAACATTTGAGAAACAAATCTCTGTTTGAAATCCTAATTCAAAATTGAAAATAAAAGTTGCAATCAGAGCCAAAGCAGAAATAGTAAAATTTATAACTAAAATCCTAATGTTTATTTCAATATCATATCTTTAAAACACAAGAAATCGGTATAGAGCTTCTGATATTAGACTGAGTCGATTTGGGGTCATTTTTGCACTGGTTGTTTATCAGTGCGAAAAGACATACCCCTGTTAAACAGCTTATAATTTGTTTGCCTAATAAGATACAAAGTTACAGTCTTCGACAAAGTTATTCAACGGAAAAGCATCAACTGTCTTGGTACTACAGAAGAAACAAAAATGATGTTGATTTTTTAGTACAAAATATTCAATTTTTCCATACAAACCTAAACATTCAAATTTACTCATGTAAACGTTGCTTAAAAATTCTGCTAAAATTCATGGATGAGTTTTGGACCAAGACGAAGCTTTTTAGGGTTAGAAAAATTCAAAAATGACCTCAAATCGACTCAGTCTGTTGTGATATAGCTCAGTTGGCAAGTCTGTTGTCTCCGATGTCCGCGAGTTCAAGCCCAAGAGTAAACATCGAACACAGTTGTACCGGATAAGTTTTTCAATAACGATCCGTCAACTGCAACGTCGATAAAGTCGCGAATGCATTAAAGATGGTAAAACGACAAAAATCGAAAAAAAATCGGTACTATACAATTACAAAAAATGTAATTTAAATCATAATTTTAAATTAAGAATAAGATTCTCAACAGGACATCGAAAAACAAACAAAAATTCTAAGACCTCTTCTTTTTGTGTCAAAAGTGACATTCAAAAACATAAATTTTGAATTTAAATTTTTAAACTGTGACCCAAAGATGGGTCTTGAATTTAAATTAAATATTCAAAATATATAATCATGAAATTGAAAGTAGATAAGATTGAAAACATAGAAACATTCATGGTAAGTGAACCCCTTAATGAAATTCGCAATTCAACTATGAGTGTATTTTTATGATTTAAATAATTTGAGAATGATCTACTAGAAAATGATATGCTTTATTCGGGATATTTGATTTAGTTAGTAGAGGCATGGACGTAGGAACGGATTGACAAAACGGTGGTTAAACCCTCCCCCCTACCCCCCGCTCACGAGGATCCGAAAAGCAAAGCGAAATGTTCTTCTTAAAAATCAAAATTTTAAATTCTTAATCAAATTTTGATAAACGACTAAAATGGTTCAAGAGTACTAATTGTGACTCAATACTAAAACCAATACCTCAAAATCTTATTCCAGTTCCACAATTCTACTATATTTTCTCAAAAAATTTCTCACTTGTTGACAGAAATTGAGTCCCTAAACCGATCAATGTTAAATTTGATTTAAAAAAAAAATCGGGTCGGAGATGGTTCGTAAAATGCTTCCACACCGCTCCGACTTAAAGGAGGGAGGGAAAAGACGGAGGAAGGGCCGCCATACAAAATTAATAAAAATAAGACTCAATTCGAACTATTTTCGGAAACTATTGAACTGATCAACGTAAAATTTGGTGGGAAGTCGTTTTCAAGACCGGGAATGGTCAAACCCCTCTGAATCTGTAAAAAAAGAGGGGGGGGAGGGTGGCTCTCATACAAAATTATCAAAAACTTAACAAAAATTTTGAAATTCTCGATTTATTTTTATTCAAAATTCAAGAACGTGAGCGTTTTGGCCAGACACTCATACTCAATAAATGTTACATACATTAGATTAATGAAATCAATGTGTTTTCATAAAGTCTGGCACACTTTTTAATTTAGTTCAAATTTGCCAGCTTATCCTCCCGCTGCAAAATGGGGCGTTTTTTTTTTAATTTCAAGGGTTTTTTTATTATATTTAATATCACTCCTTTTTTTCTAATGGAATCCTCCTTTAACCTTAAAACCTTCAAGTTACATTGAGACCTAAGACAATCTAGAAGCTCATATACGATGAAAAATAGTTCGCTTTTGAATAATGTTGAAATTTTATTAAAAAAGAAGTTTATTTTAATTCAAATAATTTCAACGCACTTAATTTGTTTTCCATGGAAGGGGTATCAAAGCACACCGGGTCATCTAGTGTTTATAATTAATCGAAAATATTCAACTTTCCAATATGTTCTGGAAATTTTTGGAAAAATTTAAAAAAAATTGATAAATATTAAATTCTTATTTGTTTCAACTTTCCGCCTACAATCTTCAATAGGAACGCTATTTATAAATTTTTGCCAACTTCTTTTTATTTTGAACTCTGCAGCGCATTTGCCCGAATTTTTCTACTTTATTTAGCAAAATGAAAGAAAAATGTAAATGGCATTATAACAATTGTGTATTTTGCGTCCAAAACAATTTTTCAAACAAAGTTTATCCAAATAAGCAGGCTAAAGTGTTTTGATGAAAAAAAAAACAACGTTTCGAGTTTTTTTTTCTTGATTTTTTATTGAAAAATTGTTAAATTTTTCTGGATATAGCCCAGGTTTTTGATTGAAAACTTTGAAATCGATTGCTCGGATTTTGCAAGGTTTTCAGATAAAATAGCTCAGATTTGCCTAAATTTGTTGTCTGTGACCGGATTGTGGATTTTATATCCAGTTTATTTTCCTTAATTTTCAGTTCGGTTGAATATTGAAAAAAAAATCCTGATTCAAATTTTGTTTTTGCATTTAAAACTAAAATTAATATCATTTTCCACGTTCGAAACTCATTATTCCGAAATATTCTAAGAAAATATTAAAAATAACTAATCATTGTTAAGATTTAAATTTGAAATTTTTACTCTTTATTCTGATGCAGAATTGAAACTTAAAAAATTTCACAATGATGATCCAGAATTGAAATACCAGAGTTTCACCATTCGAAATGTTCACTCAGATTCATTAGTTGAATAAAAATTAAAATAATTGATTGAAAATTAAATTCATATAGAAAATCAAAGAGATTTCTGGTAAAGGATTCTGTCTGTTCTATTCAAAATTAGTGACATTTTTTTAGAATTTAGAAACAGAAAACAATTTCTAATTGTGAATTCAGAAGTCAAATTCGGAATTGAAATTCAAAATTGCCCAAAACAATAGTCAAAATAGATGAAAATGACACTCATAATATAAAATTTGAACTCATTTTAAAAATTGCGTTCTTGAAAAAATCTCCATACACATAATCATCAGGTTTAAAAAAATTCAGCTGGAAATATATTTTATTGGTTTGTTGTATACCATTATTTATAATGTAGATAGTTTCTTAAAAAAAAGATTGAAACTAAAATCTGAATGTATAGAGTTACAAGGATTGAAAATAAATCTGATTTGAACCCCAATCATGTTTTTTTTTTCAAATGAAGTCTTCACGATCCCTTATTTATTTTTAAAGCTTCATAAAAACTGAAAACTTTTAGGACTTATTTTCGAAAGAAATGATTTCAATTGAAAAACTATAATATAACTATAAATATAAAAGAACTTAAATCCAAATAATGAGATACTCTCAGGACTCAGGATCACTTTTTTTCCAATTCTTTGCTATGCAATTGTCAAACAAAAATATTATAGGAAATATTTTGTCACCAAACACAGCAACCGAAAAAAGCGCGGGGCAAAACTTTTTCTGAATAAACGAACAGAATCGTTACCCGGGACGATGCAAATATATGGTTGCTATACTCACTCTTATGTTTACCCCCAACTCTGACAACTTTTACAGGGTGCAACCGCCTGCTTGAGGTTCAAATATAGGGCAAAACTAGTGGACTTCTGAATTAATAAACGAACATAATAACAGCAGATAGGGCAAAACTCGTGGGTAACTAGGTTGCCACTGCCAATAAACGAAAACAGTATAATGAAATTTTTCATTGTGTGAGGATTGTCAAGTCCAATGTTCATCATGCCGTAATTCCTTACTAGAAAAGTTAAAAAATTGCAAGAAAAGCTACTAAAAAATTTTGTTTTCGTTTTTCGTCAAATTTACGCAATATAGAAAACTTAGAAGGTCCACAAACGTTTATAAACGTATAAAAGTGTAAATAGCACAAACTGGCATTTTCAGAAATATTGAACAATGTTTGTTTAGTGAAATACTGATGGTGGCGCATCTTGTCCCGACTGCGCATTTTATACCCAATTCCCCTACACGTGAACTCTGGATGGTCGATGATAAGAACAACCCCGAAAAGCAAACGAAAATCGGTTTACAAAATGCGGGTACCATGGTTTGTTAGAATTAAAACGAAAGTTGTATGGAAGGGTCCCTTTTCTTAGGTGGGATGGGTTAAAAACTATAACTAAAACTTTACACAGGTCCAAAAACATCACTGTACCAAATTTCAGGCTAAACGGTTAAGCGGTGTGGATTTGCATAAGGTGAACACAAACTGACAGACAAACCAACAAACATATCCAGTCCAACTCATCTTTATTTGTTAGATGTTGGTTAAAATGTTTTTAAGAAATTTTTTTTAATAACATGAAAGAAAAGTTTAAAACCATCTTTTTATTTCTCAAAATTTTGAAAGCAGACATAAAAGTATCTCATCATCTGAGCTCAACCTTTGTCATAATGCATAGTAAATCTCCCGAGATTCGACTACTGGATTTAATAAACATCGCATTCGTTCCCTTTTCTACCGGCTTTAACAACCCCACGTATATTTTGATGCTGTTGTTGAATCCATAAAGTGTGCCCGAAGCAAATTGACCGGCCCAGTTTTCCAGAAGGTTAACGGAAAAGGCCGAATGTGTGTGGGTATTTATTTATTTTTTCTTATTTTTAAACATATTCATCATATCAATTGTGATGATGCGAATGGGGATGGCTTAGTGATTGCGTCACACCTGGGTCCCCCGTCTGTGCCAGAAGCTATTTAACAGATTCCCGGACACTGGGGAAGATGTTTCACATATTTATTTTTTATTCAATTTATTGGGCTGGATACAAATGTTTGGACACTTTATCTTGGACCGTTTTGATTGACATTTCCCAAGATTCCAATTGAAAGTTGTCGATGGATAAAGATGTTTTCCTAAAATTGATTCGACCGTGTTCGAACATTTTAAAATGATATCAACCAAATTAACTCAAACACCAAACAGATCCGGTTTCAGATTGTCTAACCGAGGAAAAAATCCGCAGCAATAAACATCATTTATCAAGAGACACACAGCTTGACCAATAGTCTGTTTGATTAAAGCAAACCACCGGACAGGACAATTTATTACCAAATGGAACAAAATCCATCTTTATTTTTCCTTCCCTGGTCCCCAAGAACACCCGAGCCGAGAATATCAAACCGCACACAACACATTGCCATCAATTGCCATGGAGCCGGCCCTCTTTTGCACCAAAAAGAGACGAAAAAGGAAGGAAAAAACTCAATAAGGGAGATGCCATATTCTAGGAGTAGAATAGATAAAAAAAACTCGAGATAGACCATGCTGAAATTTGTCATTACACATCCGCATGATATCTAATCTGTGCAGAGTCAGCTAGTTTTTCTCCACACAGCACATCCATAGCAGGACTCAGCCACAAACACCAAACAAACCCACCCACAAAACAGTTATTCCGGAATTCCTTCCTTCCTCCCGGAGAGGAACGGCAACACAAGGCCAAAGTCCAAAAAGTAGGTACAACATGCTAGGATGTGCGATGATGTTGAACGAAATTACATGAAAAGTGACCATATGTGTCAATATGACAGGGACGAAACAAAAAAAAAACACTAAATTAGATTTCCACCCTCTCCCTTCTCAAAGTGCCAGCGCCGATCATCCCCCCTAACTCGGTGTGGTTTCAAGGCAATAGTGTTGGAATCTTGTTTGTTTGCTGTTGGTTTGGTTTGGTGCCAGGCAGGGAGGAAGGCATCCTTCTTTTTTCGCTGATCCTGGGCTGCAACAAAATCGTTCTTCTGCAAGGCGAGGCTCTCGGACATGTTCGACAAGCTGTGATGGAATAATCGATACATACCGAAGATGTGAAATTGAAGCTGTTGGGTGCCTGTTCTTTTTTCTTTGGTTGGTTGATTTGACGATGTGTCGATTGAAGTTGATTTTCTCGAAACTTTAACGCTGCAATCGTAATCTTTATGTGCTGTGATGAAATTCAAGCCAATGATTATTGGAGACTTCAGGATAAAAAGATCGTTTCTTGTAGTAAGGGATAGGGGTCTTTATTGAAACTTTTGACACTGTTTTTTCATTGAGAAAATAACACAATCTATTTTCAAAAAATTTTAGGATCGTCTTTGTTTGTAGTAACAGTAACATTTGCACTTCAATCGTTTTTCATCGAAAAAAGAACAAACGGTTTTTTTTATAAAGAAATCCAAATTGGAGTCTCATCAATTTCAAAGATAGGTATACTTGTCCGTCTTTTAACGGAAACTATTAAAAAATATAGAATCGAAAAAATAACAAAGGTGCCATCAAAGATTATGCTTCTTAACGGGACTTTTAATTTCAGAAAAGTATCACTCATATCTATCTGTTAGTGCCCTGCTTTATTTTTAAATGAATTAGTGCGATTACAAGATTTTCTTTCACCTTTCCCTAAATCCTTATGGAAATATATGATTAAACTTAGAACCAAACTGATATATTTGAAACTTTTCTCGAAAGCGTCAGACGCTAATTTGTTTAACAAAGTTATGATTCAACTTTTTACCATGACAGCACAAAAGTGTATCAGCCAAACCTGAATGTTGGCCGAACCTGAAAGTTGTCAGCGGCATACCACTTAACGGTTGTTTTTTTTTTCATAACTGTAGGTTGCTAAATCCAGCCAAAACAGCACAGAAAAGTCATATTTCTTCAGGAAAGGCAGCAAACGCTTTTGAAGATACTCTTTCATTATATTACCTGGTTGACAGTTGCGAAGAAAATGACACTTTTCAAGCAACAGATACAGCTTGCCAAACGAGATATTTTTTGGCCATCTTTGATAGTTTAATATGACTGAAAATATCTTCACCTCTCCCATTCTGGTTTTTTTTAAATAATTTTATTAAAGTAACTAGCTGATCCCGTACGAACTTCGTTTCGCTTTAAATCATTGGTACGTCAAAATGAGTTTAGAAAATGAATTCGAAACATTCTTTCGACAATTTTGGGGAAAAAATTCAACAGTGTTAAAAGTCGCTACTATTACTATTACTTGAAATTCAAATTAAACAGTTGATTAGCTTTTTATTAAAATTTATGTGAGAGTGTTTTCTTCTCGATCGATTGCAAAATCTAGACATTATGCAGAAACATGTACTATTTGTTTATGTGCACGACTCTTTTGCTTGACCTTCACACTTAAATTGGTATCAATTAACTGCTTCCAACAAAATTATTGCACAAAACACTGAACATTCGATTAAACCCTCTTTTTCTGTCCCATGGCCCGAAATTCGATAATTGACACCAATTTTACGTTCCTCAAAACTCCCTTGTGCCATTTTTTCTTTTCAAATTATATGTAAAATAACGTCAGGAACTTGAAAACAGTAAACAGTGAATATAGACGCCCCTTTCACCGAGTCAATTGCCCATAGTTTATAACCCTCATCTGAAAATTTTCATCTCAATCCGATGCATGATCACGACAATATCGCGAAAACAGTGAGCAACTAACATGGACAGCCTTTTTTTTGACCACGATTCAAAATTTGACACCTGAAATCAATTTTTTTTTGTTAAACTCCCATGTGTCAATTATCATTACATTTCTATGCTCAATCAAGAGAATATCGTAAAAACAGTGAACAGATAATAACCCCTTTTGCCGACCCCTGAGTCAAGATTTGAAACCTGAAAGCAAAAGAGCATCCCTAAAAACTCCTATGCGGCAATTTTCATCTCAATCCAATGTAGAATAACGTCAATATCGCAAAAACATTAAAGTTGGGTATGGACGACTCCTTCAGCCGACTTCTGATCCGCAATTCGAAACTTGAAATCGATTGCTCGTCCCTCAAAACACTCATGTGCTAATTTTCATCACAATACGATCTATAATAACGCCAATATCGCAAAAATATTAATCAGTAGATATGGACGACCCCTTTGGCCGACCCCTGACCCTAAGTTTGATAACTGTAATCGATTGCTCGTCTCTCAAAACACTCATGTGCAAATTTTCATCACAATCCGATGTATAATAACGCCAATATCGCAAAAACATTAATCAGTGGATATGGACGACCCCTTTGGCCGACCCCTGACCCTAAATTTGATAACTGTAATCGATTGCTCGTCTCTTAAAACACTCATGTGCAAATTTTCATCACAATCCGACGGAAAATAACGTCAATATCGCAAAAACATTAATCAGTTGATATGGACGACCCCTTTGGCCGACCCCTGACCCTAAATTTGATAACTGTAATCGATTGCTCGTCTCTTAAAACACTCATGTGCAAATTTTCATCACAATCCGACGGAAAATAACGTCAATAACGTGAAAACAATATTTGTCTTGTATGGACGACCCCCTTCAGAAGGGGTCGTCCAAAAATCTAAAAACATTTTTCATCATTCCTGGTCCTAATGAGCATCCATGCCAAATTTCAGATCTCTAGCTCTTAAGACGGCTGAGTCTATAGAGGACAAACAAACAAACAAACAAACAAACAAACAAACATACAGATAATTGCTTTTTATATATATAGATTTGTTTGTGCCCCTATCTTAAATTTTAATAAGAAATTGAACATGAAATTCGAATTTAGGAAATTTTGGCTTACAAGGTTTTGGCTACAATTTTACTTATTTAACGGAATTTTCTACACGTTTACATTACATTACTAGACAGCTTCGCTAAAAATTTTATCAATATTTGAGCATTCAAAAGTAATTGACAAAACAAAGTTTGGCATTTTTAAATACGCTCTTTCAGTTGAAATACTTTAGTTATTTGTGGACTAATTTGAACAAAAGCTGGTACCGTAAACTGAGGGAACTTTGATTAACATGAAATTTTCGTAGATAATCATCATTAACTTAGTCTGAAGGTACCTTCTGAAAACTGTTTCATACTTTTGAAAGCCTAAAAATTGGGTTTCAAATAGGTTAAATTTGGTTTGTAGGTGGAGATTTTCTTTTTTAAATTACTTAAAATGTAGTTTGATAGTTTTAAAATATCTGTTTTTTCGAAGACTCACAAACAAACACCTCTCCTGATAAAATCATAGCATTTAGAAGCAAATGGGTTGTTTTATATGAAAGTTAAACTTATTTCCTTTTGTATAGGTATAGTTTCAGAGTTATTTTATGGTCATTCTTACTTACTTACTTACTTACTTACTTAATGATCCCGCGCCGATCCTCCGGTGCCTAGGGCCGTGGTAAAAGACCTCCACTGTTGACGATCCGGAGCCAGCGTCTTCACCTGGTCCCAGTCAAGATTCTCGTCGACAGTTCGGATTTCAGCGGCTAGGCTTCGCCGCCACGAATTTCTGGGTCTGCCTCTTCTTCGATGACCTTCTGGATTCCAATCTAGCGCCTCTCTGCAAATCTCGTTCTCATCTCTTCGCAGCGTGTGCCCAATCCATCTCCACTTACGTTCCCGAATCTCGATTTCTAGCGCCTTTTGATGACACCGGCGATGTAGTTCCTCATTCGAAATCCAGTTGCCAGGCCACCAAGCGCGGATGATATTCCGCAGGCAGCGGTTTACAAATACTTGCAGTTTTCGCGTCGTCACCGCATATGTGCAACAAGTTTCGCACCCGTACAGCAATACGGATTTGACGTTTGAGTTGAAGATTCGGATTTTTGTTCGTAGAGAGATCTGGCGTGACCGCCAGATGTTTCGGAGACTCGCAAACGCAAATCGGGCCTTTCTGATCCGTGTTTCGATGTCTTTTCTGGTACCACCATCAGGCGTAATCTGGCTACCAAGATACTGGAAGCACTCCACTTTCTCAACTTGTTGCCCAGCTACCATGAAACTGGAGGGATTTCCTGTGTTGATCTCCATCGACTTGGTCTTTCCGACATTGACTTTGAGACCTGCTGCCTTGGAACTTTCGGTGAGGTCGTCGAGTTTGCTCTGCATATCTAGTTGTGTTTGGGCGAGCAAAACAATATCGTCAGCCAGGTCAAGGTCGTTCAGTTGCTCTATTGTTGAAGGATTCCACGGCAATCCTCGGTTCGGTGCACAGTCAATCGATCCAATCAGAATCTCATCCATTACGATTAGAAAAAGTAGCGGTGATAAGATACATCCTTGTCTCACTCCAGCAGTTACCGGGATTGGTTCGGACAAGACACCGTCGTGCAAGACCTTGAACGAAAATGCCTCATACTGTGCTTCGATGAGATGGACTAGTTTCTCTGGGACCCCTCGTCGCCTTAGAGCCGCCCAGATGTTTTCATGGTTAAGTCGGTCGAATGCTTTTTCGAAATCAACGAACACCAGCAGAAGAGAGTCCTGGAATTCGTTGATTTGTTCCAGTATGATTCGTAGCGTTGTGATGTGGTCCACACATGATCGTCCGGATCGGAATCCAGCTTGTTGCCGTCGGAGTGTAGCGTCGATTTTCTCCTGGATCCTGATCAGGATCACTTAGCAGAGTACTTTGAGGGTTGTACAGATCAACGATATGTCTCGCCAGTTACCGCACTCTGTCAGGTCTCCTTTCTTCGGGACCTTTACGAGGATACCCTGCATCCAGTCGGCCGGGAATGTTGCAGTATCCCAGATGTCAGCGAAAAGACGGTGCAACATGGTCATTCTATGATAATATTTGAATATTTAAAAAAAAACGGACATTTTCTATGAGAAAGCCTGTATAGAACATAAGACTAAAAACCCTATCAAATGGTTTAGTTTCAATAAAGAAGAACTAGGGAACAGTGGAAGAACCTAGGGAATTGCATGGAGGTAAAATTTGTTTTTGAGGCCAAAAATATTGAGAAATGGTAATAATTTTTGCCCCTAAATGTACGCAGCAAAATTGTCCATGTTTTGTGAATATTTGTTTTTAAAAAAAATCGTTGAAAAATTAAATTGAGTCCTAACAAAAAATTACTGTTATTGATGTTTTAAACCTTCTGTGCTAGTTGGCATCAAAACAATAATTTTGAAGATCCATTGTGATCAAGTTTACACCGGAACATGAAATTTGGTTTTGTAACAAACATTTAGTTATAGCCACTAATGTCGTTTGAATGTTCAGCTTTCAATGATCATACTTTATACTTCTTACCTCAGTAAGTATTTTAATAATTTTTAGTGTAACAAAAAAGTAGAGATGTACCGTATATTGGTATTCGGCGAACGGCCGAATACCGAATATTGGCCTTTTCAACTATTCGGCTAAATGAATATTCTGCCGAATATTCGGCCGAATATTCGGTCGAATATTCTGTTGAGTTTGCAATAGAAATACTTCTATTTCTACTTCTATTTCTAAGAGAAATCTTCTATTTCTGCCATCTTAATGCCTCTCACGTTTTAAAGACGATTTTTCCCAACCAGATGTATCAGATCTTTTTTAAGTAGAGGTCTCTTTGATTTTCAAAATGTCACCATTGACTGAACGGACATCAGATGACTTCTCGCTTCTAGGACGTTTATCACAAAATAGATTGGGTTTCAGTGAAATCTGGGACAAAACATTTCAAAACAGGTGCCAAGCTATTTGAAATTGCTTTTTTTTATCGAATTCTATGAATGTCTTATTTTTGTTCGTTTGTTTATTTTTATAGAGACTTTAAAAGGCCTTATTTTTACAAGATGTCATAGAAAAAGTTGCCAAAAGAACGATGATCTTTAACCTTAAACAAACAATACTTTCTGCGGCACGTATCCACAAAAGTTTGAATGATTTTTTTTAACATTTCTAAAAAAAGGGAAAGTCTGAACAGAAACTAAGGCAGTATTGTCAAACTAAAAAGAGGAAAAAGAAATAAAATTACATGAAATTTAAAATTTTCATCGAATTACAATAGCAGTGTTCAAATTTGTATCTATCGAAGAAATATATACTTTAAAAAATCGTTTTGTTACACTAAATTTAAAAAGTTTCGAAGAGACATTTGATTTTTTTAATTTGATTTAGCAAAAAATTTGGATAATCCCGGGTAAAATCAGGAAAGTTTAAAAAAATAGGTGTCAATCCCGGTCAAACTACTCTTCTCGAATTCTTTATTCGGCTTATGAGCAAGCCAGGATATATCAGGAAAATTTGGAATAAACGATAATCAAAGCTTAAAGCTATTTACAGTGAAAAATACACGGATACATCTAAAATGCTTAACTGAAACCAAAAGTTTTTGATTGTTTTGGAGCTTTTTCAAAATTACTTTTGGATATTTCATCTTACATCAGTTGAATTATTTGACAAGTCTGTTTTTAATAAATTTTTAAAAAAAATAAATATTCGGCCTATTCGGCGTATTCGGCCGAATACCTAGCTCAACTATTTGGTGAGCCGAATATTCGACTTAACGGTTTTTTCACGGTATTCGGCGCCGAATATTCGGTCGAACGAATATTCGGTACATCTCTAGAAAAAAGCAACCTCTTCCAAAATATTCGAAAATGAATTAAAGAAACGATCAATGTTCCCCCAGTTTACGGTACCTTTGAAAATTTGTCAAATTCGTCAATTATTCTGGTGTGGCTTAAACAATTGTGACGATTCATTTATTGAAAAGTAAATTTTGTACACATCATTTTTTGTGGCCATGGTCTTAAAAAAAATTCAAAAAAAAAATATCATTATGCGTAATGTATAGCTTCTAACTTCAGCTTTCTTGGACACTAAAATGAGTTTTTTTAGCATTCCGTTTTCTTCGGATTTTTTTCTTAGACTTTGAATAACGGAAATCTGAAGTGCTGTAGCTAAATATTGTCTGAGAAACATATGTTACAATACGAGGTATCCAAAACTACAGAATATCGGTTGTGAAACAAGAAAGACATATTGATTTTAGTCAGAAGTGTCTAATTGACACTCCAGGGACTGTAACGGGTAAAAATTTCAGGGACGAGTGAGGGTTAATACGGACATATCAGCACCAACATGTGAAAAGGATATAAAAGGCAAAGGAAACAAAACCCGTTTTCAGTGGATTAAAATAGTCCACTCTACTTGACACAAAAACCGTTTTTAGATTATAAATTTTCGTAAGATTTATAATGCGGTTAAGCAAAGGATCTAAAAAAATTAGAGCCATAAAATGACATTATCCTCACACAAATTGTTTTATACACCCTTTACTCCACAACAAAGCAAACGGTCTTTATGCAAAACATTAAAAGGGGAAGCATGCGGAAAGCTATTCACTCACTCTTATAGAGTGAACCATAAGCGTTTGTTGAAAAATAGGAGAAATTTTATCTGGATCTCACTTACACATATGAGACATAAAACAATTAGACGAAATTCATACTCCGAGCTATTTTTCCGTGATAATACCGTCGTATCGATAAAAACATTTTTAGAATGATCCTACGCACCGTTTTGACCAAATAGACTTGGAAAATTCCTCGTGAATTTCTATTAGCGATTTAAAAAAGGTTGCTAAATTTTCAAACGCGTTTTTCTCGAAACGCCACAAATGAACATAGACCCTTTTCACGTGTTGGTGCTGATGTGTCATTTACGTCAAAACGGAGAAAATATCTGTGATTCGGTCGAATAACAAGAAAATCTAAACATATTTTTCTTCTTTAAAACCCAATCGTTTCCTTGATTCATAGGGTTGAAGCTCATATGAATTTTATTGCATTTTTTGCTTGAATAAATTACTAAACAAATTAATTGGCACTGTTTAAAATCACCAGTTTTCAAACCATGAAAACTGCTGTTTGCGAACACTTCAAGTTGTATGTCTCATGTCTACAAGTTTGACACATGGTGAAACATTTTTTTAACATGATTTTGGTAGAAATAGGATATTAATTCAAACTGCTTCGATGGACGAGGATGGTGAAAAAAAGCTGTTTGAAAATGGTTATTACAAAATCTTCTACAAAATACACCATCAAAGGCTTATCGGGAGCTGGAAGTTCTCAGAAGGGAGAATAACAGGAAAATACCCAAAAAAAAGAACTGTCCCGATTCATGCTACTGACCGGTTTCCAAAATTCTACTTCCATAAAGTACAATATGCAATTAATTCCAATATGAGACACTCATTATTCCAGTTTAAAAATTTATATAAACTCGAGCCGGGTAAATCAGTCAACCTCCTTCAAGCAGTGGTGGATGGAATGGAAAAAAAATGTTGGAGCTCTCATGTAAATTTTTTATGCAATTTTAAATAATTTATCAAAAAAGGGATCATATTTCATAAAAGAGATTAAGAATATTTAGCATAACTAGAAAATTTATTAAGTTAATGTAACAAATGTTTTTATGGAAGTTCGTAATTTTGCCATGAAGCTTTAAAAACATAGTTAAAATTTCAGATCATGAAAAACAAATTTAGAGATCAAGATTAAGTAAATATTATGAAATTATAAATATTAATGCCTGATAAAATCAAAATTTATATAAATATTAACAAATTACATTTAGTTTTGCAAGGTTTAGAAAAGCACACCGGGTCAGCATACCTATAGATTTTAGTGATTAATTTATTCCAAGTTCCTGGTAAGACCTTAGAATAAGTCCTACAAAACTCATTCAGTTCAATAAATGTCCTGATTATCGTTCTATTCAGCAATAATAATTAAACTAAAATGAAGTTCAATTCTTCCCAAATATTGTTCAGCATTCGAGTGGAAAATCAAAATGGAGAGTTCGGTACTAAGAGATATTCCTTAATTTAATAAAGTCTAGTGGAACTGGCTAGTCATATTGAAGACGTACAATGACGTACATGAAACATTTCCATGAAAACGTTTACAAAAATAACGAATCAAATTAAATATTTCATAATAATGCTTGTATTTCGAACGAATGTAATCATTATCTGTAGATGTGTTTCCGGTTGATAAATAACTTCAAGGTTATGTCAATTTAACAGCTGTTGTACACCATTTAACAAAATGCAAGCATGCACTCTTGCCGCGGTAAGAAGTAAGTTCAGCACTCGAAATGGCAAGAAGCTTGGTCACGTTTCACCAGGCAGTAGAGCGGCGAGCCCAGCGATCCGGTTCAACTGCCACGGCGAGCTGCTCTTCCTAAACAGTAGCATACCTCTAAAGGAGCAACATCCCGTAAAACAAGGCCAAAAGTCACCTTCCTGCTCGCATTTCCGGTGACACCCGGCGTCCTTGCTGCGACCAGATTTCTAACTAGGTAGGTACGTGGAGGAAAAGTTTCACGCTCGACCTTCGCGACTCCTTCAAACCAGAACCAACTACATAGGAACCGGAAGCGCAGCGAATCGGAAAGTGAGTTTGATGAATGCTGCTGTTTGCAGTTTTCGGTTGGACAACTTCGGCGTGTTTGTGTTTGTGTGTGTATGTGTCCCTTCCCACCCCTTGTTTTGGTTTAAGTTGTAAGGTGCATGTGTGATGTTTGTGGGTGGCATCGTCAGAAGAAAAGTTGCTCCTTCACAGAGCTCGCAACTTTTCCCCGAGACCGGGACCAAGACCTATTGAGTTCGATTGTTTGGGCGAAATTGCAACTTCCGGAGCTCAGTTTCTCTAGTTCGTGTCTTTTACGATTTTTTTTTTGTTCTTTACTTCTGCCAACTCTCGCCCCATCAGGGTGTTAGCGCAACATTCGTCGAATGTAGGATGTTGCAAGGGAAGGAAAAAACTTCCTCGCATCCTGGATCTATTGCCGGAACGTGAGCCCTGGGACGTGTTGTTGGCCAAAGTTGGCAGCAGTCCGATTCAACATCGGAATCGCTAGCTTCTTGACTACAGTTTTGGTGTTGGGTTTGGTTTTAGGAATACTAACTTTGACTTTGACTCCGGCACTCAAACGGCGGGATCAAATCCGATTGGAGCAAGTTTTGCGTTGCTGTTTTTTCCTTGCTCCTGTCAGTGTTCAGGAAAGTTGTACTTCACTTGTACGTACATAGTTCTGAAACCAGGAAAAAAAGACCAACCTTCCGAGCAAGCATGTGTCATTGATTGGGGGAAATCACTGGAATAACTAAATGTTGCTGCTCCTGACTTCTGGCCGTGGCAAGATGTGGCTGGCAAGTATGATGGATGTGATAGGAATTGATATTTTTCGAATATATTTCTTCTCGACCCAGACGAATTCTCGTCACGTTTCATCTGTTGATTATGGGAGGCTGGGAGTTTGAGTGAGATTTGATAGTTCCGATTTTGCATATGTTTTGTGTACATACATCTAGGAAAAGTTGTTTTTGGACCGAAGAAGCAAAGTTTATGCATACTTTGAATTTTCTTCCCAAAACATTGATTTGCAACTTTGTTGCTTGATCCAATCAATTATGCTAAGTTTCCGGTATGCAGACGATATTACCGTATGGTAAGAAATAAAATCACGCAACTTTGTGAAGCAGTCTATTTAAATTGGCCATCAGATTTAAAATCAAGAAAATCGAGTGATACCTGTTCTTCTGTCAATGGAATCGCTTGACAGACCATGACACACTAGCCTACTGTCAGAATGAGACTTCCGCTGGATCATTTCCAACATCGTGGTCCATGTGTATAGACGAATAGTCCTGTGCCATCAGAAAACGGTTACAATATAAAACCACTCGCATATTTAATGCTCTGCGATCGAATCGAAAGTTCCAGTGCGACTGTTTGAACTTGATTAAACGAGAATGAAACATCAATCGCACATCTTTACAAGCGAATCACACGTCGAGTGACGGAACACTCCGAAAGGCGATCCACGTAGAGCATGAACGGAGGGGCAAGATCTGGAGGATCAGGATGAAAGTTTGGTAAACCCCAATCGTTCTAATGTTTCTCAAATGTGCACATAACACATGGGTCGAAGCTAATTGGAAAGTCGATCAAAGGTAGGCGCTAATTATTTAAAAGTAAACGGAAATAATACATGGATAATTTTTATAGTCCCGAGAGGATTACACGACAAGGTTGTCATTGATATCTGCAGTAATATAAAACTGCAATGATAATACAAATCAATTAAAGGTAAGCTTTAATGATTTATAAGCGAACGAACTCTAAATATTTGAAGTTCTCCCAGGCACAAGAGGATTCAGGTTCTAATGCTCCTAAAAGTCTTCGAGAAACACAGAGCGAAGAAGGTTTTCCGAGGTTGCCCTTACAACAGAACGGACTGGAGAATAAGGTAAACTTTGATGACTCAAGAAACGATCAGATCCTTAATATTGGAATCTCTCGCAGGCATGAAAGCAACAATAAATTCCAATAAGAATTTGGAACAAGAAATCCAGTAGGAGGAAGGAAACAGCCAAGCCCTCATCTGTAAGCGTCAGATAACACTTCCATCGAGGTTGTAGTGATTGGTCGCGAGTAAATTTAGTTTTCAAATATCGCAGTGAGGGAAAATGATGGGTGATGGTTTTCCCCAAATAATGTAGCCTTCAAAGCCGACGACAGCGCCACAAGCCACCAGTATGCAGCCAGGAACTTCAACACGTCACAACCAGAGGGCCATCAATGGTAACACGCGCTGCTTGGTAACCACCCGATCGGTAGCGACGCCCGACGAATTGTACGAAGGTGAAACGATCGTGTCCGCCATAATGGGAGAGCGACGACCTGTACTCGCGGTTCAAGGCCGGTCAAAGGCGGCTTCCTGGTGCTGGCTCACTTCCATTAGTACTACGAAACTGTGAAGTACAAAGTGCGACTACAAACACAGCATACTATTAAGCTAAATTGTGTAAAGCCAGACACCAGGTAAGCCAGGAGACGCCGAACCGCCATTTTGTTCTCGCAGAAATACGGAAGACTAATGCCTGATTCCTCAACAGGACCCCTAAGTTTTGGCCAAAGAAACCATTTGGCGGGACAGAAGCCAACCTTTGTCCCTGATCCCTGGTCCCTGAATCAGCCTTGGTTTGGCCACGATTGCCCGAGATAGCCGTTACCATCCGGGTGATCATTGGTTGAAGGTTGTGGTCGATGCCGAACAACAACACTCGGATCGACCAATCAAGCTCTCCAACCAGCTCCTTCGTCCTCGTAGCCGAGTTTCCCGGAAAGAACATCCCGGTTTCCGGTAGGAATTGGACCGACAAAGCAGTTGGTCAGCAGCAGAGGCGTCGCCCTCGTCGAAGCTCCGCCATCTTCAAAACCCGACAACCAGGGCTTGGCCCTTAAAGGTACCGTAACTATCTAGTCATTACTAGTTTGCGCATATCCATATTGTTGTGGCAATTGTCAAATAAAGTTTAAGAAGTGCATTTTTGGGGTTTTCCTGAGGTCAAAGTTCGAACTCCCTGCGATTTCTTTTGGTAAGCGAGCCGCCCTGAGGCCTAATAAAGGGAGGCTCTGTAACGCCGGTGGGGTGGTAGGTTTTAAACTTACACATCAGAGGTAAACACTTCAATCTGCTACTCTATACCTCACACTAATTTTGCTGCCTTCAGGGCTTTTGGTGTAGGTTGAAAAACTCATCAGGTGCAAGATATTGGTGCGCCACAACTCAACCATTCTCCGCATCCAAGCTGGAACATTCATTTGTGAATTGAAGAAGTGTGTGTCCAATAATCTACCCGGAGCGAATTGTAGCTCAGTTTGAATCGAGAGCAGGAGTAGTTGCGCGAATTACACCATCGTGGCGGACGTGAATGCCGATTTGCAGTGTGGTGCCGTGAGCGAAATTCATTATCGCGTCCGAAAACAGCTAGTTCCACCGCCGTCTGGTCGTGTCTATCGAGGCAGAAAGGATTAAGTGAATTAATTCACCATCGGGGGAAACAGACCGAAGAAAGGATCTTGCATGTGATCCGCCAGTGTGTGCATGTGAAGCTATAATAGTTGGTAACCTCTTTCGAAGGAGAGCTGAGCAAGCCGTTCTCTCGCCGTGTGGTGGAATTTTGTACACAGCTTAGTGGTGTTCGTGTAGTGAAAGTTAAGTCCCAGCTCGTGCACTAAGACAACATTGTGATCCCATTTTGGTGTTTTGTTTTGATTAGTCCTTCTTCATCGCAGTCAAGAAGGATCGAATCAGAGGTCATCGCCCTTAGTGGGCAATATGAATCAGCTGATAGGCATGCCGCATGAGTGAACTGATAGTTTGGAGAAGCAGTGTTGCATCGCATCCGGGTACAAATCTGTCGACGAACTGCAGTAGGCTAAGGTAAACTAGTTTTAGGCTCAAAGTACATACAATTTAGCAGTTTTGATTATAGAATAATAGATTTGCACATGATAATGAATTTAATTATGCTTGTTCATTCATTCCATAATACATAAATAATTATGCGACTCTGAATGATTTATATTGAAAACACTTGTCTTACTCAATAAACGAGTAGCTCTGTCGACACATTGGCCGACACGATACCATTGATACAATTGAGATTCATTGATTTATGGTCAGCACACATCGAACCTTAGAATCGTTCCTAGAGAATCCAAAACATTTTTTAAATGCCGCTTGAGGCATTCAAAATAGTTGTCAAAGATCGATATCAAGATTTAGTCAATTCGTCTTGAGCGTTGTGAATTAATCCAGAATCGGAACCCTTACGTTTTCTAGCTTCAACGGGCATACTAAATAGAGAGTCGGTAACAACGAGAGTGTCGTCTTCGTTTACTAAAATTATGGAAAATTGTGCATTTATTCAGAAATACATTACCTTAAAAAACATAATTTAGATTCGTGTTGAAAAATATGGCGTTGAATCTTTAAAATCAGAAGCATGATCAACAGATAAAATCAATATCTAAAGCCAACTCTTATTGCACAAAAGCATTAAAAATAAATTTCGTTTAAACTGTTGAACTGACCTACGCTTTTTGGAGCCCCCTGAACTTCGTTCTTCCTTTCGGAATTGCAAACCACGTTTATTTATTAAATTTGACAGTACTGTAGTTTTTTATTTAAAATTGTTTACGAAATATCAAAGATACCAAACAATTGAGAAAAGTGGTAAAATAATTCCAGGTCATATGATTTTGTTGTTACCTTTCATTATTTGTTTTTATAAAAAATAGCTGGTAAACTTAGAAGTTGAGGAGCTTGCGTATGAATGGTAATTGGGACACATTTTGACTACAAAATGACTTCAAATATTTTACAGTATTTATAAACGACCTATTTTCTTGTCTAATAAACTGCTTTTCAAAATAGGAAATTGATTGACCGTCGATAAGAACACCCGTGTACGAATTTTCGTCTTGTTCGGGTGCATAAAAGCGAATTTATTTCTAAAACAAATAAAAGTAAATTTAAACTCTGGCGTCTGACAAGAAAAATGAAATCAGGAATAAAGCTTAGTTCTTTTAGAAATGGGACAGTTACGAATGCCTGTATCTCAAAAACTATTCGTTTGAACGAAATAGTTTCTATGAAGAAAATGAAGGTAATGTTATGATCTTTCATGAAAAAATTTGAAAAAAAATATTTACTGTTTTTTGTTAAGGAAATTTCTACTTTATTTTTGGTATCTCCCATTGGCCAGCGCACACTTTTCTCAGTCATGGTATTGATCAGTTTCTTCAACTTATACTTCGTAAAATCTATATTTTAGGTGGCTTCACCTTCCTTCTTCAATTTCTGATACTTTTCGGTCCAATACTTCTCTTTTAAAAGAAACTGGAAGCATTTCAGTGAATATACAGTTGTTTCGAAATGAACAAATTTGATTATTTTTGATCACATTTTTTAACGTTTTTTTTTGTACCGGTTTAACAGCTTAAGAGCTTTGGAACTATCAAAAAATGGTTGTTTGAGGTTGGGTTTCAATGAGTCATCACTAGGCAACACTTTCAGCTTATCGGAGAAAATTGTTTTGGACATTTCAGCGATCTACCCTTAGTTTTTCGTTTATTGAAAATTAAAAAGGCTGGTATGAGACTTGACTTCCTTGATGACCCTTAACCGTTGTTGCCGATCATGTGCTTCACTCCAATACTTGATTTGAACTTTGTGGACATTATTGACAGTGTTTGCATACTTATCCACCACAAAAACTCAGTAATTCTTTGAATAATCAACGGTTTTGTCAGCTATCAATTTGATAATGACGAATTTTAAAGGAAACTGTGCAAAATTATTTTTTTCTTTTTCTCTTGCATCGTACATATCTCAAAAACGAGTAAATTTTAAATTTTGAAAAAAATAGGTCGAATAGTACTTTTTACAGGCAACAAAATGCTGTCAAAATTTTTAATATCCAATAACTAGTTAACGAGCTATTAGCAAATGAAAGTGTCCCATTTCTAAAAGAACTAAGCTTTAGATGTCTCTTCCCGTGTATGAATTTTCGTCTCGATCCAATGCATTTAATTTTTGCAAAAACATTGAAAAGTTTACATGAACGACCACTTATTCTGTCGTTTGATAGAAAGATCGAAATCAAGAATCGATTACTCGTTCTGTAAAACTCTTATTTTAGAATTTTTTCCTCCTTGTCTGCCTTATAACGTAACTATCACAAAAACAATGGAAAATTGTTATGGACGACCCCTTTTGCAGACCCCAAAATTGAACACCTGAAACCCATAACCTGTGCTGGAAAACTCCCATGTGCAAATTGTCATCACAATCAGACGCATTATCATGTCAATATCGCAAAAATAGTGAACAGATGATATGGCTGACCCCTTTTGCCAAACCCTGACTCAAAATTTGAAACCTAAAAGCGACAGAGCGTCTCTCAAAACTTTTATGTGGAAATTTTCATCTCAATCCAATGTATAATGACGTCAAAATTGCAAAAACATTAAACAGGTGATATGGACGACCTCTTTCGCAGACCCCTGACCCAAAATTTGACTCTGGAAATTAATAACCCGTTCCTTGAAACTCCCATGTGCAAAGTTCAACATCAACCCAATGTATTTTAGCGTTAATACAGTGAGCGAAATAAGAATAGCACCACTCTGTGTTTTGCTTGTTAAAATATGAATGTTTGAAAATCACCAAAATTTTCTTCTACAAATTGTTTTGAATTGTTTAACGGATAAATCAAGCATAAGTTTACTTTTTTTGGACGTAGCAATTGGCGTTTAGGACCAAAAATGTGAAAAAAAAGGGTGCGAAATAAGAATAGCACCACTTGAGTTTTTCAACAAAAACAAGATTATTTTTAAAAATTTACTGTGTAAAAGTGAATAATAATCCTTCTACGAATTATTTGAATAAATAACTGTATTTTAAGGAGGTTTCCAGAATTCCAAAGGTTTTCAAAGGTATTAAAAGGGGGTTTTAAAAGATGCTCCTCTAGCGTTAAGGAATTTGATATTTGAGCTATAAAACTTTATTAAACTGCTTGATTTCTTCATTAACATTCATAAGTATGATGCAAAATGATGAAATATAGATTTGAGGCTGAGATTGAATCCAAAAAGCAGGTTGATGTTCAAAAATACTAATGTTTTTAATAGTCGAAAACTATTTCTTTAGTTTTAAGTCATAGATGGCAGCACTATCTTGCCATTTAACCAAATTCATGCCCATTTTCGAATATCCGGGATTAATTAGTGAGTGCTGGATGATTTTGGTCAAGAAATAAATGCATGTACCGTGTGAACGCATTGGAAATTCTAAGATCGCTGAATCCAAAAAAATAGAATTGCGTCAAGGTCACTAAAAGTGAATTTTTTGGACCGATTATATCAGAATAAAGTTATACTTTGCGATGGAAGTTGATGGAACAGACGGCTAGCAGTATTATTGGTATGATTTGCAATTGAATCGGAATTTGAGATGAGCAGGAATTTTAGCGGTTGTACATTTTTGTGCTTGTGAACTTTCACAAAACTGTGATGGGAAAATACCTCAATGATGAATTTGGGCCTAAATAAACTTGGAAAATCAATATTGAGACTAAATTTGGTTTTAACTGCAAGATAGTGCTGCCATTTACGACTTAAAACTGGAAAAAGTGTGGTATACTGAAAAAATCAAAGTTTTTGATTTCCAACCTATTTTTTTCTGATTCAAAATAAATTCCGAATGTTTGTTTCATCATTCCACGTCATTTTAATGAAGAAAGTAAGCAGTTTGGTAAAAAAATACAGCTCAAATATCAAATTTCTTAGTTCTAGAAGAGCATCTCTTAAAACCCCCTTTTAATACCTTTGAAATCCATTGGAATCCTAGAAATCTCCTTAAAATGCAGTTATCTATTCAAATAATTCGTAGAAGCATTATTATTCACTTTTACGCAGTAAGTTTTTATGAAAAAATCTTGATTTTGTCGAAAAACACAAGTGGTACTATTCTTATTTCGCACCCCTTATTTCAGATTTTCGGTCCTCATCGCCAATTGCTACGTCCAAGAAAAGTAAACTTATGCTTGATTTATCCGTTAAGCAATTCAGAACAAACTGTAGAAGAAAATTTTCGTGATTTCGAATCATTCATATTTCAACAAGCAAAACACATAGTGGTGCTATTCTTATTTCGCTAACTGTATATAAAAAAGAATGTTTGTCTGTCTGTCTGTTCCGTATAAACTCGGAAACTACTGAACCAATAATTGTGAAAATTGGTATGTAAGGGTTTTTGGGGCTGGAGATGGTCACTAAAATACTTTCAAACGGCTCCGACTTAGAGAAAGAAGGGTTCCCATACAAAATTTACAAAAATTTTACACAATTCGAATAATTTTTGGAAACTACTGCACCGATCAACGTTAAATTTGATGTATAGCAATGTTCAAGACTGGGAATGGTCTTTATAATACTTTCAAACCCCTCCGATTCTCAAAAAGAGGGGCTCTCATACAAAATTACAAGAAATTTTACACAGCTTGAACAATTTTCGGAAACTTCTGAACCGATCAACGTTAAATTTTTTGTATAGTCGTTTTCGAGACCGAAGAGGGTTTTATAATAGTTTCAAACTACTTCAAGTTAAAAAAAAAAAGGGGGGCTCTCTTACAAAATTAACAAAAAGAATTGACAAAATTTTAACAATCCTCGAAGGATTATTGTTAAAAATTGATAAAAGTAAGCGTTTTGACATAATGAGACAATCTTTTGAATTGTCTAACAAGTTTTAAGCAAATTGGATGATATATTGTATTGATAGAAGCTTCCCATTTTAATGAAAGAAGACCCTCGTATTCAATAAATGGAACGTACATATAATTAACAAAAACAATGTCTTAGTGTTTTAGAGTTAAGTGTCTTGGTGTTATTGTATTGTCGATCCCTCCTATTTTTTTTCTTAAGCCTGAAAACAATCAAGAAGCTCAGATGCCATGAAAAGTAGTTCGCTTTAAAAAAATCTTATATATAAAAATGGAGGCATTTTCTTTGTGACAACATCACGTATGAATGGCCGGTCGGAATGAAGTAAAATTTGGTATCCGAGGGTTTTTTGGGCCAAAGATGATTTGTTTAATAGTTTCAAGAATCTCACTTTTTATGGAAGGAGAGTCCCCATACAAAATTGTCTCTTCCCACATCTTATATATAAAAGTGGAGGCGTTTTCTTTGTAACACTATCACGTATGAATGGTCGGTCGGAATGAAGTGAAATTTGGTATCCGAGGGTTTTTTGGGTCCGAGATGGTTTGTATAATAGTTTCAAGAATCTCACTTTTTATGGAAGGGAGGTTCCAATACATAATGAATTTTAAATGGGACACAAGCCGTACAATGTAATTTTGTTACAATTTTCATAAAAAGCGATTCGCGAGCACGATGAAGTTAAGGACATGTAGATGAAATAAAACATTTATGACGATTTATCTATTTAAAGGTAAAACGAAGTTTACCGGGTCAGCTAGTTTAATATAAAAGGAAGTATATTTAAATTATGATAATTTTAACGCACCTAATTTTTTCCATGGAAGGGGTAGCAAGCACGCCGGGTTAGCTAGTAAATTATAAGTTTGGAAATCCATTCCAAATTCAGAAATTCTGTGAAATCTTTTAATATTTCCAAATGCTGTGTTTTGTGACAGAGATTCTGTGTTGAAAATTTGCTCAAAATTCTGTGAAATTACAGGTTTTTCTGTGATTTCGGAAACCTTGCCTCTGATCCGAAACTCGATACCTCAAATCGATTGCTCATCCCTGAAAACAAAATGGAAAATAAGGGTCACCCTGGTTCATGAAACCTGGTTTATGATAAATGTTAAGCTTTTGAGAAACAGAAATCAGGTTGAATTATAGTTAACTAGTGTACCTTTGGGAGAGGGGGGGGGGAGGGGGGGCTTTGAGACATTTTTTTCCTAAGTTCTCCCAGATTTAAACATACAAAGAAAAAGTAAAGAGTTCGTTATATTGCCATCAAATAACCAAAATATGTCTGATATCTTCAATCAATAAATGTTAATCCAACACACTATTAACCACTTGATATGAGTTTCAAATAGACAAGTAAAATTAAGACTCCAGCCAGACGTAGAATCTAGAATAAAAAAAATACAATAGAATAAAATTCAAATTCCACAGACAGTTTAACAGTGAAATTCAAAACTTTTAATCGGAATTTATTTAGACCCACAATTCCAAGTCTCAAATCACAAATAAAATTCAAATACAAAATTGAGAATCAAAGTAAAAATCAGAATGAAGCAGGAATTGTAAATTCAAATTCGTATGATTATTTCACTTCTAAATCTAAAAAACACAAAAAATCATGTGTTGAAATTTTTCAAATTTTATGTTAATCAACAACTTAAAATGAAACAAAAAAAAATTATTTTATAAAAAAAAAAAATTAAAAAATAGGAAGCTTTTGTCAAAAGTTCATCTAAAGGAAACAAAAATTACCTGCAAAAACAATCATTTAGAATGGAAATTGAATGACGCAGAATCATAAACCTAAAATAAGATGAGATTTAAAATGTATTAATATTCATGTTTAACGAACCGTTCAGTGAAATTCGCAATTCAACTATGATAGCGTTTCTTTTAATAATTTGAAAATGTTCATTTAGAAAATGATATGTTGAATTCAAGGTTTTTCCTTTGGTAGAGGATAATTTAAAAAAAAAGTACATCAGAATCAAAAGTATCAAATTTTCGCTAAATCAGTTGGAAATGTTCAAAAGAATTTCAAATCTTCGACTCAAATTGGTATAAAAATTTAATAGCGGAACTCAGTCCTGCCGATTGATCCTAATAAGTCAACAACAGCTATCTTTTTATTTTTTTTTAATTTTTTTTTTTCAAAACAAAAAAGGGTGTAGAGTGTATAAATCATCGCAAATTTCCATAAAGATCGAAAAACTAGCATTAGTTTTGCATTATTCATACTCATACTTATGCTTATGAAGTGAGCATTCCAGATTGCCTTGTTTTACTTAATTTGTTCCAAACAAACTTTCTTCACTTTTTAAAATTTCAGAAAAATTTCTGTACGTTCATTTTAAAATTTTAACAAATCAGAGAAAAAGTTAATCAATCCCCCGTAAAAGCCGCTATTTTACTTTAAATAAGGAGAAAATCCTTTCTTATCAGAACGTAATGCTTAATTCACTGAAAACTTCTGAAATATTTTCTATATTCATTACATTAAAAAGTGATGTATTATTTTTTGTGGGGTATGCATTCCAGATTCCCCGGATTTATTCCGACATACACGGGTTTACAAAGTAAAGTGGACATTTGAAGCAAATTAAGCTCTAAATAAGGCTCAATTTTTCCGTGCATGTTTCATCCGATCCGATCCGATCCGATCCGAGATTTGAACACTTCTGACGTGTTTCGATAAAAAAAAGGTTAACTTTAGGTGGTTTAATTATAATTTTAGATTTTTACATAATATCACTGAATTATGTTTAGATTTGTCCGAATTTTATATTGAAAAACTCTCAATCAAATGCCCAGATACAAGGTTGCCGAAATCACAGAAAAATCTGTATTATCACAGAATTTTGAGCAAAATTTCGTCACAGAATCTGTGTCACAGATCACAGATTTTTTCAAATTTTCACAGAATACACAGATTTTCTATATTTTGAACATATTTCTAAAATCATAATTTTTTTTGTCACTTTCGACTTTTTATTTTTGACTTTTATTCATGAAAATATGAAATCAAAGTAATGAAAAATGATTTTTTTTTTATTAAAACTGTAAAAAATTTCTAATTTGTTGATGATTTAAAAGATTTCCCAGTGAATTTCACAACAATAGCGTCACAGAATACTGTCACAGAATTTTAGGCTCAAATCACAGAATTTGAGAATTTTGCTTGGCAAAAACACAATTTTTTTTCGGCTACCTGGCCCAGATATTGCCAGGTATTGAAAAAATTGGTTCAGCTAAAAACATGCGGGAAAAATTCTACACTGCTTACTCTAGGGGGCCCCTTTACTTACACTGCTGGCCAAAAGTTTTGGATCACCACCTCAAAATCATAAAAATTTTGATCGGCCATATCTCAGCCATCTTATTACATACTGAAATTCTTTTGATCTCATTCAAGAGATCGTGAGCAAAAACTGTTTTGTATGTTTTTGACAAAATGTTAATATTGAGTTTATTTGACATTCAGCTTAAAGTTGGGACATTTGTTTAATACCGAACTTAAAATTCAATCCCGATCATCTCAGGGTGGGGTGAACCAAATTTCAAAATTCTAATATACAATATATAAAATAAGTAATCGTCCAAAAGTTTGGGATCGCCACGTAGTATGGTGTAATGGCCAAAAGTTTGGGATCAGTCTTCTAAAACATGCACTTTTATGTCACACGTATCACTGTTATCAAACAACATATTGTTTATCTGGTGAGCTGATTTGGAAGCTAATGAGTTGAACTTTCTTTATGGATATTTAGTTGAAATATTTTTAAATACTTACTTCTTTAGAACTTTAGCTAAAGTTTCATCTTTTTCCGACGATTTCCACCAAATAGACCGACCGTAAAAAAATGCAAAAAAAAAAATTGATCATACCTTAGTTGTCTTACAAGTTATTGCAAATCGGGTTGGATTATTTGAAAGCTTATAAATTGCACTTAATTTGGAAGGCTTAGCTCAAAAATATAACACAAATGATTATCCACAGAACGTTAACCAAGATTAGAACATTAGTTGTTTTAATGAGTATGAAGTTGTGATAGGATAGATCATATGATTTTAAGATTTTTATTTGAAACAACTATTTCATAACTAAGTGCAGATCAGAAGCTTTCAAAGAAGCCGATCCGAATATTTTTCGTCCGATTTTGGTCTGAAAACTGCCAGATTTTGGTCTGAAAACTGTCAGATCTTGGTCGGAAAACTGACCGATTTTGGTCGGAAAACTGACCGATTTTGTTGACAGCTCACTCGCTAAAACTTATAGTCGTCAGGAAAATTGTGTCATCAGGTCAATGAATTTGTCCGAATTTGTTACATTTCCCGGTCTATTTTCGAAACGATTCACGGATTGAACGGACCAAATCCCGACCGATTTTTGTTTAGTTTTTTGATCCGGGCAATTACGCATAAATTAGCTTTTTCTCAGAGTGAGTTTCCTTAAAGTTTGAAACTACCTTCAATGCCAAACGACATACCTCCATTTAAAAGTTTCTTACTCGATTGGCTTGAGGAAAACTTACTTAGTTACGGTTTTTACAAAATTATTAAAAAGATAACTTTATTTCGAGAGTTTTAAAACAAAAACCATCATATGGCTCGATTTCAGAGATAAAAGTCAAATCATGTTTGGTTTTCAGGACAAAACGTAGTTTTTACCATGTGAAATTCGAAGTTAGAACTTACTGATGTAAAATTTACTTGAAAATTCTACTAAAAGAAATGGATGAGTTTTAAACCAAAATGAAAGTATTAAAAAAAACTGAAATTTAAATGTTGAACGTATACGGTCCTGCTTTGCGGAACTTCAAGTGACTCAGGTATTTTCTTTCGACTAAAAAAAATTGTAGAATCTTCTATCATATCAATCGCAGTAAATGAAGAAAATCTCCATCTAGAGACAACAACAAAAAACAAACAGTTTGAACCGAGGATCGATTGATTTATGAAAAGAACCAAGAAAAAAGTTCAAACAAAATTTCATTAATAGAATCTTTGGTGAAAGGGTAGCAATTCACTCGGCCGAAGGCTTTTCTTCTTCTATATTTTTCACACTGACAGAACTAATCACCTTTCAAAAGAAAGCTTAGCAGATGAAAAAAACAGCAAATAAAAAAGGGGCACGCAAATTGATAAAGGCGATTAAAGTTGGAGAGGGGTAGTAATTTTACCTTTTGCGGTGTTGTTCTGCGTTCTGCTATAGAATGAATATGAATTGGTCCTGGAAAGTGGCAGCAGCGAAAAGGATTTTGCCTTTTTTTTAATACCTGTAACGAAAAGAATAGAGAATAGGGAAAAAATGAGTATTATTTATTCATGAAATTGGGTTCTAATGAAGGCTGTTCGAGGTGAAAGAGAAATAGCCGCGAATGTCAAAGTCATCGGGCCTTTGCCACATGTTTTAGGAGAAACTTACTGAGTGATGACTTGATTATATGGTGCTTTTTGCTTTGTATGTTTTGACGACAAAGTCAAATTTGCTTATAATTACGGTTGGGTGGACGAATTGTGACTTATTTTCTACGCTGTTCATTTTTAGTTTTCTATAATTTTTTTACCGTGTATTTTTTCTCTTTTTTTTGTAAAAAAATAAAAGTTATATTGATTTAGAGCTCATACCGTTTGATTATGTTCTGTCTGCTTTTAGACATAGTTCAATTTAGGGGAAATTCAGTCGAAATTGCCGGGAGCAGTTCAGCAAAGCACTTAGCATAAAACTTTCCAAATTGATCAGAAAACTTTTCCGGACCCAACTTCAATCTGTCGAGCCCCCTCCGGAAGATTCTCGTTCTCGTCATCTTCATCCCTCAATTGCCTCCTTCTTGATTCATTTGAAGCCCATTCCTACCTATTATCAAAAACGGGAAAGTGCATTCCATCTCCAAAATAAAAAAGAGCTAGCAAACGAACGCGACTCTCTTTATTTGAGCATAAATTATGCTTTTGCCTTTCAGATTTCCCCCCTCGAAAGTCTCCCAATTCCTCAATAGTTAAAAACATATCTGAACCAGTCGAAAAGACGCCCAACGAACAATTTTGTTCACTTTTGAAAAATTGGACTTCTTCTACGTCGTCGTCGTCGACATCCAAAGAGTGAATGAATTGGTGAGGAAAGTTGAAAGTTGACGAGTCACGGGTCCGTCCGGTGAAAAATGGGGGAACAAAAAGGCGCGCGAGGGCACAATAAAAAAGCATTTAAACACCACTTATGGATGACAAATTTATTACCGTTCTGTCGTGGATTTTTTTTTTCTCTTCATTCTACCGATTCAAAGCATTCGCTTTGCTCTATTCTTTTCCATTAAAGGTCTCCCCGACTGTGTGTTGTTGTGGGTGATGTATATTAGCACCAGAATGTCACCTCCAACGAACGACGGACCTTGACAAGACTTAACAATGATACGCATTCGACTTACTTAGCCAAGTGAGAGCCAAGGAGGTCATTGGACAAACTTTTTTCCGTCCGTTCCATTCTTCAATCTTGGTCCTACAATTCCATAATGGGTCTAAGATAGTCGAAAGAAGAAATGGAACAATGATTTGAATTTATTCGGTTCGGGTGCCTGTTTTGTGTCTGAATGATGCTTCAGGGTTCTGGTTCTTTTTTTTCATAGATACGCTCAGTTGAAAAAAAAAAAATCTAAGGATCGTCACTCTCGATTTAACAATGTGGTTATTATTTGAGATGGTGCTCTTGGTGCTCGATATATTTTATGTCATTTTTTTCCCCTTATATCTTGGATGTGGGTGAAAGAGGGATCGGAATGACAACTGCAGCTTTTCCTCGCGGCGACGGAGACGACAAAGACGACGGGACGGGGAACAAGTGATGAAAGTTTCCAATGAAGGAAGAATTACCAACTAAGGATGGATTCTGTTGTGATATAAATTGAAAATTTTATGGTTAATTTGAGGCGATTAATATAAAATAATATCAATGATCGAAAGTTGATTGTTTTCAGAAAAATATTTGGTTTTTAGAGGGATCAACTGACGATGCTTCATAAAGCTGGAAAATTCATTTCAAGGCTTAGTTCGTATGTAAGAAAAAATAAGCAACCATCCTGAACTCTTCACTTATGAGTTGAGTCTCTCTACGCTACAAACAATCAACGTGTTTCACACAGTTGGCAAGTCAGTTGGCTCCTGAGCCCATGTCCTCAAGTTCGAGCCCTAGAGTGAACGTCGAACACAGTTGTACCGAATATTGTTTTCCGATAACTGCGGCTATCCCTAAACCAAAAAAAAACTACGTATTAAAGCGCGTTTTCCAAAGACTTGCTAGAACATTCCAGAAACCTTTATTTTCGAAATAATTGTGATCTTCTACAGTTTTGACAAAAAAGTGCACAACTTTTCGTGCTTTTTGTAAAAACTAAACAAATATTTGGAATGAGCGCTTCTTAATTATACAAAATAAGCTCTTGTAAAGCTTGCTTCAGACAAAATTGGAACAAAAGCAATTGCCTGTGTTTCAGTCATTGATGATTGAATTCAAGATCGTTTTTTTTTATACAAATGTAGCATTTCCTGCATACTTAAAAAAATACGGATAAAAATATTCATCACGATTTCGAATTAATCCTCGATTTTTCCTAAAACACGGCTAATAAGGCGGCGCACACCGGCGCACGTAGCATTAAAATTAAGTCTGTGTAGCTTTTTTGGTATGAGCGTGTCCTACCATAAGAGTAACAGTGAACCAAAGAATAAGTTTTTAGACTTCAGAGTGTAAACGTCAAAAGCAACCGCTAGGCGAAAACGTTAACAAGGAGAAACCTAGAGAAACGAAAAGAAAACAGCATCGTCGAAAACGTTTTAGCCGTGGTGTTGGCCATTGCATTTCGCAATAGTTTCGTCGGCAAAAGCATTCCGCCATTCGTCTGCATCGTGGAACCGGAGCCGTTGGAGAACGAGCGCTTGTAGCGGCATCGCTTAAAGATGAGATCTTCTGAGGAACAGCATAAACAATGGTATCTACAAAACAGATAGCCAAGGTATACGGTTCAATTGCGACGACAAAATCCAAGTGCATCAAGAAGAGAGCCGAGTGAAATCAAAGATAATCGCAGCGTCAAGAGCGAGAAATAGAAGGCGAAAAGAAACACTTAGGAACAACAAACACAACAAAAGGAAGGCCAGCGGCCTCTACGAAGTCCATTCGACAGACGATCGGAACGATTAATTTGAGTTTTCTTTTTCTGGACTTTGTGCCACCTCCAGCTTATTCGAGTCTCGTTTTTTGAAAACGGAATTCCCAACGCATCCCCTGTGAGATTCCATCGGTTATGATTCAGCCGGAAGCAGTCTACGGAGGTGCTCATGGCAGTAGTGCGTGCCGATGGAGCAGTGAAACCAGACAGGGTTGCCAGCTATTCCCGTGTTATTCCGCTGTGATAAACCTGTGCCGTGATATGTTGTACGTTTGGGATGTAAAGTGTGTAAACCTTGATAAGAAACGGGCCGTGAGTAATAATGTTAAGCTAGCTCAAGTTTCTAAAATGTCGTGTGTTAGTAAATAATTATAATTGCTACAAGATATGGGTTTCGCGTGTTTGTGTTTTGGGTAACAGTTAGCCTTGCAGCACACACTGAAGGGCGTGGTGCTCATCCTGATTCACCTTCTTCGTCCATCGTTTAAACTATCTTATTCCATCTTCATCAGTAACCTCCTCATGGTTGCCCAGTATCTCTCGATTGGGCGAAACAGTTTGGTAGGTTAAGGGTTTTTCGGAACAAACTGGATCCGTTTCTCTGCATACCATTGAACTATTTTGCTGAAATGAAGCTTCCAAATCTTGCCAAAATATTACGGGATGGTCGTGGATAAATAAACGGCAAAATTCGTTTTTCGAGACACCCTTTTTGGTATAGTTCCGTTTAGTCATTGTCTTATTTGCAAAAGCTCTATCGAATCATTAATTTTCGTGCAAATTTATCGGCAACACAAATTTAAATTTGGCTGGAATATCCCCCCGAGCCGTTGCT
Source organism: Uranotaenia lowii (assembly GCF_029784155.1). Taxonomy (NCBI): domain Eukaryota; kingdom Metazoa; phylum Arthropoda; class Insecta; order Diptera; family Culicidae; genus Uranotaenia; species Uranotaenia lowii. The sequence continues at coordinate 83,349,031 of NC_073691.1, forward strand.
AAGTAAAATTTTTTACCTGTGATTTTCCCGAAGTCAGCTTTGCCTTGGAATAGGTTTTATCGTCCATCAGAATACACCCGTCGAACTTGGTCAGCACCTGGTCGTATAGTTTCCGAGCGCAGATTTTGGCCACACCAAATATTCCGATTTATGGTCCGATTTGATTGTTTGCTAGTTCGATACGACTTGATTCCTCCCGGAGTCGAATTTTTCCCACAGTATTATAGGCTGCACCGAATTTCCTGGCCAAATCACGGTCCGACAGAATAAAATTCCTCTAAATAGTTTTAAAATCTCACTACGCAGTTCCGATCGACAGTTCCACTCCGACGATTGGCTCGAGGCTTCCGAATCGTCGTCAATGTTTCCTAGAACCGTTTGATATCGCACCATACGGTATTTCTGGGCAATTCCAGCTTAAACTAGCCTAGTTTCAGATCAAAATGGATTGTCCAAATAACTGTGCACAATTTATTACTTTATTTCGGCTTCCATATTGATTGTTTAAAAAGTACAGTCGAATTGCGGAATGTCGAAAATACATATTTGGAGGTAACAAAATTTACGACTCGTGAGCGCCAAGAACTCGCCATTTCGTCCAGCAGGAGCGCATCAGTATGAGCAAAAATTCTAAATCAAGAATGCATTATTCTTTTCACTTTAAAAAAAAAATGCCTATTTTTGCCTTGTGTTATTAATAGAACTTTAAAATAAAACCTGTGTCAGCTCTCTGGAGTAGGTACCAAAATAGAACTTAATTTTTTAATAGTGTTCTGCGTGGCTTTTTTGGAGATAAAAAAAATTGGAAAAAATAACTATAAAACGTTCAATTCATTTAAATGAAGAGAAAAATAATTTGTAGCATCCCTCTATTAAGGAAACGAATGGACTGTAGTTCAAGATTTATGAATAATCGTTAAACGTCGTTTTTTGCTTTATTTTTTTCAATCTTATGCAAATTTAGCTTTGAGCATTGCTCTGGTAGTACAGAAAACAGAGGTCGAGCTAGAGATTTTAAAGAATAAAAAAACTCATCAAATAGCCACTAGATTTCGTTAAAAATATAGTGAACGAAATTTTTTTTATTTTTGTTAAATATGAACGCGAAGACAAAAAAAAAACTTAAACTGTATGCACGTTTTTTAGTTGTAATTTTTTATGTGAATTTTACATAAAAAATGTTCTTTGAAATCTTTATTTTCAAATTCTGGTCTTGACTAATCACTAACTCAAATATCAGGAAAAAAATCTTCATATGAAAACTTAGCCGGTTTGGTAGCGATTTATCTTTAAAAAACATGATAGGCAGTTTAAAAAATCCAATTCAATGTTTGAATTGAATGGCTTGGAAATGTTTATCTTTTGCCCGCATGTTACTGCGCAAACTTCATCTGAATACATTTACAGAAGTATTGATAACACAGGTCTACCAAATTCTCTTTTCCGACATATTTACTTTCTTCAATATCCGGACATTTTCCATTTTTTCACTGCAATGCTTGACTTGTGACTGAATTGATGGTTATAATAACATCAGCTTAAATATAAGTTCAAGCTGTAGCCTTTTAAAAAATAGTGTTTTACCAAATGATCTAACTTAAAGTGGTTGAATTGTTGTAATGAGTCAAGTTACAATATTGAAACAAATTATTTACTTACGCGCTTATAATTTGAACTTGAAAGCATATTTTTTATTGCTCTCACATTTGATATTCAAATGTATGAGCTGCTTTCCTGTCGTGTTCCACTATTCACTTGAGCATAAAGCAGCCCTCAGGCAGCATCCCTCACAAAAAATTAATAGATCGATCTTAAAGAAATCGTTCCTGTTGCTTCGATTTTTAACCATTCAGCTGAATAGATCTTGGGAATCGATCTTTTCTAGGAGATCGAACAATCCTATACTCAAGGCCTCAAGAGCTTATGATTCACCGTATCACTTGTCAAATAAGTGTCTTCCAACCAATTCCTTTAAGACCAATCCCAAACTAGTTTGTTTTCTGATAAACTTAAACCGATATACACCTCTTAACGAGAAAACGGAAGACACGAATTGCGCTATCTGGCGACAGAGATGGAAGTATTACACAGTGATTTTTTTCGGAGCTTTGATCGGTGATGCCTGATTTATAAGAATTTGTCCTGACCGTTTTGAAAAACTTTCGAATTGTCCTGATTTTTGAAAAATGGTGTTTAAAATGTCCTGATTTTCAAAAAAAATAGGTATCAAATTTGTAGTCAAGTTATGAAAACATCTGACAAATCTGCAATAAAGCAGTTGAATGGTGTTTTCAGATATGAACTGCAGTCCAGCCAAGAATATGCGCACTTTTGTTGCATATATTAAGGCGTCTACATTATCTAGTGATGTCCTGAAAAATAAATAAAATCCTGTTATTTGACAATACCACCCGGCACCTCTGTTGATCAATCGCAAAAAGTGTTTTTCAGGGATGCCAACCGATTCAATTTTAATCACTTTTATCTTTAGTTTACGAAGAATGATAAAAAAAATTTAATAGAAATCTGATTAAATTTAAAATTTTCATTAGTCAGCATGAAAAACTTTGAAGGAGTCGATTAATTCAGCATAGTTCATTTGATAAAGACACGAACAATTGTAAGCGATGGATTTATGTTTAAGTTTATTTGACGTAAGTCAGAAAAGCTTTTATTTAATACTAGCTGACCCAAAGTGCTTTGCAACACCTTTTAAAATAAGTGAAATTATCAACCCAGCTTTGCCTATATTGGCCCTACACGAATAGAAAAAATAACCCCATTATGAATAGGCGTAACTTCACGTGCCAACGATGAAATGATAAAATCGCGTTTATTAAGTAAAGTTCAACCGCGAAAATCCAGAACGACCATCACCTCAATTAGTTTACATTACGCAGTTTCGCCCTTATGAAATGTTAAGCTAGAACTGTCCTGATACATGATGAATCATTTTCACACATTTTGCAAATTATTACACACATTATCGGCAAATATATGGAGCTGTCAAACCGGTTAGTGATTTTTACACACCATGCAGATTCGAAATTTACACATTATCCGGATCAGTCTTTACAAGATAAAAGTGTGTGATATCACACCTGTTGTTTTCTCAATCAATCTGGTGTCAGCCATAATACATCGAAGAATTTATACGGCTGGATCGTCGTAACAAGTGTAAGTTGCCGCCATTATTTAAATCTATAAACATCATACTATTAAATTATTTTGTTTTTTTCTAGATTTCGGACTCAGCCAACTTGCTTGCTGTCGGTGCCATTTGGCGAGGAATTGTTCGGCAGAAACTGAGGAAGAGGATTTGTCAAGAAAACAAAAAAAATATATTTAGAATCCTCATTTAAATAAATAAAACCACTTTAAAAATCACCAGCATATCTTTCGGTTCCAATCATTCATAAAAATAGCGGCCTTCTTCCATATTTCTTGATTTAACCCATTTTCCTCTCTAAGCGCCTCATTATTTCACACATTTTCCCGTTTTAAACGCTTTTTGCATAATGTGTGAAACGCTCACATTTCGTTTCTTAAGCGATGTTTCACAAAAATGTGCAGCAGTACCTTCTTACATTTAATGTGTTGGTCTACTTATTTCCAAAATTTGTGAAATTGCACACACTAATGTGTGAAGTATTTTGTCAGTGTACACATTTTGAGTCTGTTCAGTAAAGTTCGGTCGGAATAGGTCGAAACAAGTAGAAATTGATTGACAGTTGATCACATTTCTCTTTCCAATTGACTTCGGTTGGATCAGTTTTGATTAGTTTTAACTTGCTTTTAAGAACTACGACCTGACTAGTTTCGACCAAAACATTGGCTCATTGAATAACTTCCAGTTGACAGAAACCAGTTGAAACCGATTTTTACGTACGATTGAACGAAGCTTTTGGGGGCAAATGTTATCAAAACATCGACAAGTTTTCTTAAAACATTTTTTTTATTATTTTATCTATTCATGTTTCTAAAATTTTCATGGAGCAGGAATAGGAATTAAAAAAATATAAAAACTGGATTCTCTGATTGAGTCGTGTCCGTAATACACGCTATCAAGAGTTACACGAATTTCTCGAATTGGTGCTTCCATTTTGTCCGCTAGAGGATTCTGATGCTGTCGCCTTTTCGTTGTACGGAGAAAACGACAGTGGTAAATATTGGGTTTAAGTACATTTGTTATTTTGCTTAGATACCGAGGTAACCTCGGTCCTTAAGCACAACATGGATCTTTTATCCCTTTCTCTTTCTTTCAATCTATCCATTGATTACTAGGACGTGGCCGGCACAGTTATTAAAGTTCAAAGCGAGAGCATCAGTTTTGTGCAGTGTGAATAAGGGGCTTATCCCAAGCACCATTCATTTGACTTCTGAACAAAATTGATGGCCTCGGTCAATCACGGAGTAGCAACTATTGGCGATGCGGAACTTGTTCTACTGATCCATGCCAGCGATCATGGAACTCGAAATGATTGTTATCATAATTTGATTTTGGAATAAGTTATCCATACATTTTCCTCAACCATGCATTTCGGGTTTTACGGCTTGAGGCGGAATTGAGTAGTTAATCAAGCTAAGCCAAGCATAATGCTGTGTATAAATATTGTTCTTAGGAACGAAGTCCTCGTTTGTACGAGGTTTTTCTTTTGAATTTTAAGAACGTTCAATTCAACAGTAATATCATGTCACATTTCATTTTCTTCTTGCAGAGATACAAATAGCTTTTCATCATAGTCTGAAAAATGAACCAAAATACATACAGGCCAATTGTGCTTTAAAAGACATCTTTTCATCCCAAGTTCAAATCCGGTTGTCATCTCTTGCTCCGGTATCAGCAGCCTGGGTTGGATCGCTTACAAATTATGCAGTAATCTCTGTTATCAAGGCTCCCCGGTTTTGGAGCAAATATACCACTTTCTGACACCAATCCGGCACCTGTCAAGTGTGTGAAGAAATGTCACGCCATCACGGAAGCATTCGCTTGATACCTAACGCAAAGGTGTGTCGCAAGCCAGCCAGCAAAGCTTCGCCTATCTAAGCCAGTTGCAGTTCCCTTCCAGGAAAAGCTTAGGACGGGAAAAGGGTGACAAAAGCAAGGAGGAAACCCCTTTTCAGACGCCAAAACCCAACATCGTCATCTTCCATCCGTCGTCCATCCATCCAACCGGGGGGAAGAAAATGTGTTTGTTCCTTTCCCGAAGTGTCGACTCGATGATAGGCGAATAAAAAGCAAATGTTCCAAGCTGATGCCTTCCGGGTGTGAGCGAGACAGCTAGACATTTGCAAGATGACGCGCAGGCAACAGCAGCGCCACTTGAGACGGGACGCTTTCTCGCTTTCGGTGTTACTCAAGGATCTGGATCGGATCCATTCGTCTGCCGTCATTTTAGTTTCAAAGTCCAAGGGGAGGGGGCTGAAAGTATCCAAGGAGGAGCGCAGCATCCAGCAGTGTAAAGTAAGTAATCACCAACTTTTGCATGCCAAAAGGGTGACGACGCAGTTACATTTCTGATTCGGTCGGATTAGCAAAACTTCCGGAAGACTGATGATGGCTTTTCGGCGCCCTCCGGTGGGCTTCTAAGCTGGCTTTTGAGGTATTGCAGTTGACAAAACGGGGGTGTTGCTCAGTGCATCTCGGCGGACTTCAAAGAAAAATGCTAATGGTAGCCCGAGTGCAGTTTTGCTATAATAGCCCAATTAAAGGTGAAGTTGGACTTTTGTTTCCCACCTTTTTTTCTGTTTTGATGAAAATTGTCATTTCAAATAATTTCAAAATTTACTAAAAACATAGAACAAAATAAATTTAGTTTGTGTGTTTTTTTTCAACCAAAGAAACATCTACCGGAAATTTCAAAATGCCAGTGCAATAACTGGAACAGTATGATGACATAATGTTGCACATCATTCTAGTAATATGCTGATGATTATGGTGATGGTGGCGTGAAAAAATGCTTCACACTAGACGTGGCTTAAACCAAGTGTGAAGTTTAATTTTTCTGTTTCCTCTGCTCTCCGCTCAAACTCATCAACTTGCGTTGATGCTGACGAGATTTTGTGCCTCTCTAATGGTTCTTAATTACCATCATTATCATCATCATCGGTGGCCTTTGGGTTACGATGCGATGAGGGTATTTTTCGTTCTAATAGAATGATATTTTTCATTTTTTTGGTCTGATGAAATCGAATGGTGAAACATCAAGATCATTATAGTCAAACTCGTGTTTCGGTAAAATCCAACAATCTGGAGCACTTGTAATGGTTGGTGAAGCGCATGTGGAACAGAGTTTTAAACTACCGTCAACTGGGGCATTATGCAACAATTTTTAACTTCAGTGACTTCTAAAAAACTTAATGTATCAACACAGATAATTATACCGATTGTACATCAAAAGTTTTAGGGTCGATGGGACATCAAATTGACGTAGTCAGAAAAATTATTGGTTACACCTGTTATTCTTAAATACACAAGAACATGTGATTTTCACCCTACTAATGCAGAGTTACGGAACATAGAAAACATCATAAGAGAATATCATTTTTATGTTATTGTTATTTTCAGAAATGTCGCTGACCGTAGCTTAGAGCAGGGGTAGTGACTCTTAATCGCGATGATAAACAAAATACGACGGCCAAAGCGCGATCCCGGAGGCTGTACACGACGATGCTGACGAAGTTTGACTGCTTGGTAATGGACGACGAAACCTACGCAAAAGCCGACTACAAGCAGCTTCCGGGACAGGAGTTTTATACGGCACAAGGAAGGGGAAAGGTAGCAGATATTTTCAAGCAAAAGGAACTGTCAAAGTTCGCGAAGAAATATCTGGTTTGGCAAGCCATCTGTACCTGTGGCTTGAAAAGCAGCAATTTCATAGCTTCCGGGATTGTCAACCAAGAAATTTACGTGAAAGAGTGTTTGAATAAACGTCTGCTGCCTTTCTTGAAGAAACACGGTTGTTCCGTACTGTTTTGGCCGGATTTGGCATCTTGCCATTACGGTTAAAAAGCCTTGGAGGGGTACGTCGCCAACAACGTGCAGGTGGTTCCCAGAAGAAGATGGACAAGGTGGCTGTACAAAATCTGATGGCAGGGGTTAAGCGTAAGGCCCGGCAATTCGGATTTGGAAAAGCGGAAGCCTAACTGAATATTTTTCCTGAATTTTATACTAATTAAACTTCAAAAAAGAATTTAATTTGATTTTTTAAATAAACGATTTCACCGATTTACACACGTTTTCCCTTGACCAAATTTTGACCGTATCACTCTTTATGTGATTGTTATATTTAGAAATGTCACTGACCATAGCTCATAGGATAGCGTTCAAGTCTTCTAAGCCAGAGGGCATGAGATCGAATCTCGGTCACGGCAAGCCTAGCCAACATAAAATCGCAATAGAAATGATAGCTCAAGTCGTTAACAACGTTAAAGCGAATCGCAATTCCTATCGAATAAGTAAACGATCGTAAAAATGGTCACTGTAAGAGCAAGTTCACCGGTGTTGGGAAAAAGTGGTAGAAATTTGGACACATGTAGCATATTTTGAAAATTTTACCGTACAAAAATATTTTCAACATCTTTGGGCGTTGATTTTTTTTACAGCACTGTTTCTATTTCAGCCGTTTGTGATAGAAATCGAATTATTTCTGCATCACAGCATGCGAAAATAGAACACGTGTTGTAAAAAAAATTGGAGGCCGAACTGAATTGAGGATCTTGAAAATGTTTTTGCAATATGTTTTCAATAGTGTCAAGTGTTCAAGTGTCAAAATTTCTACCACTTTTTCCCAACACCAGTGAACTTGCTCTAAGTTGGTATTAATGGTATAACAAGAAAGTTCTATCAGAAGCTCAACGCATCCCGCAAAGGCTTCGTGCCGCAAGCCGAAATGTGCCGGGATAAGGACGGGAGCATCCTGACGGACAATCGCGAGATGATCAAAAGGTGGAAGCAGCACTTCGATGAACACCTGAACGGAGCACATGCAGGAGATCAAGACGGTGGGGGAAGTCGTCGGCGTAGCCAACGACGTAGAGGAGCCACTCCCAACGATGAGTGAAGTTAAGGAAGCCATTCGCCAGCTGAATAGAAACAAGTCGGCTGGGAAGGATGGCATCGCAGCTGAACTCATCAAAATGGGCCCGGACAGGTTGACCGATTGCCTACACCGGTTGATAGTCCGGATCTTTGACATAGAACAGCTACCGGAGGAGTGGAAGGAGGGGGTAATGTGCCCCATCTACAAGATGGGCGACAAATTGGACTGTGAGAAATACCGAGCGATCACTGTCCTCAATTCCGCCTACAAAGTGTTGTCCCGAATCCTACTCCGTCGCCTAACGCCACAAGCAAACAGATTCGTGGGAAGTCATCAGGCCGGCTTCATGGAGGGACGGTCAACGACGGACCAGATATTCACATTACGGCAAATCCTCCAAAAATGCCGGGAACACCAAGTCCCCACGCACCATCTATTCATCGACTTCAAAGCCGCATACGACACGATCGACCGTAACGAGCTATGGAAAATCATGGACGAGAACGGCTTTTCCGGGAAGCTGATCAGACTGATCAAGGCGACGATGGATGGAACGCAGTGCTGTGTGCGGATTTCGGGTGAATTGTCGAGTTCATCCGAATCGCGCAGGGGGCTTCGACAAGTAATGGTCTATCCTGCATGATGTTCAACGTGGCGCTAGAAGGTGTTATTCGACGAGCGTAGGACCAAATCTGCATTGCCGACGACATTGATATAGTCGACAGATCATCTGCGGCGGTGGAGGAGATCTACCGCAAACTGAAGAGCGAAGCAGAAGCGATTGGGTTGATGATCAATACATCCGAGACGAAGTGCGGATCTAAGACCGACCGAGCCCGCACGATCGACGGTGACGAGCTGGAGATAGTCGAAGACTTTGTTTATCTCGGCTCACTGGCAACTGCAGACAATGAGCCAACTATGAGATCCGGCGGCGAATTATCAGCGGAAGTCGTGGACTCCACAAACAACTGTGGTCGAGAGAAGTGTAACCTGTACATGACGCTCATTAGACCGGTTGTTCTCTACGGGCTCAAAACGTGGATATTGCTCGAGGAGGACTACGCGCACACTCGGAATATTCGAGCGACAAGTTTTAAGAACCATCTTTGGCGGTGTGCAGGAGAACGGAATGTGAAGGCAAAGGATAAACCACGAGCTCGCGCGACTCTACGGCGAACCCAGTATCCAGAAGGTGGCGAAGGCTGGACGGATACGCTGGGCAGGACAAGTTGCGAGAATGCCGGACGACTGTCCTGCAAAACAGGTGTTCGCTACGAATCCGGAAGGAACGAGACGAGCAGGGGCGCAACGCAAGCGAGGTGGTTGGACCAAAAGGAGCGTGCGAATGTGGGATGTCCGAGAAATTAAAGAACGGTTGCCATGGGCCGAGTGAATTTTAGGAATAATGTACATCATATTATTTCATGAAACGGAAAACTATGAAAATAAATCAAATTCTCTCATCACCCATACCGCTTTAAAATTTTCTGTGCAATTCAATATCCAACAGATAGGGAAAGTCGCTTGAGCAAGGAATCAGTTGAGAATAAAAGAATAATATGGTAATATCTCTATTCAAAAAATCAAGAATCGAAAACAGCACATCAAATAAACGTACAAGTTATGCCTCCATCTGCTGAAGAGAATATCAATTCGAAAATATCAATGATTTCAAATATAACAACACACACTAGAGTGCCCCCTCTGAATGAACGATACGATAACTGCAATCTAACCCAATCTCATAATGAACTCCATCAACATTCATTTCATCGCGCCAAGGCAATTTGCTTTTGATTGCACAAGAGCCATTTCATTTTCACCTATCCATGCAATGGAAGTGGCATCATTGGGATGCTGTTGTGTCTGCGATGTGTCCTAAAATTCAGCTCCTGTCGTATTTTTGTCATTGCCACCGCCATCATTGCGAGGCTGGAAGAGCAGCGAACAAAAAAGTTGAACAGAAACACCTTCATTCAAACACAGATCTTTGCACAACGGAGTTCCTCTGCAGATGAGATGAGCCAACAGAATCAGAAGAGCGAAAACAGCCAGCAAAAAAAAAAAATAATAGAATGAAAACGAGAACGCATATGTCGTAATCATTTATGTGATTGCCTGTTTAGGGGTGGAAATGACAATGTGAGATAGGCGAATCCTCGACAACACAGTGGAAACTGACGGCGGCGGCGGCGGGTGTCGAAATGAAATGAAGAAAAAAAACCCATGCTACTAATGATGGTGATAGTCGGGCGAGGCGAGGGTGGAAATTGGATGGAAAAACACCATTCATGAAAACGAGAGGCTGTCATCGTTTTCGGGATCCCCGAAATGAGCGACACGCCTGAAGGTAGACACTAACACGCGGGGGCACTACGGGTCACAAAGGGCGATTTTAGTTTTAGAGTGCTTATTTTATTCAGGGATCTGTGTGGCAGCTTGGGCTTAAAACAAAATCTCACACACTTATGATTAGGTTTTTTTTAAATTTTAAGCCACTCCTACTCAAGATTTCATTTTTTTAAATAAATTTCTACATTCTAATCCACAGTCCCATTGAAAAAAGGAAACAACCACGGCATAAAATGATGCCACAATACACGTGTGCGTGCAATAGACACTTGCCAAATTAACACATTTCTCAGGAATAAATACAAGGCTCGTTCAGATTCGGGCGTTGAAGGAGAAAAAAAGAACTGGGAGGTTACCAACTTAACGAGACCAACGTCGTCGTCGCCGTCGTCTTCGTCATTATCATCGCAGAACCACCAACACCAATTGTCATTATCGTCATCGTCGTCAAAGCGAATGATAGGAACCTACCATCTGCGCTCTTTCATCGGAAAAGCCTTCAAAGCATCGAACCACAGGGAAGGCGTCTTTCCGTTCTAATCGACCATATCATTAGCACTTTATTGGATTGGTCTATTTACATAGGGTATTAAGAAGGCAACGTCTCAAGATGGCGAACTCTGTGGGCTTGGTCGATTTCGTAAGTTTCCTCGTTTACGAATTTTCGTCAAGGGTGTCGTCGATGTTCACGAAATACATGATTGCTGAATTGCTCACATGATTCTACTTAACGATTACGGGGAACAACCGAATAAGTTATATTTTGAACAATAACTTTAGGTCTTACTTGGGAAATTGAAATTGGTTCAGTCAAATGAGTATTTAGCAGTGAAGACCTGTTCGGAGCTCCGAAGCCAGAAACCGCAAACTATCTAAAAACTCAAAACTTTATAATACTGCCTGCGACTCAATCTATTCTGTAGTTAAAACAAATGTTAATCATTGGTAAATTTCCTAAATATCCTCCATTAATTCTGTGTAACCACGTTGAATAAAATTGTGTAAATCATCAAGAAATTGCTGTATAATTTGAAACCCCATTCATGCTTTTACTCGTTAACAGAAAGCATCTCCAATCACAAAACAAATCAGCACGTTAGGGTCAATTTTCTTGTCCATAGATTGTGCAAATCAGACCAAATTGATCCTCTTACAATGTATATTTGGTCAAGACCATCTTCTTTGAGCTTTTTCTCTCTGGTTTGTTCACTTTTGTCTGAATTCGAAATCCTGAACAGAAAACAAAATTTCTACATTTCAAGCTGTCCTCTCAATTTGCTTCATAGTTGAATCTTATCTCATGCTGTTCTCTCGATCCGCTAGATTCTCAATTTGATGAGATTCTATTGATTTTTTCATGCTGTCCTTTCAAATCGCCTATGAACTTTCAAGCTGTCCCCTCAACTCGGTTGAAATTTCTATTGATTTGCTCAGCTCTCAACTCGTCTATCAACTTTCAAGCTGTCCCCTCATCTCGCTTGAAGTCGATATTATAAGGCTGTCTTTTCAACTCGCTTGAAATTTCTATAGATTTGCTCAGGCTGTCCTTTCAACTCGTCTATCAACTTTCAAGCTGTCCCCTCATCTCCCTTGAAATCGATGTTGTCAGACTGTCGTCTCAACTCGCCTTTCCAATTTCAAGCTTTCCTCTCAACTTGCTTGATATTTCTATTGATTTGTTTAGGCTGTCCTTTCAACTCTTTTATCAAGCTTATTCAAGCTGTACTCTCAACCCGCTTGATATTTTATCGATGTGTTCAGGCTGTCCTCTCAATTCGCATATCAACTTTCAAGCTCTTCTCTCAACCCGTTTGATTATTTAGGCTGTCCTCTCAACTCGTCATCAACTTTCAAGCTGTCCTCTCATTTATCTTAAAATTTCTATCGATATTGTCCTCTCAACTCGCCTTCTCAATTTCAAACTGTCCTCTCAACTTGCTTGGAATTTCTATTGATTTGCTCAGGCTGTCTTCTCAACTCACCTTTTTAATTTCAATCTGTCCTCACAACCCACTAGATATTTTCATTGATATGTTCAGTCTGTCCTCTCAACTTGGCGTTACAATTTCAAGCAGTCCCCTCAACTAACTTGAAATTTCTATAGACTTGTTCAGGCTGTCCTCTCAACTCACTTTTTCAATTTCTGCTGTCCTCTAAACTCGCTTGAAATTTCTATCTTAATCATCAGGCTGTCCTCTCAACTCGCATATAAACTTGCAAGCTGCCCTCTCAACTCGCTTGAAAGTTCTATCGATATGTTTAGGCTGTCCTCTCAACTTGCCTATAAATATCAAGCTGTCCTCTCAACTCGCTTGAAATTTTTAATGATTTGTTTGGGGTGTCCTCTCAACTGTTTTATCAACTTTCAAACTGCCCTCTCAACCCGCTTGATTTTTTATCGATGTGTTCAGGCTGTCCTCTCAACTCGCCTATAAACTTTCAAGCTTTTCTCTCAACTCGCTTGATTATTTAGGCTGTCCTCTCAACTCGTCATCAACTTTCAAGCTGTCCTCTCATTTATCTTGAAATTTCTATCGATATTGTCCTCTCAACTCGCCTTCTCAATTTCAAACTGTCCTCTCAACTTGCTTGGAATTTCTATTGATTTGCTCAGGCTGTCTTCTCAACTCACCTTTTTAATTTCAATCTGTCCTCACAACCCACTAGATATTTTCATTGATATGTTCAGTCTGTCCTCTCAACTTGGCGTTACAATTTCAAGCAGTCCCCTCAACTCACTTGAAATTTCTATAGACTTGTTCTCTGTCCTCTCAACTCACTTTTTCAATTTCTGCTGTCCTCTCAACTCGCTTGAAAATTCTATCTTAATTATCAGGCTGTCCTCTCAACTCGCATATCAACTTGCAAGCTGCCCTCTCAACTCGCTTGAAAGTTCTATCGATATGTACACGATTTCCTCTCAACTCGCCTTTAAATTTCAAGCTGTCCTCTCAACTCGCTTGAAATTTTTTCGGTATGTTCAGGCTCACTTCTCAACTTGCCTTTTAAATTTCAATCTGTCCTCTCAAACCGCTTGATATTTTCATTTATCTATTCAGTCTGTCCTCTCAACTCGGCGTTACAATTTCAAGCTGTCATCTAAACTCGCTCGAAATTTCAATAGATTTGTTTAGGCTGTCCTCTCAACTCACCTTCTCAATTTCTGCTGTCCTCTCAACTTTCAAGCTGCCCTCTCAACTCGCTTGAAATTTCTATCGATATGTTTAGGCTGTCCTCTCAACTCGCCTTTTAATTTCAAGCTGTCCTCTCAACCCGGTTGATGTTTTTATCGATATGTTCAGTTTGTCCTCTCAACTCGTTTTTTTTTTTCATTTCAAGCTGATTTGCTCAGGCTGTCTTCTCAACTCGTTTATCAACTTTCAAGCTGTCCTCTCAACTCGCTTGATATTTCTATGTCAGGCAATCTTCTCAATTCGCTTAAAATTTCTATTGATCTGTTCATGCTGTCCTCTTAACTCGCCTTTTCAATTCCAAGCTGCCCTCTCAACCTGCTTGATGTTTTTATTGATATGGTCAGTCTGTCTTAACTCATTTTTTCAATTTCAAGCTGTCCTCTCAATCCGCTTGATGTTTTCATCGATATGTTCAGTCTGTCATCTCACTTGCCTTTAAATTTCAAGCTGTCCTCTCAACTCGCTTGAAATTTTATCGAAATGTTCAGGCTGTCTTCTCCACTCGCCATTTAAATTTCAATTTGTCCTCTAAACCCGCTTGATATTTTCATTCATATGTTCAGTCTGTCCTCTCAACTCAGCGTTACAATTTCAAGCTGTCCTCTCAACTCGCTTGAAATTTCTATAGACTTGTTCAGGCTGTCCTCTCAATTCACTTTTTCAATTTCAAGCTGTCCTCTCAACTCGCTTGAAATTTCGATTTATTTGTTCTGGCTGTCCTCTCAATTCACCTATCAACTTTCAAGCGGTTCTCTCAACTCGCTTAAAATTTTTATCGATATTGGCAGCCTGCCGTCTCTACTCACTTTAAATTTTATCAATATGTTCAACCTGTCCTCTCAACTCGCCATTCGATTTAAGCTGTCCTCTCAACTTGCCTTTCAACTTTCAAGCTGTCATCTCAACTCGCTTGAAATTTCTATTAATATGTTCAGGCAGTCCTCTCAACTCGCTTGAAATTTCTACTGATTTGTTCAAACTGTCCTCTCAACTCGCTTATCAACTTTCAAACTGTCCTCTCAACTCGCTTGTAATTTCTATCGATAAGTTCAGGCTGTCCTCTCAACTCGCCTATCACCTTTCAAGCTGTCCTCTCAACTCGCCTCTCCAATTTTAAGCTGTCCTGTAAACTCGCTTGAAATTTATATTGATTCTTTCAGGCTGTCTTCTCAACTCGCCTATCAACTTTCATACTGTCCTCTCAACTTGCTTTAATTTTCCATCGATATGTTCAGGCTGGCTCAATTCGCCTATCAATTTTCAAGCCGTCCTCTCAACTCGCTTGAAAGTTCTATTGATTTGTTTAGGCTGTCCTCTCAACTCGACATCAACTTTCAAGCTCTCCTTTCAACTTGCTTGAAATTTCTATTGATTTTTTTAGGCTGTCCTCTCAACTCGTCTTTTCAATTTCAAGCTGTTCTCTCAACTTGCTCGAACTTTCTATTGATTTGTTCAGGCTGTCCTCTCAGATGGTTGTAAATGACTATGGGAGAGAGAGTAGCATTTTTTGATCAAATGATCGCCAACCTCTCTTTGCTCATCTCGATCCAGGCGAATAATATTATGGCTATACAAGTTGAAATAAATGTTTGGAGACCAATCACATCACATTTCAAACTGTGTACCAATACTTTAAAGGAGTATAATTTTGGTAAAATACTTCTGCAGTTCCATTACAATACAGAAACAATTTCTCTTACTTCAGTGGACGAGTTATTCATCTATAGAAATTGCTTCTGCGATGAGGGTCATAGTGAGAGCTTTCTTTTTCAAGACTTCTCTCAAAAGAGGTACAAACATATTGATCATAGACATCCATCCTGCTGGTTTGCTGAAAAAGTCCAGAATGATGGCAACAATTTCCGAAAATTTCATCTAACCATCAGCCGAAAATCTGGAAAAACCATATGACGATGTGTCAGATTCAGTTTTTCCGGGAATTTTTGCATTCCTGTTAACTACTGATGGTCCTGAATTCTGAAGGGAAGTCTGGGGTTCGAGGACGGTTTTAAATCCGGTGGTCTCTGAATATGAGGGGTAGAATATCTGTATCCACTTTGAAGATTTTTAGGGTTATTAATTTTGCTGGCAGCTAATCGGGGTTGTGTGTTAGTTGTGCGTTTCCTGGTACAATATTCTCCCCATAAAACATTAAACAACCCTTATCGTCACACTTAATTGCATGAGATTTTCAGCGCAAATCGTGCAAATACTTAAATTTCAAAGCACCTATCGCAATCCGATACTGACTTTTTTTAGTGAGGCTAAAACCCCATGGATCAGATTTATGGAGCACCAACTCCAATACACTCTTCCTCGTAAAGCATCTATTCGACCAGTTCCCGACTCGCCCCAAAAGCCAAAATTCAATTATCACCAACCACAGAGAGTAAAACCGAAACTAGATCAATCGAATTTTCCTTCACACACCACCGGGAGAGAGGTTAAACCGTTTTTCCGAAATTGACCATCAAACTCAACCCCATGGCGTGGGGTGGCTTTTTGGGGGTGGATCATGCAGAGTGGGTGATTAAGCTTCGAAAATTAAGTCCACGCTGTGGCGCGGCGAGTTGAAGGGCTCGCTCACACTTGGAAGTGATTTCGGTTTAGCACCCGCACACAATTCGGGACTAGACGTCAGAGGACAAATGCCCACCAGCCACCCGCTAAACCAGCCCCCACTAATCAAATTGACGTCCAGTCCTGAATAACTGACCAGTTTCTCGTCCGGCCATCCTTCAACATGGGAAGGGGCAGTCTGCCATTTCGATTCCAGGTGTTTTCCATCCAGGACATGACGAATGAACGAGTTTTCCGGCCGGCCGGCCGACCGGCGAATCGAACCAGAAAACCAGCGACCACGCACCCGGGGTGAGTCCAATTAATGTTGCCAAGTTAGACACCCGCCGGGCCTGGGATTTGGAATTTTGGCACCACATCCAGTGGGATTCGACGAAGGAATCACTTGATTCGGTTGGAAATTTGAGTACCAGAAATAAATCGATGGGACGTTTGTTGAATTGATATTTTTACATCAATTTAATAGAAATTAGTTTTTTATCATATTCCCATGTATTTGAAATGGAGATAAGTTATTTATAGCTAGATACTCTAGGAAAACAGCTATAAAATGTACTCAATAAGCATAAATATTTGCCTTTCAATCATTGAAGAAAAAAATCAAACGCATCATATTACAATTTTTTCCCCTGTCAAGTCAAACGACGTACCTCCTCCAGTAGGAATAAAATCCCAGGAGGGCCGTCTAACCTGCACAGACACGACCATTAGAGCCTCTCTGTTGGTTTGTGCAGTTCGTCGTCGTCGTTCAAGATGCAGCACAGTTGATTGTCAGTGCAGTGCCATCTACCGATCCATGTTCGTTTCATGTCGATCACCCACGCAAAAATCAATCAGATAGGCACCCAGACCCAGCCCTCGGACTTCTTATTGTCGTCTCGGAACAAATCAACAAGAAATTGAGTAGAGCTAAAAAAAAGAAGTCCACTCGTTAGGGTCCAACTTCTTGTCTCGTTGTTGTTGTTGTTGTTGTTGTTGGCTGGTGGAGGCGATTTTTCCTGATTTCTTTCTTCCTATCTTGTGTCATCGAGCGATTGATGCCAACAACTCTTTCCGGCTAACGAATCGTGAACTTTGGGGAAGGGATTGTCCACCAGAAGAGGAAAATTGTTTGACAGCACAAATCCCGGGGGCACACCCAAAGTGCTACCAAACGGCGAGTGCGTGAGTGTATTTTTGAAAGCTTATTTACCCAAAGTACACACAAAGTACTGCAATTGGCTGTTCCTTTGAGGACCTTCTTTCGTGAGCAAACAAAATCTCCAGGAGGGTAAAGAACGGTCTTGATTAGATGGACTCCATCGATGATGTACGTAATTGAGAAGTTTGTGCTTTTCTTTACCTTTGATTGCTTGTTTCTAGAAAACCGTTTCTCAAGTTTGACATTTTTTTATGTTACTCAATAAATGCACAAATATTTCAACCAAGAGCTTGATTTTAATTTAGTTTACTTATACTAACTCAAATTAATGAACCACCTTAGTTCTAAAGCGGCACAATCAACTTGTACTTAGACGCCCTATTCGGATGTTTCTTAATGCTGCAAGTGAATGCATGTTGGTTGGGCTAAACAATCAAATCCGTAGGTTGATTTGAAGTTCTGCCTTACAAATTGAAGCCTTTGATGATTAAGTTTTACTTTTTTTTTGAAAATTCTCATGTGATTTTTTTTTTCTTCTCGAAGCGCCAAACTATCAGATACTGAATAGAAGAGACAAGTTCAGGCTGTTAATTTTTCCTCAAATGCTAACCGAATCGGTAGGCCATTGGCACTTGTATCTTGAAACAGTAAGTAGTGAAAGATTTACTATCCAAATTCCTGCTTGCAAGGTATACACGAAAGAGTTACACGCAAGCACTTAACTACTCGGCAATGTAATTGGGCGTTCCATTTATGTCTAAGCACGATTTAAAATGAACTGTATAAACTCAATTTAGGAACAAATTACATTTTTATTTCACTTTCATATTCAATACAAAATTACATTACATTCAAGTCAGTCATAGGCCAGTAATCGAATTTTAGATCGAAGACTGTAAGAGCCCCAAAAGGTCCAACCGGTCTTGCTTGAGAACAGTATGATAGATTCATCTCCTTCGGGACGATCTGGATTTTCTGTCAAACAATGAGCAGAAACTGCCTTAAAATATGCATTTCATAAGCCAATTCCGTGTTTATTGACTGGAGGCCGAACAAAATAAAAAATCAGCAGCAGCGGCCTCCAAAATCCGGGCACCTGCTATGCCAACAGTCTTACCACCGGAAGACCCAATCACAACAAACAATCAGCAGCAGCAGCCTGAAAAATCTGTACTTTCTAAGCCACTCCGTTTTTTTCCACGGGAAGGCCAAATCATGGCAAACAATCAGCAGAAGCAGCAGCCTTAAAAAATCGACGCCTGCTTAGCCGGAAAGCACGGATTTTTACCCACCGGAAGGCTCAATCATAACAAAAAAATCAACAGCAGCAGCTACCTTAAAAATCTACGCTTGCTAAGCCAATTTGTCTTATTCCATCAGAGACCCAATCACAACAAACAATCAGCATCAGCCTAAAAAATTTTCGCTTCCTAAGCCAATCTCCCTGTTTTCCGAGAGGCCAAATCACAACAAACAATCAGAAGCAGCAGCCTTAAGGATCTGCACTTCCCAAGCCAGTCCCCCTTTTTTCCCTTTTGCCCTCTAATCACAACAAACAATCAGCAGAAGCAGCAGCCATAAAAATTTGCTTCTGCTAAGCCAATCCGTCTTTTTTCACCGGAAGGCCAAATAACATCAAACAATCAGCAGAAGCAGCCGCTTTAAAAATCTTTGCATTCTAAGCCAAGTCTGTCTTTTTTCACCGGAAGGCCAAATCATAACAAACAATTAGCAAAAGCAGCAGTCTTAAAATTCTGCGCTTCTTAAGTCAATTCCGTCGTTACAACCGGAAGGCTAGACCAAAACAATCAGCAGAAGTAGCCTTAAAATCTGCGTTTCCTAGGCCAACCCCTATTTCTCAATCGAAAGGCCAAATCAAAACAAACAATCAGCAGATAAATTAAATTCAAAATCTGCGTTTGCTAAGCCAATACCTCTTTTTACATCGAGAGGCCAAATCACAACAAACAATCAGCAGCAGCAGCCTCAAAAATCTACGCTTCCAAAGCCAATCCGTCTTTTCCACTGAGGGGCCAAATCAAAACAAACAACCAACCAGCAGCAGCAGCCTTAAAAATCTGTACTTCCCAAGCCTATTCTGTTTTTTTTCCACCGGAAGGCCAAATCACAACAAACAATCAACAACAGCAGCCTTAAAAATCTGCGCCTGCTAAGCCAATCCTTTTTTCCATGGAGAGACTAAATCACAACAAACAATCGGCAGCAGCAGCCTTAAAAATTTGCGCTTCCTCTCCCTCTTTTTCCACCGAAAGGCCAAATCAAAACAAACAATCAGCTGTAGCAGCCTTAAAAATCTGTACTTCTTAAACCAATTCTGTTTGATTCACCATCGGAATGCCAAATCAAATCAAACAAACAGTAGCAGCCTTAAAAATTTGCGCTGTCTATGTCAATCCATCTTCATCCAAGTTCAGCCTGACAACCTGATAAGCCATTGAATTTGCCTGATTTTTGAAAATATGCCTGATTTTTGCAGATGGGATGAAAAATGGGTAGTAAGTAGCTGGATTTGGTACCATATTGTTTAAGTGAAAATGTGGAACGACGTCCCAATCAAAAAGGGGATCACTTTGAGCGAAATTTCCGTCACTTTGGCGTAGCTTGATTTTTGTTTCCCAGTCCCTGATTTTTGACAAAATGTTTGCAACCCTGGACGCGACGATTGTCGAGTCACTCCACCGTCCCTTGACTCTTGTCACCTTATAACCCTATTTGCCGCTAAAAGTGTTCGTGATATTAAAGGGTGATACGGTCAAAATTTGGTCATGGGAAAACGCGTGTAAATCGGTGAAATCGTTTGTTTAAAAACTCAGATTAAATTTCTTTTTCTAGTTTAATTAGTATAAAATTCAGGAAACGAATTCAGTTAGGCTTCCGCTTTTCCAAATCCGAATTGCCGGGCCTTACGCTTAACCTCTGCCATCAGATTTTGTACAGCCACCTTGTCCACCTTCTTCGCCGCAGAAAGCCAGTTTGCCTTGAACTGCTGCTCGTCCTAAGCAGTTTTTTTTTGTTAGGTCTCGCTTGACAATAGCCCAGTATTTCTCAATTGGGCGGAGCTCTGGCGTGTTGGGAGGGTTCTTGTCCTTGGGAACCACCTGCACGTTGTTGGCGGCGTATCACTCCATGGCCTTTTTACCGTAATGGCAAGATGCCAAATTCGGCCAAAACAGTACGGAACAACCGTGTTTCTTCAGGAAAGGCAGAAGACGTTTATTCAAACACTCTTTCACGTCAATTTCTATGTTGACAGTCCCGGAAGCTATGAAAATGCTGCTTTTCAAGCCACAGGTACAGATGGCTTGCCAAGCCAGATATTTCATCGCGAACTTTGACAGTTTCATGTGCTTGAAAATATCTGCAACCTTTCCCCTTCCTTTTGCCGTATAAAACTCCTGTCCCGGAAGCTGCTAGTAGTCGGCTTTGACGTAGGTTTCGTCGTCCATTAACACGCAGTCAAACTTCGTCAGCATCGTCGTGTACGGCCTCCGGGATCGCGCTTAGGCCGTCGTATTTTGTTTATCATCGCGATTTGGAGTCACTACCTTTTTGTAAGTCGATAGTCCCCCAAGTAACACAGATTATGCCAACTAGCATTAGGAAATTTTATTATGGTTTAATTATGGCATTTTTTGTGCAGCTCGTTTTATGATGGATTTATTATGGTCATGCAGA
This sequence comes from Uranotaenia lowii, assembly GCF_029784155.1. Taxonomy (NCBI): domain Eukaryota; kingdom Metazoa; phylum Arthropoda; class Insecta; order Diptera; family Culicidae; genus Uranotaenia; species Uranotaenia lowii. The sequence continues at coordinate 83,370,039 of NC_073691.1, forward strand.
ATGCTTATATTTTTTTTCGCCTATATGTTTTCAGATGGTTTTGAAAACGCTAGTAAAACTTTTATTAAACATACTGTTTTAGTTATTTTGAAAGAGTTATGAATGCTCTTTTTAAACTATAATAAAACACAAACTTAGAAGTTTGCTCCAAGCTTTCTTTTGCATGTTTTATAATAGCACTCAGAGCATGATTATTAAACCGCAATAAAATTTAGTGACAGTTCTCGATCAAGATGTCAAACAGAACACGCTCAGATTTGATAGCACATATTTGAATTGGAACTCCCATTTTTACACATTTTTGGTAAGTTATGCGTGTTGGTTTTGAGTTAAAATTAAATAAATACATCTTTGAAAACTTGAAATCACCGAAAGTGGTATGAATATCTTTACAATATGAGTATTGAGTGAAAGGGCCCAAATTGTAGGAAAAAAATTGTTGCTTGACGCCATCATTAATTCAAGATGGCGGCTCCCGCTTTTATTTTCAAAGCTGTAAATTACTGAAAATATCGTGAAACCTTCACAATAAGGTTATTAGGTGAAAGTAATAAACGAGTAGAAGTCAAATTTCGTTGCCCGTCGCCATCTTAAATTCAAGATGGCGGCTACCACTCAACTTGAAAATACTGTAAATGACTGAAAATCGCATAAAACCTATATTATAGGGGTATAAGTTGAAAGAAATCAACCGGTAGAAGTTGAATTTTGCTATCTGACGCCATCTTGAAATCCAAGATCCGCTAAACTTTAAAATGTAGTGAATGACTTAAGATGACATGAAACCCAAATTGGTAGTGGGTGAAAGGGCTTAACGAGTAGAAGTCGAATATTGCTATCTTATGCCATCTTGAAATCCAAGATGGCAGCTTTCTATAAACTTTAAAAATGCTCTAAATCATCGAATATCGCATGAAACCTCCAACATATGGGTATTTGTCAGTTGGGATAAGCTATAAAATGTTTATTTTTGCATTCTGACGCTATCTTGAAATCCAGGATGGTGGCTTCAGCTGAACTTTAAAATACTGTAAATGAATGAAAATAGCATGAAACTCCCAAATATATTGTTTTGGGTGCTAAGGCTAAATGATAGAAGTCAAATATCTCTTTTTGCGTTTCTCTGAAAATCTGTAAGTGACTGAAAATCCCACAAATACCACCACAATACAGACCTCGTTCGTTTTTGGCAACATTCGATTTTGGCAACATCGAATTTGGCACATGTGCCTAAATCAGACGGTTAACAGAAACAACATAACCTTATAGTTTTCGCTAGAATAAGACCAATACAATTTAGACATAATAGCATGATAGGAATAATAGAATTACATAAATGGCAAAAAAACAAAAACTATAAACAAAACAAGAAAAGTTCTAAATGCATTAGAAACATAATAAAAAAATAATAAAAGTGATTTAAAATGATCTAAATTATCTTAAAATAGTAGTTTTAATGTAGTATTACGTGAAAAAGTTGTGTTTAAGCGATTTTCCTTGATTAACAGCATTATAAATTCAGTGGAAGCTGCCATCTTAGATTCCAAGATGGCGTCCGAAAGAAAAAAATTGACATGTTCTAGCTTAGCCTTTTCATTCAATACCCGTATAGTGGTGGTTTAATGCGACTTTTTGTCAGCATTAAGCATTAAAAGTTGAGTGGATGCCGCCATCTTGCATTTCAAGATGGCGTCTGATAGCGAAATTCAACTTCTACTCGTTTAGCCCTTTCACCCGATTTGTTGGGGTTTCATGCGATTTCAAGTCAGTTACACCATTTTAAAGTTACACCAAGTTAAAGAGGTTGGGGTTTCGCTTGAAACTACCGGCAACTCTCTTTGTCGTCTCAGCGGCTTCCGGTTTTCGATTTCCCCCCGATCCAGACTTCCTGGTTGTCGATAAACGTCCCCGAACACTTTAATTTCATTTGTAAAGGGTGATTTGGCAACTTTTAGTGATTTTCCCAGCTTTGCGTGCTTTTGATACGCTGCTCTTCTTCCTTGGATGGCATTTTGACAACTGAAGAGTGAATTCCCAAATCAAAATAGGAGCAAAATTCTACACACACACCTTCAAAATGAGGGGTGTTCAGGTTTTTTAAATGCAAAATTGAAAGAAATACGTCAAGTTGATACTGACCAAATTATGACCGTATCACCCTTCATGCTGGTTGTTTCCCAAACACTTTTCAGTTTTGGGAACATTAACCTCGAATTCGACCATGTTTGTCGACCGGCTTCCCGTTTTTTGTACCGAGAGTTTTGGAGGTTAATTGTCCCGTCTCATCTGTACACGCTCATGTACAATGTGAAAAACAACTCTATTCCGGCAGTCGGTGTACACGCTCGAATTTATTTAACCATTTTTGGATGATGAATATCCATGTTTCACCTTTTTCCTCATTATGTTTTGTATGAGTTCTCAGTTAGAACCCAGAAAATGACTTCTCCGGGAGAAGTTAAAATATTGTTATTTTTCAAACATAGCAAACAAGGGCAGCAAAGTTGAAAAAATGGTTATTATTTAAACGTAATTCGAATTTTGAAGGACAAGCTACGAAAATGGTTATTTTTCGTTACAGTTGCGTCTGAGATTTAATAATCATGAATTTCAAGAACCCAGGAGTTCATAGATAGTATTTTGGAGTCCAAATTTTTAAAACCTATTGTTTTTTGAAAAGTTGTTTGCGGTTTTGTAGCAAAAACCGTAAAATGGTTATTCAAGAACTATAAATGGTTATAAAAAAAATGAGCGTGTAAGTGAGAACAAGTGCACGCTAACTTTTGGCTACCCCTTATAGGCGTAAAATCGACCCGTTATTGAGAACCTCCGCGATCTGTCAAATAACGGGTCATTTTATCGGATCAATATTACCCCTTATTTCGAAAAGCTCGCTTCTTTTTAAAAGGGGTAGTTACAGATGTTACATTCAAAGCGTCGTTATTTGCCCGCGGTACATTGACAGTGATGAGAAAGATTGTAAGTATTTACTTGAAATTTATATTGTTTTATTTCTTAAATTAATATTCATTCACGTTATTATTTCAGACATCCAGAGTATCGGAATAGCGTGACGTAAAAAGCCGATGTTTAAAACCCGAATCGTGCGAATTGATGGTAATTAAAAAATAAATATTTAATATAGTTTCAAATTATTTTTGTTCAAATAAACCAAATGAATAATGATATTTTGTTGCAATTTATTTCTCCGCAATTAAATTTCTCATAAGCAGCTCCTGAAACTGCCACCATAAGCAAGCGTTTCAAATAAGGGGTAATTTTCATCCGATACGATCGTCTGAAATAAGGGGTAGTTTTCATCCGCTAGAGCGTTATCAAGCTGAGTACCCCTTAAAGGGTAAAGAGGCTTTATCCGAAAAAAGGAGTTCTCCCAGTCTTATTGAATAACGGGTCAAAAGTATTCGTTAAGGGGTAGCCAAAAGTTAGCGTGTGACTCTGCAGCTAAGTGACTGGATGAACCTCGAACTGTCAATCTTATGTTTTTGTTTTTTTTTTCGGAAAATTTCCCAGTTTCGCAACGGCCGGTCCAGTTAAAGTAAAAAATCCGGATTTACTAGCATAAAATGCAGGAACCAGCCGTTTTTATCGATGCCGAGATCGAGGATCAGGTCCGAGATCGGAGATCAAGTTTTCAAAAGCTTGGGGCGGAAATCAGCGTGGACAAGTCTTTCAAGGGAATCGAAGATGATTTGCACTTAATCATCGGCGTCTGTGATGTGTGCTTCAAATTTTGAATGAATTTCAACAACTAAGAACTCCGCTTTACAGTAATTTTCGGAATTTTTTCGTTCACTTTAACCTCGTCACCACCCGAAAAAGCACCGAAAATTGCGAGCGACGATTCTCGCCCATGGTGACTTCGAGAACAGGATGAGAACTCACAAAGTTCATCCGAAGTGAAGTTCCTCACCTATAAACCGACTACTGAAATAGAGTGACTTGGGTGACTCGACTAACGTCACGCCACGCGCGGCGCAGAATAAGGGCCTTTGTTTTGATCGTTTTATCTAGTGTTGCCAAATAAACAAACGTTGCAATAGAAATTTTTTAGATTTTATGTATCTTCAGTATTGCCGAATACAAATAATCTTTTGTATTATTTTTATTGAATTTGATTTATATTTTGCATATCCTTCAATTCACCTCTACGTACAAGAAGCTGATTTTGTTATTTACGAACTTTTGGTTTGACGGAAGCAGCTTGATTTTGATTTCGTTTCGTTTTTTTTCTTCTTATATGTCCTCAGACCCAATCTTACCTTGCCACAATGGACGGTTCTACGAAAGGATCATACTTTTTTGGCCACATTCCGAACTGAAGCAGTCTCCCTACTGGCGTAAGCACGCATGACTTTTCGGTCCAAAGTTTTGTTCACTGGACCCGCCTAGATTTTTCTTGTCCACGAATCTGATTTTCTCTCCATTCTTCCGAATCAAATTTGGGACAGCTCTAATGCTAACTTCTTTAATTTTCCCCAATTGACTCTTCGAAATGTTGGAGAAAGTACAACATTTCTGAACGATATTTTTGCACTTTTCCGAGGAAATTTTTTTTCATTTTCAGGAAAATTATGAAAACTGGAGCTCACGATACACAGAATTTTTAACGTCATCCGGAATGAGCAGGGTTGTATCAAATTTCTGGAACTTTAGGAAAGAAACTAATTTTCACATCTCTGAAAGAAGTCAAAGTGTTCACTTTAGCCGAAAAAAAAATTGTAGAAAACTTGACCTTCAAAGACTGAGTCTCAGGCGTGAAGAAAGTGTCCAGTCCAGAATTTTTCCACAAGCCTAGAAAGGTGGAAAATACTCGAGAAAAAATGGGGCCGAAAAATGATTCCAGGGACGTCGGTCAGTTATCGAGCCAAAAATCCAGCCGGCCAGCTACACGCTCAATTAGGGTCCCACCCGAGCGGAAAGTTGATTTTGTCCATTATCTGTAATGGAATTGCCTCGTTTAAATATTTACCGAAAATCCGGACTAATCGTTTTCTCGCTCGATGCTGATGGCCTTAGAAAACGCCACCCCAAAAAAGGAACCTTGTCGGTGGCAATACTGTTCCCCTTCTCCATCTAAGGATTGGAGCGTCTACATGCCAGAATAAAAATCGACTCCAGCAGTGTGTTGGTGCCATATGAATTCGTCGTATCGGTGAAAGCTCCACAACTCTCCGGATGGTTGGCTGAAAGTTGGCACAAGACTGCGACTATGTTGAGCGAGCAACTGTGTTGTAAATTTTTGATAACGATCTTAATTTAACGTTCTCTTGTCGCGCCTTCTCCCGTCCCAATGGGGTCACCACTTCAAGAATTTGCCTGTTCTCTAGGAGTTTCCCGTAGAGTGGGGACCTTTTTCTCGACTTCTCGTTCCCCTCTTTTTTTCCTGTAGTGGGACTGTGGGAGGGGAATCGTCACATTTATGTTGCGAGCATAAATTCTAGCAATTTCACGACTCGTTGTTCCCATCTCGCCAAACGTATGTCCTCCTGCCTGCCTTCCTATCTGATGGTGTGTCGTGACGCCCCCTACGAATGGGCTGTGGAAAATGTGTGCTCCCAACTGTTTTCCTTGGGGGTTCGTCGGGCCATTTTTGCACTAACATCTCCCGGCACCAAATGGGTTGAGCCAAATTGCTGGGTGGTTGGCAGCTAAAAGTGCATTTTAACGCTCGTTTGCGCGATTTTGTCCTCAAAAAGCGATAGGAAGAAAAAAAAACGAGAGAAAAATATATATGACGACAGAGGTGAACTCCAGCGAGCGAACGAACGAACGAATGAGCTCAGCGGGGATTATTTATTTTCAAGTGTTTTGAATATTTCATTTAGGTATGCGGAGTTTTGCAAGGTTTCACAATCCGGGAGACGAAATGGGTTTGAAATTTTCTAATCTTTTTAGCATCGAGTTTACCAATTGATTAAGCTGTTGTTAATCTGTTTCAAAAACTTTTGAAAAAATTCAATCAGAATTGTTCCTTATCTGCGAAACTCTAAAGTAATTAATTAATAGGTTTTCAAAAAAAGGTTAAAAAATGTAATTTATAAATCCTGTACAATTACATCGAATACGTCTAAAAAAATCTTTATTAAATCAACTAGAACCAGAATCTGGAATCAAGGTGAAGGCCCAAGAACAGGACCCAATATCAGTATCCAACCTCAGGATCCAGAACCAGAAACATGATTGGCCTAATAAGGCTCCAATCAAGGACCACGATAAGCGTTAAGGAATAGAATCCAGAATACGGATTCAGGTTCAACGTTGCAGTGGGCGGACAGTTATTGAAAAACTTACCCGGTGCATCTGTGTTCGATGTTTACTCTTGGGTTCGAACTCGCGGACATCGGCTTAAAAACTTGTGATGAAAAGTTGCCTGCAAAAATGATCCTGTGAAGCACCCAGATTTGATTCTGAGCACGTTTTTGAACCTGAATTTTAATGAATGTATAATGAAGTCAAGAAAGCAGATTTATTCCACAAAATATGAGAAAAAGAGCCCAAATGGGTTAAATATCGCTTAAATCAAAGAAACATGGCCTGTTAAGTTCCTATTAAAGGGGAAAAAATTATGAAATCAGATCCCGGATTCTGAAGGATAGGCCGGATCAAGATCCAGTCGAGATTCAAGATCGAAATCAAAATCAAGATCTGATCCTTATCTTGACGCTTATTTTGATATTGAATCTCGACTGTATATCGATCCCGCGTATCCTTCCGAATCCTGGATCTGACTTCATTATCAGGATCGATGTATAAGTCAGGTTCAAAATTGTGGAACAGAATCGGTAACAGAATCAGAACCAGGTTTCAGGAACAGGATCTGCCGTATCAAATTTCTGTAAAGGACCAGATTCAGGATCAGGTTTAAGATCAGATCAGGTTCTAAATCGGGCTCAGTATTAAGCTTTGGATCAGGATCAAGATCGTAATAAATATCGTTATAAGGTTTTGGATTGGTATTACGTACGTCAAAATCTTGATCAGATTCCATGATCAATCTCAATATTATGTTTCGAAATCAGCCAAGAAATAACATCAGAATTATGTTTAAAATTAAGATCGGTATAAAAGTCTGTCAGAATTCTAATCTCGAAGAAGGAACGTTTGTAAAAAATACGTAAATTTGTCCAAAAACTGCTCGTCTTCTAGGTAACCAAAATGTGGTTTGGTTGCGCAAACGGCGGCCTAGGGCGTACCATCTCAAGCATTGGAGCAATGGTGGTCAGTCTTCAGTGTTAGTCAGGATATTGTATACAAATATTCGTTGCAAATATGTTCTTCTTTGGCTCGGAGTGGTTAATAGACAGCAGAGCACACCTTTATAGGTAGGACAATAACTCTACGGAGTCTTGACAAGGCAGTTGACGCAGTGCATAACGAAGATTTTTTTCTGAATTCGTTCGATAGAGACAGTGTGGTTAGGTGCCCAAACTGGTGGCGAATATTACAAAACATTTCGCATCCAAGAGGCAGAACATTGTCTTGAGAGCGTCCTCAAAGCTCAAAGTGCTCAAAGTATTTCGTCGCAGGAATCGAAACAAAGCAAAGTAAGCTGTTGTTTTCGTGATTTGCGGATTATTCGAGAGCTTTCGATCAAAGGTTACTCCTAGGTCCTCAATGGTGACAACTCTTTCAAACGGGATCTCATCAAAAGCGTATTCCAAGACCAAGAAAGTTCTGGTTCTTAAAAAGCTGATACTTCCATCCCATGATTTCCTGACCATGCGAGTTGTCTATTGATGTCTTCTTGAAGCGCAGTACAATTCACTCTCGAGTCAACGATCCTGTAGTTCTGGAAATTCAAGGAAAGTTGCCAAGTCGTTTATAAATGTCACAAAGACAAGCGGTCCTTAGAGATTTCCCTGTGGAACCAGGCACGGAGTTGTTGTTGGCCTGATCCGAAGTTCGCTAGCCCCAAACTAGCGACGGATGCGAGTTTAACGGCTGATTCAAATCCGAATGTCGGAAGATTTAAATATCCAAGGCCGCCGAGGAGTTTATCGTAGTGTAGGGGCAGATATAACCTCCAAACCACGGCGAACAGACGAGTGTAACGGTGGATTCAAATCAAATTGACGGCGATGAATCAGGGTTGGAGTTTATTTATTTATTTATTACAAATCAACGGAACACATATTGGTCCAAATAGTGACTTAAAATTAAAATAAAAAGAGATCTAAGTCTAATTACTAAAACTTTACTACGGAAAACATTTCTCGAAACGTCGAAGTCGAAGTGCTCAGAAAAACGGTTGAATGTTTTCATTACACCGATGATTGCGCTATTAGCTCCATAATTGTTCAAGCGAATGGGAATATACAATCGCAGATCTTGGTTTCTAAGTCCACGGGGTCGCACGCTTAGAGGAATGGCTTCTAGGAGCGTGGGACAGTCAATTCGCGATGTCAAGAGATCGGCGACGAAGGAAGCTCGTGTTGCGTTTCTGCGGGCTTGAAGAATGTCTAAGTCTATGAGACGGCATCGATGTTCATAGCTTGGCAGGTGAAACGGGTCTTGCCAAGGCAGGTGTCTAAGGGTGAATCGCAAGAAGCGCCACTGTATAGCCTCGATCCGTTCGGCCCCATTCTGGTAGTAGGGCCATCAAACAGCTGATGCATATTCAAGGATAGAGCGAACTATACTGCAATACAAACTTTTCAGGCAATACACATCCTTGAAGTCCTTGGACACTCGAAATAAGAATCCAAGACTTCTCGAGGCTTTGTCGACAACGTAGTTTGTGTGTGTCCTGAATTCCAGCTTCGAGGAAGTACTCAGCGGAAAAAGGCTGCCGCTTTCTTGAAAAGCTGATGATTGCACACTTACTGCGATTCAAAGGCAGGCAGTTTATATCACACCAGTGTGCGAAGAGGTTAAATTGATTTTGTAGGAAATCAATATCGTTCTGGCCGTTGATGTTGTAAAATAGTTTTAGGTCATCAGCATAGCATAGCTTTGGGCCGTCGAGGAGTGAGAGCGCATCGTTGAAGTAGATTAAGAAGATAATTGGCCCTAATTGGCTTCCCTGAGGCACACCAGAAGAAGCAGAGAATTGTTTGGAGAAAGAGTCCTCCGTGCGAACTGTTAGTTTACGTCCTGATAGGTAGCTCCGGAACCAGTCAAGAAGAGTTCCACAGAATCCCAGGCATTCGAGCTTTCCAATGGCAATATCGTGGTTGACTTTGTCGAATGCCGCAGACAAATCGGTGTAAATAGCGTCGGTTTGAGACTTCGCAGCAAAACTTTCATGCACGTAAGAAGTAAACGTCAGAAGGTTAGTTGTCGTGGAGCGCTTGGGCAAGAATCCGTGTTGGTCGTCGGAAAAATATTCTTACAGGACAAGAAAATCGGATCCAAGACCACCAATTCGATTAGTTTAGCTACTGCGCATAATGCCGAGATTCCTCGGTAGTTGTTGACATCTCTCCTGTTACCTTTTTTATACACCGGAAACATGTAAGCCTCCTACCATAGTGAGGGGAAGATGGCTCTGTCAAGCGAAGCTTGGAAAATAAGCCTAACAGGAGTCAGCAAAACGGGCATGAAACGTTTAATAAAAGTAGCAGGTATCCCGTCCGGACCCGTAGAGAAAGAATTTTTGACCTTAGCTGCTGATTTTGAGATGACTGCATCCTCGACCACAATGTTGTTTATAGAGAAGCCCAGTGGCGCAATATTCCTGACTGCACTATCCAGATGTTCAGGGGATATCGATGCTGTATTGTAGATAGACAAGAATTTTTCGGCAAAGAGATCACAGATTCCACGATCAGAGTTCGCCGTATTGTCATCCAGAAACATTTGGTTTGGTTCGTTCCGCTGACTTTTAACATGTTTCCAGAACGATTTTGGTCTGGACTTGAGATCACGCTGAACTCGAGCTAGATAGTTTGTGTGACAACGTTTGCTGACTTTTTTGTAAACAGAATTTAGTCTACGATAAATGTCCTTAGTATAGGAGGATCTTGATTTGTTAAAATTTCTAAGGGCACATCTCTTTGCCGTCTTTAGTCGTCGTAGTTCAGTCGTGAACCAAGGAGGCCGTATATTCTTTTCAGCAGTGTGTTTTGGTACGTGACGATCGATAACGTAACTCAAGATGTGCGAGAAGGTTTCGGCCGCAGCGTTGGGATTAGATAAGTCGAGCTCAGATTCCCAATCGATGGAAACCAGGGTACGAGAAATCTCGTCAAAGTCGGCGTTCTTGAAGTCAAGATAGAAGGGTGCTAATTTTGCGACAGGAGCAAGTCTAGTGACATCGAGCGAAACCAATAAAGCAGGATGATGGTGTACCGATTTAACGTACGGAACGGGAGCCATAACAACAGACGGTACACGAGTCCCATCGCTGGCAAAGCAGAGATCCAACATACGACCATTTTCGTTTGTCACGGTGTTAATCTGCCGCAAAGTCGCTGTACTCAGGGAGTCTAGTATGACGTTCGATAGGGTTGAAAAAGTTGAGCGTACTGGATCCGGATAGAGAAAGTTACTATGGTTGGAGCGCTACTTCAAACCGGGCAAATTGAAGTCACCAATCAATAGAATGTCATCTTCGGGTGCACAGAGAGAGCTAACTTTAGATAAGTAGCGCGAAAAAGACTCAGCTAGGGCAACATCTCTCGTGCGGTCAGGAGGCAGATACAATACGCAGGTATAAAGTTTACGGTCACCAAGATCAATACGGATCAATACAAGTTCCAGATCACTCCAGTAACTGTCTACGATGAGCAACGCTGGGAAATCTGACTTAACGGCAATCAGCACTGCGCCACCGATGGTCTTTTTGCTATTACGTGGACTGCGATCGCAACAAAACACTAAATAGTCAGGTCCAAATATCTGGCTCGAAAGAGTACGGTCGTAAAGGCGACAATGTCGTAATAGCAACATGAGCTTGCGAGCAGGTAGTCCGCTAGACACGAGTTCATACCTCCGACGTTCTGGTAGTACAAGGTTATTGAGTCGAATGTTTCCGAAGCAGAGCTAGATCCCTGAACACTAGAAAATAGAGTAGCAACAGGCGGAGGAAACCGGTCGGAAGTGCCATACTTGCCTGAGTCCACAGGCTGGAGAACCCCTGCGCCACAGACGAACTCAGGGCCAGGACGACTGAAGACGCTGGCAGGAAACAGCGCGACTGAGTCGAATGGCAAAGGGGTCTCCGTTAGACCTGATACGTTGCGTTCCGGTGCTGAAGGCCTTGTACAAGTTGCTACATTTTCGAGGTTCGGAAAAGAGCGTGCCGAAGAACTAGCGGGCGTAGCACGGTGATAGGCTCGCAGTGCACTGGAAAGGGGGAGTCCATCACGAGGAGGATGGCCAACATAAAATGGATACTTGCCTGTAGTTGCAGGCTGGAGAACCCCGTCGCCAAAATCGAACTCAGGGCCGGGACGACTGATGACGCAGGCGGGAATCAGCGCGAATGAGTCGATGGGCTCAGGGGTCTCCGAAGTGCCTTGGTCGTTGCGTCCCGGTGAAGAAGCCCATGAAGAAGCTGTAGTACGATCGTACTCGAAGGCAGGCAGCAGGTGATTCAGGTCAGAGCATGCCATGTCTGAGCAGCTGGAAACTAAAATTTCGTCACGCAATGGGAAGGTTTTAAATCAACGTATGTACTTGCCTGAGAATGCAGGCTCGAGAACCTCATCACAACAATCGAACTCAGGGCCGGGACGACTGATGACGCTGGCCGGAATCAGCGCGACTGAGTCGAAGTGCTCCGAGGTCTCCAAAATGTCCAATTCGTTGCGTCCCGGTGAAGAACCATTGTCGGTGCGAAGAAGAGCAGATGTAGGGTCGTCGTCATCGTGTCGAAGCGGGGTAGGGTTAACTGAGGATCCATCGCTGATAGAAGCTGGGGTTAGAACCCCGGAGTACCGGTTCCCACAGTAGGAGTAAATCGACTGGGTGCAGCTGTCGGTGTAACTTGGCTTGTGAGAGCCTTTTGAAAATGACGGACTTGAAAAGATTGTCTGAACAGGTTTTTTGAGCCAGAATCCTCGAACTCTTGGAATAGCACTCCAGCAGGCCATGTGCTAGCGTCTAATGCCGCAGGTTTAAGGCTTAAGTCAACGCCGACTTTAAAAGAGACCGACTTGAGTTGGGATAAGTCGGAGTCTTTTTTTACCAAAAGGTGTGCCTCAGCAGCATCGCAGGATAGGCATTCCTTGACAAGATCCTCGATATCAGCTTCCGTCACGGTATTATGAAGTCTGGCCAAGTAGATCCAAAACTTTTTTTTCTGGAGGTGCAACAGTCGCGATGCTCTTAGACGTTGTTGCCCTTGTACGTTGTAGAGGGTAATCCATGCGACGTCGTTTAATCGATTGGCTATCAAGCTTCGGCCATGGGCTAACTTTGGTTGAAGAAATGTTCGGACAAGTTCTATCCAAAAATTGCGTGGATCCTAATTTGGGGTCCGAGGATTAGTAATGGGTTTTACCGAAGAGAGCAAAATGGTAGGTTCTACCTGATAACCAAATATTTTGGCTCCTGGTTTTGTAATGAACTTTATATTTGATCCAATTTTGTTTCGCCAGAGTTTGAATCCAAAATGCTGATGGACGTTATTATTAGCAGGCTTTGAATTCCAACCGGTCATTGCCTCTTCGCTTCGCCATGAATCAATGCAGAAGATGAAATCGTATTTTTAAGGCGGTGGCTGTTCATAAACTTCCAAAAGCTAGATGTGTCGAGATAAGATCGATTCGTTTTGATATGATTTGTCTGCGAAGTAACGTTTCCAGGCTTTGCGAACTAAATTACGGCTTTTTCGTAGTTAAGAACTCTAAAAAGGGAGTTTCAACAGCTTCATGTCGGTTTGATCGTCAAGAAAAGGTGTTCTCACAACTATGTTTTGACCACGGTCAAAACAACACTTCAGTGCAGACCAAAACTGGCTTAAATGGGATGAATTTAGAGTTTGCAGCTTGAACTCCGTTTTGAATCGTAGCAAGGAGAAAAAAGGGAACGCAACATTAAGTACGTAGAATCGAAACACGGTTTGAACCACGGTTAAACCTAATTTGAAATACCAAAAAAGGAGGGTGTTATTCAATTCAATCACCCGCACTTACTTAAGCTACCTAATCTAAATTTTAAGTTATTTAGGGATAATTATTCACTCCTTTTGATCAAAATTCAATAACAATTTTGCTGCAGCAACACTCACTAGCTTTACGGAATCTATTTTCATTTCCAATGTTTTTTCGCGTACACAGAAAAAAAATCTGACTATTACGAGTCACTGAAAACTGCAACCTTTAAAATAAATCACCTGTAATTAACAAAACCTGTAATTTTAAATTGTTTTCCTTGAAAGTTAACGAAGATTCATTTATTATTACAGCAAATGTCCTGTAAAAAAGTTGTACACTAAAAATTAAATGTCACGTAATCATGTTTTCGACCTGTAAAATTACAGTAAATGTCCTGCTCCTTTTTGTTTCAGGACATTTGCGTAATTTTACAGGAAATAATTTTTGCTGTGTAATACTGTTTCGTTTTTCTTCCTTTCTGCGCTTTTCGCACGAACCATGGTGATCCATAGCGCAAGTGTAACCTTTCGCTGTCAGTTGACAGCGAGTAGTTAATGAGTGCTGGATTGCCAGATGCCCAGATTTGTCAGTAAAACACAGACTTTTGACCCTTCGTCCAGATATTGCTCAGACACAGATTTTGCCCTGATTTTTGCTCAGAGTACACAGATTTTACAGACTTTAAAAATTGAACGTAGAAATCAATGTAAAGATAGCGAATATATTTCATTAGTGCCAGTTTATACTGGAAATCTCGTCTGTAGGATCGACAATACGTGGTAAAAAAGTGTGTTTTTATGGTCTTCGCTTGTTAACAGACTTAAAGGGTGTCCACGATTGAATTGCCACATTATGAAATTGCTTTAACTTTTTAACCGTTGGGTAAAATTTAATGAAAATTTGGGTGGATTTAGTTCATAGTGCATTGTTTATACCCTGCAAGATTTAAAGTCCTGTGATCAAAACTCGCGGAAATGGAGTCGAAAAAACAGCTCGTGCGTGATAAAATCTTGCGCATTCATCACGAGAATAAGGATCTCTCGCATCGTTCCATCGCTAAAACTTTGGGAATCCCGAATTCCACAGTGTCGCGAGTAATTAAGCGGTTCGAGGAACGATTGACCACCGATCGGAAGCCCAGAAGTGAAGGAAATAGTATCCCGTACAACACCAAAAATCACAACCACGTAGTTGAAGTCCTCAACCGAAACCCGAACGCCTCCGTTCGGGATGTGGCTAAGTAGCTGCACCCAAGCTGAAGTTTTGTCCTGAAGGCCAAAACTAAGGCTGGGCTTCGAACGTTCAAGGTACAAAAGGTAATCGCGACGAGAAGCAAAACAAGTCCGCCAAAACCCGTGTCATGAAAGTTGTATTTCAACATGCTGATGAAAGTTTAATGCTGCATCATGGACGACGAAACATATGAGGAGGCTAACTTCAAACAGATCCCCGGCAACCTGTTTTTCACGGTTAAGGATAAGTTTTGCGTTCCGAAGCATGTCCGCACTCAGTAGAGGTTCAAATTTGCGAATGAATTCCTGGTTTGGCAGGCCATCTGCACATGCGGGAAGTGGAGTGCATCTTTCGTGACCCAGGACACAATGAACGGACAGGTGAACATGAGAGAGTGCCTCCAGAAGCGGGTGCTTCCTCTCCTTAAGGCCCACAACGTCCCAACAATTTTCTGGCCGGATTTGGCTAATGTCACTACTCCAAGGACATTCTGACGTGGCAGCAGCTTCTTAAACGACCTAAAGTAGTGAAGACAGTCGAGGAACTGAAGAAAGTATGGGTTTACATGCAAAAAACGGTTGATTCACAGGTTGTGCAGAATTTTATGGCCGGGGTTAAGGTCAAGGTGCGGGAATTTGCATATGGACTGTAAATAAAATTCGAGTAATATGGTAAAATGAAGTTTATTAGTAGTTTTTTTCAATCCCTGAAAATTTGACGGAAATCGGATGAAAACTCGAATTTTGCGAATCAATTTTAAGTGTGGCGATTTCATCGTGGACACCCTTTTCACAGACTTTTTTTTATCCAAATTGCACTGATGATGAGTGGGAGTGGGAGTTGTTGGATAGGTGCGTCACTCTGCACCGTGTCGTTACAATTTCGTACAATGGATTTGATTTTCAAACAATAAATCATGTTTACAGCTGTGTTAATCAAATACGATCGAATATGTCTTGAGCCTCCCATACTTGTCAAACACTTCGGAGTCTTGTAGTCGGTTGGCAATTTATCTTAATCCTTAAAACGATTGTCAATCTCAAAAGCCTACCGAAAATGGCCGATTCACACATGTCTTTATAAAAGAAAAAAGAAAGTGCATCGGCAGAAGAATGGGAAAACTTGTGTTGTTCAAATCTATTCTTTTAACAAAAGAAAAAAAAAACTACGATTGATAAATCAATCAACAAAAGAATGTGTACATGAAATGTGTACATCCTTCTTTAGAAATCTCACACATTTCCTTGTCAATTGAGACCAATCGGAGGGGAAAACTTGGCGCCCAACAAAAGAATCCGGAACCAGGGGGGGGGGGGCGAAGCAATGGCCATTTTCCGGAGTTCTTTTCAAAAGATTACGAATCGTCGAACCCTCGTTGTGGTGGCTGTGTTGACCTGTGAGATATACCTACCTCTAGGAAGTCTGCCGAACGAGGGTGGATGTGTGGGTCCTTTTGTTTGTGTGAATGTTCATTTCCTTTCAAAGCTCGAATCGTCGAAGGCCAATAGGCGAGAGAAACAAAAGAAACCGATGGAGCCAATCGAGTCCGTACAAACAAAGAAACGTCAAAAAGCACAAAAAAAAAGACGGGAAAATAGTGTGTGTGGTGGAAATCGTCCTTGTTGTCGGCTCAGATAAGTCCATCCGGTCCAATTTCATTTAGGATTCTGTAAGATATTGGATGAAGGAATGTGAAGCAGGAAAAAAATGGCGTCAGGAATCAGCCAGCCAGTGCCAGGCAGGCGGAGGACGAAAGATCACCGTGCAAGGAATACAAAATGTTTCGATTTCTCAATTGTAGGACTCGTTTTATTTTTTTTTGCGAATTTTTTTGTTCTTCTAGAGCGAAAGATAAAAGCTCGAGTGTCATGTTTTCTTCATCGTTTCCATGCATTGTTTGTGGAAATCTATCGTTCGGCGAGATCGAAGATCAAATCCCATTCCGGTGGTGAAATTGGGTGCTGCTTTTTGTGGTTGATTTGAACGAACAATTTCATCTTTTTATTTACCTTTTCAAATGTCTTTTTATTTCGGCGCAAATGGTATCCGAAGAAATCCAAAGAAAACTTCAATTAAATCAGTAATTTTAAAAGCTTTAATGAAGTTTTTATAAAACATTTCAGCAATTTTTTTGTTTAAATCTGTAAGCTTTCCAAATTTTTTTGTTCTTATTTTTTACCTTGAAAATGTTGTCAATTTTGATAATTTTGACAATTTTGATAATTTTGACAATTTTGTCAATTTTGATAATTTTGACAATTTTGTCAATTTTGACAATTTTGACAATTTTGACAATTTTGACAATTTTGACAATTTTGAAAATTTTGACAATTTTGACAATTTTGACAATTTTGACAATTTTGACAATTTCGACAATTTTGACAATTTTGACAATTTTGACAATTCTGACAATTCTGACAATTCTGACAATTCTGACAATTTTGACAATTTTGACAATTTTGACAGTTTTGACAATTTTGACAATTTCGAAAATTTTGACAATTTTGACAATTTTGACAATTTTGACAATTTTGACAATTTTGACAATTTTGACAATTTTGACAATTTTGACAATTTTGACAATTTTGACAATTTTGACAATTTTGACAATTTTGACAATTTTGACAATTTTGACAATTTTGAAAAATTTTGACAATTTTGACAATTTTGACAATTTTGACAATTTTGACAATTTTGACAATTTTGACAATTTTGACAATTTTGACAATTTTGACAATTTTGACAATTTTGACAATTTTGACAATTTTGACAATTTTGACAATTTTGACAATTTTGACAATTTTGACAATTTTGACAATTTTGACAATTTTGACAATTTTGACAATTTTGACAATTTTGACAATTTTGACAATTTTGACAATTTTGACAATTTTGACAATTTTGACAATGTTGACAATTTTGACAATTTTGACAATTTTGACAATTTTTGACAATTTAGACAATTTTGACAATTTTGACAATTTTGACAATTTTGACAATTTTGACAATTTCGACAATTTTGACAATTTTGACAATTTTGACAATTTTGACAATTTTGACAATTTTGACAATTTTGACAATTTTGACAATTTTGACAATTTTGACAATTTTGACAATTTTGACAATTTTGGCAATTTTGACAATTTTGACAATTTTGGCAATTTTTACAATTTTTACAATTTTGACAATTTTTATAATTTTTACAATTTTGACTATTTTTACAATTTTGACAATTTTGAGAATTTTGGCGACTTTGACAATTTTGACAATTTTGACACTTTTGACAATTCTGACAGTTTTGACAATTTTGACAATTTTGACAATTTTGACCATTTTGACAATTTTGACAATTTTGACAATTTTGACAATTTTGACAATTTTGACAATTTTGACAATTTTGACAATTTTGACAATTTTGACAATTTTGACATTTTTGACATTTTTGACAATTTTGACCATTTTGACAATTTTGACAATTTTGACAATTTTGACAATTTTGACAATTTTGACAATTTTGACAATTTTGACAATTTTGACAATTTTGGCAATTTTGACAATTTTGATAATTTTGACAATATTGGTGTTGGTTTGTCATGATATTGCAGCATTTTGATAATTTATGGAACCGTATTTTTGAAGAAATATTGAAATTGCAAAATTTAAAATTGAAAAGGCTATTTTAATTTTGCAGTTCAATTGGTTCTAGGATAATTTTAATAATTTCGATTGGACGAAAAAAGCGAATCTTCCTCTACCAAACTACATACTATTCGAGCCAATAAAATAAACCCAAAATAACTGAATACAAAATCACAACTTGATGTCTAGTTGAACAACTGAAGTGGCATACCAAAACTTTTTCCCCGCTCCCTACTAACGAACCCCAAATCCTTTCAAGTCTCTGTATCTTCGCCGGAAAGTAGCACCAAAACACCCGAGAACCAATAAGTTATTCATGCAACCCGAAGAGAGGAGTTGAATGAGATGATCTCGTTAGCCAACTCACAAAAATACAAGTATTTTCAACATGGGTGGAGAAAAATATAGAAAAAAAACAACCGGAACAAAACTCAAATCAATGTGTGATCGAACTGATAGATTGGTTCTGAATTTGGCCGTAAAAAAAAGAACTTCCCGGAACCACCATCAAATCCCCGAAACACGTCCAGGCAAATGGCAGCACCGGGAGAATATCAATGAACACCAGTCAAAAGCATTGAGTCAGAAGCAGTTCGTTGGAGGGCAAATACATTTTCAACTAACATGAATGCAGTTCTATCGGTTGATGTTGTTGATTTTTTTTTCATTTTTATTTTCTCGCCCGCAGCAAATGAAAGTGCGGAAATGCTAAATTTTCCACCACGAATCTCAGGTGCTGTTCTGGAATTGTTGATGCAATCGGATCCACACACACAAACAAACAAGTTTGGTGGAAGCATACATACAAACATGAAAACAACCATGAGAAATACGGTTGCAGGACAGGGTGAAGCCAGGAAAATTGGAGAGAAATAACCAAATCCAAAGTTGCACAGTCGAAGCGCGAAAGGATTTTTCGGCGTACGGAGAAATCGTTCATGCATAGAATGTGGGTAGCTATATGAATAATAAATATTTTCTGACCAGTTATCGATATGAATCGGTTGGCGTTACGGTTTTGTTCGATGAACAGGTGCAAAGTATCGTAATTCGTTAGAGCTCCGCTCAGTTATAATTTGGAAAAGTGGATATGGACGCAGGAAATTCTAATGCCCAAAGAAGTTAAAGCGCACTTTAAGGTGCATCAATCAAATAAACGTATTTTAAAAATTTTCAATTTTTATCACGACTCGCCCGGCACAAAACCTAAACGAAAATATGACGCCCTCTTCCAGCTGAGTGATGTTTGGGCAGAATAATTTACAACAAGCCAACCGAACGGTTGGTTGGCGCTTGAAGCGTGGAATGGGGGGATGATGATGATGATGATCCTAACCAGTCCATTTCCCACCAAAACAGAAATTCGGGCGCCCTATTATCCGTTCCGCTTCGTGTATGGAAAACAATGTGCCAAAATTGAAAATTGAATTAGAACATGACTTCTCTGTTGTTGATCCTTTTCCCCCGACCTAGCCTATTCCGAAGGATTTCTATCAGTGCCATTCATCCCCCCTTACGCTGCTGTAGCTCGGAGTGAAAATTTAAAAAAAAACAACTACAACAGCAACCGCATCGAGCTTTTGGTTCGCTTGAAGGATTCACGTTGTTTCGTCGGATTATGAATGTAGGCTATGTGTGCATATTTATACGAATCTACCTCTCTGTATGTTTGTTTGTTTGTTTGTTTGCTGGCTTGCTGAGGAGGCCGATTGTTTATTTTGGGCTTTCGGAGTTTCCAATTTTTGGGAGGCCGGCATTCCAAATTGTTTGGATTAAGGCTTGACCGGTAAAGTAGCACAGCAATGACATCCGGGATTGAACGCCACACCTCATACATTGTTTTTCTTTGCTTCGCTCAGTGATCTCCGGTTGTAAAATAACAATCCTTATGACCGAAAAGTTTTCTCCCTTTTTGCACGTTCAATTGCCAATCCTGCCGAAAGGATGCCTCAGAAAACACATTCCGAAATCAGTGTGTCGAATCTAAGTAGAAGGTTTGCCCCCCCGATTAAATGATTTCATTTTCAGCAACATCGGATTTTCCGGCACCCCTTTTTGGGCCCTCGAATCTGGTAAACTTTCTTGGCGAAAAGGTTTCGCACAGATCAAAGATTGGGGCTGCTTTCGTTTATTGCTTTGACTGGTGCTGGCTTATTCGAAGAGGCAAGGAAGGTTTGCCGAAATTATTTACATAATTTACTCCTTTGGAGTTGACCGGTTGCAATTGAGGGTGGGCGAAGTTCGGTTTATTGAGATTGTTGCGATACTTAAGATTTAAGTTTGGTTGGCCACTTAATAGGAAAGGACCAATAACTGAACTTGATAATCTTTTCATTGGCCATTCTTAGAAGGAATGTTTAAGATATAGCTAGTTTATTGGTTTGACCCATTCGATATTCTGCATGGAATGAGATAAACAAAATTTCAAACCTATTAGTTTGGTTTCGACCAACTACAGTTTCGTATTAATTAACAGCGTCTTCCCCTTAAGTTTGATGTATTTGATGTCTTGAACAAACTTTAACAACTAGAGGCGGTCATTTTGACTGGAAATTTTTTAGGGTGGTTCATAAGATTTCAGATATCTGAAAATTAATTCCTAACTGTGATAAGATAGAGGCCTACATTATTCTACAATATCGTAGAACATAATAATTCATGAAATTTTGTCGAAGACACCGAACATCTATCTCTTGAACTTAAAGTTTCATGATTACTTGTATTCAAGAAGTTAGGATGGTCCTATAAAAATCAGTTTTTTCTTGATATCTTTTCATGGTGATTTTTTATCAACATCATTTATTTGGCAGCATTTTAGATAATTATAATGCAAATCTTTTGTGGGAAACGGATTACCAAAGTTTGTTTTTGTTTTGAAGTTATGAGGCAATATGTGTTGAAAAATTACTCTTTTAGAGCTTCAATAACTCCAAATGGACCAAGTCGAAAATTGTATCGTTGATTGCATTTGAAAGTTAATGTTACAATCTTAACAATATTAAAAAAAACTAGAGATATGTTTTTGATTGATGCGTTTAATTGTTGAATGAAAAAATCCTAAAAATAGTCAAAACCTCCATGAAAATGGATACAATTTGTGAATTTGATCTTCAAGAACTCAGAAACTACTGGACCGATTGATGTAAAATCAGGCATGGAGTAGTTTTTTGAGTAA
The DNA here is from genome assembly GCF_029784155.1 of Uranotaenia lowii. Lineage (NCBI taxonomy): Eukaryota > Metazoa > Arthropoda > Insecta > Diptera > Culicidae > Uranotaenia > Uranotaenia lowii. The sequence continues at coordinate 83,391,147 of NC_073691.1, forward strand.
AGAATGGTATCTGTGGAGTTTTGAGTCCGTCGGAAGGGAGCGTTCCCATACAAAATAATCGTAAAATACGATAAAAAGCGGTAAAATTCAATCTATTGACAAGTGAATCTCAGCAAATTTTGTGAAAATGCTAACATTTACATGTTCAGATAATTTTTATCGTATTATATTATTATTTTGAATGGGAGCCCTCTCCCCTTGAGTGCGACGGACTCAAAACTTCACAAATATCAAATACCGGTCGAAAGAGTATTTCTTATTTTTTAAAATTCTAAGAAAATTGACGCGGAAACGAGTGAAAGTAAAACTTGGGTTGATTGGCCCTTATTCTGCGCCGCGCGTGACGTGATGATTGTCACCTCACCTCGGAGTCACCGTGAGATTTGTCACCTTATTCCCGTAGTCGATGTGGGTAAAGTGACAGAGATTCATTCTAGGTGAGTGGCCAAATGAACACATCTGTCAAAATGGTAGAAATTAGCTGGTGCTGCTAATAATCAAAGGTTTGAAGAACCTCTTAGCTGAATGAAACTATGATTTCAAAGTAGTCGAAGATTCCTTTGAATTCAGCTACAGTATTTGAAAGACCCAAATACTAGTATTTCACTAGCTACTTGCTAGCATCCTCAGTGGGTTATCGACTCGAAGTCGATAACCCACTGAGGATGCTAGCAAGTAGCTAGTGAAATACTAGTATTTGGGTCTTTCAAATACTGTAGCTGAATTCAAAGGAATCTTCGACTACTTTGAAATCATAGCTGGTGCTGATTTGATTTTGCTTTCGCATCGGATTTTCCGAATTAGTTTTTCGTGTAACGGTTTAGAATTTCGGTTCGAAAATGGCCATCATCGGATTGTCACAGCAAGCTGCTTGAGGATGATAAACGGACGATTTGTGCGACGTAAGTAGAAATTCCGCTAATCAAAGCTGGGTTCGGATTTTATTATTATTGCCGAAAAAACAAAATCAGATGCCGACGGCGCCGAATGGTGCCGTTTATATATTTTACCCAACCGAGGCTACCACCGTGGCATGCCGGAAATTATCGATCCGAACAGTTAGTTGATTGTGGCGTACTGATTCTTTACTAATGGATTTTATTGTTATTTTTTAGATTTGGAAAAGTGGTCGCAATCTTAGAACTGGAGAAGAACTTACAACATGAATTCGCCATCTTCGAGGCTGCGCCACAGGAAAGTCGTGGTATTCCGTCAAAAAAGCCGAAAAACATTGAATTTGTGGACCAGTTGAGGTGGAACAACATAAGTAAATTTTGTTACATATGTCGGAAAATAGTGAAAATAAACGGACTAATTGCTAATATTTTATTTTCAAAGAGTTCGTGTTTTCACGTCTCACATTTTACAAAAAATTTCAATAAATAAAAAAAATTAATACATATTCAAAACTATCATTCTTTATCATTCATTTAACTATTTAGAGCCTTTCATTCCCGTGTACATAAATTTACTGTTCAATTTATTTTTCGTCACCACCTGAAAAGGTACCGACAATCCTCATCGATTGCCGAATTAGTTCAGCGAATCTAGATTTGTTCGTGAAAATTGTTTTTAAAATGGTCATACTTTAATGTTGTTGAACTTTTAGAGCCAAATTATTCCCTGTTTCATAAATTTTTCATTGAATTTCTATCTCGTCGCCACCTGAAAAGGTACCGACAATTGTCACCTAAAATCGTCACCCGAATGCGATGATTCTCACCCACGGTGACTACGAGAATAGGGTAAGAACTCACAAAGTTCATCCGAAGTGACGTTCCTCACCTAAACCGACTGCTGGAATAGAGTGACTTGGGTGACTCTACTATCGTCACGTCACTCGAGGCGCAGAATAAGGGCCATTGTCGTTCCGAAAAAAGAAAATGTTCCTCTCCAGCATTGGAAGTTAGGTCGGTTTGTGACAGTGTACCCAGGAGTAGACGGTTTGGTAAGAGTTGTGGACGTTAAAACCTACAAGAGACCCATTCAAAATTAGCACCTTTACCAATATCGGCCTACCTCGATCAACATATCATGGGGAGCGCACTTTCTGGCGGGGATGATGTTCAGTCCGCAGAGCGGTCTGAAGTAAGGACACGACGCGAAGAAGGAGAGCGGGGAGAAACAACATCAGCCAATCAGCGAGCAGCGCGCGACGAGCCGGGTTATAAAAAGCGCGGTCCCGCTGGTCGCGCAAGTTTAGTTCAATTTCAACCGTTAACCGAACACATCCCGAGAGAACAGCGAAGAGAGAAGCTGAAGCGAGAGAGAACCCACCAGAGAAGAAACAGCAGCCAGCAAGAACGGGCTGCTCAAATCATCGTCGTGGTCAGGGTAGCCAACTTTTTTTCAGAAAAGTCTGGAAGATTTTTAAAAAATGTCTAGAAATTTCTGCAAATGTCTGGACACCTAAAGCGGGCCATAGACTACACAAATGGCCTGTACAAATTCGATGATTCCACGACGATTGTTTGATCTATGCTCGGCCACACACTATACAAACATATTTCACGCGAACACAAATGATTGCTGGCGAAAACAGCAACAGAAATAAAAAAAAACTATCTCCACCCCGGCTGGGAGGATGGTTTGTACAAAATATTTCGATCTCGACCGATTTTACTCCAACCGTTTGGGCGCTCATTCAAGCAGTGCCATACACTATGCAAATCGTGTTTACAGCGACAAAATTTCATCGGATTTCATCGCATTTGTACAAATGTTGTGTAATCTGTGGCCCGCTTAAGTTTTGAAGGTAGCGCCCTTTTTTTTGGTCCCCAGATCTCAATGTTACAATAGTATTTTTCTGTCACTATATCAGTCACGTGGGTCACGTGCTCTGTCTGAATCTCAATTTAACATACATCCTCAAAGCATTTGCCAAGGTTTCGAACTCTTATTGAATTCATAGTTCATATGTTCTACTAATCATTTCCTCAGGGTGGCCACTCGAAACCCATTTTGGATTTCCCGCATTTTTCCCGACTTTTTCCCGCATGTTAACATGAAATTCCCGATTTTGTAAAACAGGAAGCAAAACAAAAATCCGAATATTTATTTTTGAAACCACCTACCAAGACCTAGATTTCTAAGATTTGCCTTTGTTTTTTATATTTTTTTCAAAAATCGTCCTGAATTGCCCGACCATGTAGAAACGTGTGATGGAAAGTATGGTATTTTTAAGGTAAAAATCATCGTTCTTTGAAACTACTATTTTGAAGATATTTTGCTAAAATTCGACCTTCATATAATTCAATATCAAATAAGCAATTTCAAATTGCTTAGCACCTGCTTTGACATGTTTGGTTCCAGATTTCACAGGATCCAAATATCTTTGGTAACCAACGCCCTAGCAGCGACAAGTCATCTGATGTCCTTTCAATTCTTCGAGACATTTTGAATATCATAGAAACCCCTACCTGAAAAAGACCTAGTAATACATCATACGGTAATATCATCTGATTGGAAATGATCGATTCAAAACATGAGGGGTATTACAATGGAACAAATATAAGGAAAATGAAATAATCGCTCTTGGTTTTATAATTAAAAACTCTCTGGAGTATTCGACCGAATATTCGTTTGGCCGAATAGTTTAAAAGGTCAAAATTCGGTATTTGGCCGTTGGCCGAGTACAAATTTTTTCGTCCATCATGCTTCCTCTCTATGAGCGTCGGATAGAAGCTTCAATTGTTTCGCCTCCTCGGCCGCCTCTCGCTTCCGATTTGCAATAGTTTCTATAACAGATTGTTTTCCTTTTTTTTTGTTTTTATAGGACTCGACATCTCTCGAGTGAGTATAACGAGCATATTGGATTAACGATTTCGTTACGGTTATTCCCGTTGTTCAATGAAGCAAGTTAGAACTAGTCAAAACCGATACAACAAGGTAGGAGGATCCATTGTGACCGGATAGAAATCGGTCGAAGCCAATCGGAAAAAGATTGATGATCAACTGTGAAAAATTTTTTACTTGTTTCACCTTTTTTCGTTCAAACTTCATTGAACAGACTTTCACCGAGCCAAAAATTCCCGACTTTTCGGGAGAAATTCCCGGCTTTTTCCTGCATTTTTCCCGGTGGATTCCAAATCCCGTCTTTTTCCCGTATTTCCCGAATGGGTGGCCACCTTGTTTCCTGCCATATTACACCATAACAAAATTGAATTTTCATAGAATCTTAGAACAATTTATGTCCAAACACAAAAGTCTGGAATTTTCTGGAAGAAATGCCAAAAGTCTGGAAGTCTGGAAACTTAAAAAAATGTCTGGCAAAAGTCCAAAAAGTCTGGAAGATCCAGACAAAATCTAGAAGGTTGACATCACTGGTCGTGGTGCTCCGACGGAGGCGATTGCGTCGCGAGAGCGAAACGGTGATCGCTCATCCAGAGGGTTCGAGAAAAATCGAATGTGAATTAATGAATGTATAAATAAAGTAAATAGAGAAATATGAAGTGCTAGTGACAGTGTTTTTCTTCGTGCTTGCTGCTCCAGTTCCTTGCTTCTGGTTCAATGTTGCCACACCCCAAATGGCTCTTTTAAGAGCCGCTACGAAAGAGTTTAGTTACTGTGGCAACCACCGATTAATTACGGCATTCCAGGCAGCCTGTCCACCGACCTGCCCCACTGGTTTGGCAACCACAGGGGTTGTCAAGTCGAGGCCCAATCCCACAAGGGGAGCGGGCAACCAGTGGTTATTTTTTATGCCACCCACCATGATACAGTCCACCCTCTCCATTTACTCAAAAAACTACTCCATGCCTAGTTTTACATCAATCGGTCCAGTAGTTTCTGAGCTCTTGAAGATCATAAAACTTTTTAGTTCCAGAGATAGATCACTGACCACACTGACATGACACTTCGAACAAAAATTCAACCATTTTCTGTTTAATTTTTTGTTGTCAGATTTTTCAGGTTCGCTATACCGACGGCAGGTGGCGAACCTGAAAAATTTGACAAAAAATGCCCTGTAGGAAAAATGGTCCTGTTTAGCCCGATTTTATCGTAGAAATTGCGTGTTTTATTTTTAAAGTTGGGTGGCATTTCCTAACTGGGATTGCATTTCTTCAAATCGATCGATGGGCACTCTGGAATCGACATTGCGTACTGTTGGAAAAAATATCCAGAAAATGAAATCGAGTGTCCAGTCAGTATGGTCAGTGGGTAGATGTTCGGTGTCTCCGACAAAGTTTCATGAAGTTTTATGTTCCACGATATTGTGAATAATGTAGGCCTCTATCTTATCACAGTTAGAAAATAAAAACAAAAAAATCATGAATGAGTTTGAACCAAAACAAAGCTTTTAAGACCCCAAGGTTCGAGAAATTAAAAAATTACCCCGAATCGACTCAGTCTACTCCACCATTCTCAAACTTAGATTTATATGAAAGCATTCAGGCATCACCAGAAGTACCCTTATCTGAAAAGTTTTACCTGTAGTGTTCAAGTTTTTTTCCCTTTTTATTCCTTATAAATTTCTGTTTAAGCTGTATAGAACGCACCTGCAAAGAAACAAAAAAAATAGAATTAGATAAAACAATTTCATTATTCTTCAACTGTAATTTTTATATCAAATTATTTTTCAAGTGAGTATTTTAACAATGGAATGCAATGTATTTTCAAGCCTGAACAACTACACAGGGGAGGTGAAGATTTGTCATCCTAACGAAAAACATTTGTCATATAAAAACAATCAGCTGTAGTTTTGGTGATTGGACGTGTGAAAATTTTAAAACTCGTCAGTTTTTGGGCGAAATCGACCTATGCTAACTAATAAAATAATAAATCTAAATAAAAATTAGAAGCTTATTTAATATCAATTTTGTTTCATCAATCCTCCATTGCATCCAAGAAATAGAACTTGCCTTGATGTTCTTTTCAAGGGGTGCAACGCTTAAAAAACAATATTTTTGAATTTGGAAAGATAAGATTGCAAATATATCTTACTTCATCGTCGAAAGTCTTTGAGCATGTGAAATTAAGGAATTGAAATCATTCAACAACTTTGCTGAAGACTGCAAAACGATTCGACTAATGGTAAAAAGAAAATCATTGATCCACTTGAGTTCAAATCTTCGTTGAAATTCCCTCAAAATTCCCTCAAATTTAAGCAAAATTCACAAAGACAAAACTTCCATAACTTTTTCTCAGAAGTCAAAATTTCTCGCCGTCTGCGGGAAAGTTGTTCATTGAATTAATATCTTCGTTTTCAAAATACTTTTTATGTTCTTTAGTTTTACTTTAAAATTGCAGAAATTTATTGAACTAACTTTTACGTATTTTCAAAAGTGCCGTTTTTTCATTTTTTTTTATGTCCACCATGTTTTTGGACCACATATCTAGGAACTTTTCAGGAATGAAGTGCATTCCAAGTGAAAAACTACCTTAAATTGTAGTCGAATTTTCAGGGATCAGTTTCCTAATACAAAGCGTACGATTTCCATAGGCAGTCTAAATTTATCATCTTTCTTTTCATCATAATAACCATTATTTAACGTTTATGAAATATGTTTTGTGTTTTTGTTTTATTTAATAATAAAAATCACAACAGATATTTACTAAATTGATTATTATTTGTTACTTTTAAATAAGAAAATAGGTTAAACATTCATACAAAAAAGTTATGTTGTGTTGTTAAAATTGATTTTTTCAATGCGTTTTATCCCTGAAACAAGATAATTTATGCCAAATCTGTTCGGACTTTCGACTTCCGATTGACCCTCAACATTTAAGTACTAGATTGTTGGAAGTCTGTGTCAACTGACAGCTGGTTCACAGGCGAAGTTTCTAATTTTTTTTTTTAAATGCACAATATATAGCCGATTCTGCTTCTAGCTCATCCATACAATAAATTATAATTCAAATTCCAAATGGAAATCCAACTTTAGATTTTAAGTATGAAAAACCACTCTCAATCTAAAAGTTGGTTATTTCAATAGCAATTGATAAAGACTATTCATTAAAAAATAGAATAAGGTATGAAGTTTAAGAAACTATTTTTAAGAAACTTTTCAGTAACTGATTCTGTTCTGAGAAGAGATGGAATTTGGATGTTTTCAACAAAGTTTCATATATTCACGGCTCTATGCACCGAAGGATCGGCGCGGGAACATTAAGTAATTAAGTAAGTTCATATTTTCACGTATTCTACAACTTTATAAAGTAAAGCTCTATCTATTGAAATAAAAAAGTTAGAATCAACAATTTTTTTTTAATGTGGTCTCTGACTAAGTTTTGATGCTTTCAAGTTATGAAACATGTTTAAAGTAGCAAATGTTCTTAAGACATTTGAGAGATAAAAGGAAAGACAAGGGCACTAGGAAAAAATGTTCCACTTTTAGCCCTTTCGGATCACTGTGCAGCGTGCAAAGCTGTCAAACTTCATGTCAAAGTAAATGACTCGCGTAACATTTCATATGGGCGACACCAACAGTTGACTCCAATCGAAAAAAACGTGTTTGAGATTTCCAAAAATCTTAGCAAAACCGATTTATTATTTCATTTAAAAACTGTATAAATTTGGAAAAATGTGTAAAAATAATCGACTTTTCAATTTGTTGCAAATTTGCTACTAAAAATCCAATAGGAGAGCTTTAAATTCAAAATAAAATCAATATAAAAAATGTCCCAAAAGCTTTATTGCTCAGAATCTGATTTTGATAAACTTATAATAATTTATTTTTCTCGAAATTGAAGAATCGAAATCAGAATTCATAATAATCAAACGATATTTTTGAATCACGATTCAGCTAAATACTTTAAAAAAATTGTAATGTATCAGTTTTACAATGAATAGCAATTATTAACAAATACTTTTTCCAAATGTTAGGTTTTTCAAACTATAAGTTGCTAAATTAGAATCATTAAAATTTTATGGTAAATCTGACGCAAGTATCAAAAAGCGAATAAAAAATGTCATAAATAATATTAAGATTTTTTTCCTACATTTTCTTGTTTTCGATGTGAGTGTGTTTTTTTTTCATTTGTAGAATGACTGTTATAACGAGAAATTCTTTAAAGAGTTCAGAAAATGATAATTTATAAACAATCAGATATACAAATTACAGAAAATATCTCTTTGTCAACAATTTTTCGATGATTTATAGAAGGATGTCAGAGTTGTTCAACCCTCAAAAACCAATTTTATTTTGCTGAAAAATTCTCAGAAGCTAAGTTCCATAATTTCAAATGACTTGTTTTCTACGAAAAACTTTATAAATGAGGAAAAAAACCTTTTATAAATTGCATAGCACAGGATAGGAATTTGACTTTCAGCACTTTTTCTGTTGTAGGTTTCACAAACTCAAACAGTTTTTCCTTAATTTAAAAAAAAAATAGCACTGACTCAAAAATTTTTTTTTAAGATAATTTGGGTTAATTTTTTTCCACAAATAACTGTGATATTTCAAATTGTATGAAAAGTGAATATATTTCAAATATTTCGGATTGTTTTCGTTGTTTCCCAACCCCGCCTCTAGAAGAAGTTTCTGTTTCATCTCTCCCACCTAAATAAGGATATACTTTTTCTCAAAAAATCAATCCAGAATGATCGTTACTTTAAGACTAAACTGCCAATGAGTTTTTTTTAGATCGGAAATCATAGGAAGGAAGGATTTCTGAGGCCACAAAATTGATGATTTTTAGAAAAATAGCTAAATTTCCAGTTTTCTTATGTTTTTTTTTTTAAGCTGAAGCATTTAAAGCCTTTGACAACTGCAGTTAAAACTTTTTTTTTTGTTTGGACTATCAGATTAACATATTTTGAAACACTCTACGTAAAAAATTTCGTCAACTTTTGTATACCATAACTCATATTCAATTTTTTTGTACAAAAAGTATTTGAGTTATCAATAAGTGATAACTAAATGATGATGACATAGTTTTTCCACATCGTGGGATAGTTTTTTAAAGTTTTTGATTCTCAGAGAAAATTTAGAAAATCGTTCAGTAGATGTAAAAATTTCTATATTATTCGATGCCGTAAAAATTTTACCCACTATAACGGGTCACCCACAAACTTTATTTTGCTTTTTTTAATTTTATACCAACACTGTTAATGAAAACATATTTTTCGAATAATTACCAAATTTTTTTAAATCAACATTTCTAAATGCAAATCGAAGATTCATCTTTTGAATTTCGTTTCCAAGCTGAAATGTGATTGTCTTGCATCACGTGATTATTATTTTCAAAATTTCATCCATCCAAACATTAGTTCATAGGATTTCAGCTACTAGAACTAGTAGTTTATGGTGCTGCATACATTAAGGGGTAAAATTTATGCAGCACCAAATTGAAAAAAAAAAACTTTAATTTTGTTCAATAGAATTCAAAGAGTGGAGGAGGAGCAGATTGCAGCAAACATTAAAGATTGATTTGCAAGCAACCACATCCACCCCCCTCTCAATTCGCTCTCTCAGAAGGAACGTTTTTTAACCAGATATTTTATTTTTATTTACTGATTTTTGAAGCTTGGAGAATACTACAAAACTATTGAAATGTTTTCTGAACCTTGTTTCTGAGTTTAACCCATGGATCATTATTCGCTTGAAGCCTTATTTATCACAACGGATTCGACTTTTCAGGAAATTTGTATTACGTAACCTATTTTTTTTCCACCCGACGATTGCCAAAATCAAAACTGGAAGTCAACCGGAACCAGCAAAACGGGTCAACCGAGATTGAGCTTCCGGTATTATTGTTGTTCACCTCTTTTTTTTTTGTTTTGTTTCACCGAAAAACGAAAGGTCATTTTGCGGGTGCTGCCGAAGTCAATGAAGAGGAGAGCAACGGCAAGAAAAAAAAACACAGTAAAAGGGTTCACAGTGAAACTTTTCGGAGGCCAACAACATCTTGCTCGATGACCTTTCATTTTCTTGATTCTCCTCTTGGTTGCTTTCATTCGATACGTATTCTCGAGTTGACTCCACTTGAGTGACTTTCCACTGAAGTGGAAATATTCGGTTGCAAAAAAAATTTATATTGGATTATCAGTCTCCGGATGATTTTCGAGTTTCGATGATGGGTGTTAATTGGATGAAATTTTCTCAAGCCGGTTGTTGGAGCAAATATCGTTTGAGGGATCGTTTGTCCAGCAATCATCTAACGATTTGACGAGACCGCCCACTTGGAAATATAAGTGTGAAGCTGCCAAAAACTCATCATCAAGTTAAGCTTCCAAAATTCACTTTATTTTCTTCCACTTGGTCGCGCTTCTGTTTTGGTTCTCTGGCCGGCAGCCTCCGAACTGTGTAAACTATTCGGTAAACATTGAACAAGGAATAACACAAAATATCAGAAGAGAAAAAAAACAACAAGGGAACCTTCATTAGCGATGATACGTTTTCAAGGAGCCCACACATTCGGTGCTTTCGACCCACAACGGCGGCCTAGAGACCTTTTCTCGTCCCGGTTAGTTCACGTTTGAATGGCCTCTCAGCATCAACTCAGGGCTAAAGACGAGGAACTTTGAGAAGCAAAAAAAAAAAAAAAAACCAAACCTTTGTCGGTTTTCGACACAAGTTCAAAATGAACCTCCCAGATACGGCACGTCTTTGTTCTTTACCGCGAAACACAGATGGGATCGTCACCAAATTATGGAAGAAATTTCTCAAATGCCTCGAAATAGTCACGCCTTTTTCCGAAAAATCATATACACAAAATAGAGTTAGGAGAAGAAACAACACAGTCATGAAGGTCAACATTTGAGATGATGATGTGGTGTTCCAGCCGAAGGGCAAACTTATCAGGAATCGGTACCGTTTAGAAAGTCCGTTTTTTTTTCGGAGACCTCCCACTACCGAACGAAAAAGTTTCGGGAACACAGAGGCGTCAAAAAACCGCTCGGAACCATTAATCAAATCCACTCTTAGAATTATCAACGAAGGTCTGTGCCCATTGTTGACCCAGTTTTGTGTTTGTCCTTTCCAAACCTTGTGGATGTGTATTGGTTGAATGGTTTTCTCTCTTCTTCCAATCATCCCCCCATACTTGCCTCGCTTTCATTCGGTCGAGAAGATTTTCAAACTACTAACGGATGGAAACTATTCATCCGAATGGATGCAAACATTGGAGCAACTTTCTTTGGCCAAGGATTATCTCCGTCGTTCATTTGCTGTTCTAGGTACAGATCGGTGAAAATGTGAGCATTAGCCTTTTTCCCTTCCGGAAAGAGATAAGTCCTAGCTAACAGTTGAAAAAAAAAAATCTGTCCCACTTTGAGCAGATCGTCGTCGTCGTCGTCGCTCTTTTGAATGCGTTTCGTCAACCTCTGGCAGGGCAGGGAGAATAGTTTGTTCTTTCACCGAAAACATTGCCGCAGAAGCTTAAACCGAGTAAATATTTGAACGCGCGCGAGCTTCACTCTAGGCACAAGAGACCCAAGACAGGCCATTTATTTCGGGTGAATGGAAGGAAGAATTTTTGCCCTTTCAACCCACTCCTACTCTCTTAGATGTGTCCATTTCCGAGTCATCTGAGCTCAAAAGGTAGGAAATTAAAAACCTTCGCTTGCGCTCAATGTGGGTCGTTTACTTTGCTCAATTCTTCCGCACTATTTACCGAAGATGGGGACCCCCATTCAAAAGGCTAACGAATTACCCTGCTTCCCGGCTAGGAGCGAGAAAGGGAGCTTTTTTTCAAACCGAAATACTACCTTACAAGAATATGGACAATTTTGAATGAAAGAATCTTTGCTCGGATGCTTTCTCGCTAGTTAAAGATTTAACCGTGGCTTTCGGATTGAGGAGTTCTCGGGGTAGTGCAAAGAAATCTTGATTGGTTGGAAACAAACAAACAAACACAATCAAGACCAAAATAACTTAACGTTCTTAATTTTTAACTATTAAAGAATAATCTATGACGAGAACAAGAAGTGATTTTTTTTCTGCGATCAAAAAAGTCAGTTTTTAAAATAAAGTTCAAAAGTACTATTGTTCAACATAGTTGAAAATTTTTGTCAAAAATCTTAAAGCGTTTCTCTCTCTGAAGCGTAGATGTAGTAAAAGTCAGTTTTCGCATGGACAAAATAAAAAACACTCAGAAAAACCTTAACAGACCGCTGACTCTCTGCTTTGAAAACTATCCCGTCTTTTACAAGCCTTCACACCCAGTTGGAGGGGGTTTTATCATTTGTTTTCCATTTTTAGGGCACGATTAAATTCAGTGAGATTTTGAAAAAGATCAGATAGAATTCTTAAGCAAAAAATGAAATCAAAATAAGAAATTTAAAATGAGAAAGAAGCACGAAAAAAATCAAAAGGATAAAATTTCAAAAATGTCAAAAATGCCAAATTTGTCAAATTTGTCAAAATTTTCAAAAATGTTAAAAATGTCAAAAATGTCAAAAATGTCAAAAATGTCAAAAATGTCAAAAATGTCAAAAATGTCAAAAATAACAAAAATGTCAAAAATGTCAAAAATTTCAAAAATGTCAAAAATGTCAAAAATGTCAAAAATGTCAAAAATGTCAAAAATGTCAAAAATGTCAAAAATGTCAAAAATGTCAAAAATGTCAAAAATGTCAAAAATGTCAAAAATGTCAAAAATGTCAAAAATGTCAAAAATGTCAAAAATGTCAAAAATGTCAAAAATGTCAAAAATGTCAAAAATGTCAAAAATGTCAAAAATGTCAAAAGTGTCAAAAATGTCAAAAACGTCAAAAATGTCAAAAATGTCAAAAATGTCAAAAATGTCAAAAATGTCAAAAATGTCAAAAATGTCAAAAATGTCAAAAATGTAAAAAATGTCACTAATGTCACAAAAGTCACAAATGTCAAAAACGTCAAAAATGTTAAAAATGTAAAATACTGTTAGAAATGTTAAAAATGTTAAAAATGAAAAAAATGTAAGAAATGTAAAAAAATGTAAAAAAATGTCAAAAATGTCAAAAATGTCAAAAAAATCAAAAATGTCAAAAATGTCAAAAATGTCAAAAATGCCAAAAATGTCAAAAATGTCAAAAATGTCAAAAATGTCAAAAATGTCAAAAATGTCAAAAATGTCAAAAATGTCAAAAATGTCAAAAATGTCAGGAATGTCAAAAATGTCAAAAATGTCGAAAATGTCGAAAATGTCAAAAATGTCAAAAATGTCAAAAATGTCAAAAATGTCAAAAATGTCAAAAATGTCAAAAATGTCAAAAATGTCAAAAATGTCAAAAATATCAAAAATATCAAAAATGTCAAAAATGTCAGAAATGTCAAAAATGTCAAAAATGTCAAAAATGTCAAAAATGTCAAAAATGTCAAAAATGTCAAAAATGTGAAAAATGTGAAAAATGTCAAAAATGTCAAAAATGTCAAAAATGGCAAAAATGTCAAAAATGTTAAAAATGTCAAAAATGTCAAAAATGTAAAAAATGTAAGAAATGTTAAAAATGTTTAAAATGTAAAAAATGTAAAAAATGTAAGAAATGTAAAAAAATGTAAATAAATGTCAAAAATGTCAAAAATGTCAAAAATATCAAAAATGTCAAAAATGTCAAAAATGTCAAAAATGTCAAAAATGCCAAAAATGCCAAAAATGTCAAAAATGTCAAAAATGTGTCAAAAATGTCAAAAATGTCAAAAATGTCAAAAATGTCAAAAATGTCAAAAATGTCAAAAATGTCAAAAATGTCAAAAATGTCAAAAATGTCAAAAATGTCAAAAATGTGAGAAATTTCAAAAATCTGTCAAAAATGTCAAAAACGTCAAAAATGTCAAAAATGTGTCAAATGTCGAAAATGTCAAAAATGTCAAAAATGTCAAAATGTCAAAAATGTATGGAAAAATTTCAAAAATTTCAAAAATGTCAAAAGTGTTAAAAATGTCAAAAATGTCAGAAATGTCAAAAATGTCAAAAATGTCATAAATTTCAAAAAAGGTTAAAAAATTCAAAAATGTTAAAAATGTCAAAAATGTCGAAAATATCAAAACTGTCATAAATTTCAAAATGTCAAAAATGTCAAAAATTTCGAAAATTTCAAAAATGCCAAAAATGTCGAAAGTGTTAAAATTGTCAAAAATGTCAGAAATATAAAAAATGATTCAAAAAAGTCAAAAATGTGTCAAAAATGTGTCAAAAATGTGTCAAAAATGTCAAAATGTCAAAAATGTCAAAGATGTCAAAAATGTCAAAGATGTCAAAAATGTGTAAAGGGTGTGTCAAAAATGTATCAAAAAGTGTCAAGAAGTGTCGAAAATGTGTAAATATGTATCAAAAGTGTTTCAAAATATGTTAAAAATATGTCGAAATGCGTCAAAGAATGTGTCAAAATGTGTAAAAAATATGTTAAAAAATGTCAAAAATTGTTACAAAATGTGTCAAAATTGTGCCAAAAATGTGTCAATAATATGACAAATTATGTCAAGACTGTGTCAGAAATGTCAAAAATTTATCAAAAATGCGACAAAATGTGTAAAAAATGTGTCAAAATATGTCAAAAATATGACAAAAATGTGTCAAAAATGTGTAAAGGGTGTGTCAAAAATGTATCAAAAAATGTCAAGTGTCGAAAATGTGTGAAAAATGTATCAAAAGTGTTTCAAATTATGTAAAAAAATATGTCGAAATGCGTCAAAGATGTGTCAAAATGTACCCAAAATGTGTAAAAAATATGTTAAAAATATGTCAAGAATTGTGACAAAATGTGTCAAAATTGTGTCAAAAATTTGTCAATAATATGACAAAATATGTCAAAAATGTGTCAGAAATGACAAAAATATATCAAAAATGCGTCAAATGTGCAAAAAATGTGTCAAAATGTGTCAAAAATATGACAAAAATGTGTCAAAAATGTGTCTAAAATGTGTCAAAAATTTGTCAAAAATATGTCAATATTTTGTCAAAATGTGTCAAGGGTGTGTCAAAAATGTAACAAAAAGTGTCAAAGTGTCGAAAATGTCTCAAAAATGTTTCAAAAATGTGTCAAAATATGTTAAAAATATGTTAAAAATGTGTCAAAAATTCGTCAAAAATGTGTCAAAAATGTGTCCAAAAATGTGTAAAAAATATGTTAAAAATGTCAAAATGGGTCAATAATATGACAACAATGGGTAAAAATGTTTAAAAAATGACAACAAATGTCAAAAATGTGTCAAAAATGTGTCAAAAATGTCAAAAATGTCAACAATGTCAACAATGTCAATTATTCAAAAATGTCAAAAGTGACAAAAATGCCAAAAATTTCAAAAATGTCAAAAATGTCAAATAAGTTAAAAATGACAAAAATGTGAAAAATGTTAAACAATGTTAAAAAAACATAAAGGTGAAAATTGGAATTAACTTGGAAGCCTTAATTCCGCCCATAGGGAACTTTGAAAGCGGTTTAGTATAAATATTCTGAACAGCTTATTGCTAAATATATCACATATTTCAACATGAGTTCTAATATCCCGAATTAAACAAACTAATCCTTATCAAAATGACATCAAATAACTGATAGGTAAGAGAACCAATAGCGAGACAGAAGTAAATTATGCTAAACGGCTAAAATGGTTTCCGCGGAAATGTTATTACCACCGAATCGTCAGCGGGTATGATTTTCTTCTCGAATTCCACAATCCGTAACAAAATAACTTTTCGTCTGCGCCGCTGCCGCTGGCGCTGCCGTTAATAGATAGATTTTAGATCTGTGTAAATATTCCAGCAAATGCACGCGCTTCCCCACCAGATACTAACTAGGAATAGTTTAGTGGAAATGTTTCAACCAAAATCAGCCCTCGCTTATCTGGAACTGACTTATCGTTACTAATTGGCACGGGCCAGCTTTCACTGACTTTGACCGACTCTGCGCCCAACCAATTTTATTCGCCCACAAAAGTTCAATGACGGATGCCGGGATGCCTCATCGTTGTCGTTGTCGTCCGCACATGACCAGAAATCATTCGGAAAATCCTTTCACCATATCGCCATGCCATGCGAAGCCGCCAACATCAACATCAACATGGGCGCTGCTCTGTGTTCGAGTAAAAGTCAACCACAATCTTTCTGCCGAATGTGTGGCATGCGGCAATCCATATTTCATGGACGCTTTAATGGAATAAATAAGCCATGAGACGGAGAGAGCCCACCGATTGTATGTTGAATGTTCTGTTTCCGAACTTTTTTTTTCCTCCGTGTACTCTGCCACACATGTGCATGAGAAGATGATGATGATGTTGCATGTTTTTGTAGACGCTTTGCCTGGTTCTGTTGTTCGACTGATGCGGTTGTCATGTGTTTTTATACTTCCCGGCTGCTGCTGCTTTAGCTTCTTCGACTGACGAATGGAACCGAGATTTATCAGGCGTTTTTTTTTTTGACTTCGCTAATAGGACGAGTCGATTTAGTTGCCTAATAGCGTTAGCGTAGACGTTTCTACGGATCAACATTTTCAGACCCTGCGATAAAAAAAGCGCACGAGGCCTATAGTAACATCAGCTAATTTGATCGGTGACATCCCCTATATGCCCCCTCATCATTCCTATCACTGCATCGTCACGGAACCGTTTGCAAGTGGAAAAATTCCGGGAAAGTTCCGTTCAAACACGCCCTTCCCACATTTTTTTCTCGATCCGACAGTTTAGAGAGATTGCGTGCGGTCTCGAAATTGCACGAGAAGAGGAACTAGCGAGCGTTCGAGTGAAAGAGCCCCGGCTAATGGTGACATTCATGGTTGAGTGGGATTTGGCTGCCGCAGCCGCACCGTTCTCGGGATTAAGTGGTCGGATGTTGAGGATTAGAAATCCTGAGTGGCGCAAAAAACACGACGACTTTTTAGAAGAGACAGATGAGTTCGGATGAAGCAGCAGCAGCAACAGAAACGAAAAGAGGAAAAAAAGTTAAAATCCCTGACATTTCTACCGGAAGTCAGCTCGTTACGCCGTAATAAATCTGGAAAATTAAACGTAGATGGAGCGTCACCGGATGGCGGATGGCGCGGTTTTTCGGGATTTTGAAGCCCAGTTGTGGTAGGTTGTCTAATGGGACAGAGAGATGAGAATGTTAAAGATGGGAAAAAACGATATGTAGGTTCGGGTTCATGATTCGGGAAATCTGTGCTTTAACCTAACGCAGAAATAATTCGAATGATAGCAAAAAAAAAAAAAATACAACAAAAAATTAAAATTATAGATGGTGAACCATTTTTGCAAAGAATTTTTTGGCCCTTTTTAACTATTTTATAATTTCGTGTCAAAATTTCCACTTTTATTGATTTTGTTATATTTGCCAGCTTCGAAAACCTTGAAGATTCTTAAAATTATGGCAGTTTTGTAATTTTAAAAAATTTTGAAAACTTTGACAGTTTTGACGATATTGACAATATTGACAATTTTGACGATTTTGACAATTTTGATAATTTTGACAATTTTGACAATTTTGACAATTTTGACAATTTTGACAATTTTGACAATTTTGACAATTTTGACAATTTTGACAATTTTGACAATTTTGACAATTTTGACAATTTTGACAATTTTGACAATTTTGACAATTTCGACAATTTTGACAATTTTGACTATTTTGACAATATTGACAATTTTGACAATTTTGACAATTTTGACAATTTTCAAAATTTTTAAAATTTTTAAAATTAAAACAATTCAGACAATTTTGACAATGTTGACGATTTTTTAAAATTCTTACAATGTGACAATTTTGACAATTTTGATAATTTTGACAATTTTTACAATTTTGACAATTTTGACAATTTTGACACTTTGACAATTTTGACAATTTTGACAATTTTGACAATTTTGACAATTTTGACAGTTTTGACAGTTTTGACAATTTTGACAATTTTAACAATTTTGACACTTTTGACAATTTTGACAATTTTGACAATTTTGACAATTTTGACAATTTTGGCAATTTTGACAATTTTCACAATTTTGACAATTTTGACAATTTTGACAATTTTGACAAAATTGACAATTTTGACAATTTTGACAATTTTGACAATTTTGACAATTTTGACAATTTTGACAATTTTGACAATTTTGACAATTTTGACAGTTTTGACAGTTTTGACAATTTTGACAATTTTGACAATTTTGACAATTTTGACAATTTTGACAATTTTGACAATTTTGACAATTTTGACAATTTTGACAATTTTGACAATTTTGACAATTTTGACAATTTTGACAATTTTAACAATTTTGACAATTTTGACAATTTTGACAATTTTGACAATTTTGACAATTTTGACAATTTTGACAATTTTGACAATTTTGACAATTTTGACAATTTTGACAATTTTGACAATTTTGACAATTTTAACAATTTTGACAATTTTGACAATTTTGACAATTTTGACAATTTTGACAATTTTGACAATCTTGACAATTTTGACAATTTTGACAATTTTGACAATTTTGACAATTTTGACAATTTTGACAATTTTGACAATTTTGACAATTGTGACAATTTTGACAATTTTGACAATTTTGACAATTTTGACAATTGTGACAATTTTGACAATTTTGACAATTTTGACAATTTTCAAAATTTTTAAAATTTTTAAAATTAAAACAATTCAGACAATTTTGACAATGTTGACGATTTTTTAAAATTCTTACAATGTGACAATTTTGACAATTTTGATAATTTTGACAATTTTTACAATTTTGACAATTTTGACAATTTTGACACTTTGACAATTTTGACAATTTTGACAATTTTGACAATTTTGACAATTTTGACAATTTTGACAATTTTGACAATTTTGACAATAGTGACAATTTTGACTATTTTGACAATTTTGACAATTTTTACAATTTTGATAATTTTGACAATTTTGACAATCTTGACAATTTTGACAATTTTGACAAGTTTGACAATTTTGAAAATTTTGACAATTTTGACAATTTTGACAATTTTGACAATTTTGACGAAATTGACAATTTGGCAATATTGAAAACTTTGAAAATTTTGAAAATTTTAACAATTTGGACAATTTTGACAATTTTGACAATTCTGTCAATATTGTCAATTTTGTCAAATTTATCAATATCGTCAATTTGGTCAATTTTTGTCAATTTTGTGAATGTTGTCAATTTTGTCAATTTTGTCAATTTTTTTCTGTCAATTTTGTCAATTTTGTCAATTTTGACAATTTTGACAATTTTGTCAGTTTTGTCAATTTTGTCAATTTTGTCAATTTTGTCAATTTTGTCAATTTTGTCAAATTTGTCAATATTGTCAATTTACCAAATTGACTTTAAAATGATCAAATTGACAGAATTGACAAAATTGACAAAACTTACAAAATTGACAAAATGGATAGAATTGACAAATTTGACATAATTGACAAAATTGAAAAAATTGACAAAATTGACAAAATTGACAAAATTGACATAATTGGCAAAATTGACAAAATTGACAAAATTGACAAAATTGACAAAATTGACAAAATTGACAAAATTGACAAAATTGACAAAATTGACAAAATTGACAAAATTGACAAAATTGACAAAATTGACAAAATTGACAAAATTGACAAAATTGACAAAATTGACAAAATTGACAAAATTGACAAAATTGACAAAATTGACAAAATTGACAAAATTGACAAAATTGTTAAAATTGACAAAATTGACAAAATTGACAAAATTGACAAAATTGACAAAATTGACAAAATTGACAAAATGGACAAAATTGACAAAATTGACAAAATAGACAAAATTGACAAAATAGACAAAATTGACAAAATTGACAAAATTGTCAAAATTGACAAAATAGACAAAATTGACAAAATTGACAAAATTGACAAAATTGACAAAATTGACAAAATTGACAAAATTGACAAAATTGACAAAATTGACAAAATTGACAAAATTGAAAAAAAAATGACAAAATTGACAAAATTGGCAAAATTGACAAAATCGACAAAATTGACAAAATTGATAAAATTGACAAAATTGACAAAATTGACAAAATTGACAAAATTGACAAAATTGACAAAATTGACAAAATTGAAAAAATTGACAAAATTGACAAATAAACAAAATTGACAAAATTGACAAAATTGGTAAAATTGACAAAATTGTCAAAATTACCAAATGGACAAAATTGACAATATCGACAAAACTGACAAAATTGACAATATTGACTAAATTGACAAAATTGACAAAATTGACAAAATTGACAAAATTGACAAAATTGACAAAATTGACAAAATTGACAAAATTGACAAAATTGACAAAATTGACAAAATTGACAAAATTGACAAAATTGACAAAATTGACAAAATTGACAAAATTGACAAAATTGACAAAATTGACAAAATTGACAAAATTGACAAAATTGACAAAATTGACAAAATTGACAAAATTGACAAAATTGACAAAATTGACAAAATTGACAAAATTGACAAAATTGACAAAATTGACAAAATTGACAAAATTGACAAAATTGACAAAATTGACAAAATTGACAAAATTGACAAAATTGACAAAATTGACAAAATTGACAAAATTGACAAAATTGACAAAATTGACAAAATTGACAAAATTGACAAAATTGACAAAATTGACAAAATTGACAAAATTGACAAAATTGACAAAATTGACAAAATTGACAAAATTGACAAAATTGACAAAATTGACGAATTGACAAAATTGACAAAATTGACAAAATTGACAAAATTGACAAAATTTCAAAATGACAAAATTGACAAAATTGAAAAAAATTGACAAAATTGACAAAATTGACAAAATTGACAAAATTGACAACATTGACAAAATTGACAAAATTGACAAAATTGACAAAATTGACAAAATTGACAAAATTGACAAAATTGACAAAATTGACAAAATTGACAAAATTGACAAAATTGACAAAATTGACAAAATTGACAAAATTGACAAAATTGACAAAATTGACAAAATTGACAAAATTGACAAAATTGACAAAATTGACAAAATTGACAAAATTGACAAAATTGACAAAATTGACAAAATTGACAAAATTGACAAAATTGACAAAATTGACAAAATTGACAAAATTGACAAAATTGACAAAATTGACAAAATTGACAAAATTGACAAAATTGACAAAATTGACAAAATTGACAAAATTGACAAAATTGACAAAATTGACAAAATTGACAAAATTGACAAAATTGACAAAATTGACAAAATTGACAAAATTGACAAAATTGACAAAATTGACAAAATTGACAAAATTGACAAAATTGACAAAATTGACAAAATTGACAAAATTGACAAAATTGACAAAATTGACAAAATTGACAAAATTGACAAAATTGACAAAATTGACAAAATTGACAAAATTGACAAAATTGACAAAATTGACAAAATTGACAAAATTGACAAAATTGACAAAATTGACAAAATTGACAAAATTGACAAAATTGACAAAATTGACAAAATTGAAAAAAAATGACAAAATTGACAAAATTGGCAAAATTGACAAAATCGACAAAATTGACAAAATTGACAAAATTGACATAATTGACAAAATTGACAAAATTGACAAAATTGACAAAATTGACAAAATTGACAAAATTGACAAAATTGACAAAATTGACAAAATTGACAAAATTGACAAAATTGACAAAATTGACAAAATTGACAAAATTGACAAAATTGACAAAATTGACAAAATTGACAAAATTGACAAAATTGACAAAATTGACAAAATTGACAAAATTGACAAAATTGACAAAATTGACAAAATTGACAAAATTGACAAAATTGACAAAATTGACAAAATTGACAAAATTGACAAAATTGACAAAATTGACAAAATTGACAAAATTGACAAAATTGACAAAATTGACAAAATTGACAAAATTGACAAAATTGACAAAATTGACAAAATTGACAAAATTGACAAAATTGACAAAATTGACAAAATTGACAAAATTGACAAAATTGACAAAATTGACAAAATTGACAAAATTGACAAAATTGACAAAATTGACAAAATTGACAAAATTGACAAAATTGACAAAATTGACAAAATTGACAAAATTGACAAAATTGACAAAATTGACAAAATTGACAAAATTGACAAAATTGACAAAATTGACAAAATTGACAAAATTGACAAAATTGACAAAATTGACAAAATTGTCAAAATTGACAAAATTGACAAAATTGACAAAATTGACAAAATTGACAAAATTGACAAAATTGACAAAATTGACAAAATTGACAAAATTGACAAAATTGACAAAATTGACAAAATTGACAAAATTGACAAAATTGACAAAATTGACAAAATTGACAAAATTGACAAAATTGACAAAATTGACAAAATTGACAAAATTGACAAAATTGACAAAATTGACAAAATGGACAAAATGGACAAAATCGACAAAATTGACAAAATTGACAAAATTGACAAAATTTACAAAATTTACAAAATTTACAAAATTTACAAAATTTACAAAATTTACAAAATTTACAAAATTTACAAAATTTACAAAATTTACAAAATTTACAAAATTTACAAAATTTACATAATTCACAGAATTTACAAAATTTCCAAAATTTAAAAATTTGCAAAGTTTACAAAATTTATTTGGGCATCATTTGTCAGGTTCGCCAACTGCCGTCGGTATTGCGAACCTACAAAATCTGACAAAACAAATAAGACGGGAAATGGTTGAATTTTTGTTCTAAGTGTCATGGCAGTGTGATCAGTGGTATATCAATGACATGTTCTTCATTAGTCGTTTAGAACCAATTTCAAATTAGGAAACATCATTACTTGTAATGAATAAGTATCATTACGGAGCCCTAAATTCTAGGAAAAAAACCTCTCTACGGGTTACTGAAGTTCAACTTGAGACACAATTTTGACCTCAAACAACACAGGACACAACTCATACCTCCTGGTGGAAGGAAACAGTTGGTACAGCACATTTTTTTCTCGGTTATAATTAAACTTTTTGTTGAAAAAAATAATCTCGTACACTTCTTATCCAAAGTGCAGACATTCCACGTTCCAGGCATAAATGGGCAACCAGGGCTGAGCTGCACCTGAAAAACCTTCCAAAACCCAAAGCCGAACTAGAGCTAGTTTTTTTTCCTATATTCTCACTTTTTTAACCTCTAGTCAGCACCGGTACCACACTTAAGGAATAAAAAAAGGAAGCACAAATCTAGGAGAGTCCCAAAACAAAACCACCAGGTGGTAAAGTGGTCGAAATGAAAGGAAAACAGACAGAGCGCTCGAAATTAATTTAATTTCATGAAATATGTATCATCGAGGAAGAAAAACACAGACCCGGGAACATCGGCTAAGCCAAATGTTTGGCCAAAAGCCTACGAAAACAGAAGAGGAGCAGGAATATTGAAATGAACAACAAAAAGAACAGAAAGAGAGAGAGAGTCGGCCAGAGAAAAATAACAGTGGGAGAGAAGCCCGAAAGTCAACCTGGCTTGGAAACACAGAAGGAGGATCACCTCGCCTCGACCTGCCACATGATGACCACTGAAAAGTGGAAGGCTTTCGGAAAGGCTTTGCTTGTTCTTCATCATCATCGGTCGGGAGCCGAGTCTTCCAGTCATGCTTCTGCCGGATTGTGATACTGCGGAACGAATCTTCCTTTTGTGCCTTCGTCACAGGTTCTTTTTCGGGCTGCTGCTGCTGCAAAGGTCTAACCTTCGGAGGGCCGGATTATTGTGATGGGAAAACTATAGTTTCAAATTTGTT
Organism: Uranotaenia lowii; assembly: GCF_029784155.1. Taxonomy (NCBI): domain Eukaryota; kingdom Metazoa; phylum Arthropoda; class Insecta; order Diptera; family Culicidae; genus Uranotaenia; species Uranotaenia lowii. The sequence continues at coordinate 83,414,793 of NC_073691.1, forward strand.
TGAAGGTTGAACAATGAATGAATAAACCGTAATGGCACAAATGGATGAAATTTCAGGTGAATAAGAAACATAAATTAAAGTAACTTTCAACTGCAAACATAAAATAACTTGGTACAATATTGCGTAACTCAGTGACATAGCTCAAGATTGGCAGCCGCCCATCAGAAGGTTAAGACGCCGGCTATCGATGTTGAAATGCCCAGCTCAACGAGCTGACGCGACGAGACGAGCGCCCGGCAAAAGACCACGGAAGACAATTTCCGATGACTTGTCAGGTCAGATCGTTTTCTTAACGTAATCGCCCCGGTCCACTATGGGACAGCCCATACAATGAGGCGGCAAAAAGTATATTTCTGCTATTTATGAACTTTTTTGAAGATGGAATGAGTTGTTTACATTCGAAACCCAATATAAACTATTTTCGGCTTTGGTTTTACATGTGTGCTCAGGAAGGACAATAAAATTGGAACATTAACTCGTAAAAATGCATAGTGTACTTTTGAAACAATAATTGTTTAAATAAACTTATTTCGGAAACGCGTGCATATTTTTAAGTTCTGTGTTCACAAAAAATATTTGAGAGATTAAAGCAAAACCACTCAGGGTAGTTTTGTTCAATATTATTCAGTTTTGTATGAAGAATTGAAGAATACACGCAAAAAAATGCAGTATAAAAGTTTTATAATTTTTGGGAAATTAGTATTTTTTAAAAAATCTCAGTTATTTCTACATATATCAAAATTCTATCGTAACTTTTGATCATAATGAATTACAACAATCTTCCTGCACGTTATGAACAATGTTTTCTTAATGATGTTTAACATAAAACACACTATTTTTCCAAAATGGTTAAAAATTACCCATTTTTTGTTTTTATTATAACTTTGAAGGATGCAAATATATGCAACTTTTTTTTCTTGCATTCGAATTATTAGACATTTAGCAAAGTTTAAAAGTCAAAAAAAGTTTTGGGAAACGTAAGGCTTTTTTCTTAGAGACCAAAATGTGTAAACCTTTTGAGTAAATCATAAAATTACTCATTTTTTACACTTTTTTGTTAACCGTGTAAAAATTAAAAATAGTTCGAAAAGAAGCTTAGAAAATAAGCTTTCTATAGATGTATTGGAAGTTGGTGTAGCATTTCATTTATAGGAGAAAAATTGATTTGAATATTATTGGATCTAAAGTATATTTTTCAAAATTTTCTAAGTCTGATGTCTGTGAAACGATAAGTGCTTATGATAATGATCTGAAAAATTGAGGATATCTTAGTTAAATATAAAGCTCCAAACTGGTGTATGACAAATACCATTACGATGAAGTTAATTTTTGACTTTTTGCCGCCTCAAACCCCATAGTGCGGTCGTGTCGGTGAATGGGGAGAACACGGGCCAAGGTGAAGTCTTCTGGGATTCCTATGATAGAACGTTCCGGGGTGAGAGCGAAGCGAAAAAAAACAGCTGAGCATAAAATAAAAACAAGGCGGGAGCACAGGAGGTTCATAAAACCCATTCCGATTCGGTTTATGGAAAGGAAGATAAAAAAAAGTAGACATAGATGCCCATAGTAGAAGCAGCAAGTGAAGAAAAAAGTGGAACCAGAAATTCTGAGGCAAATGCATCTTCGCTTCTGACGAAAAAAAGGCCGACCGAAGTTTGTGTTGCTGCTGCTGCTGCTGATCTTAAAGAGTTCTTGGTTTTTTTTACGATTATCCATTTCCTTCTTGGTTTTGGTCCAAGTTGCTTGAGTTGAACGTTTTGACGGCCGGTTCTAGTTTTGGCATATCTAAACGACGCCACACTTATCACTTTATATGACGGTTCTCTTCGAAGCTTTCGGGAAACTCCCCCGTAGGGAAAAATGTATGACAGACGTCCGCCAAATGCGTCATCTCTGGCGCAATTGGCAGATGAATAACTGGATAGAGAAACAAACAGGTTATATTTTGAAAGTGGCTATGATGAAAGCATGTTTAATAAGTTTATTTTTGAATTCAAAATACTTTAGTCGAAGAAAAATTTAAAATTATCAATAAGGATATCTAGGATTAGCAGTAAAAATCACTGGCTTCTTTGTAAAAAAAATATTACAAAAACAAATTTACAATTTCTATCATAGAGAAATGCAGTATTGAGTTGATGGAGAGGGCAAAAACCAAATCGTTAAAGATTATATTGTTTCTTCTTCAATGTTTTTTTATGGACTTTCTAACTCGATTTCTCTCAAGGATCCAAAAATGTGACGAGGTTCGATCGAATGATTTTAGATTTATTTTTTTTTCCAAGTTGAGCGAGAGCAGGTTTGTATCGATGAAATTTCGAAAAGTATCCAAATCATTCAACTTCTGAGAAATAACTATCGTTACATCGGAGCGCTCGTAGGACATTGAAGTGTCGTCAGCAAAAAGTCTTGGTTTGCCATACAGGTGTAGTTTATGCTAATCATTGACAATATAAACAGAAGGGGTCACAAATCGCTGCCTTAAGGAACTCGAACGTGATGGTTGCCAAAGTCACTTTTCATTCAAATTTATCATCTCTTTTATCGTTAAGAATAAGTTCTCGCTCCCGGACGAGAGAAAATTTATCACTACTTTGCATGAAGTTAAGGGTGCGGAGAATCAGAATGGACGCAAAAAGCTGGAAAAAGCACTCACTGTGTGTTTGTTCTCTTGCTCGCTTCCAGTTATGTCGGAGAATATTCTTTGAACTAGAACTGATTGAGAGAAAATAACTTCGGATGAGTTATCTTCATCGTCATTGGAAACGGATGAGAAGCATCTCATTCTCATATTTATCGCTAAGTGTTAAACAAGTGATAAATCAGTTATCGTTATTAGTTCTGCTCGATTTGCCTCCTTGGTTTTAAGCTGTTTTCTCAGCTCACTTGTTTTTTCCATCAATTACTCAGGCTGTCTTCTCAAATCACCTTTCGATTTCAAGCTGTTCTCTCAACTCGGATATTTTTTTCAATCTATTACTCAGGCTGTCCTCTCAACTTGCCTTTCGATCTCATGCTGTCCTCTCTACTGGCTTGAATTCTCAACAATTACTCAGGCTGTCCTCTCAATTCGACTTTCGATTTCAAGCTGTCCTCTCAACTCGATTATTTTTTTCATTAATTACTCAGGCTATCCTCTCAATTCGTCTTTCAACTTCAAGCTATGCCCTCAACTCGCATTTGAGTTCTAAGCTGTTCTCCCAACTCGCATAACCGTTTTCAAAAAATTCAGGATGTCCTCTCAATTCGTTTCTCAATAAGCTTGTTTTTTCATCAAATACCCTGCCTGTCCTCTAAATGCGCCTTTCGACTTCAAGCTGCCCTATCAACTCGATTTTGAATTTTAAGCTGTTCTCCCAACTCGCATAACTGTTCTCAAAACGTTCAGGCTGTCCTCTAAACTTGTTTGAAATTGAGAACATGATCATACTGTCCTTACGACTCGTTTGTTATTTAATTTTTATTCTTATTTATGTAAATATGTTTTCGGCATATCGGTGAAATTTTATATTCTTGCAGAAAGAATATCAGAGTTGAAAATTGATAAAGATGGATAGAAAAGTGAGGAGAAAATTTACAGATGTTGAAAAGAGTGAAAGATCATTATTGCGAGGAAAACATTTAAACGTACACCATACTTTACCCCGCAACATTTCATTATTTAGGAGAAGTAGGATTGGGTTAGAGGTGGCACTACCTTAACCTATACAATGAAATCTGGTTGGTCCGAAGTTTACATGTGGTGAACAAGTATACTCCGGACGGGCAAAATATGGCGTACGTTAAGCTCCACAAAACTTCCCTATTGCGCGCAATGGTTCTCCAAGAATATAAAATTTCACCGATATGCATGCGGTGATATACGGTGATATGCATGATATGCGATAATTTACAAAAATCAATTAACGGTGGTTTACTTATCTTAAAAATATTCTTTTTTAGGAATTTTTCATAAGCAGCGCATTAAAAAAAACATTTTATTTATCACATTGTAACTAAATTTTACTAGAAAACATTTTATTTATCACATATGTCACTAAATTTTCATTTCTTTTTCACTTCAGTTCAAATAGCTTCCAAAAATCATCAGATTTTGAATCCTGAATCAAAATTATAAATCTACGAGCTTTGTGAATCCCAAATAAAATTCTCACTTATATTTTTCTTCTGGATTATAAAACTTCACTACAAGTTTAATCTAAATCTGAATTTTTAATTTTTAATTCCGAGTCTGAACCCTGCTTTTCAAACCAACACAACAAATTTTGTTTTGCTGGAAAACAGCAAAATTTTGCTGGATTTTGTCCCGCTGGCTTTCCAGCAATTTTGATTGCTGGAAAATCCAGCAAACTTAATTACTAGAAATCCAGCAATATTAATTGCTGTCAATCAGCATTTTTTTTTTCATAACACATCCGGAATCATTTACATTTATTTAAATAAAAAAAAAATATCTGCCCGTGGGTTGGCCGCTTTTCGCCTAGTTTTGGACATCGTGCTCCATCTGGAATAAAAATTATTAGTTTCTTGAACGAAATATGTACTTCATATCTTCGATAGAAATATACCTTTGGTTTAAACACTTAAGCTGGAATAAGGAGTCAAACAGTTCGCGCAACGAAAAATAATGAGCAAAAACGAATTCGAGTTTGACAGATCGATTGCTGGTTTTTCAGCAATGAAAATCAAGTGCTGGAAAATTCAGCAAAGCGAAGAATGTTTGCTGGTTACTAGGAAAAATTTGGATTTCTGGACTTTTCCAGCATTTTTTTTTTTTGCTTGATATTGAGGCAAAGATTTATGGTTGAATCTATGTTCCAGATAATAATTTCTATGAATTCTTACCAAAAAGCGTAATTTGTATCAGAATCCTTTACCAAAAACTCACCTTTATGAATTCTTAATTATTAGATCAAAATCTGTTTTAGTTATTGATTCGATATTCAATTTGTGAATTTTAATGAAAATTGCGAATGATGACACTGTTTCAATTCTGGATCACCATTATGAAACTCTCTTAAGTTCCGATTCTGTATTTTAGTTAAAAATTAAAATTTCATATCCAAATCTTAACTCTTATTTATGTATATTATCAAGCATTTTTCTTCATTTTCCGAGATGATGAGTCTTGAATATGGGAAATGCTTCTAGGTTACGTTTGAGATGCAAAACCTAAATTCGAAACAGGATTCTGTGTCAATGATGAAAAACTGAAATTCAAGAATACACACTGGATACAGAATCGGAATTTTAATCACAGACATCGAATTTTAATGTCAACAAGCAGCTCTGAAAAGGCAAAATCTTAATTTATTCTAACATAAGCTTTCCAGATATTTTTCGGCGAGTATCCGGGAAGTGTAAATTCGGGCTATTTTCCTAATTATTCGTCAATATTAAAATTATTCAATAAAAATAATGAAGAAAATTATTTGTAAATTTGTTTTTAAGGATTTGGAATCATATTTTAAGCTTCCAAAAATCGTTGATATTATTTCGACAAAATTTTCTCAAAAAAATTGGAAGCAAATAAAATAATTCGAATGATTTAATTTAAATTTGTGTTTGCATTTGTAAATAAAGTTAAACAATTCAGGCAAAATATGGGAAATCTGACAAGCTAAGTCTTATCTTATTGAAATTAAATATTTGGAGCGATATTTCAATCAACAAGCGAGCAAGTTTTCGAAAACTGGTTGTAAAATTGTTGACCTGGGATAAGATTTCGAGGTTTTTGTTGAGTTCTGAGTCGAGATTATTACTCCCCAGCAAACATGAAATCGTATCAGAGTAAAAAGATCGTATAAAATGTCGCCTGTAGTCAGTTTGAATCGGATATGATAGAAAGTTCGCCATGTTTGTAAAAATTGAAATGATTTCGCTCCCGCACTGGCTTCAAGTGACAAAATCAGCAGTGCATCCATATGGCTAGAAATCAGATGGGAATTGAGTTATACCCAAGCAACCAAAAGTCTCTTAGAAACGGGAACAAAAACGCTTACGCTCAAAATTTAAGTTCTTATTGATACCTTCAAATTTCAAAACAAGTCTTAATGATCTTCTATTCAGCTTCCAGCGGCCTTTTAATTCAGCTTCCAAAAAATCGTAAAATGAGCAAAAAATCTCTCTCTATCTCAACGACAACCTTAGCATCGGTTCATATCACCTTCTCTTGATTATTTACTATGTTCTGTACATGGTGCCACGCACCGGATTTCAAACTCGACATATGGTTTAATAACTACTTTCCTACATTTCCTACATATATCGCATCAAAATGGTAGCTCAATTACCAAATTACTTATTGAAAAAATAAATTGCCCGGTTAGGGGATCGAACCCCAATCTTCGTGGTGAGAATCGAACACGCTACCACAAGACCACGCCAATGCACTTTTTGTGACCTATCAAATCCCGTTTTGAGCACTTTTGAGCCCTTTATGTGACTTAAGTCCCGTACAACGTACGTATATATCACTTTTGCAACTTTCAAGTTCTTTAATGAGTACATATAGTACACTTGTGGGAATTGGACAAAACAAGTCACATACAATGTACATATTAATCACTTTTGTAACTTTCAAGTTCATTAATGAGATCATAAAGTTCACTAAAGGGAATTGGAAGAAATGAGATTTAAGTATGTATATTGCCTCCACGCTGTTTTTTCAACTTTCATAAGATCATTCTATAACTTATATGAAACGCATATCAAAACAGTGTAAGAATATAACTACAAAAGTGTTTGCTGGATCTTGATTCATTTTGGTCGTTCATAAAAATTTGTTTGAAAATGTGAAATTTCGCATTTCGCTTATTTCGCTATTATAATTGTTTTTTAGCAAATTTATCTACATGACTATTCCTATTTTCAAAATGATCGTTTTTTTTATTACAATTTCAAACGACCCCTAACACTTTTTCCGCTTACTCTCTTGTTTTTCAAACGATTTTTGCAAAATTTATAGTTTTTCAAAGCTAACAACGTGATTCTCAGAAAATGAGCTACAATCATTTATTTTATAGTTATTCAAAGTCTAAGAAGAAAGTTCAGAAAAACAGGTTTCGCGGAAAAAATACACTAAGTGCCTAAGAAAGCTGAAGTCAAAAGCTATATATTGCACATATTTAATTTTTTTTTTATTTTTTAAAATCATGGACACAAAAAATGAGAAAAAAGTGATGATGAATCAACCATCAAAGCTGTTCCAGTAACAAAAGAGAATTTTTGAAAACTGAGTTGCACAGTTGACGTGACATTGTGACATTTTTCCATGTTTAGATTTATAAAACACTAGCTGACCCGGTGTGCTTTGCTGCACCTTTTAAAAATCAATAAATTGTGTGAACATAGTTTCATTATAAATAAATTTTCAATATCTTTAAAATGAATGCTTTCACATAACATGTTTTTCAATGATTGTTTTGGAATCTGATATAAGGTACTCGATTTTATTTGCTTTTCTCCGTAGCAATGTGAGGAGGGTCCACGAATTGCCATAACAACATTTTTCGTTATCAAATAACATCACATTTCACATATGGCTCTATTTGCTTGATAAGTTTTCAAGCTTTACATACTTTTCTTTTTCCCGTTTCTCCTCTGAAAAAAGGAGGAGGGGTCATGAATCTTTAAAAATCCTCTCATGTAAAATATGGTTTCTTTTGCTTAAAAGGCTTCAAAAACTATGCGATAAAAGCTCCCCCATTCCTGGCTCAGTACTGTATGGTATTTTTCTATGCAAAAAATAGAAACATTTTTTGTACTCGAATATTTTTTCTTTCAAATTTGGTTCCATTTCTTGGATAAGCTCTCAAGAAATACAAAAAAATGTGCGGAACTAATATCCCATCTCTTAACCTTCACTGGAAGGTGAAAAGGGTTTTAATAACAATATAATCATTTCTCGTATTCTTATACTTTCCCCTGCAAAATTTGGTTAATATTATTTGAGAGCTCTGGAATTTGTCAAAACAAATGTACGGCACCTCTCTTCTCTTTCCATCCCGTGAGAGGAACCAAATCATCTAGAATTCATCATCTTGAATTTATATACTTTTCCCAATTTGTTAACATTTGCTAGATTAGCAATCGAGTTATTAAAAAAATGTATGAGAATTCCCCTTCCCCTCCCTATCGAATCAGTGAAAGAAGATAGAAGCTTTAAATAAGGCCGGTACAAATTTCAAATCCTTCTTTTGTCACTCGGAGTTGGAACATCGCAAGGGGGGGGGGGGGGGGGGGGCAATAAAAAATAATGCAAAAAAGAAGTAAATTGGAATCAATTGCACGAAAGCTTGTATGCAACTAAATTGCATACTATATTATTGCACAAAACCTATAAATCAAGTAATTTTTTATCGAATAGTTCAATAAAATCAAGAATACAAAAGGTGAAAAAAATTAATCATCTTCCAAAATTTGTATTTTGGTCTTGTAATCTTTCGGATATTTGAATGTTTTGTCGAAAATTACATAAAATACTTCAAACTTTATTTACTCCCCCCTTCGGATTTTTTGGATATTTCGAAGGGGGGGGGGGGGGGTGACAAAAGAAGAAATTGATATTTGTTCCTGCCTAATCATAGAAAAAAAATTCTACTAAAATACCCTTTGCTTTTAAATTTGAATAATAAGTTCTCGAGTGATCCAAAAATATTGTATGAAAACCTCCCTCCTCTTTTCCTTCTTCCTGTTTTTTTTTTATCTTTCCTATCCCCTATCTAATGAAAATCTCTGTTGGAGATTATCCCACTTTTCTAGATGGATAATTTTCTTGTACGTTGGTTTGTTTTAATTTTATTTACTCCGAAATTTCTAAAAAGACTTCCGAACTTTGTTAAACCATGATAAAAGCTTCCTTTGCATGCTTTCAATTGTAAGTCTGTATTTTTTTGCTTTTTCAATTTACAATGATTTATTATTAGTTTACTTTAAATGTTGAAAGCTCACTAATAGTTTTTTGAAGTTATCGAAAATAGATCATCTCTGAACCGAAGTCACCAATTCAATTTTTCTATTTTTGGGCACAAACATCCCAATAATTATTTTGAAATGTAATCAATGTTGAATTCTAGGATATTGTTTGTTTAAATTTGCTGTACTAAACAGTTTTACAATAAATTTACTCAAAATTGGATGGTTGAATCGACTACATTGGTCATCAATGATAACTCAAAAGTTAGAAACTGGCCCATGAAATTGAATTGTATTAAACTCAAAACCTCAGATTTAATAATCTTATCAATTTTCTTATCCCCCGTTTAAATTCCTCGAAGGCTATTGAAGCTCTGAAATCGCCGCCTTGGCCTTATAACTCGGAATCTTACAAATTTTTCTTTCTCTATGAGGATTTCCAAAAATATTAAAATTGTTGGCTTTCAACCCTTTCCTTCCCATGGTAGCACAGGTGATCCACAACTTTGCACAACTCGCATTTGAACTGGGCGCTTTGGATCAACACCATTTTCTCACCGAATGTGTAGATATGAGTGAAAAAACATTGCACGAATTTTGAAGAAAATCGATTCGCTAGGTTTTGCTTGGCAGATCAAAAGCTGCAAAAAAGTCGGATTTTTTACGAATTTAAATCAAGTCTTCATTTGTTGTTCAATAACCTGACAAGTTTTTATAATTTCCCTCAAATAAAAATACTGACGTGCAGAAGGTTGCTTATGCAAGCACAATCAAATGATGGTTTACTTAGATTTCAACTAAAACATGTAAATTTTCGAGTAAGTAAAGTGGATCACTGGGAACAAAACGTACTTTTCTTCTTGTAAAGCTTTTTATCAATACTCATGAAAATCATTTCGTCAAAAAAAAATTTCGCTTCAGGATAGTAATTTCATCTGCTAAAATGACCACATGTCTCGAAATATATGTAAAAGTTCGAGATTTTTTCGAAAAACGGAATGTTTTTTTTCTAGCGCTAAGTGTCATGGCGGTCATTGTTCAAGGCAAAAATAAAAATTTCAAATATTTCAATAAATAGACTATCGAGGAATGCGAATACCAGTGAAGTTTTCTACCGTATAGGATCGTTTAAGTTTGTAATCTATGAGGTGATGAAATTCCATGTTTTTTTGCAATTATTTCTTGGTTTTCATTTATACCCTATGTGTTGTCATCTTCCCAATGGAGCATATATGATCCACCCCAAAACCCAAATTTATCGAATGGATAATTAAAGTAGCCTTAAATTATGCTTCTTTTGTTCTAGAACTTTAATTGTAAATCAATATTTCTATTTTTAAAACGTGAAAAACCTCGTGGGAATGAAAGGGTTAAAAGCTGAAATGTATGGAAATCGGTTAATCAGTTTTTCAGCACTCAGTCCAAATAGTTATTCAGCAGAAGAAGTCAATTCATTGTTCACTGTTTGTTTTTGTAGACCTTCAAAGCCCCCCAGCAGAGGTAGCACTTTGAAAGCCACTACAATGTTAGTCAATATGTTCCTAAGAGCAAGTTCACTGGTGTTGGGAAAAAGTGGTAGAAATTTTGACACTTACGGCACATTTTGAAAATTTTGCCATGCAAAAACATTTTCAAGATCTGTGGCCTTCTAGTTTTTTTTACAACACGTGTTGTATTTTCGCATGCTGTGATGCAAAAATAGCAATATTTCTATCACATACGGCTGAAATAGAAACAGTGTTGTGAAAAAATACAACGCCCCACGATCTTGAAAACATTTTTGCATGGTAAAATTTTCAAAATGTCAAAATTTCAACCACTTTTTCCCAACACCAGTGAACTTGCTCTAACAGGTTTGTAGTTAATTTCAATCCAACATGTAGGCTCATTATTGCATCCAAATATCTCGTACCGGTTCCACGTGCTATAAACAGTAGAAGGAAAATAAACATCCGCCAAAATTTTTAATGCTTAGCAAGCTTTGATTTGCTATCCAGTACACGAGAACTCTGGATGGTTGCTTCTAATGCCCGACCCATGGTGATGATGAAAATAACCCCGAGAAAGGAATTGAAAATTGCTTGACAAAATAGGTGCCATGCCTTTTGGTTCGGGGGAATAAAAGCAAATGTTGTATGGGAGCCCCCTCTCCCTTAAGGTTTATAACTATTATAAAAACCATCTCCGGGCCCGAAAACCCTCAGACGCCAAGTTTCACGATGATCGATCGGTTCAGTAGTTTCCGAGTGTATAGGGAATAGACAGACAGACACATATTCATTTTTATATAGGTATATATAGACGAAACACAGAATTCTTGACGACTATTCTCGAGGTTCGAGGTAGCTCGAACTTTTTATCAATTTGTATTTTCTGAGATTATTCTAGCAACTAAATTCGCCTTTGCGCCATCAAATAATGCTATTAGTGAACCTTTATATAAGAAATGTGACATCTGATCCCTCTTAAAATGAAATATGTGGCAACATCGCCGAAATCTTGGACAAAAAAATTCCCAGCACTGTTTTCTGGCTCAATGTTCAAGCTCTAAAGTGAACGCTCCTTCAATCCAACAAAATAACATTGAACTCGATGCCCGAAGGATCGCGATAAACGGTATGAATGACTTGAATTTCGTTAATAATCAGTTAGCATTCTAACTAGAAACATGATTCACCAAAGCATCAAAAAAAAAAATTGCACCTAATCATAAATTCATATGACCAGCTAAAAAATTATCTGTTTGAACTATAACAACAATCGCAAAACCTTCCTTGGTTGAGTTTTCAATAAGAAAGGTAAAAGCTCTGCGACAAACTGCTCGGATCGATTGGAATCGATTTTGACAGTTGTTTTGCTCGATTGGAATTTTGTGTTTCAGATGTCACTTCTCTTATATACAGGTTCACTAAATGCTATCATGTTTTGGTTGATGCTTTATTTTGGTGTTGGTTTACCATTAACTTATATCATGTTTGATATTGATTTGGGCCTCAAAGTCTGCTCGAGAAGTAAACCAGCTTTGTGTTTTTATTTTCAATAAAAATAAGATAGGCTGGGATGCTGACTCAAAGCTTGAAATTTACCGAAACCACTCGATTTAATGTCACGTATTTCCTAAGCTATTCATCAGCAGCAACCACAATAGTTTCTCAGATGATTCATTCCGAACGGTCAGTCAAATCTACAGACGCTATTCTGTCTCGTTGTAATGGATTACACGTCCAACCGCTTATCGCTCGGCAGCTGTTCAAATCCCGGACGAAGCAAACCCCGAGCACCTCAACAACCCACAACAACGGGGCTACGTGAGTCAGTAAAACACAATTAAAATTGTATTCCTTCCACCCTGAATGACCCCACCTTTTGCTGGTTGTTAAAAGACAGGCGGCCTCGTTCCTGCCATGGATACGATACGGTGTTACGGAACCCAGCCGAGGAATTAATAGAGAAAAGTCCGAGGCACACACAACACAATAATCAAGTTACGGATCAACAAGTCCTGCCCGGACTACCGACCAGCCCACGATACTCTCCGCAAACTGGAGGGGCCTAAAACAAAACCATTGGCCGCCGCCGCCGCCCCCGGTGGAGGAGAGATAAAAATCAATTACCGATTCATAACGCGTGCTGCTGGCTTGACTTGGTCGGAACGGCCCTCTCGATCCCAAGGATAGATGGATGGTTTTCCGAGGTCCTCCTTCGTCCGGGGGACGTTGAAGAAACAGGCGGCCGACCTCGGCCTGACTATTGTTGTTGCCGGTTGTGCTAAACATGGGAACGACTTGGGCTGCAGATTTTGCTGGTTGCAGAAAAAGTATCAGTTTTGTTTCTTCACCTTAGTCGGTCGACCTTAGGCCAGGCGGGCGGCTTTCATCTGAGCCGCATGTATTTACCTACCATCATCATCACTGGCCGGAGGATAGTGGGATTATGTTGTCGTTTCGGAATCGAATTATGTCTCGTTGAGGTGCGGTTTAACACATTGATCTGAAAATGGTTGTAACAGATCGTTTGGCGTGAATGGCCAACATGATTGATCGATTCTTCATTCAAATCAGTTAGGTTGAGTGAATGTGTTAAAAGCGATCGATTCATTTCTTTGAAAACTAACGAGCAGTTGAGACCCAAATCGTTTTGATTCTATTCTTTTGCATATGATAAATATAACCGTATGTTGTACACCGGATAAGAACTAAATGACTTTTTTAAAAGTCAGTATTTTAATTTAATTAATTCCACCCTACCCTAGCAGATTTTAAAGCCAAAAACGATAGAAAACAGTTACCAAAATGAGCTATCAAGGCCATACTTTAGTGTTGCATTTATCCCAATGGAAAAAAAATTATTAGTTTTATTGAAGCATCAATATATCGAAACGGGTGATACGGTCAAAGTTTGGTCAAGGGAAAACGCGTTTAAATCGGTGAAATAGTTTATTTAAAAAATCAAATTAAATTTCTTTTTCTAGTTTAATTAGTATAAAATTCAGGAAACAAATTCAGTTGGGCTTCCGCTTTTCCAAATCCGAATTTTCGGGCCTTACGCTTAACCCCTGGTATCAGATTTTGAACAGACACCTTGTCCACCTTGTCTTTGCCGCAGAAAGCCAGTATGCCTTGAACTACTGCTCGTCCTTAGCAGTTTTTTTGGTCTTCTTTAGGTTCCGCTTGACAATAGCCCAGTATTTCTCAATTAGATGGAGCTCTGGCGTGTTGGGAGGGTTCTTGTCCTTGGGAATCACCTGCACGTTGTTGGCGGAGTCATGCAGTGGTCCTTTTTACCGTAATGGCAAGATGCCAAATCCAACCAAAACAGTACGGAACAACCGTGTTTCTTCAGGAAAGGCAGAAATCGTTTATTCAAACACCCTTTCACGCAAATTTCTTGGTTGACAGTCCCGGAAGCTATGAAAATGCTGCTTTTCAAGCTTTTCGTCGTCCATTACCAAACAAATTCACAAGTGTCCAGTGCCTTCTATTTTCAGTTTGGTAACACCCTCTTGTGGAAGTAATAGCCTTTCAGAAATAGATTTTTTTTTTCCTTAACATAACGTTTATTAGGCATTTAACTTAAATATCTAAGTAATAATGTGCCGAGGGTCAATTCAATTATTGGGAACGGGATTATTGGAGGAAATAGGAAGAGGAAGGAAGTGAGAAGGAAGGGTTATTTGGGTGTCTCTGGTGGCCGCCGCGCCTGCTGCATGCTGCGCGTCACGACTGATCGAGAAGAGTTTGTAACCATATCTTCGCGAACAACTTCTAGTGACGAAGTTGCAGGAAGAGAGGTTGGAAGAGGGGTCCTTTTTCTAGGCGGTGAATCTGAATCCAAACTGGTGATATCAGTCTGGATAGATTGTTGCGGTGCTGTTGGAGTGTGCGGTTTTTCAAGTATTCTTTTCTGGTTCTGGCTCGTCTGTTGGATTGGTTCTTCGTTTTTATTAACTTGCTGCTGATGTGTTGTACTCTTTTGTGTTTGGTTGATTTTAACTGCATCCGCGTAGCTCGTTTTGTTGCTGCTCGTGTGTATCATTCGTCGGGCTTCGTAGATCGTGATGTTTTTATCGGTGCTGAGTTTAAGAGCTGTCGATTCTGCTGTCCATATGGGACACTTTCTATCCAAAGGGGAATGACCTGTTGTTTTGCAATTCCCACAAAAGGGTTCGACTTGGCAGTTTGCGCTTTCATGTGTTCGAGAACAATTTTTGCATGCCAACAAATTTTTGCAACGGCTTTTAGGGTGGCCGTATTGCAAGCATTGTCGACATAATAAAGGCTGCGAATAATAAATTCGTGTGCGAACGCGTAGGAGTCCGAAATTGATAAATTCCGGGATAATGGTGCTGTTGATCGTAAGAATCAACGTTGAGGTACCTATGATTCCAGTAGTGGTTTTTTTTTGTAATGCGGCGGACATCAATAACTTTTTGAGGCGAGAGTTCTTCCAACAAGACTTTATCATCCATTCCATCCACTTCTCGGCAGGTGACGACTAGTTTCCGTTGATTTAAGCTTGGATGACGACCAATCATGATCGGTGTACCGTCTAATAGGGTGGTCAATGTTGTCAGCAATCTTCCTTGGTTTTTGTTCCTGATCTTAAGCACGTACCAGTTCCGGGATTTTTCGAAGAAAGCTCCTTCAATTTTACCCGCAAAGTTCTCGATGGAACGTCCAATCAAGAATTGGTTTTTTGGCAGTTGTTTTCCTTTAGCACCTTGAAGCGTCAAATAATATAAACGACCGTGTAAACTTTGGGGATCCATCCATTCCGGAATTGTCCGGTTAGGATGGTCACCCGGTGATGGGCTCATCACCACGCGCTCTACAACACCTTATCGATGGAAAAAAAATCGTTGCCTTTTGAACGATGATCGAGAGTAAAATACGTCCGATACCGACGAAGGCTAGAAGCAAACTGAAGAAATAGATATTTAATTAAAAAAAAATCTACCTGTTACTTCAATCACGTAAGCCGTACAAATGTCGTTTTCAAGGAACAAATGTTCAAAAATATGTTAGGTAGCCGAAAGGCTTTAAAATTTCTCATTATATCTAGTTGGAAGTCAAAACTAATATCGCATGTCGACAGTTATTCCTGTTTAACCCAATATGTGTAACTTTTCTTATATTGACACATGCGACAAGTTCATTTTAGCTTTAGAATGGTTAAATATGTATGGTTTAGAAGAGTTGAATTTCTCATTTCATTTTCTGATGTTTCGTTATCATACGCCAGTCCTGATTCTGGAATTCACTACATTAATTTCATGCAATCACATGTGCTTTCGTAAATATCGCTTAAACTAAAAATAATGTTTAAAATTACTTGTTACTGTACAGATAGCCAAAGGGCTTTAAAATCATTTCTCACGTCCTGTTTATAGATATATCGCAAGGTAATGAAAAAAACCTTGCTGTAACATAGGATTGCTATGTATCAAAATTCACCTGCTCATGCAGTCTTCAAAGCTGCATTTTAAATTTCACTTTAAAGAAACTCATAGTAGTTATTTGACTAGAGCACTAATACTGGTCTGTAAAAAGAACTTTGTATAATGAATCTTCTGTTTGGTTTAACTATGATTCCGAGATAATAGGTACTACCTATATTTTCCTTCCACCTAGTGTGTGATTGCTCTTTTTTTTATCTGACTACATTTCATTTGTATGTCTGAATTTAAGTAAGAAAGTTATAAAGAAAAAAATCATTTCAAATGTGATTTTAAGAAGCGCAAATGCTTGAAATCCCTATGTGGATAGGCTAAATGCCAACTTAAATCAGATCATTTTTTAAGCCCTTACTGTTGCATCCTGGTCAGAGCATGTTCTGATCATTGTAAAATCAAATCTCCTCAAATAATTTATGATTCTTAAGATTCTTTCCAACTTATATGTAACTGTCTCTCGTTCGCTTTACAACTTTTCTGTACTCTGCCTATCATGTATGTAATAATTGAATAAAATTCTAAGTATTTAAAGTAACATTATGTCATACTTTACCCATATGAGCTTTAATGCTTAAAAATCCCTATGTGGATAGGCTTTATGCCATATTTTGTCAAGAATACCCATGTGGATAGGCTACATGCCATGTTTAATACATTCAATTTATTTTCTTATCCTTTTATAGGTTTTCAGATTTCTCAGGTATATGATGAAATCTGCAAAAAAGGCTAGGCACAATTTTCCCGTTTGTTTGGTTAACGTGCCGCTTTTAAGCCTAACCCTTTTCTGATACCTGATACCTGATGAAGGAAAACAAAGATTAATGATAATATTATAAAATAATTCGTTAATTAGAATTTCACTTTGCAACACCGACGCCGTCGTTGTTGAAAATGCAAACACTCTCTCCACTTGCAAGGAAAAATAACTAGCAAAAATAACAACAACTCCAAATTTGAAGGATCGATTGCAGATTTTCCAGCAATCTGGCACAAGTTCTGGAACAATCAGCAAACTTAATCATGTTAGCTGGTTTCCAGCAAAAAAATTGGGTTGCTGAACGTTTCCTGCAATTTTTTTTGCTGGAAATCGAAAGAAGATATTAGTACCCACACACTACACATCTACTACAGACTCCTGTACCTTAGTCGGTGATGCGTTCGCCTAGATAGCAGGAGATTTCGGGATCCAATCCTGTACAGTGCAGTTAGGAATTTTATCGACATCTTCCAAATAAAACGTTTTTTCGAGTCAGGGTAGACGTCTATTGAAAAACGGACATTTTTGACCGAGTAAACTGAAAATCATTTTTTATGTGAAATTGGGCGCTGAATCTGAAAACGAAAATCAAAAGAATCTCAGTAGAACAGTTTTTGAGTTATGCTTCATACATAAATACAAAACAGTAATTTGAAATTTCTTTTTTGAATGTTAAAGATTGATTAATTTTCTATCGATCGTCTGAACTTCATGTTTGCGTATGATGAACAGTATTGTTGATATTAATGAATTATGATAAAAATAAACATAAAAAAGCATTTTTGGAGAAAATATTGTTTCAGTGCAGGTTTTGGGCTCGATGGTAATATTTAAAAAATCTGTTTTTCTATTGGCCTTGAATGTCAACTGAAAACAAAGATTGCATGTTTACTTCACCATCACAGTAATTTTTGCATTTTTTTAATAATTTAACATGGTCAATCTCACTCGCTCTCACTCATTGCGTGTTATACACAATTTGCGACCAACATACAATCTTTTAACCGCAACTTTTTTGTTTTAAGTTCAATCGTGTTGCAGTCTTCGGGTTGTATATTGGTCTCAACTTAGGCTTTAAGAAAACAATCGGCTAATGAAGAAAAAAGTTATTAATGAAAAACCAGTATTTCTTTTTCCTCTCGAGAATCCTATTCACATTTGAGACTCATGAAAACACACACCACCCCCCCAACCCCCCCATTATCAGATCTTTCTGAAATTCGGCACATGACCTTCTGGTTAGCTACTTTACCATGTTTAATTCTTCCAATACTGTGTCTAGCGCACTGCGGTTCGTTTAATTATTAAAAAAAAATGCGGAAATTACCGTTATGGTTAAATAACCATAAGTTCTAGAGTTTGTTTTGATTAGGTCTTATGAACCATTATAAACAAAATTGAGTTTTAGACCGCAAACGATTGTAAAAAATGTATTCTATGTTTAATAAAAATATGGATTCATTTAGACAATAATTAACTTCAACAAAAGTATTTGAATTTTAGACGTATAATGACTTTCTCATTTTTGAGTGCAATTTGGTTTTAACGACCTTTTGCGTTGCGTTAAATTGCCGTGCATGCAAAAGGACCTAAACAACAGTTTGGCTGATATGGTTTTTCGGTCCTTTTGCATTTTCGAAAGAAGTGCATGAAATTTTGTGAAAAAATGGGAAGAAATCAGATAAAAATCGGTTGTGAGAGTGTGTGAGCTTGTGAGCTGGCTTAGAAGAACGAGTGGCTTAAAATTTTGCTGGGTAAGTGAGGTATGTGTTAATATTTATTAGCCGTTAGATTGATACATATATTTTTGACTCCAACAGATAGTTCCTAAACAATTGATTTGCCCTGGAAACGTTTACGCTGTACTTGCTGGATCAACTGAGACGCAGGTGGTTGCAAATAGTGTCATGTTTCATAAAAACATTTCGCTGAGGACAGTCCGGCGCAGCACCGATTCAAGGACCTATTGAGCAGGTACTTCTAAAAGGTATTTGTGTTTCCGATTGTTCTAATCTTTAATATTTACACACAATTAAAATTGAATAGCGAAATTTTGGGCAAATTCAATCATTTAACAAGATTGAATTCAAAAGTTAGCAAAACGACGTTTGCGCCAAACCATCAATGCAAAAGGTTGTAAGTACATGTTGACCTGTAAGGATGAAATTTATGCCCATATCGAATACACAGGCATATTCTTTATCTATTTTACGATTGGAAACCAAGTTTTCAGACAAATCTGAGCAATAGTTATAATACTAGAATTAAAAAGGTCTTTGGAAACTTTCCTCACGATTTCCTCGAAACTCGTTAAGTGGCTCATACGACCTAATCAAAACAAACTCTAGAGTTCTTCATTTTTCAACCGATTGTGAGAATTAACCACTTGAAATCTTTGTTTTGAAATTGACATTCCGATTTTTATATGTTGCTATCAAGTCTTGAACTTGCCCTGAAACAAAATTTTTTCTAAGGATTGCGTTTTTTTGTGGTTTTAATTTATTAAAAATCATTATTTTTAAAAGTCATAGTGTCTAGTAGTTAATTTTAGTTATTAAAAGTCATTAATATCAACAATACTGTTGATCATACGCATGTAGTCCGAAATATTTGAATCAAAACACTTACTTTTTTTATTTTCCCAAATTTTCAATTGGGAATTTCAAACAGTTCTTACTGCCGAGGTTATGAAAAAATTGTATTATTCGAAGAGATAGCAGTATTTGTATGTTATACTGACAAATCACAAAAAAAAACATGATAAAACAATCCATTTCAAAAAGAGTTGAATTTATTGACGCGTACATTTTCTTTACAGCCATAATTTGAAATTTTTGCGCATTTGATTTGTGTACGAAGCATTTAAGCATATGACCAAAATTGTGTGCATATTGATTACTGTTTGCGTACTGAGAGCTCTTGTGAGATGATTAACAGTAGATTGATTGGAATTTGTGACCAAGGAAAATCAGTCTTATTAAAACTGCGGGAATGTGTTTGCGTATTTTCACGGTATCGGGAGGGAAAGTGGTTTTCAATTGTATTCGCGCAACGTGTTTATGTGCAGCGGTATTGGACGCGTTCAGGATAAAATAAACATTAGGATGTAAATGTGTTGAAATGGTTATTTTTACTGTAGGCTGAGTTTGTGAATTGAGAAATCCTTTTTAAAAAAATTTTGCTGAAAACGCTTTTTTATTTATCTTTTTTTGAATAATTTGTATTGAAAGTAGAAAGATCAGTTGTGTTTAAAAAAAGTCGATCGCGTCACTGTGGCTATCAGGAGTTTTAAAATAGGTGTTTTAGTAGTTGATTATCGACTACTATTATTCAGTAACCAGATAATATATTCTGTAGCAAAATTTGAATTAAAAAGAAGGGTTGCAAAATGCTCTAAAAATCGTGGTTGATATCTATAAACATATTATTATTTCATAATTCAACTCAATTCCAATTCGAACTCAACTGAATTATACTCATAATGTTATAACCTTACGCACTCGAAAAAAAGCGTTACGGTTTATTGTTTTGTTTTAGTGTAAATATTTTACGAGGTACCCTGTAAAAATCTTCAAAAAAGCTATACATACATTCTGAAATGCTTTATTTTAGCATTTCAATATCTTCAACAAGTGCGATTATCTCAACATTAATTCGATTCAAAAACCCTTTCGGATTTCGATGAAAACATTTTTGATTGGTTCAAGGTTATAATATTGAACTAGAGTGCTACCTTCTAATAATTTTCAACTTTTCTGCAGTCAAGTATTATGATTTCAAGTAGGTTCAAACTACGTAATATTCTGATTTAGTCTGAACTGTAGTTAACATTTTTAAACATTTTATATTTTTCTTATCATTCCATATTATTTTCAATGGGGTTTGCTTAAGCTTTTAATGTTATTATTATCTTCTATTTAAACTATTTTTTATAGATTACCAGTAAGTTCGGTTTTATTGTTATATTTCATATTTGGTATATTTTATTACATTTCAAATTTTTATGTTTCATATTATGTTACTATATGCTTATTCCATTGTATTTTATATTTACCAGAGGGAATGCATCTGGGGATAACCCTAGGAAATTATTGCAAGCGGAGTGGATTGCCAACCATTGTAGGTTTTTGAGGGTTGGATGCTTTCTCTCGACGAACCATCGGCCGTGGAAGCCCTAGAAGTCAATTCGAAGGCCAAGCCACACAGACATAGGCTGGACCTTGCTACCGATGGGGGAACCATACATACATACATACATACATAAAATTCAGGAAACAAATTCAGTTAGGCTTCCGCTTTTCCAAATCCGAATTTTCGGGCCTTACGCTTAACCCCTGGCATCAGATTTTGTACAGACACCTTGTTCACCTTGTCTTCGCCGCAGAAAGCCAGTTTGCCTTGAACTGTTGCTCGTCCTTAGCAGTTTATTTGGTCTTCTTTAGGTTCCGCTTGACAATAGCCCAGTATTTCTCAATTGGGCGGAGCTCTGGCGTGTTGCGAGGGTTCTTTTCCTTGAGAACCACCTGCACGTTGTTGGCGGCGTACCACTCCATGGCCTTTTTATCGTAATGGCAAGATGCCAAATCCGGCCAAAACAGTACGGAACAACCGTGTTTTTTTAGGGAAGGCAGCAGACGTTTATTCAAACGCTCTTTCACGTAAATTTCTTGGTTGACAGTCCTGGAAGCTATGAAAATGCTGCTTTTCAAGCTTTTCGTCGTCCATTACCACGCAGTCAAACTTCGTCAGCTTCGTCGTGTACAGCCTCCGGGATCGCGCTTTGGCCGTCGTATTTTGTTTATCATCGCGATTTGGAGTCACTACCTTCTTGTAAATTGATAGTCCGGCTCGTTTTTTGGCTCGATGCACGGTTGCAGACGATACACCAAGCTTATTTGCGGCATCTCGGAGAGAAAGGTTAGGGTTTCGCTTGAAACTACCGGCAACTCTCTTTGTCGTCTCAGCGGCTTCCAGTTTTCGATTTCCCCCCAATCCAGACTTCCTGGCTGTCGACATACGTTCCCCAAACACTTTAATTACATTTGAAACGGTTTATTTGGCAACTTTTAGCGATTTTGCTAGCTTTACGTGCGAGTAGATCGGATTTTCGCGATGAGCAAGCAAAATTTTGATTCTTCCTTGGACGGCATTTTGACAACTGAAGAGTGAATTCCAAAATCAAAATAGGAGCAACATTCTACACACACACCTTCAAAATGAGGGGTGTTCAGGTTTTTCAAATGCAAAATTGAAAGAAATACGTCAAGTTGATATTGACCAAATTTTGACCGTATCACCCTTTATGCAATTCAACTTTAACCCGATTCAACCAAAGGCGCACCTACTAAAAATTCGGCACCAAACATTAAATGCGGCATAATGAGTGTTTTATCCAATTTTAGTTTTACTATCACGGGTAAGAAATATGAAGTAATTTTAAACACACACTATGTTTTTATAAATTTTTGAACATTGAGAATTTACGAATGATGTCCATTGTTGTTCTGAATCACTACACCAAGTTTAGTCAGGCTTTCTACGTATTGGATGACTTCATTACCAACGCTCGACTGAAATATTGTACAATGCGGAGAAAAACATAGCCAGTTATATCGCTGTTGATGGGCAATCGATTCGTTTGAGACCAACTACGAACATTTTTAAAGTCGGTATTCATGATATCTATTATATTTCCTGGTAAAATTAGAGGCGTGGTTGAGTTTTGGAGAGTAAATTGAAAAAAGTGCCCTAATTTTTAAATTTGAATGTTTCATAAGCAATTGAAACAGTGTGCTTCATTCTATCGATGTCGTTGTAGGGTAGGTGTACCCTCCTCCGTCGTATCCCTCTGATTCGTCGCAATTCAAGAATGCATGTTTTAGAGCCGAAAAATCACTTTCCACTTTAATTGGCTACTTCACATGATAAACTTAAGCTTGTGAATTTATTTTCTATCACAAATTTGTCACTTTTAAAACTATTTCTTAATTAATTTGATAATGAAATCGCGAAGTGAATTGAATTATTGACGCACTCCGCCATATTGTAAAACGAACTTAGTGATCCCCCCAACGTGTTTCATTGTTTTAGCGCTTCCTGTCAATGCATATAACGATCAAAATCATAAAATTCGACAGAAAAGTGTTGAAATAAAATTAGAAAAATGATTTCAAACTAATCTGAACTATATAAATTTGTCAATATTCGATTGAAATCGAATCGCTCGGGCCCCATCATTCGTCGTAATTTTGCGACAGGAATAGGAAACCGTTTTGCAAGAATTGGAATTAGACCGGTTCATTTTTACTATTTTTTGCTGAACACAGTCGGACTCATAGAGAATGAACATAATGGATTTCCAAGTAATCACAACACAATACAGTAATTTTGTTTATTTTGAAGCTACGAACTTGATGCGCTGGGAGATAAGTGCAAAAAGCCTATTTATATTAATAAATTACTTGAATGTATTCAGCATTGCTTATAATGCATGGTTTCAAATGAACAAAGAATTGATGGATTTTTTAGCTTAGTGGTTGGTGTTTTACAAATTATTACTAACAGTATCGTGCATAATTAAATAGACGTTTGGGTGCACGCAAGAATATCTCCAACTTTCACATTTCTAACGTTCAACTCCAATGACATTGTTTCTTCAAAATTATTTCATATATTAAGATTTGATTATTTTTGGTTCTATTATCTGATGACACTAAACCTTTCCCAAGTGTTTGAAACATGAGATACATCAATTATTTGAAAATTAGACTTTTAAAACTTCTTGCATTCAAACTGCAATATCTCACATACGACCAAACGCTTTGCTCTACAGAATGGTCACTGAGAGATCCTTGAAAACTAAAACTAAAATTTCTCCAGTTTTCAGAAATTCTCTAAATGGGGATCAACTCGAGGAAACAATTTCAATTCCTGGACCGAAAACCTCGATTTTTATTGAATCTTTACGATGCATGGAAAAACGATGCAAAATATTCCCGTTGATGGTCAAAATGACAAGAGAATTTGGATGAATCATTTAAACTTTGAAATAAGAGTTCATGAGTCTCTGGTTTGGATCTCAATACAAGTTTGGATAAAAAATCGGTAGATATGATTTTTTGTACATATATTCGTTCAAAATTCAACAAAATCAAACCCGCTTATATACTGATTTCTTCCATATAAGTTTTAATACTTGACTCATGTTTGCTGCATTTTTATAAATTCTCAGTGAATTTTCAACAAAAGATGTTTTGTCGTTTTTGACATATTACAATTTGAATGAAAAAAGTCGAAAAGTTTAATTTCAGTTGGATTACTCTACGTCATTTCCCAAAAATTTGAACCCAAACAACAAAATGTAAGAATAGCGAAACGTCAATTTCCGAAATAAAATATTATTGCAAAAACTTTTATCGCTCGTAAAAAAACACAAATAGATGAGCTGAACCAGTCTAATGCACATTACACGCATCAACGTGGCGTTTCTTTGCAGAGGTGCCAGGTGGTTTTGTCAAAAATCAGGACAGCGCGATGATAAAAATCAGGATTTTTCAGGACGCTCCTGAATTGATGAAAATACATGCAGCTCTGCTTAGATTGCATAACTAAAGGCGAATATATGTGCTGAAAACGCCTCAAATTATGCAACTGAAGCGAGAAAAAACTTGGCTGGCCTGCAGTTAATATTGAAAAACACCATCTAAATATCATTTGAACCAAAGATCATCATTGGTTAAACTATTTTATTAAAGATTTTTTTGATGTTCTCATCATTTGACAATAAATTGAGTAATAATTTAGAATTTTTTAAAAATCAGGACAAATCAGGACATTTTAAGGACCATTTTTGAAAAATCAGGACGGCCTCTTAAAAATCAGGACAAATCCTGATAAATCAGGACACCTGACACCCCTGTTGCTTTGTGTCGATATCCTTCGCCAGGGTTCCCACATCCATAAGAATACACATGTTGACAAAACGCAAGTGTGATTCTGCCTCTCCTCAAATGTCTTACTATTCAGTCTCATTGCGTAGAAAAACATATAGTACTATTAAAAATGTTGATGTTCTTTAAATATGTGCAGTTACTGTGTAAATTTGTGCCATGTAATTTATGAAAAATGTCTGTTTGAATGTTATAAAATCTTATTTTACAGACAAATCCTGGATCATGGCAGCCCAGTCCGTTGGAGAGTGTGTTGGTACAAAATACATTTGCAGGGTGGATTCAATTTGTAAGGTCTAATATTGTGCTGCCTGCAATTGCCTTAGCCAAGCAATGGTACCTAGCTACAAAAACGCTACCTTGGGATTTCTTGACAAGTCCATTTTATTGCGACTTAGATCTTTCTCGAACTTTGCAGTTATCCTGCACGGTTGATCCGTGCGAAGTAAATAATCGCATTTATATGAACCGCAACCGCAAAATTTCAAATCTATCCCTCATGAGGGAGGAATAGTTTGAGACAATTTCGGTAGAATTGAATAGAAGGTATAATACTTTGCTGCCTGCAGATGCATTAGCCAAGCAATGGTAGACCTGTTTAGAATAAAGCTATCCTAGTTTCATAGCTTATTGCGACTGGTTACTCGAGAGAACTTCTGCTGTTATCCTGCGCGGTTGATCCGTTCGATGTAAGCTGATGCTAATTGCATGAACCGCAACCGCAAAATTTTAAATGTATTTCTGAAGAGGGTGGAATAAATTGAGACAATTCCGGTCTCCTTGTAGGACGGAATTAGGGACCTGGTACGACAATGGAGGAACTTGAATGAGAAAAATAAATCATAAATTGACTCAAAAGTACGTCATGGATTGATCTATTTCCTACATAGTTTCATAAAACAGTATTCGAAATATAGTTCAATGAATGAATATCAGTTTCAAATCAACATGGAAGGCAATTCTATTGAATTGATGAAAACAGCTTCCTTAAGCCGTTGTCTTAGGTACATTTACCCTACTATTAGAATATTCATGAATATGTAACAGCAAGTTTAGAACCTTAGTTTAGATATTTAAGTGGTCCTAAAGTCTATTTCACATAAAATCTGGTCGCATTTTTTCATTTACTGCAGCGCCCCTAGTTGTCACATCGCGAATCTATTGACAGTATTTTGATCCAGATGGTTTGTTTACTTAGTGGTGGAAATTTCATCAAGATTGAAGCAGTCAGTTAAAAGTTATCGAGGATGGAACGCGAAAGGCGAGAGAAAATTTTGCACACTCACGTACATAGAGAAACCGACGTGGTCAGGGGTAAAGATCGCGAAATTCCTGAAATATCCAAAATCGACTGTAAATTCGGTGTTGCAACGTTACCGGGAGACCCTTACGGTGGATCGAGCAAAACAAACCAGGCGTAAAAGTGGAACCAAAGTACAGCTCGACGAATTTGTTTGCGGGAAGGCTTGCGGTCGTATCATGCAAGCAAACACCCCAACAGGACGCTGAAACAAAACCTGGTTGCCAAAACCAGGGCAAGGAAGTTGTACGAGCAAGTGTTGACCAAGTACAACGGATGCATTTTGATGGACGACGAAACTTACGTCAAAATGGATTTTGGACAAATACCCGGTAACAAATTTTACTTTGCGAAGTTGATGATTTGGCAAGGGATCTGTAGTTGTGGGAAGAAGACTAAGATTTTCATCACTGGGGACACAATGAATGTAAATGTTTACAAAGAAGAATGTCTCCAGAAGAGGGTTTTGCCATTCATTCGGTCCATAAAGGTCCGGTGAAGTTCTGGCCCGACCTGGCAAGCTGCCACAACAGCCGGGATGTCGTTAAGTGGTATAAGGAGAACAAAATCGATTTTGTTGGAAAAAGTATCAATCCACCAAACTGTCCGGATTTTCGTCCCATCGAGAAATTTTGGGCAATAGTAAAGGGCAAATTGAAGAAATTTGGCAAAACCATGAAAAAACCCGCTCAAATGGAAAAGTGGTGGTACAAGATGGCGAATGAGGTTACCAGCAGTACTGTGCAGAAAATGATGGGTGGTATCATAAAAAAAGTTCGAAAATTCATCCCAAAAGCTGGCGAATGATTTTTATGTATTTTTTTCCTTAAAGTGCAATAAAAACCCTACAAAATGACATTTTTATTTTTGTTGTACGTTATTTCTTTGCGGAGAAATGATTTATTTAACCGGCCAGATTCTATGTGAAACATACTTTAAATTCGTCCCTTTGGAACAAAACAGGACTTATTTTCAACATGGGTCAAATTACTTCAAACATTTTTTAGTTGTTAAAATCATCACAGCTATGTAGAAAACCACTTCAAAGTTAACTTTAAATATTAAATTTCCTCCTGATAAGGGCTTTTTTCAGCTCAAATGCAATAAATACAAAACCTTATTTTAAACATTCTATCTCATATTATAATATTTATATCAAAAGTTACCTTGATCCAATTTTTTCTAGATTAACTTGATTTTTGGAAGAAATATTGAAAAATAGTTGCAAGGTGGTTCAAATTAAGTCTGTTACCCTATAGCCGCATGTGAAACACCGGTAAGAAATAAATGGCTTTTTATGAGTCAGTATAATTTAACTAAATTTTCATAAAATTCTTTCATGCCTTATGTTCAAAGCGTATTACTCACAAAATGCATCGATGAGATGTTTTGTTGAAAAATTTTGGTCAAACGTCCGTAGGCACATTTTCCCCGATAAGCGCATTTGAGAACACGATTTTTTTCAAATACGAATGTAGATATAACGTGCACAAAATCTTATTCGCAACTGGCTTTTTACCAATGTTCGTAAAAGTGAATTTTTCTAATTGGCATAAAGTTGTGACAACTCTTGTTAGATATATTTATGACTCGTGCTGAAAAAATCCACTTTTGTCACAGTTTGATAAAAATAAAACCATTTTTAAGAAAAAGTTATCATCAAAGTTGAACAAGTCTCATTTTCTTTTCTTTGGGCACACCACACACTACACACATGACGGGAAAATAAGTAAAAAAGGAAGCAAAATATTTCGGGGTTATCGGGTAATTTTCTTCCAAGCCAAACGTCCTACCGAGACACATTATAGTCAGGGTCAGGAGGTTTGTTTTTTCCGAAACAAACGAACGTGGAATGTGTAAGGAACCAGAAGAGTTGAGGGAACGAAATAAACTCTCCGTAAGTACTCCGGCCCCGGATCGCGACCACCGTAAACAAACCGAAAACACATTGTTTATGATGAAGACCATAATGATTGAAGTAAATAACAGAGTTTGGTGTCCGTGAACGAACTCGCCAACTAGCAGCAGTTTGGTTTGGAGTTAATTCGAGATGGGCTTTTAAGAAGAACCGCGAAGAGAGCGAAAATCCAAAAGAAGTGGTTGACCAACAGCGCAGACAGAAGAAGCTAAATATACTTTAGGTTCTGGAAGGATTTAACGGTTTACTGCGAACGGCAGCTTGACTCTTCTCCGACGAAGGGCTCTCGAACCGGGAGGGGTGGCCTGGGAGAAGCTCTTTCATAGCAAAATGTGATCTCCGTCCGACTCGAAATGATTCGAACCGGGCCGTTTGGCTGTTCTGATACCCGGCAGCGAGATAATGAATCACGATTTGGCGTACCCGGTTTTCGGTTCATGAAGTTGGTTCGTGTGCTCATCTGGGCCGCCGTGTGATACTATTTAAGTCGCGGCCGAGATCTTTGAAGGGGAAGGCTTGCCTTTTGTGGACGTTTAGGTGTTTCTCAGCTCGGCAGAGTCAAGTGATTTGGAAAACAAACCATTGCGAAAAAAGTTGACTGAGTTAACTAAAAATTCACAATGTTACTTAACATGGGATGGGTTTTTTTCAACGGTTGAGAATCGCTGGCCCAGCTCTGTGAACCCGACGAAATATGGCCAGGAACTGATTAAGCATCGGACGGCAATGCGCGTGTGGTTGGAATCAGAGGGAGGATCTTGGTTATGCTGTTTACAGTCCGTCCGGCTGGATTATCGACGTCATCTTCCATATTCTGCTGTCAGTTGGTAGGGGAGGGGGTTTGTCGAAAGAAAATCGATGCGGGCGGGTCCTCCAGCTTCATGTGTGACGTTGACATGTAGTAATGGAAAATTGTTCATCGGCCTCCAGTGCTCAGTGTCCGTTCGCTTGGCTCGGCGGCTCTGCTCGACTCTCGGATCGGATCGGTCCTAATTGAATTTTGCTCTTGTTTTATGACAGCACTTTTCAATTAGTTTGCGAGCGAGATTCGATTGGAATTGATTTCTCGACGAAACAGTAGTAATTGATGCGTGAGCATGGCGCTGTGAGTCAAATAGAAGTGTCACGGCATCATCTCAGCGCTCTTCAGGGTGAATGAACCGTTTTACGATAATAACTCTACCGATTAATTATAATTTTTTGCTTGTAACTGGTCTTAAGTCGTGTATCAAAAGAACAGACATATTAGGTGTCTTCAAAAATTTGTTAGACTATGCTCGAAATGAACACGCAGTTCCAGTTTATTTTAGCTGACAACGAGATACAATTTTGGAAAGCTTTGAAAAATCACTCATGAGCATGAGATCATACGAATGAGGCATTTCCATAAATAAGCCACTAACCATGCAGATGTCAATCGATAATATTCTCACGGATCTAAAAACAACTTAAATTAAAAAACGATTTCAATGCTCCCTTTTGAACAACAAACACTTTCTGAAGAAATGTGTAACAACAATAAATCAAAGATAATACGACAAAGAAAAACATGACAAAATTGAGAAAAATAAGAAATGACAAAAACTGACCAAAATGTCAAAAAATTCAAAAAAGACCAAAATTACAATAATGACAAAAATGACAAAAATAAAAAAAATATCAAAAAAAAGACAAAAAATAACAAAAATTACAAAAATTAAGAAAATGACAAAAATGACAAAAACGACAAAAATGACGAAAATGACAAAAGTGACAAAAATGACAAAAATTACAAAAATGATAAAAATGAAAAATAAACAAAATTGACAAAGAATGTCAAAAATGACAGAAATGACAAACATGACAAAAATGACAAAAATGACAAAAACAACAAAAAAGGCAAAATAGCCAAAATAGACAAGAATGACAAAAATGACAAAAAACATTGACAAAAATGAAACAAATGACAAAAATAACAAAAGTCAAAAACAATTACAAAAATGACAAAAACGACACAAATGACAAAAATGACAAAGATGACAAAAACGACACAAATGACAAAAATTACATAAATAACAAAGATGACAAAAATGACAAAAATGACAAAAATGACAAAACTGACAAAAATGACAAAAGTGACTAAAATGACAAAAATGACAAAAATGACAACATTGACAAAATTGACAAAATTGGCAAAATTGACAAAATTGACAAAATTGACTAAGATATCAAAAAATTTAAAAAATGACAAAAATAAAAAAAAAATATCAAAAATGACAAAAATTACAAAAAAAATTTAATAAACAAATATAAATGCCGAGAATCAATTCTTGATTCTTGAATAAGCGGATAGAGCTTAAGTTTTGTTTGCAAATATATGCAAAATATATTTTTTACTCGGAAAAGAATATCTTTATGCTTCTATTTTTTTCTGTTCTTAATTTTCAATATTTACTAGTATAAGAAGAAACTTAGTTTTTTTGTGTAAAAATTTGGATAATTTGGGAAAAAAATCTGATTCTTATAACAATTAAGCTTTGGTCGCTTGCGTTTTGAATAATTTCATGATATTTCGAATGAAAACTTTGTTTGCCAGTACATTATTGAAGCTTTTTGCGATGAATTTGAATGAAGCACTTCCATAATTTAAGGAATTTATTGCATGTGAAAACAACCAAAAAAATTTAATTTAAAATTCTCGATACAAACTTTGCAACGGTTGTTTAAGACACGAATGCTACAAAGATGGTAAAGTGTCATTAATAAAACCTTAAAAAAAAGTCTTATGTTCATTTTGCGTTTTAAATTAAATGTTAATTTTTTTTCTGTGAACTCACTAGCGTTTTTTTTTTCAAAAAGTTTAAGTTAAATTCATTATTAATTGTAGTACAAAGAGAATTTGGATCCAAAACAACTATAAAGGCGAATTAATTCTTAAAGAAACCCTAGCGTATAAATTTTTATATATTGTCATAACCATTTATACGCTTATATATTGTTATACTTTGTTATGGTTTAAAATCAAAGATAAAATTGTTGTTTGGCCCACTAGCGGATCTGATTTCTAAAATTAAGTCCGCCTGTTGAAAATATTGAGCCATGATTTAAACTTTTATAAATTAGAAATGTATTATATTATATTGGAGAAATTATTTACCTATTAGAAATAAAATTTTACAAAGAGATAGGAAGAAAATAAAAATAGAAATTGAATGGCTTTTTCTCTAATTTTAAAACCTGCAATTTGAAATCTTTTCTGTGTTCGAATTATAGTTAGGAAAAACATTCACTAATATTTTGAATGGTTTTTTTTTTTTCAACAAACCCATCCTTTTAAAATTTTAAATTTAAAGAGACAACCCAAGAAAGAGCAAGTTTACTGGCGTTGGGAAAAAGTGGTAGAAATTTCGACACTTGTAGCACATTTTGAAAATTTTACAATGCAAAAATGAATTCAAGATCTTTTTTTCTATTTCTGCCGTATGTGAGGAAATCCAGCTATTTTTGCATCACAGGATGCGAAAATTGAACACGTGTTGAAATAAATTGAGGGCCGAACTGAATTGAGGATCTTTAAAATGTTTCTGCATGGTAATGTTTTCAATATGTGCCACAAGTGTCAAAATTTCTGCCATTCCCAAATTCCAATTCCCCAACACCAGTGTACTTGCTCTAACAAATAAAATTTTGTAGCAGGCTAGTAAACTGGGGAAACTAAGTACCGTAAAACTAACTTACTAACTAACGGGTAACTTTGATCAACATGAAATTTTTGCCACATAATCATCAATAACTAAGTCTAAAGTAAAAATACCTCAAAACTTTTTTTCTACGTTTGAAAACCTATAAGTTGAGTTCCAAATTGGGAAAAAAAACTTGGTCTGTTTTAGGAAAATTTCAAATTAAAAAAAAAAATAATTTAAAAATCTTGATGTATCTATTTTATCGTAAGCTTGAAACCCTTCCTGATGAAATCAAGCGTTTAGAAGCAAACAGATTGATTCATGTGAGAGTTCAAATTTAATCCTCAGTAAATGTATAGTTTTCGTGCATTTTTTGTTGTAGTTTGAGGTAAATTTTTGATATTTTAAAACAGAGACATTTTCCAAGCGTAAGCCAGTCTTGAACAGAAGTCTAGAAACCCTATCAAATCGTAAAGTTTGAAGGAAATAAAAGGGGAGTAGTACGTGGGCCTAGGAAATTGAATGGTAGTTGAATTGGTAGTTAAAATTTTATAAGTAGGGGAGAGTGAGGATACTTGATCCCTTGGAATACTTGATTCCGTAGCTAAATCTCTAAACTGGAATGTCCTACAACGATCAAATGTTCTAGAAAAATGTGCCAAATGGAGCAAAACAACAATGCTTAAAGCTCAAAAAATTTTAACAAAATAATTGTTTGAGTAATTGAACTTTGTTTGAAAATATTCACGAAATGTGACTTGAAGTTTTTTTTTCATCAATTTATAATGTCCTTACATGAAAAAATTATAACCAAAATATTTGTTCCAATATATCAATCGTTTGAGCGTAGAATGAACTTCATAATACCATATTTTCAAAGCAATGGACAATTCTCAACTTTTCCCAGGAAAAGTTTTCAAAAATGTTAGTTATGGGTTCAATTTATCCCTAGAGTTGAAAACGGTATATTTTTCTTCTGAATTGATCGTGATCATTGCTGATTACGAGATTACTTATAATTATCCTATGACTAATATTTATTAAACAATTGTCTGAAGAAACGGGCTAATATAATCAATTTTAACTTAATTATAGAAAATTGCGCCTTTAAGTATGCAATGTCTTTAGCGTTGAGACAAAGTTATACAATTTTCTTCTTTTGTCAGTTATAAATTGTGAAATGAGATGAAACATGACCAAAACAGTCAATTGAAATTCTATCTTGGGGTTTTGTTTGATTTGTTTTAAGGACTAGGGCTTCCTGAATAAAGGATCAAGTCTCCCTTAACTTCAAAAATATCGCAATTTTTTACTCCCACGAAAATGCTTCTAGTTTATCTACGGGTTCAAGTATCGTTCTAATTATTGGAGCATAGAAACTTGAAGTTACACGCTGTCAGAAAATGTAAAAGGGTGCGAGTTGCTAAATTTTTCCAAAAAAAGATGGTGAGAATATGAAAAGGGGATCACGTATCCCCACTCTCCCCTAATGTTAAGAAGTTAAGCCCCTTAATTTATGCAGCATCATTGTCCATCTTCCGATTTAAACATAGCCTTAACACATTAAGAACCGCGTTTTTGTTTTTTTTAACCGCGAAAAAATCTAAACCAAGAAATACCGAAATTCAGCATGGTAAATCTCAGAATTTACTGGATCAAAAGTTACAAATTTGGTATCTTTTCACCACCGAAAGTGTTATGATCAATTTTGTAGAGTTTTGTGATTAAGTGTAAATCGTTTGAGCTTTGTCTCTAAGAGTAGCTCATTCGCAGAAATGAAAGAACGAGAATTATCATACTTGGTCCGCAATGCGTTAATAAATAGCGTTTTTGATTATTAGCAGTGGCAATCTAGTTCTCTACGAGTTTTGCTCTAGCTGCTGTTTATTTTATTTATTTTGTTTGTTTATTAATATATTTTATTTGTTTCATTAGGTTTAAAATATCCTAAATGTTCCAAACTGCATAGATAGGTAATTGATAAACTAGCATCTGTAAATATTATGAAGGTGTTTTGTATTCTCTCAAGATCAAGAAAACTCGTTAAAACCGTCGAAATAGAGACTGATCTATGTTACCCCAAAGCATCAAAATCAAAACAGAGACGAGATTGATTTTTAAAATAAATTTTAAGTATGTAGTCTAATAAATTTCTACTACCATGTTTTACTTTCATAGGAGCCCAGAACTGGTTTAAAAAATATAAAACATCCCACATTCCGTTCAGTGAAAAGGATCAAAAAATATTTAAAAAAAAAAGTGATAAATCATACCCCGGATTATGGTACTCTAAAATACTTGGTACTACATAAGAAAATTAAGTCTTCGTACCTGTTTTTCAGTCCTTTGGAAAACTGTAAAAAAACAATCTATAGTGTTGCCAGAAAAGTTGATAGTTGATAAATGCAAATTTTTAAATTTTCTCATCAATGTTTTCATTTCCAAATGAACTCAATTTTTATAAAAATCGTTTGATGTTCATTGAAACGCGATAAACAGTTTAAGAGTAGTTGGAATCACATAAATAAACCTTCACGAACCTAAGTTTAATTGAAGTTTCGACTTAGCAACCTTTTTCGTAGTTTAGTGTCAACCGTTCCAGTTTTCAAATTTTTCTTATCGTCATAACATATTCAACGAGTTGACCGTGACTATTTAGTTGTTATGTAGGGCTTCGGCTGATAAGTGTTGCACTAAAAGCTAAACGGATGCCGAAAACTAGACTTTTTGTTTTCATAATGAGGTTCATGTTTAGGGCATATTTGGTGCGTTTCCTCAGCATAAAAGCAGAACGAGATATCAGGGCTATATCAGTTGAAATTTCGATCAATTGCTTCGTTGAAGCTACAACAAATCAAACGCGCTTCTTACTGAACGATTCCAGAAGATTTACCATGGGTGCCCAAATTCACTTCTATTTAGCAAAAGTATATTTTTAACGTTTGAACCAAAAAAATAAGATAAAACTCAATCGCTCTTGAAAAATACAAAGCTCCAAAGTCGACTCTTTATCACTTTGCCATCAATTTCAGTATGCTGCTGATCTAAACGTCAATATTTTTATGGTCCAAAAATTGACATTAAATGGTCTAGAATCAGTAGTTCATATATATTTTAATTGAAAATAGTAAAAACTTATTGCAGATTGTTTTTGTATATTTGAACCGTAAAGTCTGAGTGCAAAATCCCGGCAAATTAACTCATCAACAGATTCAATAAAACTTCGAATAAATCAGGCAAACAAATTAGGAACGATGAAACCGATTCATCGTTCTTTTCCCCCGTTTCGTTTGCTCCCTGCAAACAAACTTTAATCCCAGTTCCACACACTATTTGATTGCATTTAATTTATGTTCAACACACATAAATTTGTATTGGCGCTGCACTCTGGCTCTTGCCCTGGTGTTGTGTCCGATGTGATGTGCCGTTGTTGTTTGTTTAACTTTGATTGGTTTCGCTCTCTGTGCCAACCTCTGCTGTTGTATCTGTGCTTTTTCGCTTTTCCATAAATATTTCCTCGATGATGTTCAGCTCCACTCTGATCAGTAGCGGAAAATAGGAGTGAATTAAAAAAAATTGTTTGGCGCTTCCATTTTACGATGATGACTTTCGGAAGTGAGTGAGTGTGTGAATGTGGGTGTGATGCGTTTGCATTTTATGTAACTAACTACACGTGTTCAGTTTATTTGTTGTTGTGCAGCACTAGGAAAAATGTTTGATTCGGTTGTTTTCCAACAAACGATCCGAGGCGTTTGATCAAATTTGGATCTGATTTTACACGACCCCGGCCAGGTGCTGTTCTGCATTCTAATGGGTAAACAGAACTGGATCTGGGTCAGATGGGAATGCGATTGAAAAATGTGATAGTGGAGCTTGTTCCCAATAAAATGCATCACCTAACGCTTTTGAACGATCCATTATTAAAGATTCGAATAATTTATGATGGAAAATTGATAAAACAGCTACAAACGCTATTTATCAAATTTAAATTAATTGAAATCGAGACTTCAAACATATGACACTAATCAGAGAGGGCTCAAGAAAAATCCAACTCAGCTCTTGATTTATGGCACATTCATGCTTAAATATTCGACCAGTGAACTTTCATCCATGTGCCAGATCGACTTCGTTGTTTGACATCCAATAAATTTGCCCCCGCCCTATGCCGGAGTGTTTCAAAATGTTTACGAACCTTGAAGTGGAAATCTCTCCGATCCAAAAGTGACATCGAAACCAACCAAATGATTTGGACAACGACAACGTTGAAACGAGTCTGGAGAACATTCCTGACATATTTCTCACAACAGTCCCGAAAAGCAACAGGGAATGGGCGGCTTCTTCATTTGAAGCAGACAATATTATATGAGAAAAAGTACTGAACTACCCAAACCCAACTCAACCAACACAGAAATCCATCGATATGGGAAACCCATGCAATGGAAATAACAAGCTCAAATTATGAATCTTGTCGTCTGCTGGTAGGAAACTGGAAATATGCACCAATCTGGTGTGCAAACGATATGTTTTCTCGAGTAAGTAGTTGGAAGTCATGTTCCACTAGCATATTCCAATTTCAGATGGAAGTGATTGAGTCAACTTGTCCCGTGAGTGACGATGATGACGATATGTGTGATTCACGATGCCTTGCATAGTGGGTGGAGTAGAAATTTCAAAGTCGTACAACACTGGCGCAGAAGATATCTTCTTCTGCCTTCATGCCCTAATGGTGCCAATCGTGCCAAACATCTTGAACCGATTCATGTTGTATGGATGTAGGGAACTGATGATGAGCGGAAAACATCTGTGCGATATGCTGATAATGAATTTACACAGCTAAGTGATACTTTGTTTCGGGAGAAAGAGACAAATCAAGATATCAAAGGTTTCGGATTGATTTGTATTGGTACTTTTGATCGATGGGGAACGAGTTGTCGATTCCATTTGATCGTTCGATTGGTAGACAGAACAAATATTACTTTTGTTCAAGCCACAAAAACAATTTTTGAAGAGTTATCAAAGCAACCCTCAGCCAAAAGATACACTACAAGATTGCCTTTGAAAAAAAAACTATTTACTCTTGTTTTTGGTATCTGAACTGTGCTTATCAGCTTGAGTACGACTTTTAGGAAACATGCCTTTAATGGAAGTGATATTTGAAGTTCTAGTTATAGCAAAAACATACAGAAAATTTGCTCAATTTAAAAGGTATAGTATGTTTGATTGATTGAATTCTAAAAAATTAATAAAAAATCGTTCGGTTTCGGTCCGAAATCGGTCCATTTTTCGGATGGACGCTATGATAATCGGCCTAGAAACGGTTCGAAAAACGTTCGGTTTCGGTTGGAAAATGGTCCGCTTGTTTTGATATTTGATCTGCACGAACTGGTTAAAAAAAACGTATAGTCTTGCGAAAAAGTGTTTCATTTTCGCACGATTTTCTACTAAACTCGGACCGATTTCGGTCCGATCGAGCAGATGATCGGACAAAAATCGGACCGATTTCGGGCGATTTTTCCTGTCAGGGATGGTGCCGAGTGCTACACTGATAAATCATTTCACACATTTTGCAAAAATATTTCACACATTATCGGCAAATATATGGAGCTGTCAAACCGGTTTGTGATTTTTACACACCATGCAGATTCGAGATTTACACATTATCTGGATCAGTCTGGATGAGATGAAAGTGAGTGAAATCACACTTGTTGTTTCCTCAATCAATTTGGCGTCAGCCATGTACAAACTACGTCGAAGAATTTATACGGCTGAATTGTCGTAACGAATCGGATGTAAGTTGGTTATCATTCAGGGCTTGTGATATAGCTCAGTTGGCAAGTCAATTGCTTCCTGAGCCGATGTCCGTGAGTTCGAGCCCAAGAGTAAACATCGAACACAGTTGTACTGGATAAGTTTTTCAATAACTGTCCGCCAACTGAAACGTTGATAAAGTCGCGAATGCCACAAAGATGGTAAGACGACTATAATCGAAAAAAAAAATTGTTATCATTCAAACTTAAAGCTTCAACCTAATAATTCATAATTTCATCATAATTTCATAATTTCATAATTCATAATTTCATCATAATATCACAATTTAGTTAATTCTAAGTTGTATACATATTTTTGTTTGAAATTTATGTGAAATCTATAAGGATTTTAGGATGTGTATATGACAGTAACCAAATCCATAGGTGCACTAGGTTAATTTTTTCAGAATGTATCCAAGCCGGGAAATTTTAACTCGAAAACTTGGAAAAATCCCCCGAATAGACTTGAACCGTGAAAAAACCACGAAGTTCATGTTCACATTACCATCAATTGTATGGTTGGCACAATCATTTCTATGGTCCACGATACCGTGAATGCACATTGAAATTCATAGTTTACGACCATACATTTCATCGTTTTGACGAAAATAACCATGAAAAAGGGATATTGTTATGCAGCGTGACCATGAAAAAAATGACGATTTTCCATACATTCAGATAGCCAAAAATATTAAGTTCATGGTAATTACAGCTTCCATTTTTTCATAGTAGCACCATGAAAATCCTTTTATTTTCATTTTTAACCCACTGAAATAAAAAAAATTGCTCGTGGTGGAATTTGATTTTATGTTTTTGGTTGTCATCATTTATATGGAATGGTTTAATTAAAAATAGATTAATTTATTTACATTTATTATTTATTTTTAACACTTGATTCACATATCCTGGCTGATAATCCGGGTTTTTAGAAGAAAAAAAAATTATACACTGGGATACACTATATTGGCACTTATTTGATTGATTTTCATGATCTGCACTGCGAACCGGCTCACTACCTCTTGCGGAATTATTCTCGGGAAACGGGTCTGGAACCCATTCTAACCCCAGGCTCCAGAGGTGCGAATAATAAGCACGGTTTGTGCCATGCATGCGCCCACGGTTTGTGCCATGCAGCACTTAGCTTTGTTATACTCTGCTCTCTCCATCTGCCTCTGGAAGAAAATAATTCACAAATAACTTTTAAGTCTTATGTAAAATACAAGTACTCACCGCGCTACCACCAGAATCCGTTCCGTCGCCTTCCGATTCCAATCTTTCAGTTATTTCCAGCTGAAATTGTCCGGAATAACCCGGTTCCGACCATAAATATTAAATATGGCGCCAATTGGAAATTTTCCTCTATGCAACAAACCGTTCACGCTCATCTTGAAGTCCCAGCTGTCTAGGTAATACATACAGTGAAATATTATGTATTAACCATATTTTTCATGGTTATCGCCATATTTACGGTAATTTCACAATAACACCCAAATTTTACTTTTTAAAGGGATTGAGATTTTACATTGTTTTTCATTGTTAAGACGAAAACCATTGTTATTACAATGTAGAACCATGGTCTTGGTCTATTCGAGCCACGCATTGGAATTCCCAATTTCCCAAACCAAACCGGCCAAATCCGGCCACAGTATTTATCATATAATTGTCAAAGAGGGAAAAAGAATTCCAGGATAAATCAGATCCTTTCGAGCCAAAGAGCGCAAAATTTACAAATGTTAAGGTAACAAACTTCACGAAGTGTGTACATTTGACCTTATGCTATTTTCGGCAACACTGTAGAATAAATGATTTTTTCAAATTGAAAATTACAAATCAAGCATTCACTTTCTGGTAGACAACGAATAATTTAAGCTTTAGCGATAACAATAAATAAGACTTCGTTTTGATTTCTTTCATCAAGGTAAAATAGGATAGTATGTGCAACACATTTAACAGGGCCTAACTTTTTTACCATTGGGTAAAAATCAACCAAATTTTGCACACTTTCTCATTTATGTGTATTGTTTACATGCTGTCAAACACGAAATCGTGTTTTTCGATTCAACGAAAATGAAGATGAACCAACGCGAGTCGAGAGAACAAATTCTTTGCAAACACCTGGAATTTCCTGACCTGTCGCATCGGCAGTTGAGAAAAATGTTGAACTCAACCATCTCCAGAGTGTTGATACGGTTCCACGAGCGGTTGAAGTTGGACCACGGCAAAGGAGCTGGAAGATAACCGGGACCGGAGAACAAAAAGACGGAAGGAAAGGTGAAGCGGTTGATTGAAGCAAATTCCAACGTCTCAAGTCGTGATTTGGCTAAATAGATCGGCTTGTCGCAGAGCTACGTCCAGAATCCAAAGAAGAGAGCTGGACTACATATTTACATACAAAGTACAGAACTTTCCAAACCGCGATGAGCGGCAACAATCGACGGCTAAAATTTGGGCACGGAAGCTCTACGAGAAGATGCTGACAAAATATGACAACTGTGTGATGGACGACGAAACGTATACGAAAGCCGATTTTAAGCAAATTCCGAGGTTGGAGTTTTTCACCGGCAAGAGCAAGTTCGATGTGGACGATAAAATTTAAGAAGAAGAAAATGTCAAAGTTCGGCTCCAAATATCTCGTTTGGCAGGCCATCTGCTCTTGCGGACTGAGTGGTATGAGAGAAGTGTTCTGGAGTGGTATGAGTCCAATTCTGTCAATTTTCTTCCAAAGGACATGAACCCGCCAAACTGCCCGGAGCTGCGCCCTTTGGAGCAGTATTGGGCAATAATGAAGCGAGACTTCGGAAGAGCAAGAAGACAGTCAAAGACGAGAAGGACATGTTGATAAAATGGAAAAAAAACTGAGAAACTGGTCCCAGATGACACTGTAAAGACTTTGATGTTGGGTACCAAGAAAAAATGCGTTCAATTTTACACTCAAGGGTCCATCGATTAACTTTTCTTATGATTTTTGAAGTAAATTTATTTATAAAACTACCCTTAAATTTTGGTTTGATTCTAAGAATTATAAGAAAATTGGCATGACATTTTCGGTGTCGCGATACTTTCGTGTTCGCCCTTTACGAATTGAATGAAAGAAAACTTGAATTCAGCAACGCTGAAGAAAAATGAAATATAATTCTTATGAAAACGTGACGTAATTAAAAAGGGGGTTTACGGAAGTTGTGACAATACGTGACAGAGGGAGGAAGGTGGTCATTTTTTCCAAATTTTGCGTGACATCATTAATGGACGGCCCCAAAGTTAAGCTCAAAAATTTGATTTAAATTTCAAGCTTTGAGGAAAAATAAGAACTCATTATATAGTCACCTGAATTTGAAGCCACTTTGTCGTACCTGGAAAGAGAGAAAACAAAAGCATGTTAATATATCGGTGAAACTTCAGACTTTTTATAGATTGAGGGTTTATCATACAAATTCCATCAAAAACAATATTGGTTGTTCTTTTTTTTTTTTATCAAAATAACGTTTCTCATGGATTTCTTTATCTGAAATTCAACGAGAATACATGGAGGTTGGTAAAATGAAGTCGTTGGTCGATATATTATTTGAAAACGCCTAAATTTATACTACTTTTTTTAAACCGAAAATTTTTGATTTCACTTCCATTTTCAGATAGCTTCGGGTATGAGTAAGGCGATCAGTTACTACAGTATCACTCTTCTGAATTTCTGAACAACTTCTGAATGATATTAAAACATTGATAATTTGCTTAAAAAGATGATTTTGCGTAGTTTATTATTAAATTTACAGTATTCTGCTAAAATTTATTTCATATTTTCATATTACCAGTATCGAAGAATGGGGATACTTGATACCTTTTTATAACTTTCATTATATCTTTCTGGAAAAAAATGCAGATCGCCATTTTTTTGCATTATCTGACAGTGCGTAACTTATATTTTATATGCTGCAAAAGTTAGATCGATAATAAAATTTGGCGCCTTCATTTTTTGGACCGGCGTCAATGAGTTTGGAACATTCTTTTTGCAACATGAAACGTTTCACTACATACATATGTACATACCTGCTGCCTTTTGATAGATCAGTTCGCAGTAGGCGTTGGTCGTGCATGGACGTGGACGATAGCATGGTTTTTCGCGGAAGAAGAAAAAGACTGTTCATGGCTGCCTCATCGATTGGAACTATTGTAAATTTTATGATCATTTGTGGTTGTGGAAGGTTATAAGGAGCCCTCTGCAAAGGGGTCAATACAGGGTCCGGCAATTGAAGTGCTACATTGAAATAAACATATAATTTGATCAAAACAACAACTTTTTATTTCAAATTCATTCAATTTCTCTTGAAAACAAATTAATTTTTCAAAATTCACTAGTAAAGTTCGACTTGTTCGCCCTTGAGTTTAACTACTCGCCGCAGACGGTCGAGGAACGCATCGTATGAGGCCCGCAGGTGCTCTTCTGGTATTTTATCCCAGGCTGCCACGAGATGTCGCTTCCGGACCTCCCTCCACACCTTCATGTTTCTTAGAGCAGACTTCGGCCTCCAACATACTCCAAACAGCGAAGTCCATTGAGTTCAGGTCTAGCGAACTCGCCAGCCACTCGGAGCTCGAAATGAACCCTGGAAAATGTTGCGCAATCCAAAGTTGGGTTTTCTTCACTTTGTGAACCGGCGCCGAGTCCTGTTGGAAAACCCGATCCCTGGAACCAAAATGTCGACGTGACCATAGTTCAACGACATTCTGTGGAACTAGTTCCCGATATGTATTTTTGTTGATCTTCACTCCTCCAGGGACAAAAACTAGCGGAGTCCGGCCATCACGGGTGATTCCTTCCCAAACCATCACCGATGCTGATTTCTGTCGCTGGGTGGCCGTCAGCAAGTCGATATGGCTTCGTGATCTGTCTGGCAACCAAACTCTGTCGTTCTGCTTATTCACGAACTGCTGTACGGTGAAGAGTTTCTCGTCGGTAAACACGATATTCTTCAACCTTCCTTCCGCGGTTTCTGCTTCGCCGTAAGGTCTTGAACCTTTTGGATCTTGTAGGGCTTGGTCTGAAGTTTATCTTTCAGGATCCGACGAAGACTTCGATCCGATAAATTGAGATCCTCTGCCAACCACAGCACTACGTTTATGTTCGAGATCCATATTTCCGGATAACACCTGATTACAAAAAAGTAACACAGTAAGACTTAATGTAAACAAAGCGACGAGGGGTCGTTCGTGTGCAACGAAATAATTACTGTTGAAGTAATGCAGCAGTTCATTGGCTGGACCCTGAAATCTACACATGTAAAATCATGGACGAGAACGACTTTTCCAGGAAGCTGACCAGACCGATCAAGGCGACGAGGCGAGTTCATTCGGATCGCGCAGGGGGCTTCGACAAGGTGATGGTCTATCCCGCATGATGTTCAACGTGGCGCTAGAAAGTGTTATTCGACGAACGATGGGTGAAATGCGGGACACGATTTTCAACAGATCCAGTCAACTTATCTGCTTTGCCGACGACATTGACATAGTCGGCAGATCATCTGCGGCGGTGGAGGATATCTCTCGCAAACTGAAACGCGAAGCAGGAAGGATTGGGTTGATGATTAATACTTCCAAGACGAAGTATATGCTGGCCTGCGGATCCGCGACCGACCGAACCCGTATGTCCAGTAATAACAAGGTCACGATCGACGACGACGAGCTGGAGATAGTCCACCTGGTGACCGCAGATAGAGACACCAGCCGTGAGATGATCGAGCGGATCAGCAGAAGTCGTGCCTACTATGGACTCCACAAGCAACTGCGATCGAGAAAGGAGTGTGGATGCGAAAGATGAACTACGAGCTCGCACGTTTCTACGGCGAACCGACTATCCAGAAGGTGGTTAAGGCTGGCCGGATACGCTGGGCAGAGCTCGAGTCGTTATGAAGAGATATTAGAGTTAGACCTTAAGTCGTTCAAATGAGTGGTCGTCAATACGTATATGCTATGAAGGCAGCTTCGTTCTTGACTGCCCGCTTCGAAGCTAAGTTTTCTTGTGATTTTGAATGGAATCAAGATAAGATACGTCAGCCAAGCTTTTCGAAATTTATTTAAATAGTAAATTGAAAACCTTTAGGCACAATTTTCCCGTATGTTTGGATAACGTGCCGCTATTAAACCTACCCCCATTCTGATACCTGGAATAGTAAACTGAAAACCTTATTGCAACATAAAAAAATCCAATCCAATTTACCTTAAAAGGAGTTATCATGTTTCCAGAAAATGCATCTACCTCATAACCATTATTTGGCAACCCTTCCCCGGGAATTGCTGCTGTCCGCTTGTCGGATTTGCGGAATCTCGATCGGATGAAATTTTTTCTCAGCCTTCCCTAAAATGGTCCTCTGAATGCGAAGGGGAATTAGCGCCGTTTTCTTCTGGTTCCCTGCTTCCAACTGCTGGTTCCTGTCTTCCAGATTGGTGGCAAACGAGCCAGGCAGCGAGCGACAAGCTTTCTTAATAACGAGATGGGTGGTCTCGTTGCCTAAAATCAGGAACAGCGCAGTAATTAGGTTTTTTTTCCCTACTGTTGCTGTCGTCTTACACCAGCTTAAATCTGTCTTGATTCGCATTCTCCCAAAAAAAAACCAAAGCAAGAAGATACACCTTCGTTCCAATTACTCAGCAGAGTGCGCGCGCGAAGAAGTAATGATTTTAGGTTTTTCCCTCCGAGGAGGGATAGGAAAAAAGCATTTTTGAGGCGCGGTGTGGGTACGAATTTTTTTTTGGCTGAGGCTTCCACTAGCCAAAAGGTATAAGATTTAATGATAATGAAGATGCGAGGATTCTCGCGCTGACCAGTCTTTGGAAAATTCTGAGATGAATTTTTCCTTCTTCGGGTGCGCCAGTCGTTTCGTTCTTACATTTTCCCATAATGATGATGACGAGAAAGCCAGCGAGTTGGTGGAAAAAAATGCGAAGGTAAGCTTTGGAGACAGCCAGGTTTATCCTTCGGCGAAAGTCCTCGAGCGGAGCGGACGGCGCGGGGGGAAATCATTTTAGCGAAGTTGCAAACTTGAGTCGTTAAAATTAAGAGGATTTGTTTTCACTTTCTCATTAAATCTTGACTGATGAGAAATATCATCGAGCGGGAAAGATTACTGGTGATTTTTTTCTGTATTTGTATATGCTAGCTTCGATAAACTGACCCATGGATCAGACTTCTTTGTTTGAGGGTGAAATTTGTTGATACCCTATTTAAAAAAGATTTCAATTTGATGACTCTCAAATGGATTAAGTAATATTAATGGAAAAATCGAATTTGATAAGCTCGTTTCATTTTCTACTTTAAAAGTTTGATATTTTCAGATTTTCAAAAAATATATGTATATTTTTAAGTTTTTTATGTTCTGTTAAAGTCTACACATTCATCAAATTTTTTCTTTCTCC
Organism: Uranotaenia lowii; assembly: GCF_029784155.1. Taxonomy (NCBI): domain Eukaryota; kingdom Metazoa; phylum Arthropoda; class Insecta; order Diptera; family Culicidae; genus Uranotaenia; species Uranotaenia lowii. Next base: position 83,459,458 of record NC_073691.1, read on the forward strand.
TGGATCATCCTCAAAAGTTCAGCCATCAGCAAAAGGAAAAAAAAACTTCCTCGCAGAGGTACTTTTTCCATTGTTCCACCAATCCAGCTAACCACCAACTGGACTAACTGGACTAAACTTGTTGGCTGACTCGGCTAATTCTTGGGTGCAAACTCTTTCTTCCTTGGACGCGAACGTGCTTTGGCAAAAAAAAGTCAGCGAAAGTTTGCCTTGGTGCAAAATTAAAATGAACCTGTGATGGCCAGCCTCGGGTCCTCCCACTCACCGTAATCTATCTACTGGCTAAAGGCGCCCAGCATCAAAGGAAACGGAGATTACAATGGATCAAACTGGATGATTTTTTTTGCCAGGATATACTTTCCTTGTTGGATGCATTTTTTCGGTTAGTTGCGGTAAATTTTAGCCCTGGCGGTGAGCAGATATGTGGTTACAATTTGTGGAATGTTCAGCGTAAATCAGGTTCTTTGCTTTTTCAGTATCTGCATTACAGTGATCGCGAAAGTTCTCTTTAAAATATGCGTGAAATTGAGTAGCAATTTGGTAAATCTAGGTATCACCGAAAAACTGAAACTTTATCTACTGGTTATTAGAAAATATGAAACCAATTTTAACAGTAAATGTACGCAAAAATAATATTTTCAAACGTATGTTCAAACGATGCTTTACATAGTATCTTTCAGAAATTTTGAGTGATATTGTAACTGATCGCCTTGCTCATGCCCAATGCTGTCTGAAAATGTGAGTGAAATCAAAATATAGGCGTTTTTGAATAATTGACGAACCTACGTTTCCATGGGGGCTTCATGTTCCATCGACGATGCTCCAGGAGGTATAAACGATGTTGCCTCTTTACTAAGATGATCAATGTAAAAAAGGGCTTGGAAAATGTTGATCGCCGTGTAGGTTACTCTCGAAGTGCGGAACACTGTTTGTGTATAATTTACAATCACAGATTTTTTTGGAATAAATATTTTTCATAATTCAATTACCAGTCTGGGAAAAAAGGCACCAAAGATTCACCTTTTAAATCTCGTTTCCATATGCTGGCAAACGATTGTTTCGCATCACGCGTTTGTAAATTTCAAAATGTCCTCTATTCAAACATTTTTTTTTATTATTTCAGCTAGTAGAATTTTTTAACCTAGTATTTTTACCCCTAAATGTATGCAGCACCCTTATGTTGGATTCCCTCTGTTCGTTCAGCTCCGTTCTGGTAAAATGGGCATCAAACTGCAGATGCCTACTCGAGAGTTGAGCGAACTATGCTGCAATACAAGCTCTGTAGGCAGAACTTTAAACGTCTTTGTTACGCGGAATAAGAAGCCAAGATTTCTAGAAGCTTTATTACGATGTAGTTCGTGTAGTTCTTAAACTCCAGCCGATGGTTCAACGCCCAGACCGCTGATGTGGTTCACCCGGGCGATGATTTCGTTCCCGAGAGCGTACTCTACGCTTCACGCTTGCTAGAAAATGACCGCATGTTTGCTGCGGTACAGAGGCAGGCAGTTGGTGTCACAACAGTGAGCGAAGCTGTTGAATTGCCTTTGCAAGAGATCTTGCGGGAAAGTTTGTGGTCATCGGCATACGCACGTTTTGGGCCGTCCAAGAGAGTGAGTTTATCGTTAAAATAGATGACAAAAATTATTGGTCCCAATTGGCTTCTCTGGGGCACACCTGAACAAGCGTAGAATTGTCTTGAAAAGTAATTTCCAGTTTGTACTGATAACTTTCGTCCCCTAAAATAGCTTCGAAACAAGTTCAGTAGGGATCCACAGAATCCTAAGCGTTCGAGTTTAGCGATAGCAATATCGTGACTTACTTTATCCAAAGCAGCAGACAGATCAGTATAGATTAAGCTTGCCAGATTGCCCGGTTTTATCCGGGTTTGCCCGGATATTTGATGCAAAATTTCAAGAAAGTCCGGTCCGGCCCGGTTGCCCGGATATCGTGAAAAAAGTCCGGATATTGCCCGGATTTTTTCACAATTTTCACAAAGAAGCCAAAAAAAAATCAAAGTTTTTGAGTAAGTTTCAGCCAAATCGATTAACGGTATGGAAATTTTCAACGGTTGTTTCAAATAATTTCGCTGATTTACTTTTATAAAATTTTAAATATTTAAGTGTCCCAAAAAGTTTTTGGAAGTCTGCAATTGCATTAATAAAATATTAATTTCATTTTTTTTGCATTTTTTCTTTGCTTTTATATATAATAACACCTGAATTTTGCCCGGTTTTTTGGATTTGAAAAATTGAAATCCATGCCCAGATTTTGCCAGGTTTTTTTGAAAAAATGCCCGGAATTGCTAGGCCCGGATGGGAATGGAAAAAATTCTGGCAACCTTAGTATAGATAAATGGCGTCAGTTTGGGTTTTTATGGTAAAGCTATCTGAAAAATTCAGCAAATATGTTGTAGTGGATCGTTTCAGGAAAAATCAGTGCTGCTCGTTGGAAAAGTATTGCTTTGAGGATGAGGAAATTGGAACCAGAACAACCAATTCGAACAGTTTGCGAGGAAAAATATATCTGATGGTAGTCAGCAAACGTTGCATGAAACGTTGCAAGCAGATAGCTGGTATCCCGTCCGATGATAAACTTTTGAGCTTTGCTTTCGTCTTTAAAATGGCTTCGTCACCGAAGGGAATACCGTTGTAGAAAGAGAGGTGAGATTTTTCTTACAGCCATATCCAGTTGTTCTGAGGAAATGGACCCTGTTGTGAAACGCTAGAAAATGTTTCAGCAAAAATATTGTATATTTCGGGATTGGTGTTTTCTGTGTAGCCGTTCACGAAGGAGATAAGCAAGAAGAGCTGAGGACAATACGCTTTGAACACAAGGCGAGAAAGAATTTTATGAATAAACCTACTCAAAAAAAAATAAATTAAAAAATCATACAAGGTTTTGATACCTTTTGATGTAATATTTTGACTTTTGATAAATTATACGTTTAGAAACTCAAATCAAAAAGTTTGATGGTTTTTGTTTCTCATTCAAATAAACCATAGCAGTTGAACAAATTCAGGCTTTCATGATGGCTTCATAATGATTGGGAAGTGGAATAAGAAAGCGTTTTTGTATGCCCCCATCATGTTTGTAAAATGCCACTATCTTAAAATAACAGGTTAAATAGAATAAATATATAGTTTTTATCATTAAAATTTCGAATTTATGCTCTAATTAACACCTTTAGAGAGAATTGAAGATCTCTAAACAGATTTGATAATGTTTTTCTTATGGATGAAATGCCTCCATAATATGGCAACCCCAATTTTTGTTTTATTCTACAAAATAATAAAAGAAATAGATTTTAAAAAAACTTCAACTTTGTCGTATGAAAGTTATCAGTTTCTCACATTTCCAATGAAATTTTTCGAAAATATTGTCAAAAAACAGAAATTTTGCCTAAAACATAAATAGGCGCATTTAGCCCACACGTTTTGAAGTTCGGCAAAGTCCTAATAACACAACTCGAAAATCCATACAACGATTGCCAAACCGCATCATTTCGTAGCTACATCGACCGAATGGAATTAAACCTGAAGGACAACCCATCTAGTTTCAGGACGTTTGTGAAGAACCGCAAGTTAAGCAACTGTATACCTGAGCAAATGAAGTACCGCGAATTGTCCGCAAATTCTAATGAGGAATCGGCCAATCTGTTAGCCGACTTCTTCAGCAGCGTGAACAATCCCAATTCACCTGAGCTTTCTAAGGCGACAGGGTATTCCTACGCATGACATTACGCTACCATCCTTTACCTTTACCCAACGTGATGTCCTATCTGAGCTGGAAAAACTGAACGTCAAAAAATGTCCTGGAACGGATCTACTTTCACCAGTATTCTTGAGGGAATGTGCCGAATCATTGAAGCTGCCTATCTGTCTGCTTTTCAATCGTTCTCTTCACGAACGGAAGTTTCCTGCGGTATAGAAGACCGCCTCGATAACTCCGATACATAAATCCGGTTGTCTTAATTCCGTGGAAAATTACCGAGGAATTTCAATCCTGTGTTGCATAGCCATGGTTCACTCGGTGCTCTATAACGCCACTAGTCACTTGATCTCTGACTATCAACACGGATTCGTTAAGAAGCGATCCACAGTGTCAAACCTGATGTGTTACACCAACTTCCTATCAACCGAAATCGAGAAGCGTCGACAAATGGATGCAGTATACTTTGACTTCAGTAAGGCTTTCGACAAAGTTCCTCATCGACTTTCCATTGAAAAGCTGGTTAACATGGGTTTTCTTCCTTGGATGAACGAATGGCTTCAATCGTATTTGACCGATCGGAGAGCGTCTGTCAAGATCAATACATCACGTTCGCGTATTTTTTATTTGACCTCAGGTGTCCCGCAAGGCAGTATCCTAGGCCCTTTGATATTTGTTCTTTTTGTAAACGACCTGGCTTTCCGTCTGAAATCCTGTATGCTGCTATATGCTGATGATCTTAAGATCTACAAAATAATCTCATCGGCTCTAGATTGCCACGTTCTTCAATCTGACATCGACGAGCTTCTCCTGTGGTGCTCCTAAAATGGGGTGCAGTTGAACATAAAAAGATGAAAGTCCATAACTTTTAGTCGCCGTCAGTCCAATCTCTGCTACGAGTATAGTATCAACAGTACCAGCATCGATCAAGTCAACTCCATGAACGATCTGGGCGTCATCGTTGATAAAAAAAAACTAGCGTTCAGCGACCATATCAGTGTCATCACAGCGGAGGCTTTCTCTGTTCTTGGATTTGTGAGGCGGAATTCACAATCTTTTCAGGATGTATACACTCTTAACCTTCCCATGCCGTTCGCAAAATATCCGTTTCGGGGAAATTCGAGTTGTAGTTTGATTTCGTTCTCCTGGCTGTAAATGTTAACCGATTTCGATGATATTATATTCATTGTGTAGGTAATTTGTTCTTATTACTCAAAATTTTAAAATAAAGTCGATATGTATTATCAAGTTATCAGAAACTGGTTCAGAAAGAAAAAAGTCCGAAAAATCAATTTTATTTTTAAAATGCTCATAACTTTTGACAGCTTTTCTGTATTTAAGTGTTTCATTGATGTTTGAAATTGTCAAGAATCCATCTATCCGACAGTGTATAGATATGTTGGGGTCCAATGAAAGTTTTGACCGCTATCTCAGATCTTCCGGTAGAAAAAAATCTATCTTTAAAAAAAAGATATCCAATTTTTGCTTTGCTTAGCTGTATTTTATTTCCCAATGAACCGATTTTCCAAACTCAAATTTCAATTTTTTGACGTTAATTTGATCATTATTTTCATAGAACATACTTGGTCTGTAAAAATTCCAAGTTCTTCAGTATATTGGAATGATGATAAAGAGATTTTAAATGTGCGCTTCGGGTCATATTGACCCGAACGGCATGGGAAGGTTAAAGCTGTGTACTGTGGCTCGGTAAGAAGTGTATTGGAGTACGCCGCTTGTGTGTGGGCTCCTTACCATACATGTTGGAGTCTTCGAATCGAAAGAGTGCAGCGATCATTCATTCGTTACGCTCTTAGGTCACTTCCGTGGAACGACCCCATCAATCTTTCGGATTATGAGAGTCGGTGCATGTTGATCAATTTAGAAACTCTCTCTTCCAGACGTGTAAAACTAAAACGGCTATTCGTGTTTGATCTGGTTACCGGCAACGTGGGTTGTGCAGCTCTACTTTATGAAGTATGCTTTCTTGCACCATCCAGACATCTGCGAGGAAGACAACTTTTAGCACTAGGGATGTACCGCACTACTTACGGACAGAATAATCCTCTGACCAGCTGTTTTCAGTGTTTTAATGTTGTGAACAATTTGTTTGATTTTACTGTGTCCAAAACGATGTTTAAACATAGGATTAAGAACCTTAGATATTAAGATCAGTCTGTAGGATATGTGAATCCAAGACGGTGTATAAAATAAATAAATAAAAAATAAAAAAATAATAAAATCGATTTCTCAAAAACTGAAGGAGATTTCAACATAAAAATTACTCCAATGTATAGAAAACAGATGCTGCTCATGTATATATTGTTTTTGTACACATATTCGATGAGTTATTTGAATAAACCAGTATTCTGCTTAATAGTCGCGTATAGCCCACTTCTCCCCTATGTGTAAAGTATTGCAGCGCTAATGTAATTACACCACTAAATCCGATATGAAATTTCCTTTTTGGAGGACATAAATTTGTTGTTCAAATCTAGCGTGAATATTTAAAAAAAATCCAGTGTAAAGTTGAATTTAAGTGAGAGAAAATCCAAGAAATTGAAAATTGAAGAAACTTCGAAAACCACCTACAGTACCGTTCATAATTGTATAGAAATTGGAAGCAAGCGCACTGTCACTTCGACTTTGAACTTCCATAACTTTTTACTGTGATGATATTTCTTGATCAAATTTTTTGCGTTAATAAATCAACTATAACACTATTATAACACAAAATTTGAGCTTTCTAGAGTTTGTGTGGCCTGAGATACAGTAATTCTACGAAAATCTGACTTTTTGGACTTTTCTCATTCAAACTGCAATATCTCTGAAACTACGTTACATTTTTTATTGAAATTTTGCACAGTGATTGTTGAAATATGAAGCTAGCATGTTTGAAATTTTCGAAAAGTTCTATCGATGAGATCAAAAGTTACGCGAGGTGCAATATTTCAGGCATGAACCTAGAAATGCGATTTCTATAGAATTTTGGACGGTTCATGAGAACAATAGGTATCGTTTCCTCCACCAATCAGACAAAAAATGTCTGGCAAAAGCAACGAAGAAAAGAAAAAATGGAATAAATGATCCATTTGTGTTTTGAAATTAGAATCTCTCGATATTGTTGCGATTTTTCGGTTGAAATAGATTTACTGGTTGTTAAACAGAGAACATGATTTTCCTATGAAAACATTCGTCCAAAATTCTATAGAAATCGCATTTCTAGATCCATGCCTGAAATATTGCACCTCGCGTAACTTTTGATCTCATCAATAGAACTTTTCGAAAACTTCAAACATGCTAGCTTCATATTTCAACAATCACTCTGCAAAATTTCAATAGAAAATGTGGCGAAGTTTCAGAGATATTGCAGTTTAAATGAGAAAAGTCTAAAAAGTCCGATTTTCGTAGAATTACTGTTTTTCAGGCCACACAAACTCCAGAAAGCTCTAATTATGTGTTATAATAGTGTGATAGTTGATCTATCTAAGGCAAAAAATTTGATCAAAAAATATCATCAGAGTAAAAAGTTATGGAAGTTCAAAGTCGAAGTGACAGTGCGCTTGCTTCCAATTTCTATACAATTATGAACGGTACTGTACCTTTGAAAGTCCGTCAAAAATTCTGAGTTTCGCATTTTAAAAATCTAAAGATGCAAGAATGTGCCAAATTACGTCAACTTTTCAATCTTGTTTTCAAAATTTATCTGTTATGACTTAAACAATGTTGACGGCTCATTGATTGAAGTTTGGTTTTTATACCACTTTTCTACACTTGTTTTGTGGTCAGGATTTTTAAAAAAATTGAAAAAAATATTCTTATGTGCCACGTATAGCTGCTAACTTCAGCTTTCTTGGAAACTAAGTAAAATTTTGTTTGATCATTCCGTAGCTGATCTACAGTCTTTTTACCGAAGCATGTTTTATAGGACTTTTTTTCTTAGACTTTGGGGCTTATTCTGCGACGCGAGTGATATGACTCACGAAATTTCCCTTCTTCGTCCTGACTCTAGAAAATCATTCAGAAAAGATATTTGTGTATCGATGAGCTCTGAAGACCAATAACAGCTCATCCGAACGAAAATTTTTAGGCTAGAGAGACTGTTCAAGCCAGCAAAACGATATGAAATTTCCTAAGTCACGTCACTCGCGTCACAGAATAAGCCCCTTTGAAAAACGGAAAACTGAATTGTTGTAGGGGAATGATGTCTGAAACACATATTTGAGCTACATTACAAGGTTTCCGAAACTATAGATTTTGTAAAAAAAAACGGATGAGAAACAAGCCAGATATAGTGGTTTTAAGCGAGGAGTGTCAAATTGACAATCAAGGTCTGATTAGGGAGTTTGTTTCTTGGGCTTTCAGGGTGAGCCCATAAAAAAGTTATGATGCAAAATTAAAGACTTCAAGAATTAACTAAGGGCCCCGAAGAATTTTCGTTTAATTGGATGCACCCAAAGAAAGTTACAAGCCGCCAAACTTTCAATAGTGTCATATTGACACTAAAGAGCAGATTAAAATTAAGATATCGTAACTATCCCAAAAGTATTTCGAGGCTTCCAAGTTTGGCTATCGAAAATTCTTATTCACGCATTGGAATCTGCTCAATCCATTACCACATAAAAGAGAAAAAACTGCCTTTTCATTACTAAATAAACGAATATTGTGATTTTGCGTGCTCGCAAATCGAGAATCCCTCCACCACTGCAAACCCCAAAGAAACAAAGGACAAATGCTTACGTTCATCAGTGCATCATCTCTGGCATCGTGCGTGAGCAGCCGAGAAGGATTCTGTGAATCAGCGAAATTTTCCGGATTCCAATAGAACGCGAGCTTCCCTCCTTCCTTACCTTAGCTTGCTCATCGGGGAGAAAAATCCGAGGCCCGCAAAAAATACGGCGGCAGCACGAAAGAAGAATGACTCTGTCAATTCACTTTGCTCGTTCGTTTGCTCATCTGTCGGATCTGCGGGTCTTCTGTGTGTGTGTTTTCTGAATGGTAATTAAATGGAATGTGATTTGATTTGCCAGCACATTCCACACAGAAAGAAAAATGTAAATTTACGTTACACATTCTCGCATCGTCGCCGAAAGAATATGGAAAAGACTATAGCATTTTTCCGACTGCAATGAAATTCTCGTGCAATTTCATGTAAAACTCAGCGTTGGCAACGTTCGTCCGTTCTTTTTCGTACCTGTTCATGTGCTGTTTGCTTCTGGTCGAGTTGGAGGTGGTGCGTATAAGATTTCTAGCCAGCAACGTTCGTGGAAACTAAATGCAATCTATTTATGAAGTTATGTGTGTGGAAATGTGGGTATTTCAACAAATTGTATTAATTGTAAATATGTTATTTTGCAGAAAATCACTACGATGGTTCCAATTTTCTCCAGCACCTGTCGTTTCCGTCGCTGGGGGAATTGAAAAGCACCGAAAGGCGTTTGTGTCAAGTCATACAAACAGAATAAAGGTTCTTTATCAACAATATCGCTGATTTGTTTTTTTTTTTTTCAAACACTCCTTAAAACAAAATATCAATAAAAGGGAGGTTGAGCATGTAAATCTACAGTAAACAATCAATATCAATGGGACTGGGAATTTACATGTAACGAACAGTATTGATACATGTAATAACGCGATTCCCTTCTACCCATGCAGTTGCATGTAAATCTATGTGGATTTTTCTAACTGTGCAGGTATTTGAGCTTGTATCGGGGAATAAAGGGGAGATAAGAAAAAATGGATGATTTTATGATAAGGCGAACTTCCGTGCTCGTCAAAAATCGTTAGATATTTATAGAAAACGAGAAACGATCAATTAAACTTGAACTCAGTAACATTTTCAATTAACAGAAGAATTTTTAAAATTAAAGGTAAATTAATTCCAACAAAGGCTCCTGGTTACAGATTCCCGAAAAAATGTTCAAAGCTTGTTGCCTTAATTCCTTGTTAAGCCTCCGAATTGATTTCAATATTATGGCAAACATCCAATCGGTTGGCATTTAATGGAATTTAATGCAGCAAAACCACGTACAGCGATTCAAAATCCAACCATCAAGAAATCTCTAATTGAATTTATCAATATTCATGTGAAAGCAGAACCCCCGGGAAGCCCCCTGATGTAGGCTTTTGCTCATCGCGCTAACGATCCACGAAACATTAGACCATTTATACACCTACTTCATAGAATGGCTCATCAACAGAAAGTTTAATTCCGTACGACTTGGGCAGGTACCTACTAGATAGTACCCGAAACGGTGAAACAGGAAGCAGCGACGAAGAACGAAGACGATTCCCCAAAACGTGGTTGTGGGTGAAAGAAACACAGGAAAGGTAGTGGTAGAGAGACATTCATTCGCCCACCTCATCGCGCGCGCCTTTGTTTATGCTCGAACACAATTAATTAACATCAATTACGTGAATGAAATATTCACCGAGCATTCGAATCATTTTAATTTGTTATTTCACGTGATTATTGCTATTTTATTCAGCCTTTTCTCTCTCTCGCTCGCTCTGTCTCTCGGCGTTGATTGGCAGGGATTTTTGGAACGGGGTGAAGTATGTAGCTTATGTATGGCCCTGCTTCTGTGAGCTCCGACCCTGAACCGAAACTGGCAATTTTTCACCTTTCCTTCTGATTTTTTTTTGTCCTACTGTATCCCAATCCGATCCTTGGAAAATCGGAAAAAAGTCAGAAGAGGGGCAACGGGGAGCTTTTTCCAATTGTTGCTTTTAACGTTTGGTAACATTTACCCCGCACTCTTTTCCACAACTTATCCCAATCACAATCCACAGGAATTGAATCTCTCCCGCTTCGAGTAATGTAATTTAATTAAGTCGGGAACGCGCCACCCCCTGTCGATGAACGTGGTTTTCGAAACTTTCATTCGGATGAATATTTTACGTGAGCCCCCGGTCCCCCTTAGTCGTCGAAATTTTTGGCCGGGGTGCTACATTTGGACCAACATTTTCCTTCTCGACCCAGGGAAGGGGTAAAACTGTGACGTCACGAACGCGTGTGGATTGTTAAAATTTCATAAAGAAACATCATTATTTGACGGGTTTTCGCATTTGCTGCGTTATTAATGCGTGTCTCCCAAAATGACCTGAATTCGTTTATTAATGCGAAAAAATAATGAATCTTTACAACCATCCATTTAGAGTTAGTTTTGAATGCAATTTCCGAAACACTTAAAAAGTTAACACTCAAAGTTTATGCTCAGTATTTTTATAACTAAGTGAAATAAACTTTAAAATGTGTATTTACGAAACGGAATGAGAGTCGACAGTCGAGAGTCGAGAGATGAAAGGCAACAGTCGGGGTAGACAGTTGAGAGTCGACAGTTGAAAATCGACATTCGAGAGTCGCTTATCGACATTCGAAAGTCGACAGTCGAGAGTTGACAATTTAGAGTCGACTATCGACTGTAGGGTCTCGCAAATCGACTGCTAATTGTCGACCGTTTACTCCTGAATGCCAACTTTCGACTGTCGTCTGCCAACTCTGGACTGTCGATTGTCGACTCTCAAATCTTGAATCTCGACTCTCGTCTCTCAACTCTCAGCCGAATAAACAGTCGAAACCGACAGTTGAGAACCGACAGTCGAGAACCGACAGTCGAGAGTCGAAAGTCGTGAGTCAAGATTTGAGAGTCAACAGTCAAAAGTCAAGTTCCGACAGACGAGGTTCGAAAATCGAGATTCGACAGCCGAAATTCGACAGCCGAGTTTCGACAGTCGAGCATCGACAGTCGAGTTTCAACAGTCGAGTTTTGACAATCGAGAATCAACAGTTGAAAGTCGACAGGCGAGATACGACAGTTGAGATACGACAGTCGAGAGTCGAGATACGACAGTCGAAAGTCGAGATACGACAGTTGAGAGTCGACAGTCGACTGTCGAGAGTCAAGAGTTGACAGTCAAGAGTCGACAGTCGAGAGTCGACAATTGATAATCGACAGTCGAGAGTCGACAGTTGAGAGTCGACAGTTGAGAGTCGACAGTCGAGAGTCGAGATACGACAGTTGAGAGTTGAGATACGACAGTCGAGAGTCGAGATACGACAGTCGAGAGTCGAGATACGACAGTCGACTGTCCAGAGTCAAGAGTTGACAGTCAAGAGTCAACAGTCGAGATTCGACAACCGAGTTTCGACAGTCGAGCGTCGACAGTCGAGTTTTGACAATCGAGAATCAACAGTCGACAGCTGAGAGTCGACAGTCTGGAGCCGACAGTCGAGAGTCGACAGTCGAGATAGGACAGTCGAAAGTCAAAAGTCGAGATTCGACTGTCGAGAATCAAGAATTGACAGTCGAGAGTCGACAGTTGAGAGTCGACAGTCGAGAGTCAACAGTCGAGAGTCGACAGTTGAGAGTCGACAGTCGAGAATCGACAGTCGAGGTTCGACAGTCGAGAGTCGACAGTCGAGAGTCGACAGTCGAGAGTCGAGAGTCGACAGTCGAGAGTCGACAGTCGAGAGTCGACAGTCGAGAGTCGACAGTTGAGAGTCGACAGTCAAGATACGACAGTCGAGATAGGACAGTCGAAAGTCAAAAGTCGAGAGTCGACTGTCGAGAACCAGGAATTGACAGTCGAGAGTCGACAGTCAAGAGTCGACAGTCGAGAGTCGACAGTCGAGAGTCAACATTCGAGAGTCGACAGTTGAGAGTCGACAGTCAAGAATCGACAGTCAAGAATCGACAGTCGAGAATCGACAGTCGAGAGTCGACAGTCGACAGTCGAGAGTCGACAGTCGAGAGTCGACAGTCGAGAGTCGACAGTCGAGAGTCGACAGTTGAGAGTCGACAGTCGAGAGTCGACAGTCGAGAGTCGACAGTCGAGAGTAGACAGTCAAGAGTCGCGAGCCGACAGTCAAGAGTCGAAAGTTGACAGTCGGCAGTTGACAGTTGAATGTCGACAGTCAAAAGTTGACAGTTGAGAATTGACAGTCGAGAGTCAACAGTCGAGAGTCGACAGTCTAGAGTTGACAGATGAGAGTTGACAGACGAGAGTCGACAGTCGAGAGTCGACAGTCGAGAGTCGACAGTCGAGAGTCGACAGTCGATAGTCGACAGTCGAGAGTCGACAGTCGAGAGTCGACAGTCGAGAGTCGACAGTCGAGAGTCGACAGTCGAGAGTTGACAGTAGATAGTTGACAGTTGACAGTTGAATGTTGAATGTTGAAAGTTGAGAGTTGACAGTCGATAGTTAAAAGTTGAATGTCAACAGTCTAGAGTTGACAGTTGAGAGTTGGCAGTCGAGAATACAGTCGAGATTCAACAGTCAAGATTCGAGATTTGAGAGTCGACAATCAACAGTCGAGAGTCGACAGTCAACAGTCGAGAGTCGACAGTCAACAGTCGAGATTCGACACTGACTAGGGAGCAATCGAGATTCGACAGTTGAGAGTCGACATTCGGGAGTCGACAGTCGACAGTTGAATGTTATGTTGATAATTAAGAGTTGAATATCGACAGTCTAGAGTTGACAGTTGAAAGTTGGCAGTCGAGAATAGTCAAGATTCGAGATTTGAGAGTCAACAATCAACACTCGAGAGTCGACAGTCAACAGTCGAGATTCTACACTGGCATGGGTACAGTCGAGATTCGACAGTTGAGAGTAGACAGTTGGAAGTCGACAGTCGAGAATCGACAGTCAAGAATCGACAGTCGACAGTCGACTCTTATCTGTCGACTCTTGACTGTCGACTCTCGACTGTCAATATTCAACTGTCGACTCAAGACTGTCGAAATCCAACAGTCGAATCTCAACTTTTAACTGTCGACTCGATTGTCGACTCTAAAATCTCGAATCTCGACTCTCGACTCTCAGTCGAATCGACAGTCGAGAATCGACTGCCGATACTCGCCAATTGAGAGTAGACAGTCGAGAATCGACAGTGGAGAGTCGAAAATCAACAGTCGAGAGTCGACAATCAACAGTCGAAAGTCGACAGTTAAGAGTTTAGAACTAAGGGTCAAGAGTTAAGAGTCAAGATTCAAAAGTCAAGGATCGAAGGTTAAGAGGTAATAGTCTAATTTCTTTAATATAATCAGGAAGAAAGAATCACAACAAAGAATTTAAGAGTCAAGAAGCAATGATCAATTGGAGTTATCGCACCTTCAATGGGATTTTTTAATTTTTTTCATTTATACATTTCATATTGATTATATTTTGTTTTTTTGTTTTCATTGTATTTCATATCTATATTGTACTTTTGTATATAACCAGAGGGAATGCATCTGGGGATAGCCTGAGGAAACTTTTACAAGCGGAGTGGTAGCCAACCATTGTAGGTTTCTAAGGGTTGGATGCCTTCTCTCGACGAACCATCGGCCGTGGAAGCCTTCGGGCCAACCACACAGACATAGGCAGGACCTTGCTACCGATGGGGGACCCATACATACATACATACATACATTTCAGAGTTTTAATGCGAAATGAGTAACTTAACTTTCTTCCGCTATCAAAATATATCAGATCAGATATATTTTTTCGGCAGTTTCCATCAAATGATTTCTTACTTCATTGAACATTCTCAGGCTTTGTTTAAGCTTACGTTAGCTTAAAAATATTGATAAAATGGGCCATTATCCGAAAAAAAAACCTTCACCGCATCGTTGGAGTCTGGTCAATTTTCCGAGAGAAGTTTCTTCGACAAACAACGGATAATCTGGAAGCAGTCATCCAGCATAACTGGAGTTAGCCGGGCAATGTAAGCAAACCAGCAAACAGGCCGACCGAATGATGCTGGCTGGGTGGCGCCAGCCCGTTCTGAGCAGCAGCTCGCAGCTTTCTTCTCATGATGATGAGAAAATGAACACACCGGTCTTAAACAAGCACGATGAGCAGCGGCTGGACCAGCAAAAAAAAACCCAGCATACCGAAATAAACCAGAAGAAAAATGGCAAAGTTTACCTGGCGGTTATTAACTTTTTCCAGCTTCATTCTAAAACAAAAAGACTCAAGCGAAGGGAATCAAAAGTACACAACGAGAGAAGAGAAAAAAAGCTAGCAGCTCAACTTCTTCGTTCAGCCCGCTAGTAGCTTGTTCCACCTAATGTAAGGTGAACCTTTTTCCTGGCGGAGATTCGCCTAGATTGGGTCCATCCTCACCATCAGCTTCTTCTTCGGTCGGGAGTGAACGACGAATAGGTAACGCAAAACTAAAACCTTCCAACTTGGAGCCAAACGCATAATTCCGCGTGCCTCCCTGACTAAAGTTTATTATTTTGCGAGCAGAAAAAATAATTAATTTAAATTATACGTTTGCTTAAGGGGTGTTCGTTTTCATTCCTTCGCGGATGGACGAGAGATGGCTCGTTCGTGCGTTGGTTTTCTTTCATTCTTCTGCCGTTTGGCTGCTCCAAGAATTGCTGGCCGTTTTTTGTTTTTGGGTTTCTTGTGACGGTATGGAGAAGCTAGACGGTTGGCATTTAACCTTTCTTACTGAAAAAATGCCTCATTTGTAGATTCAGATGGATTTCGAAACAAAAAAGTTAATTTCCAAAACGAAATTTTTGTGTGGTTTTGGGGTCAATAAAATCGGAAAAAACGAAAAAAACGAAATTTCAACGATTTTGGACAGTGACCTAAATAAGTTCTGAAGAGTTTATTTAGCTGCAACCAATTGCGACGGAGAGTTTCTTAATCTCACTTGAAAAGTTGTGCCGTATTCAGTTTTGTGGTATATTTACTATGGGAGATTTCCATGCAAGCGCAGCTAAATATTATTAAAATTTTACCGTATTATGTCAAAAACGGTCTAAGACAACTAATTTTGATCTTAACAAGCAGAAATGATCATCAAATTGTTGAAAAAAAATAATAAGAAAATATTTTTGCCTGCTTTCTTGTATCCATGGGGATCTTCTAAAGTGCATTCGCTTGACCTGGTGGTTCTGGTTGCTTAGCAACGATATATACAGTTCTACTCGTGATAGCTTTGATGCTTTTCCGCGTGCTTATTTAGATCAAAATGCTTCAAATGCTACAAATCATGACACAATTGACCATCGCAGGCGGTACTACTCCGGGCGTCAAGAGCATAGAGATTTTCCAACTCAACCTCAACCACTGCTAAACAGCACATCAGCTGTTGCGGCAGATGACAGTTGAGAAAAAGTTGAACATCGCGCTAGTGGCAGACCCATATCGTAGAGCTGCGAATGGCATTAATTGGGTGACCGATGATGTCAAACTGGCCGCGATATGAGTAGTCGTCCCATACAAGAGGTGGTGGCGACAGAAAACGAAGGCATGGTGATAGCCAAAGTTGACGTGATCAACTTCTGAAGCTGCTATGCTCATCCCTAGATGATCCTTGGAAAGGTTCGGCACTTTGGTTGACAAGATTGTAGAGGTGGTTCAGGGAGAAACAACATTGTTATAGTTGACGACATTAAAGCGTGATCCGAGGAATGGGGTGGCCGTCTTACGAACCCCTTCTAGAATCCCTGGCAAGGCTGGAAGTGGACCTGGCGAACGTAGGTAACACCAGAACCTACCACAGGAACGGGAGCGAGTCAACCATAGATGTCACCTTTGGTAGCCCGGGGTTGGTGTGGGATTGGATGGTGAGCGAGGCCTACACGAAGGGCGATCACTTCGCGATCCGCTATCAGTTAGGCTCAAGTACGCGGACAGGTAGACGTGAGTCTGGGACAGGGGAACGTCTCTGGAAGACAACACAGTTCGACCAGATCGTCTTTGTCGAAGAGTAGCACCTTGCACTGGAAGAGGAACCTGGACGACCTGTCCGCGGAAGATCTGTCGAAGGTTCTAGCTCGCGCTTGCGATGCTGCGATGACTAGAAGGGCCAAGTGTAAAGACACTAGGCTACCCGTCTACTAGTAGACAGAGGAATTCGCGGGTCTGTGTGCCGACTGCCATAGGGCAAGGCGCAGGATGCAGAACGCAAAGACCAAAGAAGAGAGAACGGAGCTTAGGCCACTATTCACAAGCGTGGGATTGGATCCGCAGGGCCATCAACGCAAGCAAGAGGGCACGTTTCAAACAATTGTGCCGTGACGCCAGTCATCAACGAGCTGTTCCCACAGTACGATATTACTTGCTGACCAACGGTGGATGAACTTCGATTACGGTGGATAAACTTCTAAAGTCTCTCCAACCAAGAAGGCCCCCGGACCGGGCGGTATTCCGAACGCCGCAGTGGAGGCCGCAATCAGGGATTTCCCCCAAATATTCCGGTCATCGTTGCAACCGCAGAAATCAGCGGGTAAGGTTCTGGAGAAGGTCATTCAGAACCGAATTCAGAGGTACACTGAAAGTGAGCCGTACAGAACGCAGCACCGTAGACGCCATCAGCTCTGTCATTGAGATAGCGGACAGAGCCAGGCTAACGTAGAGCAGAGGGTTCCGCTTTTGCGCGGTGGTCACTCTGGACGAGAAGAACACTTTCAACAGCGTCAGTGGACAGCGATTGCGTCTTCGCTCATCCAAATGAGGGTCCCGGCATATCTGTATACTTAGGCTTGTTGAAAGTTATTTCCATAATCGCCATCTACAGTATATGACCGCTGAGGGCAAACGTACACATGAGGTTTCGGCGGGTGTGCCACAGGGGTCAAAACTTGGGCTGGTCCTTTGGATCATCACGTGCGACGAGCCTGCGTCTAGCCCACCACAAAACCGAGATGGTGCTGATCATCAACCTGATCTCACCCCTAACAGGTACCAATTCAGTTGAACCGTGTCATATCGTGTCCAAACGTGCAATAAAGTACCTTAGGATGATGATGATCAACGACAGGCTAAGCTTCACGAATCATGTCGACTACGTGAGTAAGAGAGCGGCAATAACCACGGCCGCTCTCACACGGATGATCTCGAACTCCTCGGCAATCCGCAGTAGCAAGAGGAAAATACTGTCAAGCATAAAACGCCAAGCTTGCGGTACGGAACGGCGGCTTGAAGGCAGGTCCTGGGAATACAGTGTTACCTGCAGAGACTTAGCAGCGTTCATCGGTTGAAGAATCTGCGGGTTATTAGTGGATACCGGACCATCTCGTCTGAAGCCGCCTGTGAAGGGGCGGGCGTCATACCCATCTCGGTTTTGCTAGAGGAGGATGTCTATTGTTACGACAAAAAATACACGCCCAACGTACGAGATCTCGCGAATGAGGACTCGATGTCCAACTGACAACAGCTGTGGGACAGCTCAACGAGAGGAAGGTAGATCCATCGTCTGATCCCGCACTTCGGGAGCTGGATCGGAAGAAGACACGGTTAAGTGGACTTCCATATGACGCAACTTCTCATGGATGCTTCGTGAAGTACCACTACAGGTATGGACAGGTGGCTTCCCCAGGTTATGGTGACGAAGAGGAAACATCCGAAAGTTATAGACAAAATACAATTACACGGAATTTACCCTATACTATACTTAAAGCACTAAGAATTCTTCTTCGGAATAAATCCTCCGAAACGTCAAAATCAATGTGATCGGAGAAGCGGTTAAACGTCCTTATTGCACCAATTAGCGCTGTATTAGCTCCGCAGTTATTCTGTCGGAGAAGAGCAAAGAGCTGAAGATCACGATTCTTCAAGCCTCGAGATCGTACGATGAGTTGGAGTGCTTCTAACAGTGCGGGGCAGACGGTTCTCGACGAAAGCAGATCGGCGACAATAGAGGCCTGTGTTGCGGTCCGGTGATGTCGATAAGGCGGCAGCGGTTTTCGTAGCTTGGAAGTCGGAACGGGTCTTGCCAGTTCAGGTTCCGTAGATCAAAAAGCAAAAAATGCCTCTGGATGACCTAGATACGCTCCGAGCCATTTTGATAGTAGGGACACCATAAAGCCGAGGCATATTCCAGGGACGATCGAACCAAGCTGCAGTAACGACTCTTGAGACAATAAATATCCTTTAAGTCTTTTGCCATGCGGAATAAGATAACCAGGCATCTGGAAGATTTATCGACGATGTAGTTTGTGTAGATCTTGAAATCCAGCCGTTTGTCCAGGATCACACCAAGGTCTTTCACATGCTCAACTTGTGCCTCATGTCCAAGAAAATAATCAGCCGATAGCGGGAGACGCTTGCGTGAAAACGAAATTACCGTGCATTTGTTGCGAAGGCAATTGACATCACATCAGGCGTCGAAGATGTTAAACTGGCTCTGCAAGACATTGACATCTTTGGGACAGTTGAATGGTTGAAACAATTTCAGGTCGTCGACATACGCCAGCTTTTATCCATCAAGAAGCAGCAGCACGTCGTTGAAGTAGATCATGAATATTATGGGTCCTAGGTTGCTCCCTTGAGGTACTTCAGAAGAGGCAGGGAATTGATTGGAAAATTATTTACCTGTTCGTACAATAAGTTTCCATCCTACCAGGTAGCTATGGAACTATTCCAGTAAAGAGCCGCAAATTTCGATACGATTTAGTTTGGCTATGGCTATTTTGTGGTTTACCTTATCGAAAACTGCGAACAGGTCGGTGTAGATTACGTCAGTTTGAGATTCTCTGAAAAAGCTGTCTTTCACGTGATGTGAACTTCAACCAGTTTGTTGTCGAAGAGCCCTTAGGCATGAATCTATGTTTTTTGTTAGAGAAATAAAACATTCTTTGACATTCTTCCTGTAGCCTTTTTTGTCGTCCTCGGGAACAGTAAGGGAACACAATCGCGAAAGGTCGCGGGAAATCGACTCCTCAAAGGTCGCGGGAAAACGACTCCTCAAAGGTTGCGCTTTTGGCACGATCAGGGAGTAGGTATAAAACCCCGACGAAGAGCTTTCGAGTACCCAGGCCAGGAGTACCGGATACGGATCCACACAAATTCCTGATCGTTCAATGATTCATCGTCGAATGGAGTGGCTGAAAGAACGGATTGGGTGGCAATCGGGTGGATTTAGTACTGTTGTAAGGACCTCGGACACGCCGGAACACTGTGTAGTCGGAGCTTAAAACCTTAAAAGTAAGGTTTTTGTCGTTCAGCCAGGTTTCGGTGAAAGCCACAATATCGAAGATGGAGCATGAAGACTCGAGGCTATAGAAGACTCGTTTTTCATTCTCGGTAAACCATCAGTAAAGGCGATCACTGAATTGGTACTACACGAGGTGTAGAACAGCCTTGAGTATCCGAGGATGACGGAACTGGTGGGAAAGTGACAACAGGTTTCAAAGGGTTTTTTTAAATAAAAATCATCGAATTCTCGTAATAAAATTCCAGCAGGCCAAGTCTTCGGGGAAAGCGCAGTGTCTTAAACTTAGGATCTATCCCAACTTTGAAAGAAATTGATCTGAGCGAAGAAACATCAACATCCTTTCGAACCAAGGCATGAACTTCAGCTGATGCGCATTGAAGACATTCCAATACGAACTCTTCGATATCCTCGGCCGCAACACTACTTCGCAATCGAGCCAGATAGATCCAAAACATTCTTTCGTGAGGAGCAACCGTCGCAATATTTTCTACGGTAGTTTTTCTTCTAGTACCCACACAATGGGTTTTCAACTCGGCGCCTCTTGTTCGAGGGAGTCGCTAGCCTAGGTCAAGCAGCAGGTACACGAGAAAAAAGATTGATGTTAGGACGAACGTTCATAATTTTATCCAGCTTCAAGTTGGAGCAGAGGAGCTGGAGTCAACGGCAGTTCGCGAGTGGTGTAGGATGACTACATCGCCGGGAAACATCTGAGTAGTGTGCGTCTGGTCCCTCGATCGAACCTACAAAGATAAGGCAACATCTTTTGCGTAGTGGAGGTCATGGGTGCGTCGCGAACGTGTTTAGGAATTCTCACCGCCGCCGGAGAGTATCTGAGTAGTGCCGCTTCCTTCTAGAGACCTCTAGCGGACCTCGTGGGAAGGGATTAAACCACTGTCGGGGTCAACCCACGTAGAGAGAGGTTCTCGACGCCAGACGAGCCTCTCGAGTCGGTGTAGGAAGTCGTCACTATCGGAAAACATTCGACTCGTAGCGTTCAATGTCCCGAATGTGTGCCGAGACAGGCGCGAGTCCAGCACAAGCTCTGGCATACGACGGGCGGAAAAAACCGTGGACCAATAATCCTAGGGTTGCCATCCAAAGGGATACAAGAAGACCGAACAACGGTCGGAGTAGACTGACCCCATCGACGGGGGGCTGTCGAGAAGAATGTGTCCGATCCCACGGTTTGAAGCTAGAATGATAAGGTAACATCTTTTGCATAGGTAGCGGATGCCGTGGGTTCGTGCGTAGAATGCTTCACATTCGGGGAGTATCCGAGTAGTGCGGATTCCAACGACCGAAGCTGCACGGGTAGAGTAGCTCTCGACGCCGAGTGAGACATTCGAGTCGGACTAGGATGACGTCTTCGTCGGGAATCATCCCAGTAGTTGCGTTAAGTCCCGCGCGTGTGCTGTGATATACGCCGCCGGGAGTCTAGGATAAGGATATGGCGCCGAGTCTAGGATAAGCTGCTCTCGATCGGCACACGACGGACATAAAGATGACAAACCTCTGTTGTGGTATGAGCCTACTTGGTTGAATGATTCAACTGAATCAAAGCAATCGAAAGATTCCACGGTATACCGTGGTTGAATTAAAAGGAATCTTTCGATTGCTTTGATTCAGATGACAAACCTCGAATCATGGAGATAAGAGAGGTTGGCTTCGAGTCGTTAGAGTAGCGGTCAGGCCACGAGTCCTCAGGCAGAGAAGTTTGCGTGGTCAACTCCGAGTCTTTACGATAAGAGGTCGGGTCTCGAGTCTCAAGAGGCGAGATCAGGCCTTTAATCAACAAGAGGAGAGGTATAAGTGATTATCTCGAGTCATTACGAGGAGATGTCAGATCTCGAGTCGCTAGAGGAGAGATCGGGCCATGAGTCGCGTAGAGGAAAGGATTATGTGGGAATCTCGAGGCATTGCGAGGAGATTCCGGTTCTCAAGTCGTTAGAGGAGAGTTCGGACTTCGAATCGTAAGGATGAGAGGTTTTGCTGAAAGTGATCTCGTCTTTGAGTATTGCCTTGGAACGCGACCGCGAATAGAGGATAATGTGTTGAACAGTTTGAGGTGGGAACTAAAGGGTGATATGGTCAAAATTTGGTAAAGGGTAAACGCGTGTAAATCGAAGAAATCGTTTATTTAAAAATCTAAATAAATTTCTTTTTCTAGTTTAGTTAGTAAAATTCAGGATAATATTCAGTTAGGCTTCCACTTTTCCAAATCCGAATTACCGGGCTTTACGCTTAACCCCTGTCATCAGATTTTGTACAGCCACCTTGTCCACCTTCTTCGCCGCAGAAAGCCAGTTTGCTTTGAACTGCTGCTCGTCCTTAGTAGTTTCTTTGGTCTTCTTTAGGTTCCGCTTGACAATAGCCCAGTATTTCTCAATTGGGCGGAGCTCTGGCGTGTTGGGAGGGTTCTAGTCCTTGGGAACCACCTGCACGTTGTTGGCGGCGTACCACTCCATGGCCTTTTTACCGTAATGGCAAGATGCCAAATCCGGTCAAAACAGTACGGAACAACCGTGTTTCTTCAGGAAAGGCAGCAGACGTTTATTCAAACACTCTTTCACGTAAATTTCACGTAAAAAATGACAGTCCCGGAAGCTATTAAAATGCTGCTTTTCAAGCCACAGGAACAGATGGCTTGCCAAACCAGATATTTCTTTGCGAACTTTGACAGTTTCATGTGCTTGAAAATATCTGCTACCTTTCCCCTTCTTTTGCCGTATAAAACTCCTGTACCGGAAGCTGCTTGTAGTCGGCTTTGACGTAGGTTTCGTCGTCCATTACCACGCAGTCAAACTTCGTCAGCATCGTCGTGTACAGCCTCCGGGATCGCGCTTTGGCCGTCGAATTTTGTTTATCATCGCGATTTGGAGTCACTACCTTCTTGTAAGTCGATCGTCCGGCTCGTTTTTTGGCTCGATGCACGGTTGTAGACGATACACCCAGATTATTTGCGGCATCTCGGAGAGAGGTTAGGGTTTCGCTTGAAACTACCGGCAACTGTCTTTGTCGTCTCAGCGGCTTCCGGTTTTCGATTTCCCTCCGATCAAGACTTCCTGGCTGTCGACAAATGTTCCCCAAGCACTTTAATTACACTTGTAACGGTTGATTTGGCGACTTTTAGCGATTTTGCCAGCTTTGCGTGCGAGTTGCTCGGATTTTCGCGATGCGCGAGCAAAATTTTGATACGCTGTTCTTCTTCCTTGGACGGCATTTTGACAACTGAAGAGTGAATTCCAAAATCAAAATAGGAGCAACATTCTACACACACACACCTTCAAAATGAGGGGTGTTCAGGTTTTTTAATGCAAAATTGAAAGAAATACGTCAAGTTGATATTGATCAAATTTTGACCGTATCACCCTTTAGGTCTGCGCCCCCAGGTGGAGTTTAGGGAGTAGGAGGTATGCACGAAGTATAATCTGAATCTGAAATCTGAAATAGATGCATCAAAGATTCAAAGCTTTACTAACAAGCAGTAAATATAATTTAATAAAAAAAATCTTTTGGTTCAAAATTAAGAGGAAAACATTTTGTTATGTTGTTAAGAAAAGAATCAATAGCTACAGGTACAAAAAGTTCTTTATATGGATGAATAAAAATAAGAATAGCCTAGGGATACCTGATAGGCGAATTCTTTCTAATTTTTTTTACTCTACCTATTCACCTATTAACTGTAGAGCACCAGAAAAGGTTCCCTGGTGGAATGGATTTTTTTCTGGGAATTATTCTCTTCATAATGTACCCAAAGTTGTGCGATTTCCATACAAATGGCAAAATAATGAACGGCGGTATTTTCCCACTCAAAGTTAACTAAACAGTTCTACCTTCCTAAGGTCTTTTGAATTCTGCGACGACGAGACGTGAGGACGTAGGCAAGGCTGAAACTGAAAAATGGTGTTGATTTCAATCAAACACACGTATAAATTACCCGCGGGAGTGTCTGACTCATTTGGGCCAAACAAAACGTGCAAAATGCCGTAGGGGAACATGCCCTATTATGCGCCACCTAAGCGAATCGCTGATTTTCTATGTATTCCACGTACAAATTGTGTTCAAAATGGGTGTAATCGTTGAAGAAAAGTGTTTTCTACAAATTCCTATGATTTTTCATTCCTTAAATTGCTATAGTTTCTTCAAAAACATGATTTTTTAAAACCATATTCAAAGCCACAGAACAAAACTGTGTTGCGAATACGCGCCGCTGTGTATTCAATACGCGCCTAGCAGCCGAACACACCCGAGAGCAGCCGAAGACCGAAAACACACCAATACTTACAGACACTTTGACTGAAAAGAAAATCAAAATGGACTAATAGAAATTTTACAAAAAATGAAAAATAGATTTTTTGGGCTGAATTAACGCTCAAAATATGGTTTTAGACTTTTTGTTCATTTTCAATGAAAATTGGCCTTTTTGAAAAATTAATGCTATTTTCAGCCTACTACGATTGGCGCGTTATAAAGAGCGCATGGGCGCATGATAGAACATACCCATGAAAGCATACCTTAGCGAGTTCAGTATGATTTTTTAGCATAAAACCATAATTTAGATTCTCCTCTATCGATGTGTCAGAAAATATTGTCTTATTCGTTTTTCTCTGCTTGGTGACACCTTATTGAAAGTCTTTCAAAATTTAGATCGAAATGAAGAAAAACCTAAATTGTGAAATTATCACGACACAGGGGCATTTTAAGGAAAAATTCATACTTGCCATGACCAATCACAGCATTTAAAACAAATTGGTAATATTTTGCAGGCTTAAAATGTTTCAGATTCTTCAAAACAAGAGTGGCGCGTATTAGCCACATGGGGCGTTATATGAACTTTTCCCCTACCTCCAAAGTAGCACCCGATTTCAATTAATCTCCCGTTGTTCAATTAACTAAACCCGCCAAAGCCCCACTTCTAGAGGACGACAACCAAAGCCAGCAACAACATTTCCGATTAGCGGCCTTTTTCGACGAGTTCGACAGCTATAGCGTTTTGTACCACCAACGAACATTGAACATTTGCCGGGGGACCCTAATGGGGGGCTTTTTCCTCAAATGTGGCCGTTCTCCAGCACTCCTTTGGGGTCTCCAGCGAGGAGAAGCGAAGGTTCGAAGTTGGACTAATTCATAAATTGCAATTACTACTTGTCTTGTCTGGTTCCATTTGGCATTCGAAGCATCTCGCTCGAAGGGTTACTTACAAACATACCGTATGTGTGCTTGAGTGTGGGGCAAACGATAATCTTGCCTCCGGGTGGTACAAATAGGTCTGTCTCTGTCTTGGAGGAATGGCAAAACGGAAAAGTTGAACCGCTGACTTCATACGCACGCGATCGGCGCGGCGCGTCTGCAAAGTGGTTAATCATGTAAAGCCAACTACCAGTCGTCGACATACAGTTGTTTGATGGTATTTAATATGCTCCACCTTTTCGAATTTAATCCTCTTGGCCTGGGTGAGGTTGACTCCTCGAATGGTCTTTTGAAGCCTTTTTCTTCTGCAGGCAACTCAACTCTCAACGCGGTCCTTTCTGAAGTCGGTGGATCGGCCAATTGAAATTGGCCCCTAAGTACCGTCGAAGCATCGGAGCAGTTCATGCTGTGATGGGGAATGATATGATCGCCTGTTTGAAAGCTTGTCACGATCTGTTGGGAATCGTGGTGATATTTTTTTCCCCATTCTCCTTCATGTTGCTCAAAAGCTGCCAATTTGTCTCTGTCCCAAATGATTCACGACGACGACGACGAGTGCAAAAATCTACCCACGTTCGTCGGATGTTTGAAGCACTATAAAATATGACTCGTTTCAACTATTGAAGGCAACCTCATACGTGAGGTGCTGATCTTGCAGATATGCGTGCCAGTTTAATGCACAATCATAATTCTATTTCAATCCATGGTTTGGAAATTACTTACTAGCTCAAAAGGTCTTCCGAAAGGTCGAAATATTATATAATTCATTTTAATCATTTTCAGCATAGATCAGAACCAACCATTTTAATATGAGAACTGCTTCTGGAGATGATTTCATATTACTTGTTGAAACTTGGCCTATAAGTTTACTTTCCAAAATCTGATATTTTTACAGTGTTTTGTAAGTTTTATAAGTTCTTTAATTATACAAAACTGTATGTTTTGTTAGTATGGATTCTCCCCCTTCTCTCTCTATCAAATGGGGGAGGGCTCACGAACTTCTATGAAACATTGTTATTTTCTTAAGAACGTATCATCCAACACCTGGCTCCATTGGTTTGATAAGTTATGCCAAATAAAATATGGAAAAAAAACTTGTCCTCTTTCCTACTCCGCCCTGAAAAACTTCCTGAACTCTTCAAATTATTCGTACGCAAACAGCATCTCTTATAAAAGTTGATCTCTTTTGATTAATAAGTGCTCGATTTATGCTAAAAAAAACTGTATATGAGCTCCCCCCCCTCCTCCCACTTTCTCCTTCTCACCCTTAGCTAATTTAAGGAGAAGGCGTTTGTAATAATCAAACCCATATTTTTGTACCGCTCGATTGGTTCTTCAGTTATACAAAAAGTGGTTTGGAAGCCCATCTACCCCTTTCCTATTTCCCCGTTGGAAGGAGGGATGAAACTGAAATGATCATAAAACTATTTATCGTTCGCAAATACCATCCTATGCCAAATTTGGTTCCATTTGCTTGAATAGTTCTCCAATTATGCAAAGAATTGTATAAACCGCGAAGAAATTGAATATTTTCCCTCCTAGATGAACCAAATCTATGCAAATATACTTTTCTTTAGTGAAAATGTCCCAAAAATCGCTTGGATGTTGTTTCGAAAGCCGCTCTAGCTTACAAATAAAGATATAGTTTCTTTTTTACCCCTTACTCCCCTATGTTTTGTAAACAATCCAGAAAAACACTGATTTAGACTGGACATTTTTGACCAACAAAAAAAAACTTTTGTGATTTTTATGAGGAATTAAATAAAGACTTTTTCTGTTACCCCAGGCTTCGGACATTGGAGTTCTGGCTGGTTTTTACCCTCAATTTCTCAATATTTTTCAATTAATTATAAAAAAGGAAGCTCGGGCTTGACAATTTTGAAGCAAATGAGACCTATCTTGTGTGATTTTTTTTGAGAAATCGAATGAAGGCTGTTTGAGGCACCAAATGCAGCGTTGAGTTATGGCTGTTTTACCCTCAATTTTCCAAAAATTTCAATGTAGTTCAGAAAATTTGATTTTGAAAGTTTTGAATCAAATGAGACCTTACCTATGTGGTTTTTCCGGGAAAGCGAATGAAGGCTATTTGAGCCACCGCACCGCACGCATCAGAAACTGGAGTAATAGTAATTTTACCCTCAATTTCCCTAAATTTTTAATATAGTCTAGAAATAGCTTTTTTTGATATTGTGCGCATTTGGTATTTGGTACTTTGATTTTTGTGATCAAATGCCTTTCAACAAAAAAGAGAACATTTGGTAAAATTTCACAAAAAGAGGAGTTTCGATCGAAAAAGAGTACCTACATGTACTCTTAAAAGAGTACGTATGGTATCCCTAGATTAACCCCCACCGAATACAACTTTATTGACTCGATTTCTAAAATTTTGTTACTTTTGTTGTTGTTCGAATTTAAAATGTTAAATATTCATTCGGGATGAGGGGAATTTTTCGATTCACGTTGGTCCTAATGAATTCGAGCAAAGTTCCTTTTTCCTCAAAAAGGCCCGCTTTTTTCTGACAAAACTTTTGTGGTGGACTCAACCTTCTCCGATTCTACCACTTCAAAATATTTGGTACGTGCTTGATGAAAACGCTTCTTATAAAATCTCTTCTCGATCCTTTTCAACTCCTGCCTTTTTTCTAACCTGCTTTTATCCATCTATGATTTTCAAAACTAGAAAGGTTTTAATTAAAGATCATGGCTTTCTTCGATAAAACTGCAAGAATTAAATAACACTTTTATGAAGTTTCACTGATTGGAAAAACCTAAATTTAGTCTCAATTTATATTCATTGGTTCAAGACAGAAAATCATTCAAATATAATGCTTTTTGTGTTTTTTCTCCATGTAAGCAGCATTTTTTTTAAGTTTACATAAGACAATAATTAATAACTCGTTTAATTCTTAGCTTAGCGGACCTGGCGAATCCGGGAAATTCTATCTAAAAATTGGTAAAACCCGAGCAGATAATTTCAAAACTTTTGACCTATTATTCGGGCAAAATTCATGTAAATTTGGTTAAAACCACGAGATTATTTAATAAAAATAAAAAAAGGATACACTTGAAAATATATTTTTTCTAAAAAACACATCAGCAGATTTTAAGTCGTTTTTAAGTTTCCGAAAAGCTGTTCATGATGATTTATAAGAAAAAACCTGCTAAAAACCATTTTTGGACGCTAAAATGAAAAATTATATTGAACCAAATAACGTTTTTTTTTGTTCAATTATATACCTAGTTAAGTGAACAAATCTGTGAAAAACCAAGACTTCTCTCTAGGAAATCCGAACGACCAGTCTGGACCAAACCGTTCCTCAATGTTGTGTCAAATATCCAGGCAAGTTCGTATAAAACCGGGAGATCTGGTAAGCTTATCATAGAATCACCGTAACATTCTGCTTTATTGCTTCTAGCGATGTTAATATTTTCTGATTGAAGAAAATATTCTTTAAGTTGCTTCCGAATGACGATGGCTCGATGGCTGACGATGAAATTGCCACACTATGAAATTGCTCTAACTTTGTAACCGTTGGGTAGAATTTAATGAAAACTTGGGTGGATTTAGTTCAAAGTGCATTGTTTACATCCTGCAATTTTCAAAGTCCTGTGATCAAAACTCGCGGAAATGGAGTCGAAAGAACAACTCGTGCGTACTAAAATCTTGCGCATTCATCACGAGAACAAGGATTTCTCGCATTTTTCTATTGCTAAAACGTTGGGAATCGCGAACTCCACGGTGTCGCGAGTGATTAAACGGTTCGAGGAACGATTGACCACCGATCGTAAGTCCAGAAGTGACGGAAAAAGTATACCATACAACACCAAAAATCACAACCGCGTAGTTGGGGCCTTCAACCGAAACCCGAACGCCTCTGTTCGGGATGTGGCTAAGAAGCTGCTCGTAAGCCGAAGTTTTGTCCAGAAAGCCTAAACTAAGCCTGGGCCTCGAACGTTCAAGGTACAAAAGGCCCCTAATCGCGACGATTAGCAGAACAAGTTGGCCAAAACCCGTGTCAGAAAGTCGTACTTCAACATGCTGACGAATGTTGAATGCTACATTATGGACGACGAAATATATGTGAAGGCCGACTTCAAACAGATCCTCGGCAACCTGTTCTTCACGGCCAAGGAAAAGTTCAGCGTTCCGAAGCATGTTCGCACTCAAAAGATGTCCACGCGCGGGAAGCGGAGTTCACCTTTCGTGACCCAGGACTCGACGAACGGATAAGTTTACATGAAAGGGTGCCTTCAGAAGCGGCTGCTTCCTCTCCTGAAGGCCCACAACGTTCCAACAATCTTCTGACCAGATTTGGCCTCATGTCACTACTCCAAGGACGTGCTGAAGTGGTATGCGGACAATAAGTTCAATTTCGTGCCGGTTATTTTTCAATCTCTGAAAATTTGATGACAATCGGATGAAAACTCGAAATTTTCGGATCAATTTTGTGTGTGGCAATTTCATCGTGGAAACCCTTTATGTATAGGAATAGTTGTGTTTTTAAGAGATCCCAAAAAGTCTCGCGTTTTTTACGTGAAATGTCCCGTTTTTTTAAGTATATGGTAAGTCTAAATATGTACATTGGCAACACTATAAAATTAGTCAAAAATAAAATGAAAAATTGTTCGAAGCCACTGATCAAACAGTGACGATGGCTTCGATATACAAACCAATTCGGGCGTCCCGTTAGAATGCAATACATGTGTTGACATGTAATGATAAACAAATGACATTTTATTTTTGAATCTCGGTCCAAAAACTGTTAAATCCTGCATCCAAACTTTCTTCACCATAAGTGCAGTCATTAGTCCGGAGGTTCAAGTCGTCTGATTTGATGCTCAGGTAATAGGTTAGGAAACCGGGGGAACCTGAGCAGCACAAATCTCTCTGCCAAATAACATCAAATCCGGCTCCATTCCCCGTTGCACCAAACTAACTTAACCGGAACTTCAAAAAATTTCAATATGCTTGAAATCTTCCATAACTTTTGGAAGCAAAATTTCTCACGTTTTGACAGTCCTACAGGTTGCTTCGATCCCTGATGTGTGTTTGGCTTCTTCGGATTTGACGCCAAATTTTGTTTTTTATTTATGTTGAGTAGTTTCTGGGATTTGACCAAAATTGCCCGGATATTACCCGGAAATCAAATGTTTGGATTTTTCCAGGATTTGAATATAAAATTGCCCGGATTAGTCCGAAAAAAATTCTGGCAACATATTAAGGGTACTTTTTCTATCAAAACTTAAATATTATCATTTAGTCATCGAGTCCAAAAATTATGCCAAAAAATTGTCCGTACACTGAAGTTCAAAGTGACTTAATCTTTCAAGTTTCCTTAGATCACTGCCAAAATTTTTGGGATTGTTACTCATGCAGTGTCGAACATTGTTGCCAAGTTTGAACTGATTTCAACAATTTTGTTAAACTTTTTGTCAGTTTATATGATAAAAAGCTCTGTTTTCTTACTTTTTTCGGCAAACGAAAGCTAGCGATTCACTGATTCAATAAATTTATGATTCTTTAGTTTTTAACGTGGAGGACAAATTCAAAAAAAAAACGAAAAATATCGACCAGTGAATTTACAATCGAGGTGACATGAAAAATCTGCAAAAAAAATCAAAAATTAGGTTTTCGGCATTTTTTTCTTCAACTGCTTCTTTGAATTAAAACCTTTCGTTCGATGTCTAACACATAAATATTGGAAGATAACTGGTGAAGTTATGTGTAAAAGTTGCACACTTCAATTGTTTGATTGAAAGAAATAATAGCCCAATTCGCTGCTGGTAATGTGTTTGATATTATGCTGGTTGTTTCACAAACACTTTTTAGTTTTGGGACAATCAACCTCATAAACGACTATGTTTGTCGATCGGATGCTCGTTTTTAGTACCGAGAGTTTTTGAGGTTAATTGCCCCGTCTCATCTGTACACGCTCAACAAGTGTGCGTAAGAAATGTCAAAAACAACTCTATTCTAGGCCACAAAGAAAATTCGAAAAATACAAAAAATAGAATAGAAATGACAACTTATTCGTGAATTCACAAGACAAGTTGGTATTTTTCGAATTTTATATTTTAATTTGACCTTACGCTTATATAACCAAAGATCGATTCGAAGCAATCAAAACCAACCATAAGAAGCCAAAAAGTCATCAATTTACTGAATCAGTGGATCGTTAGCTTTTGTTTACCGAATAAAGTAAAAAACAGAGCTTTTTATTACATAAACTGATAATAGTTTTTCAGTAAGTTGTTGAAACTAGCTAAAATAGAGCAAAAATATTCGAAACTGCGTGAGTAACAGTCCCATGAATTTTGGCTGTGATCTGAGGAAAATTTAAAGATTAAGACACTATAAATTCCAGTGCACGGAATTTTTTGGCATAGTTTTGATTCGATGTAGTATGCTCAACATACGTATATTTATGAGTAAAGTGCTTAAAGATCTAATAGAGATTTTTTTCCACACTAAATAAAGATATTTTAGTTCCACTATTAATCGAAAAAGTGCCTTTAAAATTTCGGTGCAGATATAAGTACTATACCGACGATCGTTTGTACCGACTTACATGTCAATCATCGTGGTTCAGAATACAATTTAGCGAACATTTGTTGGCGCCTTCCCCTTAAGTTTAAAGCATTTGAATACACACACTTCTATAATAACTAAAGAGGTTGAGCCCCCAGGATTTCAAACTTAGTGCAATTTTATGAGACCCTAATGATCCATCATCCTTGGACCAATAAAATCCGGGAACACTCAGTTTACTTCAATAGATTCAGGCGTCTTCCAGAGATGATGGTATTTTTTGTACCTCTATTTAAATATTTTCATAAGTTGATGCATTAACTTATGAGAGTTTTAGACATGCCGTTTGACATCTGACAGATAGAGTTTTCTGTTCAGTTAGAGTTTGAAGATAATTTAAATTTAAAAATAATTTGTTTCTTTCT
This sequence comes from Uranotaenia lowii, assembly GCF_029784155.1. Classification (NCBI taxonomy): domain Eukaryota; kingdom Metazoa; phylum Arthropoda; class Insecta; order Diptera; family Culicidae; genus Uranotaenia; species Uranotaenia lowii. Next base: position 83,491,250 of record NC_073691.1, read on the forward strand.
TTATTCAAAGCAGTTTCAACGGAAATAAAATGTCACAAAATTTAATAAAATTTCGGAACCAGTTTTAATTCCAAAAAAAAACACCTAACATTAAACCCCGGTCATTTTTCATCACCTGATCGCTTCATTCCCCAGAGAGAAGCGAGAAAGATTTATTTTACGACACTGGCTGTAAATAAAAACATCCAACTAAAGTATCATTCCAAAAGATTATGACAATCAACATCATGATTAAGTCTTCTTGGGTCAGATATTGAGGAACGAAAGTGCATTTTTCGCTTATTCTTCCTTCAGCAGAGAGAAAGAGGCCTTCCGATGACGAAATCTTTACCGTCCTTTCCCCTCCGTGTTTTTTATTATTTCTGTACGTTTTTTTTTTCTGAAATGTAATTTCAGATTTTGCAAACAGGGATTATGACGGTGAATCTTTTTAAGCGGGAATGCATTCCTGCGTCGCTAAATTGCTTTTTGGTGTTGACTCATATTAACGTTCGAATGCTCAACGATTATTAACATCAACATTTTGTATTTTTTATTGCAGTTCAACATACTAGTAAAAATGAATGTCATTATTGTTTTATTTAATAAAAAGAGCAAAATTAGACCAATTTATTCTGATTCCTCCAAACAAATGATTTTTTTTCTATTTCAACAACAAAACCACAAAGTGAACAGTCAGAAAACAAAAAAGAATCCTTCCCCTGTTTGTTGAAAAACAAAGAAAAAGCCGATGCTTGACAGGCCCTTTTTCAGTGATGCGAAAAGGAAACATTTTAGGAAATTAAATTACAACTTTCCCGCCGTTGCCGGCGGAAAACGACCGGCGGAAAAATTCGCGCGCGGAAGCTGCAGATAAAAAAAGCGTCATCCGGGAAAGGGTTAACCAAGGATCGAGCAAATCAAATTTCCCGAAGAGCGTCCTCTCGTAGTGATGTTCCCTCAATCCCCCGGAGACGGATGCTCCTTTCTTCTTCTAAAGTGGCGCCGATCGGAATCTTTAAAGCTGGTAGAAAAAAAAACGGAGTTGTAAAAAATTGCTCTTTCCGGGCCTCTATTCTAGAAGTAGAAAAAATGGACAATCGCGGAAGTGAATTGGCAGATTCTGATTACTTTCGAACCTTTTAAGAAAATCTGAACGGAGGAGAAATTTCCCTTGAAGAGATTTATTTTATTATGTTACCCTCTGAGAAGGAGCGAAGGAAATCACCAAGTTTAGCAAGGATTGATTGACTTGAAACAGAAAGCGGCTTCTGAGGAAGTGTAATCTATCTTAGGAATTGGTCCGTTTCTGAAGATGGAAAGCATTTGCTGACGAAAATCTTTTCTATTTAGATGAATTTTATGAATATCAACAAAATTTGAGAGTTCAATTTCCAAAAAGAGTCAAGTTTTGAAAATTAAGGAAACCAAATGTTGTTTAGTTCAAAAACTATGCTCCGAATGTAAAAATATCCAGTTAAGTCTAAGAAATACAATTTCTTTATTTCCGAATCGGTAAAATATGAGAATTTTGAAGTTTATTTGATATGTTTAAAACAAAAAACTAAAGCTCAGTCAAGTGCAGTTTTCAACTAAGATGCTTATTTATAAACTGTTTAATCCTGAGAGTCAAGAAATCAGAAAAGTTATACCAGTGAAGTTGGAAAAAATCATGAGTTCTATATCACCAAAAAAAAATCATTCGTCAACACTTGATTCATCCCTCTAATATGTGCTGTAAGCCTACTTGGTTGAATAATTCTACTGAATCAAAGCAATCGAAAGTTTCCCTTGAATTCAACTACGGTATAGGAAATTTTCGGATTGATCAATCGAAAACGCTCACCGAAGAATATAGTGAGTTGCTATCGAAATACCGGTATATGCCATCGAGTTTGCCGAAATCCCGAAAAATCTGATATTCTGCAGATTTTTAAGCAATTTATCGCGTAAGTCCAATTTTTTCCTAATTTTGTTATCATTTTTTAAATTATAATAGTTGACTTGGTGCATTTTTGGTGTCTATGTTTTCATAAAGGGTGATCGGTCAAAATTTGGTCAATATCAATTCGACGTATTTCTTTCAATTTTGAATTTAAAAAACCTGAACACCCCTCATTTTGAAGGTGTGTGTGTGTAGAATGTTGCTCCTATTTTGATTTTGGAATTCACTCTTCAGTTGTCAAAATGCCGTCCAAGAAAGTAAAGCAGCGTATCAAAATTTTGCTCGCGCATCGCGAAAATCCGAGCTACTCGCACGCAAAGCTGGCAAAATCGCTAAAAGTTGTCAAATCAACCGTTACAAATGTAATTAAAGCGTTTGGGGAACGTTTGTCGACAGCCAGGAAGTCTGGATCGGGGGAAATCGAAAACCAGAAACCGCTGAGACGACAAAGAGAGTTGCCGGTAGTTTCAAGCGAAACCCTAACCTCTCTCTCCGAGATGCCGCAAACAAGCTGGGTGTATCGTCTACAACCGTGTATCGAGCCAAAAAACGAGCCGGACTATCGACTTACAAGAAGGTAGTGACTCCAAATCGCGATGATAAACAAAATACGACGGCTGATATCTGTTTTATCAATTGTAATCAAAATTCTGGAGATAGCGGGTTCAAGTCCTGCCAGTGAGCCGTTGTATCTTTTCCGAAAAATTCATGATATTTACGGCTTATGTTCTTTCATTCTTTGTTACCTCATGATTCTCTTATACTTTCTTTCTTCTAGGTTGACAGAATTTCATAAAATCCACAAAGTTCTTCATACTTATCAATACGGGTTTAGAAGTGGATCGAGTACCTTGTGCGACTGGAAAAAACTGCATATTCACTCTGTGCGACTGGGAAAACTGCATATTTGTGGTATCCGGGGAACAACGAATAAATTATTTGAAGATTATTTGAGCAGAAGAGAACAGTATGCTGTAGTCAACGGAAGCAACAGTACACATTTGCCTCTGACCGTCGACGTATGTACCACAAGGGAGCAACCTGGGACCGCTGCTTTTTCTGTTCTACGTAATCGACTTACCGAAGCTTGGTCTAGAAGGGAAGCCAAGACTCTTTGCAGATGACACTTCGTTGTTATACATCTTCAATAATCCTCTCGAAGTCGTTATTCAAATGAAACGAGATTTGCAACTGCTTCAAGAATTTTTCTCTGAAAAGCTACTGTCTCTTAATCTCAGTTTTCCTGTGAAATCCGTACGAGAAATACAAACTTTGATCCAAATTAAAAACGTTCTCCAAAATCATCACACCCGCCGGAACCTGCAACTTCCTCTCTCAACCCATGGATATGATACGGGAAGACACAATTACTTGTCGAAACGTTGTATGAACACGGAAAGAGGAAAAGCTTCTTTTTCCTACTATATTTAGCAGCCAAAGGTTCGGACATCAAATTTTTCGAAGCAGTAAATGGTGAAATTTTTTTTCATATTTCTTGAGAATTTAGGCTATGAGAGTAGAGATCGATATATAACTCTGCTACTAAGCAAATTCGGTTTAGTTCTGTGAAGAATCATCAGGTGCCAAGTGAACATTTTATGGTTGAAGTGTGAAAATCCGCTCATTGAGCGTAACGAAGCAAAAACAATGTGTATGGATACCCGGCTTCGATACGCCGTTACTGGAACAGGAGATATTGGGATAACACTGGCGATACGTGAGGAAACAACAACAACCTATATCGAGAACCTCGTGCAAAAGCGATTTCTGTTTTTTAAATATCCGAAGGAATCAACATCACTTCAGATAAGTATTTCGTTTCTAAAGTTTTTTGTTTGTTTGCTTTTCGGAGAAGCGTCCTGAAGCCTAGCATCCGTTGAGAGACGGATACGCTGTTTTGACGGCTGCGGAGGGTCCCGGATCTTTGGTCTTGTTCGGGAGACTCGAAACGAGTCTCAAGCCAGCTTAAAAGATCTGCGATTTGATGCATCTAAATGGGCTACCATCACTGCCTCATTTACCGAAATTAAACTCTATCAAAAGGCAATGTTTTTGTCATAATCATTTTACTACATTTTACAATAAGCTCTGAATTGATTAATTGAACAATGGTATCGATTAATTGACAGGCATTATCGTACATTCGAGAAGCTATTTACATCATCAATATTTATGAGAATAGCATTTATGTGTGTTTATTTTATCGCGTTGCTAAAGTATTGACAATTTATGGAAAAAACATCATATTTTTAGCGTTTATAGATGTTTCAACAAAACTATTCTCTCGTAAGGTTGGATTGTTTAGGTATAGATTTTCAAAAAGCGTCACCACGAGGCTGAGAAAACAAATAGGGGATTTTCAAGAAAGCATTATTGATTGGAAATGATAATAAAATAAATAGTTTTGAATCTAGCTAGATTGATTTGAAACTGTTATTAACCACCAACATATATTTAACATTCAGTCATCAGTATCAACATAAATTAGTTATGCACCAGTTCCCGCCAGTCTTCCGAAAATCACTCGGAAGAAACGCTCATGATAGGTTTCTAGTTGGAAACATTCAAAGCCGATTTCTGCTGCCTGTTGTTCCCTAGAGAATCGGCAGAGCGACAATGCGAAGTCAATGTAAACCAGATTCAAAAGCGAGAGCGGACTCGCATCTAAGTCGATCTCTCAAGCTCACTACCTGGTGTATCAGAAGTGATTGAGACACTTACTGATACAAGATCCAATTCGAAAATCCACTCACTCACTCACTCAAACTCAATCAATGCGGCCTTGCATCGGTTCATACTGCCTGCGTACTTTCTGGCAAAGCGGCAGAAACATATGTTCATATGTACTGCCTGCGTGTTTGAATGGCTATTTTAATCCTCCCCAACAACAGCAACAACAAAGCAAGATGTATCAGGCAGACAGCATTCGATCATCGATCAGTAAACGAGTGAGTGAGTGAGTGATTGAGCAAGAAAAGTTATTGACTGAAAAAAGAAACTGAAAATCAGGTAGCTCCTCACTCAGTTGAGAATTCCAACTGGAGAAGAAACGTCTCTCTTTCAAATTTTATTTCTTTGATTCTCGGAGCAGCGCTGTCGAACACAATCTTTGCCCCACTGGGAGATAAACCAACCGACAATTTAGGTTTTGCTTTCGCTGTTGAAAACGTTTCAGTGTCTCTCATGAGAATTGAGTGATATTCGGAACACTGGTTCCCGCATCAAATTATCTTCAGCATTATAAACAATCAACAATAGTATTAACATATCAAATTTTCAATCATTTCGTCGTGATACCTTAAGATTCAATAACGTAGTTTTCAATTTGCATTCTGTTTATAATAATAAACAGTGCTGTAAGTTGATATAAAACAATAAGGGCCAATAAATGATTCACTGTAACATATTGAATTATTTATACTTTGATAAATAATTAATAATTTTATAATAATTTTTATAACCATCACGGATGTTAATAAATGATTAAACATTTTTATCGTCATTAAACTTTATTAAAATGAGATAAATTCTTCATGAATAATATGAGGTAAAGAGACAATTCAACTCTAATTCAATTCAACTCAATTCAACAACTAATGAGTTCCAACACGATTTTATTCAGTTATCATAAACTACATAACAAGTCCAAAATCAACTAGAACAAAAGACGATTCACTTCATCCATCAACAACATTTTAATATTTTATACATTTCCTTAAATATTCTTAGAAGTATGATAAAAGTATCTTAACTATGAAAAGTCGTTTTTGGAAAAACATTAGTTTAGCAGGAATAATAATTAGGAATGCAAGTAAGTTAAAAAAAAATAAACACATTTTTCACTTCACTAGGTAAAGGTCTTTCTTAGTTTCTTTCCACTGCCTCAAAGATAGAAATAGGAGTTTCCTTAAGAAGAATCTAGGAGCATAGGAGGTGTAGGAAAACTCGATCTCACCATTGACCAAAATGGATCCTGATCTTTAACTTTTCCCCTTTTAACACAACCCTTGCCTTGGATATTTAAATATAGATTCGCAGACATATAGACTGTTTCTATAGTTGGTGATATTGACTTACCTTTGTTTCTGAATTTTTCGAAATCTATCTTTGGAATATAAAGGGACAAAAGGTTGTTAATTGATACTATAAAATATCCTACAAACAATCCTTCCTTCATTCCTCTTTGACTACTAGGACGTGGCCGGCGCCGTTATTGATCATTTTCAAAGGGAGAACATGAGTTTTGTGTATTGTGAATGAACTGCTAGTCCCAAGCACCATTCTTTTGGTTCTTACACAAAATTGATGGCCTCGATCAATCACGGAGTAGCAGTGTTCGGCATCGCTATCTGAAAAATTAGCGCCGCTAATTGAATCGCAAATTTAGTCAATGTTAGCGATCGCTAATTAAAACCGCTAAATGAGCTGAAAAAGTTATCGCTTAAAGCTTAAAGCGGTAATCGCTAACTGCTAACTGTTACCCAAAAAAACGTAAACCAAAAAAAATTAATTTCGTGTTTTTTGAATGTACAGTACAAATGTTACACCGAAATTGGAAATACAGATAACTAAAACTTATAAAAACAACACAAAAATATTAACTGTTCATAGCATGGACACAGTTGAATCATAAGTTTTTTTTATTCCAAAGCTTTGCAATCATAGTGTAGTTTTTTTTTTGTAAAATCTTCAACCAGTTTTTACCTCTTCCAAACTTGTATGATTCTCATGTTAGAAGCGTTTCCAAACGTGAATGTTCATACAATATCTATTCGAACCTAAATCGAAAACAAAACGGACAATTTTATGCACATACTGCTTTAACATGTAAATTTTTTCTCTAGTGATTTTTTTTCCTTATTTAATATGAACTGATCTGTGAAATAAAAAAAAGAACTAATTTTTGAAATGTTAATATTTCAACTACTTCAAAACAATAAACCAATTAAAGGATGTTAAAAAGTTCGATATTGTTGAGCAACAACCCGCTAACAAAAAGTTAGCGGACTAATTAGCGATTAGCTGTTTAGTGCCGAACACAGCGGAGTAGCAACCATTATTGGCGAGGTAGAACTTGTTCTGCTTTACCACGCCAGCGATCATGGAATTCGAAGTGCGTAAGTTCAACGAAGTCTAATCTAATATGTAACCTGAATTTTAAAATGAATGATCATATCTAAGCACATCAAGTTCAATGATTTAAATAACTGATTTACCTTAAAACTCAGTTTAAGGATAGCGGAAACCCCCATTTTGTGAACTAAAAGAAATATGAGAAATAGGGAGTTAAGCATTACAAGTTTAGTTCCATGCAACAGATAGGGGCTGACATATGTGTGAATTATACGATTAAACGAAAAAAGTAGTGAGCAGTAAACTATCAACAATATTGAGATCTGGCGACCAAAAAAAAGTTTACCACCCACGAAGATTGCTATCCAGACTTTTCCAGACATTTTTATACGAGCTTTTTCTTTTATTCTTCTGATAAGTACGAATATGGTGTCGGATAACGCACAATTGATGTAGTTATCGTCACTTAAGAAAGGAATGAAATTTATGTATGTATATTGCCTCCACATTTGAAGGTAAATTCTTTTTTTTTTTTTCAACTGTCATACGATCTTTCTATAATGTATGTGGAACGAAATTGCGTCTTATAAATCGTTAAATTAGGTATGTGTAAACAGTCTATTTTAAATTCAAAATGTGGTTTTGAAGAGTTTTTTTTCAATTCTGAATTCGGGTTTGAAGTTTTATTTATGAATACTGGTTATAGGTCCTGTTTTTTTTTAAATTTATAGTTTAATTTCAAAAACGGTAATGAATTATTTCATCTTTAGCTAAAAATGCCTTTCCTCAGTACTTAATAGGTGTTAAAAGCTCAAATCACCAACTTCTTTCACCATAACGAAAAGTCACGAATAGCTCGCAATTTTCCGGTGCATAGCCCCATTCCTATGGCTAGCCAAGTATCACCACCATCGACTAGGGAAGGATTTTTTTTTGTGTGTGTGCTGTGCAATAAAGATGGAACCGATTACACGGAGGAGCAATACCTGAGACTTGTTAACCAGTCTTCTTCCCTTAGTAGTTATTCCTCTTGAAAGTTCTTTTCATTTACTCTTTTTTTCGCTTCTTCTGCTGCTGCACCTCAGCTCTTAACAACACGCGAAGAGGAATGTGTCAATCGATATATCGGCATGTCGTTCGGAGTCATCGTTTTCCCATTCGACGAATGAGCCAGGCAAAGGTCTGGGTCCACAGTCGGATGCTGGAGCAGCGAAACTGGTCAAAACGTCGTAATTCGAAAGGAATTTCGTGAGCTAGGCGAACTTCACACATTGTCCTCGCTGGCCGCCACCTTTGGATGAGTTGTAGGTTGTAAGTTGTTGTTGTCGTTGTTGGATGGTTCTGAAAAAGGCACCGTGGTGTAGCGAGAAAAAAAAAAGTCCAAAGAGAGATAAGACGCGCTTGCTCGCAGCCAGACAAGACAGACATTCAAGTGACTTCTCCCGGCAAGTCCCGTAAAGGGTCACGACAAGGAACACGGACCAACCACCCGGGACCCGTAGGACAGTTGCTTTGCTTTGCTGTTCCGTTCTGTGCTGTGCCGTGTCCCAATAACTCTCCGGCTTAGAAACGTGTAAGAATCCGTTCGAATGTTCGTTCGATTTCTTTGCGCCTGACGCCTCAGCAGAAGGTGATGTAGGAACGTGTTTTTGGGACCATGTTAGTCACTGCAAACAAACGCCACACGATTCCAACCAATGATGATGATGCTGGTTGGTAGGTAAAAGTTGCTCGAGATCGCGTTTACTAGCTTAGTTGGCATCTTAGCTGTTCGATCTTGGCACTGGCTGGACGACATGACGCACCTTTGAATGAAAAATTGCAACCAACCCTCCCCCGATGACTAATGGGTAGCAATCGACAAAGATTTGTTGCAAGTACTAGCTGTTGGATTGGAATAATTACCGGACAAAATGCTAACGAGAACCTGCTAAGGTCAACCGAAGTCATTACTCGAAATTGTACCAGTTTAAGGGGTATTTGGTGATTTTCAAGCTAAAAATGGAATCAAAATTGAAACCTTTGAATAAAACACTGAACTTCAGTCAACATCTGCAACCCAATAAAGAACCCCCTCAACATTAAATGGAGATTAATGGTGCTTTATTTTTTATGTACTCTACGTAGTTCAACCAAGTTTTGCAATGGCAACTGGTAGCACCAGCTGGGCAAATTTGGCAAGTAATGTAAAGGTTTAGGTGTTTAAGTGCTTCGAGTTTATTCGATTTTTGATTGTTTGTACAGTTTTAAGTCATTTTAACACCTTTAGCCCTTCACATGTCTCCAAGTTCAGAAGACTTGAACAACAGGTACTCTTACTGGTTGCAAAAAAATAATAAAATAGCACATCAAAACGCATTGAAACTTTATCAACTTTTCAAGTAAAACATTGAAATAAAATTAAGTAATGACCTTAAACATGAAAAATTGTAAAAAAGCTATAAGTGGTGTCTAAAAGTACCGTCTGCATCACCGAATATTCTGCAAAAAAATTCTATTGTGTAGCCCAATTTATGATGCAACTTTCATCTGAAGACACCAAAGTAGGCCGACAACTCCTTAAAGAATTATGAAAGAAATAATGACACTAAATCTCTTTTTTTTGCATCGAAAACAAACAATGAACAATGGGAAAAAAGTGTGAAAACCGCGAAATTCATTATCTTCCTTCTACACGGACCGAATCTAAAAAAAAAAAATATACTTTCCTTAAGTGAAAATGAATCGAGAATCGATTAAACATAGTTTCAGACGCGCGCCGCCGAGCTTACGAAAGCAAATTTAGTGGCTTTTTAATCCATTACTCCCTTATATTTTGTAAACAATCCAGAAAAACACCGATTTCTACAAATATACAAAAATACAAAAACAAACCTATTTGGTGTGGCTTTTCCAAGGAATAAAATGAAGGAGGTTTGAAAGGCTACACGCCTCGAAAGGTAACCAGCCATATCCAGATTTCACCCTCAACTCCTTTATATTTTTTCAATGAAGGCCGGAACAAATATCAATTTCCTCTTTCGTCACCCCACTTTCCTTCAAAGTTTTCAAAAAACCCGTAGGGGGAATGAATAAATCTTGAAGTATTTTATAGAAATTTCGGAAAATTTATCGAATATCGGAAAGATTACTAGAGCAAAAAACAAATGGTGGAATATGGGACTTTTATCACATTATGAATGATTAATTTAATTGAATTTACCGATAAACAATTACTTTAATTATGGGCTTTGTGCAATGACATAGTGTACAATTTTATGGCATACAAGCTTTAATGCAATTTATTCCACTTTATTGGTTTTTTGCATTATTTTCATTTTGACAAAAATGACAAAAATGACAAAAAAGGCAAAAATGACAAAAATAACAAAAATGACAAAAATTACAAAAATGACAAAAATTACAGATATTACAAAAATTACAAAAATAACAAAACTTACAAAAATGACAAAAATTGCAAAAATTACAAAAATGACAAATATTTCAAAAATTACAAAAATAACAAAAATTACAAAAAATTACAAAAATTACAAAAAATACAAAAATTATAAAAATTACAAAAATTACAAAAATGACAAAAATGACAAAAATGACAAAAATGGCAAAAATGACAAAAATGACAAAAATGACAAAAATGACAAAAATGACAAAAATGACAAAAATGACAAAAATTACAAAAATTACAAAAATTACAAAAATTACAAAAATTACAAAAATGACAAAAATGACAAAAATGACAAAAATGACAAAAATGACAAAAATGACAAAAATGACAAAAATGACAAAAATGACAAAAATGACAAAAATGACAAAAATGACAAAAATGACAAAAATGACAAAAATGACAAAAAAGACAAAAATGACAAAAATGACAAAAATGACAAAAATGACAAAAATGACAAAAATGACAAAAATGACAAAAATGACAAAAATGACAAAAATGACAAAAATGACAAAAATGACAAAAATGACAAAAATGACAAAAATGACAAAAATGACAAAAATGACAAAAATGACAAAAATGACAAAAATGACAAAAATGACAAAAATGACAAAAGTGACAAAAATGACAAAAATGACAAAAATGACAAAAATGACAAAAATGACAAAAATGACAAAAATGACAAAAATGACAGAAATGACAAAAATGACAAAAATGACAAAAATGACAAAAATGACAAAAATGACAAAAATGACAAAAATGACAAAAATGACAAAAATGACAAAAATGACAAAAATGACAAAAATGACAAAAATGACAAAAATGACAAAAATGACAAAAATGACAAAAATGACAAAAATGACAAAAATGACAAAAATGACAAAAATGACAAAAATGACAAAAATGACAAAAATGACAAAAATGACAAAAATGACAAAAATGACAAAAATGACAAAAATGACAAAAATGACAAAAATGACAAAAATGACAAAAATGACAAAAATGACAAAAATGACAAAAATGACAAAAATGACAAAAATGACAAAAATGACAAAAATGACAAAAATGACAAAAATGACAAAAATGACAAAAATGACAAAAATGTCAAAAATGACAAAAATGACAAAAATGACAGAAATGACAGAAATGACAAAAATGACAAAAATGACAAAAATGACAAAAATGACAAAAATGACAAAAATGACAAAAATGACAAAAATGACAAAAATGACAAAAATGACAAAAATGACAAAAATGTCAAAAATGACAAAAATGACAAAAATGACAGAAATGACAAAAATGACAAAAATGACAAAAATGACAAAAATGACAAAAATGACAAAAATGACAAAAATGACAAAAATGATAAAAATGACAAAAATGACACAAATGCCAGAAATGACAAAAATGACAAAAATGACAAAAATGACAAAAAATGACAAAAATGACAAAAATGACAAAAATGACAAAAATGACAAAAATGACAAAAATGACAAGAATGTCCAAATGGGACTCTTGTGTGATTTTTTTTTCGAGAAATCGAATGGAGGTTATTTGAGCGACCACAAGCATCGTATAATAGAGTTATGGCTGTATTGCTCTCAATTCGCCTACATTTTTAACATAGTTCAGAAAAACGCTTGTTCGGACTTTTTAATTTTGAATCAAATGAGACAGCTCTGGAGTGATTTTTCCAAGGAATCGAATGATGGTTGTTTGAGCCACCGCACGCATACGACTTTGAGGGTAAAAAATTTAAAATGAGGGAATTAGTTGTTCACGTTAATTCAGTCTACAAAGCCTGAATCGGCAAAGACGGTGTATGACTTTTAAAATATTCGAATCTTAAAAACGTCAATCGTCATACAGGAAAGTCTGAATCCATGATCAAAAATAGGATGATAATTTCATTCAAAAGCAGTTTTTGGTTTCGATCTGGGTTTATAAGTTTATGCAGTTAACAATGAATGATTTTCCTCAAAACTGATATATTTTAAGTTTTAATTCGCCATATTGCCAAAACAAGTGGTAAAATATACATATAATCTGATCAAAATTCCTGATGAGAAATTGTTCCAAAATAGGATTTTTTTAAAAAAATGAACACACACATATAGGATCTTAGTGAAACTTCATGTTTCTTTGAAGAGAGCTAAATTCTTCTTAAGACTAAAACGTACATCTTTCAAGGATATAATGGCTAGCATTTTACTAATGCTAACACCACCAGCCCACAGAAAGAGTACTATATATGCCGTGACCAAGACTCGATCTCATGACGTCTGGCTTAGAAGACTTAAATGCTTTCCTCTAGGCCACAGTCGGCGGCAGGCCCGTGAGAAGGACCCGTCAATGGGGGGGGGGGGGGGCTTTCGAAATTCGAATTTAGCTAAAAATAATAACATAACTAAAAAAAACAACAATAAGGCTATGATCATTTAGTATCCGGGCACTTTATTTCGGTGATAGCTACGTTAATTGAGCTCGGATATGCAAAACTTTAGTAGCGTTTTGTTGGTTATGAAAAGGACTATCTTGCCTATTTTTGATAGATTTTTAAATTAACGTGTGTTTGAGATATTTACGATGCAAAAAGACATGATAAAATTAATTTTGCACTAATTTGCTCCTTTAAAGCATTTTGCGCCTCGAAAATTCTTCATTGTTGACTTGAAAGCTCATGAACTGTTGATTTTTTCTGATTCTTTTTTCGTACCAAATGGTTAAGAAGTATAAGGAGTCAATCTAGGATCCACACGAAGTTCAACTCAACCATCGGAGTGCAACCCTTGATCTTAAATATGGAAAAAAAAGTCTATGGTTATTGGGGATAACTGAATGCTGAAACTGAACTGAAACTCCTTAAATAATGCAAAAAATCCATTTTTGGCAGGCAAAAAGTGTTGTCTGACAAGTAGACACCAAGTAAATAACTAATAATGATCAGTTTCAAAGATCGCTATCTGTGCATACGGTTTTTAGGTAATATGACAGATGTATTCTGATGGATAAAAAAAATTTATGCTAAAACCGGATTTAAAAGATCAAATTTTTCGAGATGCCTACTCATGAAAAGGTACCAACCAGATTCCAATTGCTTTTTCCAGGTGAGTTTGTGTAAAATATCATGATTTTGCAAATGTTTTACTTCTGTGGTAAAAAAAATAAATCAATACATGACTGAAAAAAGTGTGCAAAGATAAAAAAGAGATTTTATGAAAAAGTGATAGTATTTCTTGAAATCATTGATAAATATTTTTTTTATATTTTTATATTAAATGTCATATTAATACCTTTATTTCCTCCATACAAAGTTTTTCGATCGAATGAATAGTTTTTAAAATACACACGTTACAAACTGCCCGGATACTAAATGATCATAGCCTTAAAGGAAAGGGACACCGTTTCTCACTCATGATTACCACACAATTAAAACAAAAAATTACTGAAAAAAAAATTATTTTTCTAAACATATCACACTGAAAGATTCAAATTTTCGATAAGTCATAAATATTTTTTTTCAAAATGATGTTCTTTATTCTGAACTAGAAATTTGTTGCAAAAATATTTCCAAGCAAATTTAAATAAACGTTTCCAAAACACAATTTTTGGAACAAATGTGATTTTTCAAATAGATAAATTTCCAATTAGGTAAAAAACTTACCATGATTAGTTTTAAGGAGAATGATACCTAATAATTATTTGTCAATTTTGTTCATTTTAATTTGAAATTCTTTCTAAATTTTCAAATTAAGGGTTGATTGAAAAATTCCGCTGTAGTATTTTGAATTTGAACAAATATTTAATTTAATGTAATCGCGATTTGAAATGTGAATTTTCGATAACTGAAAAAAACCAATTTGAATTGTTCATAAATTATTCAATGGTTGATGGTTTAATTTGATTTGATAAAAAGAAGCATATATTTACTATTATTTCAAAAGTGCAAGTTATAAAAGTCAGAGATAAAACCTTCTATAAAAAAATCCTCCAGTTATCAAAGTTAAAAATTATAACCTCACGTTTAACTATAATGACAAGGAAATTTTGGGAAATGGGTAACTTCGTGAATGATCAATAAAAACTGATTAAAAAAAATAAAAAAAAGGAGTTCCAAGTTTTGTTTAAATTATTAAAAGCACAAAGCAAATACAAAGTCAGTTAACATTGCTCATTAAAATTTAGTTTTAAAGTAGCTACTTCGAATAATTTTTCAAACTTTTTTTGATTAATTTGAAAATCATGATCGATTCAGAAACATGATTTTAAGTGAAAAAAATAATAAACAGTTTTCAAATTTTAAATAGAAGGTTTTAAAGTTTAAAATTACAAACACTGTGTATATTGTCACTTTCAATTGAAATATTTGGTCGTGGAAAGAACAAAAGCTTGAAACTATGTTTTAATTATTAAAATTTTAGATTCAAAGGCTTAAGGCAGAAACACAATACAGCGTCGGTCGTCGCGTCACGTCAGCGGTCAACGCTGTCGATAAGTACTAAAACGCGGACGCGACGCACCCGACGATTTTTGCATCACAATTCAGCGTCAAGAGACATCTAAGATGTCTCTTGACGCTGAATTGTGATGCAAAAATCGTCGGGTGCGTCGCGTCCGCGTTTTAGTAGGGGAGAGTGGGGTATCGTGGGCCATGGGGAAACGTGGGCCACTTTTAATATCTCAGATGTGTGTTGAAATAAAAATCTCAAACCAACTGTCATCGTCGTCGCTTTGCGTGAGCATATATTCCTATATGTTGTTGACTGAAATACGCATCATATGCTTCTTTTATT
Source organism: Uranotaenia lowii (assembly GCF_029784155.1). NCBI lineage: Eukaryota > Metazoa > Arthropoda > Insecta > Diptera > Culicidae > Uranotaenia > Uranotaenia lowii. The sequence goes on from NC_073691.1 coordinate 83,506,482, forward strand.
CATCAAGCTAAAAAAAGTTAGAAAAATTTACTAACATAATTAAAAAAACACCCGCTAATTTCATCGATGGGGAACCTAAAGTGCATAACAAAAATATGCTCATACGTTTATGATCTCGTTTTTGTCATGATCTTTCATGTGGAAAAGGAATTTTTGAAGAAACATCAATAAGTCACACAAACGCAACCAATTTGCTTGTGGGGAATCGTGGGCCACACATCTTGAATCACCTATATTTTTATGTTTTTATACACATTCAGAACTTAAAATACGTTTTACCTATCTGCAAAGTTTTCTTATGCCAAATGAAGAGTTATGAAAAGTATTTTATCCATCCTATATAACAATTTTTGCCAAAACGTTCGCGAGCCAGGTTTTGGAATCTATGCGATCATACACAGCTCTCTTTTTTATTTCATCATCTGAAATTGCTTTTAAATAACGAAATGAATTAAGAAATCACAGTTTTGGGTCAACTGATAAACTTGGCATGTTATTTAGTCAATTTGAATTTGGTGGCCCACGATTCCCCACCATTTTTCAAAATCCAAAAAATATTGCTTTTTTTAAACAGTCAGAATTTGGGGAAAATAACTTATTAAAAATTAAAAAAAAATACCATATGATACCTTGAAAATGTAGAAAACCATAACATTTTTTATTTTCATTTTATCTTTTATAATAAAGAAGTTATGGAACAACGAAAAAAAGTGGCCCATGATTCCCCACTCTCCCATACTTATCGACAGCGTTGACCGCTGACGTGACGCGACGACCGACGCTGTATTGTGTTTCTGCCTTTATGTTTTAAGGACACAATAATTCTGAATTAAAAAAGGGACAAATTTGATAAAAATATTTCTGAAACATTTGCCAAATTTTATTGGGCACATTTAGTGATCATGAGTTTTAAAATATATCAGTTTTGAGTGAAACTAATTAACTGATTAACTAACAAACAATTAATAAAAAATATTATCTTGATTCTGTTTATCATAATTCCAGCGTAATATTATGATGCATGATCTAAAAAAGCAATATTCAATATTTAAAAAAATGGAAAGATATCATTATCAGTATTTTTGACATTATTGCAAAAAGTGTAAAAAAAACTTGATTTTTGTCAATATATTAGTTGAAATCTGCATTATGCTTAAAAAATTTGGTTTAAAACTTCTTAAAAATTTGAGCAATGAGGAAAAGTTAAAAAACATATAACCTCTACAACTTTTTTCACAGAACTCAAAATTACTTGAAATCTTGAGGAAAGTTAAAAAATCCTTTAAAACTTTTATTTTTGAATGACCTGTTTTTAATTTGAGTTTTTGTAAAAAAAAGTGAAGAAAATTCTATAATGTTTTTTTTTACTTATTTTCAAAATCATTTCAATCACAAAAGCTGATAGAAATATTGCATATTTAGATTCGGACACCTGAATTAGTCAAAATTACCTTTTAAATTCCTGGCACCTCATAAAAATGTAAATTTTGTGGCCTTGTGTAAATCATTTAATTTAAACCTATTTGGTTGAGCTTTTAGAAGAACAAAAAACACGAAATTCTGGAGACGAGATAGGATTTTTGTATATCAAGTTTTGAGTTCCAATACAAAAGGTTGAAATTGAATTGCACAATAAAAGTAAGTTTCAATTCGCGAACGTCAAATGGTGTCGGATATCGGAATGTTTCAAGTCAAGGGTGATTGAAGGCAAAATTCCGCCGGAGGCGAGAAAATATTCGGACTTGCTTGAAAACAATTATTTTCAAAAACATTTTAAGATCAAGTAATTTTCCGTTACTGCGATGAAAATTTTACTTGGAAAAAATCTTCATGGGGGGGAGGGTTAAACCCCTAAACCCCCCCTCCCTCCCATTCATACGGCCTTGGTCGGCGGCAAACGGAATTCTAAACAGAATTACCAAAACTGTTGTTTCTTTGTGTAATTTCCTTTCAACAACTTCAGAAACGTTATATAATTTCATGAAAGTTATTTTTCTTGATTTTAAACATAAGCATTTAATCACTGCACTACATTCCTTAATATTATCTTAAAAATTCAATTGTTGGGATGACTTCAAAACGGTTGTACTCCGTTTCTTCGAAAACGTTTTCCCAGAATGGAAATCCCCAGAATTTTAATCACCAGAAAGAATACTCTTTCCCAAACGAACCGTTCTCCAGAATATTTTACGTCAAAATAAACCATTTTCCGAAAAAAAAACACACCAGAATGAACCTTTTCCCAGGATTTTTTTCGCCAAAAGTTCCATTTTCCAGAAAATTGAATATCTACATTCAAACCGTGGTAAAAAAATTGATTTGTTTCTACATAAAACGATTTTCAAAACATTATTCTTTTACGGCGGAAGGAAAATAGGTTTTTCAAGTTTGAAGGCGCAGCGTAAGAAGTCGACTTTTAAATTGATTTTTAGCGAAAAATCAAAATACTTAAATCTTTATCATAATACAATAAAGAGTGCCCACGATGAAAATGCCACACTATAAAAATGCTCTTACTTTTTAACCGTTGGGTAGAATTTAATGAGAATTTGGGTGGATTTAGTTCATAGTGCATTGTTTACATCCTGCAAGTTTTAAAGTCCTGCGATCAAAACTCGCGGAAATGGAGTCGAAAGAACAGCTCGTGCGTGATAAAATCTTGCGCGTTCATCTCGAGAACAGGGATCTCTAGCATCGTTCCATCACTAAAACGTTGGGAATCGCGAATTCAACGGTGTCGCGAGTGATTAAGCAGTTCGAGGGATGATTGACCACCGATCGGAAGCCCAGAAGTGAAGGAAAAAGTATTCCGTACAACACCAAAAATCACAACTGCGTAGTTGGGGCCTTCAACCAAAACCCGAACGCCTCCTTCTCGAGATGTGGCTAAGAAGCTGCACCTAAGCCGAAGTTTTGTCCAGAAGGCCAAAATTAAGGCTGGGCTTCGAACGTTCAAGTTACAAAAGGCCCCTGATCGCGACGAGAAGCAGGACAAGTCCGCCAAAACCCGTGCCAGGAAGTTGTACCTTAATATGCTGACGAAAGTTGAATGCTGCATCATGGACGAAGAAACATATGTAAAGGCCGACTTCAAACAGATCCCCGGCAACCTGTTTTTCACGACCAAGGATTCCAGAGCAAGTCCGCACTTAGAACATGTCCAAACTTGCGAATAAATTCCTTGTTTGGCATGCCATCTACACGTGCGGGGAGCGGAGTGCACCTTTCGTGACCTAGGACACGATAAACGGACAGGTGTACAAGAAGTTGCTGCTCTCTCCCCTAAAGGCTCACCACATCCCAAGAATCTTCTGGCCGGATTTGGCCACATGCCACTACTCCGGACAATAAGGTCAATTTTATTCGTGGAAAAATCAAGGCTTTGTGGCATTCTAGGAAATGTTCCATTCTTGGGAGAAAAAGTTCTGGGAAATGGTTCATTCTGGGAAAAAAAAATTCGGGAAATTATCCATTCTGGGGATAAAAATTTAGTAAATGGTACACCCAAGCATGAAAATTTAACGGTTTTCCAAATGCCGCGATATTTTTCTCTTATGTTACATAATCAATACTTGCCAGCTAGCATCACATCATATTCATGTATGTTCTCCAACTTTACCTGAAATAGAAGAAAAAAAGGTTTTCGATTTAGCAACTTTTCAATAGGTAGGTACTTAAAATTGTTGTAAAATCTTCAAATGCCTTATAATGATTCAGTGTTCTTATAATTAGTTTTTCTCGAAAGAGTAACAAAACTGAATTGAAATTTGTAAAATTGACTGTTGAAATAGATTTTTACTCAATTTATAAATATAAACTAATCTCAAAGATGACATAAAGGATGATACGGTCAAAATTTAATCAAGGGAAAACGGTGTAAATCGTTTATTTAATAAATCTAATTAAATTTCTTTTTCAAGTTTAATTAGTATAAAATTCAGGAAAAATATTCAGTTAGGCTTCCGCTTTTCCAAATCCGAATTGCCGGGCCTTACGCTTAACCCCTGCCATCAGATTTTGTACAGCCACCTTGTCCACATGCTTGGTCGCAGAAAGCCAGTTTGCCAGTCTCGTCCTTAGCAGTTTTTTTGGTCTTCTTTAGGTTCCGCTTTACAGTAGCCTAGTATTTCTCAATTGGGCGGAGCTCTGGCGTGTTGGGATGGTTCTTGTCCTTGGGAACCACCTGCACGTTGTTGGCGGCGTACCACTCCATGGTCTTTTTACCGTAATGGCAAGATGCCAAATCCGGCCAAAACAGTACGGAACAACCGTGTTTCTTCAGTAAAGGCAGCAGACGTTTATTCAAACACTCTTTCACGTAAATTTCTTGGTTGACAGTCCCGGAAGCTATGAAAATGCTGCTTTTCAAGCCACAGGTACAGATGGCTTGCCAAACCAGATATTTCTTCGCGAACTTCGACAGTTTCATGTGCTTGAAAATATCTGCTACCTTTCCCCTTCCTTTTGCCGTATAAAACTTCTGTCCCGGAAGCTGCTTGTAGTCGGCTTTGACGTAGGTTTCGTCGTCCATTACCACGCAATCAAAGTTCGTCAGCATCGTCGTGTACAGCCTCCAGGATCGCGCTTTGGCCGTCGTATTCCGTTTATCATCGTGATTTGGAGTCACTACCTTGTAAGTCGATAGTCCGGCTCGTTTTTTGGCTCGATGCACGGTTGTAGACGATACACCCAGCTTATTTGCGGCATCTCGAAAAGAGAGGTTAGGGTTTCGTTTGAAACTACCAGCAACTCTCTTTGTCGTCTCAGCGGCTTCCGGTTTTCGATTTCCCCCCGATCCAGACTTCCTGGCTGTCGATAAACGTTCCCCAAACACTTTAATTATATTTGTAACGGTTGATTTGACAACTTTTAGCGATTTTGCCAGCTCTGCGTGCGAGTAGCTCGGATTTTCGCGATACGCGAGCATAATTTTGATACGCTGCTCTTCTTCCTTGGACGGCATTTTGACAACTGAAGAGTGAATTCCAATATCAAAATAGGAGCAACATTCTACACACACACACCTTCAAAATCAGGGTTGTTCAGGCTTTTTAAATGCAAAATTGAAAGAAATACGTCAAGTTGATATTGACCAAATTTTGACCGTATCACCCTTTACACCCGATCAAAACGAATACTAAAAGGTGTCACATAGCTCTCGGCTTTCTAGGGCCAACAGTGACACTGAACTGTGGCGAGGTTATCAGTTTGTTGTTGTTGTGATTGTTACCATCCATTGCTTTGCGCCCAACATGGGACTCTTCTGATGGAACCTTGACAAACAATCCGAGCTGAAAATTCAACTCATTCTACCTCCAACTTTCTCACACAGGCAATCCTCTCGATTCCGTAGCATTAGTAGTAGGTAATACGATTCAATTGTCCGGGAACGATTTCGAAAAAGAAGGAGTGCAGCAAGCTAAGGAAGAACGCACATAAATCTCAATAAATGGTACAGTTTTATGGCCGCCAGCAATAATAATAATAACAATAATAATATTAGTATTCGACGGCGCGTCCGATTGTGTCAAAAGCCCGAAGCCGCATCGTAGTACCTAGCTAGTATCATCATCATCGTTGTCAACTGCTGACTCTCTGCTAACTTTAGCGCTTGGACTTGAGGAGAAATGGGGTATCGAGCAAGAGATGGTCAGGTTTTATGGCACCGGTCGTCGCCGTTGCAATCACGACGAATGCCGACTGCTCCCAGCTCCCAGCACCGAGTGACTGCTCTTGATTATCCAGTAGTATAAGGTTATGAGGATTTAATTCGATTTATTAAACCCAGACGAGAAACGACGCAGAGACAAGTTTTTGCTGCAGGAGAATTCCATTGCTTTTTTCCACTGTATCAATTATGATCAAAGAAGAGATCCGCAGGACTAACGGTCCAGTGGAGCTACAATCCATTTTATGAAGAACCGACATTAATCTTGCGTATTAAAATTATCTTAAAAATTAGATGAGCCAACATTTTTATACAACATTCATTTTATGAAAAAATCTCTGAAAAGAAAACGATTGCAGACCTCCCGGATCGGAACATCGACCCAAATAAGGTCTGGGGTTTGTCCGTTCAGCCGGAGAAACGTTCCGAAAATAGACCGAGAAATGGACCAGAGATGAAAATGTGCCTGATTTTTCAGGGTTTGCCTGATTTTTCGAGGCTCAACCTGACAACCTGATAAGCCATTAAATTTCCCTGATTTTTTAAAATATGCCTGATTTTTGCGAATGTGATGAAAAATGGGAAGTAAGGAACAGGATTAGGTACCATTGCTGAAGTACAAAAGTGACAATGTGGCTGAAAGCAATCGAAAGATTCCCTTTAAGTCTTATTTTAAAAAGGGAATTGAAGGGATTCTTTCGATTGCTTTAACTCAGTAGAATTATTCAAACAAGTAGGCTCACAACACATATAAGAGTGAAAATGTGGAGCGTTGACCAAAAAAAAATGACATCACTTTGAGCGAAATTTCCGTTACTTTAACGTAGCCTGATTTTGTTTGATTTTTATTTAACCAGTACCCTGATTTAAAAAAAATGGTGGCAACCCTGCTTGGAACCATATCTGCAAAACATAGTTGCACGTTTTGGTTCGCTTTTGAACGAAGCATGAGGTATTTTTCTGGAGATCTAAAATCCACCAAAATTGAACAATTAACAATAAAAAATATGGAAGATAACTATATTTACTATTTCTTACCTTACTCTATAATAAACTCTCAATAAATGTAGCATTCAACATACAAATTTCACACGAACCATTAACATCATCATTTTGGTCGAAGTATCGTTTTGAGCTGCAAATCGCCAATAAAATTAACGGAAAATTTGAATTCAGGGCCCCCACTTCGTTTTCTTTCGGCATCAGCATAAGGTGTGGAGATGTAGGAGGCGCTACTGTCTGTCAAATTCCCGACTCAGCCATGTGGGTCATTTTGGGTTTTTAACGACATTGAAATTTTGCAACTTCTTCTTTGGGTGTAGGTATTAATTCCAAAATGCAGCTCTCAAATATGATGAGCTATCATGAGAAAAAAAATTCAATAAATTCAAATCATGTTGCTCGCTACCAGGGGTGTCAGGTGTCCTGATTTATCAGGATTTGTCCTGATTTTCGAGAAACCGTCCTGATTTTTCAAAAACGCTTGAATTGTCCTGATTTTTTTAAAAATGGCCCTTAAAATGACCTGATTTTAAAAATATATCCAAATCATAACTAAATTTATAATTAAATGATGAAAACTTCAAACAAATCTTAAATAAAATAGTTTGACCAGTTAAACCAATGAGATTCTTTGATTCAAATGACATTTAAATGAGGTTTTTTTATATTAACTGCAGGCCAGCCAAGGTTATTCTCGCTTCAGTTGCATAATTCGAGGCGTCTTCAGCACCTTTATTTCGCCTTTAGTCATGCAATCTAAGCTGAACTGCATTTTGTTTTCACCAATTTGGTGGTGTCCTGAAAAATCCTGATTTTTTCTTCGCGGTGTCCTGATTTTTGACAAAACGACCTCTGCTCCCTACTCCCTCCGTCCCTTTATTTGAAGAACGAAGCGACTGATGATCAAGCAAGCCTTGGAATAGTTAGTCATTAAGTTGAAGAGCAAATAAAAATTAGTCTTACTTTGTCCATCATCGAAACAAGTTGTTTCTCTCGATCTACTGCCTAGTTCAATAGGTTATGGGCCTACGACTATTCAAGTTCCCTGCAAGTACATGAATATTTTTGAAGATTGTTGAGGATGGACTGGTTCAGCATTGAAAAGCTGAGGAGCGGAGGATATGAGTCCTGGAGGTTCAAGACCGAAATGCTCCTGATTCGAGAAAACCTTTGGAAGTTCGTGAGCGGCGTTGCACCGGAACCTGCTACGGAAGTCTGGATCAAAGGCGATGCGAGGGCACGGGCCACTATAGCGCTTTTGGTGGCGCTTTTGATAGCCAACACCCCCTTATCCGGAACTGTACAACTTCAAAGGCGACCTGGGAGGCATTGAAGAACCATCACCAGAAGCAGATGATGTCCTCGAAAGTTTTAATCCTGAAGAAGATCTGCCGTTCGGAATATAAGGAGGATGACAGCATGGAAAATTTTCTTTTCCACATGGACGGATTGTTCCAATGTTTGGAAACGCCGGCCAAGCCAGGGACGAGCAAATGAAGGTTGTCATGGTGATGCAAAGCAAGCCCGACTCCTACGACGCGCTCATCACCGCACTTGAAAGCAGATCTGACGACGAGCTGACGATGGATTTGGTCAAACGAAAATTACTCGACAAGGCACAGAAGCGGTTAAAGAAGGTACGTCCCAGTGAAGCACTTCTCAGAACGGGCCGAGACGAAACCGGAAGGAAGGTGGTCTGTAACTCCTGTGGGAAGCCAGGCCATTTCAAGCTGAATTGCCCCGAATCACCTGCCCAAGGAGAGCGCCCTAGAAGAGGGACGAAAATGCAACCGAAACTGAAAGGAAAAACTGCCAACGTGAGTAAAGCAAATCCATTCGCATTTACCGCACGCAACGAAACAGAACAGACGCGTTCCTGGATAGTAGATCCGGGTGCCACATCTCACATGTGCTCGAATCGGAAGTTTTTCACCGAACTACGAAACTGTACAAGATTGACGATCACCTTGGCCGATGGTAGCGAAACGCCCGTGAAGGGTATCGGAACCGGTCACCTGTTTGCATACGACGAAGTTGGAAAGATACAAGAAATGGTTCTGTCCGATGTGTTTTACGTCCCCGATTTGGAATCAAACCTGATTTCAGTCGGAAAACTCATCACGAAAGGGGCGGGAGTTATTTTCACGAAGAAACGAGGCTGCGTTATCCAAAGCGGCGGCCGTGTAGCAGCTGTAGCAGACAAGATTGGCGGTTTATTTCTTCTAAAGACCCCGGAGGAGAATTCCCATCAAGCGTTTCTGCATCCGAAAAACTGTATCCACAGTTGGCATCGAAAGTTGGGTCACCGTGATTTTGAAGCAGTCCAACGAACAGTGCGTGAAGGTTTGGCAACAGGCATTTCTATTAGCAAGTGTGGCATTAAAAAGACGTGCGAGTGCTGTGTGGAATGTAAAATGGCGCGCTTGCCATTTCCCCCGAAAGCACAGAATCGTCAAAACCTTTGGACCTCATCCACACCGGTGGATGAGGTCCTATGAATACAACTTCGATATTTTTTGACGATGATCGATGACTTCAGTCGTTTCACCAAAGTCTATTTCTTGAAGCGGAAGTCCGAGGCGAACGAGAAGATTCAAGAATACGTTGCAAAAGTACGAAACCGTTTTGGCCGAAATCTAGTGATAATTCGCTCCGACCAGGGTGGCGAACATAAGGCGAAATCGTTGGGAAAGTTTTACCGAGCTGAAGGAATCGTGCCTCAGTTCACTGCTGCATATTCCCCACAGCAAAATGGAGTTTCTGAAAGGAAAAACCGAAGCCTGGTGGAGATGGCACGCTGTTTGATTCAAGATGCCAAGATGAGTTACCGATTCTGGGCGGAAGCAATCAATACCGCCACGTATCTGCAGAACATTCTACCATCAAGAATCCTGGAAAAGACGCCGTTCGAATTATGGTTTGGGAAGGTGCCGAGCTATGCATCTCTTTGGTTGCACTGCTTACGTAAAAGTCCCATCGCCGAAGCGGAAGAAGCTGGATCCGAAAGCCGTCAAGGCGTTCAAGTTTGTCGATCCAAGTACTGACCAGGTTGTGATTAGCCGTGACGTCCGATTCATCGAGATGGAAGAAGATGACTTAGCTGAGACGAAAACCGTGGAGTACGAGTCAATTTTGGTTCCTGCCAACGAAGAGCCAGAATCCGTGAGCGAGAATTTTTTGTGCGAAGACGATGCATTTTCCGACGATGAAGACCGAGAATCCGACACCAGCGCTTACGATACCACGTATGAAATCGAGAGTGATGCCGAACGAACACCGCTGAGACGTTCAACCCGTAGTACCAAAGGTAAAGTTTCTGTTCGTTTTCCCGAAACTACCGGTTTGGCAAGGAAGATTTTTACCGAACCGATGTCGTACAAGGAAGCCATCAATTGTGAAGAATCCGAATTTTGGAAAGCCGCCATGAACGAAGAGATGCAGTTGTTAACCGAAAATGGAACGTGGAAGTTGGTCCCAATGCCGGCCGATCGTAAACCAGTCGGCAACAAATGGATCTTCAAACGCAAGCTGGACGAGAAAGGTGAGGTGATCCGGTACAAAGTCCGTTTGGTCGCCCAGGGCTTCACCCAAAAGTACGGTACGGATTACGACGAAGTTTTCGCACCAGTGGTTCGTCAAGTCACATTCAGAACCTTGTTTACGGTCGCCAGCCAGAAGGGTTTGTTGGTGAAGCATGCAGATGTGAAGTCCGCTTATCTGAACGGGGAGCTCAAAGAGACGGTCTACATGCGGCAGCCGCCTGGTTACGAAAAGGATGGTCTGGGCACCGTATGTCTCTTGAGGAGGAGTATCTATGGCCTTAAGCAAGCAGGTCATGTCTGGAACAAGAAAATGGACAGCGTTCTGAAGCAGCTCGAGTTCAAGCAATCAGCCAACGATCCTTGTTTGTACGTGCAGGACAAGGATGGAAAGCGAATTTATCTCGTCGTTTACGTAGACGATATGGTCATCGCTTGTGAAGACGAGAAGCAGTATGAAGATTTGATCCAATCATTGAACTGATTCATCACTGTAACATCCCTAGGAGATATTCGCCATTTCCTGGGAATTCAAGTTCAGCGTGACGAAGTCGGGTTTACTCTCAGCCAGAAAAGTTACATCAAGAAACTTTTGGAGAGATTTGGAATGGATCAAGTGAAAGATATTATGGTTTCACGTTTTACTTTAATGGTGGTCATTGTAGATCTGATAGAACTGCTGTCTTTTATAATAATAGTCTCTGGATCCGATTTAAAACAATAACGAGTGAAATAATTTGAACAGGAAATATTAAGAAACAATGAGTCGTTTTTTGTCCAACATTAAATTAACACCAACGAACGAGCTGACGATATGCTTTGTTATGCTTTTTTTTCATCCTAATTCTGTGGCATTATTCTCTTGTTTCTAGAATAGGCTGTTCGCTGTTGTCAGTGATACCCCGTCCCGAAATTTATTCCATTACCGGTTTCCATTCCCGGGGCAGCGGCAGTTTTGACTGACAACCGCCCGATGAATGACGCTGAGCGATGATTATGGTGATTACACATTTTGACGGAACCCGGAGCAGACTGTTCTGGTTTGGGTTTGGGTTGTTGTTAGGCGCTAGAGGCATAAGCTCACACGCACGTTGGAATTAAGCGTCAACCAGAGCGTCTTCCAGCCGAAATGAAACCTGCTACCCCCTTAAGCTCTGAGGCGCGTCGCCGTATGACGAAGATGAACGACAACGCATCAAAATTTTCTTGAGGCGCGGCGAGAAGCAGAAGAGAGATAGGGAGAAAAAAATAATAAAAGATACAGGAAGGCAGATATCACAACTTTTGGTAGCTTTAATAGGTTGTGTGGTTTGGTTCCAAGTGCTTCCATATTTTTATAAGGCGATTAAAGTGGAAAACTCGTTTTCTTGATGGATTTCTGAGAACCAAGCCCACGACTTCCAGAGGGAATCCAGATCGAAAACGATTTCAGTTTTTTTTGGTATGCGTTTCTAGTTTACGTTTCTGATTTTGATAGACCATGAGAAAACTATGCTACCCAGCTCATGAAACTTATCGGTTGCTTGTGAAGTAAGATTGCTTTATGCAAGTTTAATGTTAATTGCAATTACATTTGTCTAGCAATTAACGTTAGATTTTGTAGCAGTCGTTTAGGGAAGCTGATGTTCCAGTTTGGCATCGATTTTTTTCTGTTGGTCCCGTTTTCGGAGGGTAAATTTTTTAAGTTAGTGCTTTGTACCAGCATCAATCTACTCCAAAATTGGTGCTGAAAAATTGTACATTTAAAACAGTCATACACCCTCTTAGAAGTTTCAGGTTTTATAGACTGAACAAACGTGAGCAACTTAAGATTAACATATTTAACACCCAGTACCGAGAGACGAAACCCATTTGTACCTTTTTTTTAAGAAAAAATAATGTATTTTTTTAAAAATTACACCCACAAGAAACATCACTCGTATCGGCACAAAGCACTAACAACTATTCCAAACTCACTTAAGAAAATCACTCGTCGAGAGCAAGTTGTCGTTGATTCTTTTTTTTTGTTCCCTGCTTTCGTTCACAGGGCAAGAAAGTTCCAGTGATTTTTTTAATTTCACTCAGTCCTAAACGATGAGAATCTACTTAGCCCATGGAGAGTGAACGCGTCCAGTTTGGAGGAAAATTACGAACATAATTCGTCACAACAGCTGGCGTAGAATGGATGTTGCAATATTTTTCTATTGGTTCTTCTGGTGCTTAATTAGTAGAGAAATTTTTGAGATGAGACGAACTTGAAGATTTATTTTTTCCAAATTTAGAACCGCAACTGGACTCATAATATTAAGTTAATTTCAACTAATTTGTGTGAGTATTGCTCTCAACTTCTAGTCTCGATTATACCAAAAAAGAAGCCCGAAAAAATCCGGGCTTTTCTATACGATATCCGGGCAACCAGACTTCTCAGACTATCTCAATCATCTGAAAATTTCCGATAGATGGAGCAAAGGCTTACGGCAATTTTCGTAGAAAATGACATTCTAAGATATCTTAATAAACATGTGATATGTCCGGTCATAAATTAATTATTTTTCAAATTTTGAGATTTTTACAGAATTAATGTAAAATAAAAATTGTTTTCATGATCTCAGCGAAAGCATAAATTTTTTTTTTGTTTCGATTACAGTCGTTTCACCATCGTTATGGCATTCGCGACTTTATCAACGTTGCAGTTGGCGGATCGTTATTGAAAAACTTATCCGGTACAACTGTGTTCGATGTTCACTCTTGGGCTCGAACTTGCGGAAAGCATAAACTGTATTCGGAAAATTTCGAAGACACCATAAAATCATATATACTTTTTTTTTCATTTCTGTTTGCTGACTAGGGCCCAGCTTTACCCAGTATGACGGATTGGGCTAATGATATCACCTACAAACTTGATATTGCATTTTTTTATTCTTTATCAAAAATGTTGGTGTAAAAATATTTTTCGGACTATCTCCAAATTTATAATTCACTTACCAGTATGGGCTAAAATGCATCAAAATGCAATTTAAAGATTTACCTTTTTAATCTCGTTTACATATGCTGGGTTATGATTGTTTTGCATCACGCGTTTGATTATTCCAAAATTGCATCCATTCAAACATACATTTTTATGATTCAGCTAGTAGTTCTTTTGTAGTAATTTTTACCCCTCAATGTATGCATCACCCTTATGCTTTTACTTGAAAACATTTTTGATAAAAAAAGTTACATTTTTCAATCCTGTTCTTTGTGTAACTGTGAAAGCTTCATCTTTAAAGATTTTCAAGTTTGAAAAATAATGTTTTTACGTAACAGAAGCTTCTCATTTGAAGGTGAGGTTCGCAAAATATCCATTTAACTCCTGATTCGCTGTATCTTATTTTGAAAGAAAAGATTCTCTAAACTCAATTTTTTGTATTTTTTCCAAAATTCAGATCACTAGTACTCTCGAATGGTGATTTGAATCTGTGCTTCGAGTCGACAGTCAGTAATACAAACGTAGAAAAAAGTGTACATTGCTCCAAATAACTGATTTATTTAAATTTGGTCCCGAAAATCTTAAACTATAATAACTTTATTTAGATTTTTGTTTTGTTTTGATTTTGCAAATAAATTCGGCCCAAATCCGAGCTTTTTCAACGAAATCCGGGTAAACGAGCTGGATTGGGCAATTCCTAAGCTTGGATCAAATATCCGGGCAAGTCCGGAGAAAACCGGGAAACCTGGCAAGCTAATACAATAACTCAATCCAAAAAACCCAACCTCATGTTGAGCAGCGTAAGCGTGCATAAAGAATAAACGCAAAAAATACAGGAAGGATACTGAGCGTGCAGAAAATGATTGAACGATATAGAGCGTGCAGAAAAATGGGTAAACCATACTGAGCGTGCAAAACCGCCTAAACGTCAAGTGAGTTTTCGGGGTTTCCGGTGAAAAAACGGGACGGTCGGTCGCCACAACAACATCGTGGCAGTGCGAGTGATACCGAATTGTGGGGTCAAGAAAATCTGTGCCAGAACCGTTTCCAGCACAGCGCGGAGAGAATGGGCCACGCTACGTGCACATTTTACCGACGTGCACCGAGTCAGGCGAAATAAAAAGAAGAGCCAAGGGTACCCAGCGCCGAGAAAGTTGGTTCGTCAGAAATTCGGGCCTGGAGGAAAAAAAAGCGGAAGGATCGCTAAATGCGGCTTTTCCCCTTATTTCTTTTCTCGCTGGATTCCCCAGGCTGCGCCGAAGTTCCTTGCCTCACTAGTGGCGTAACATCCGGTAGAACCCCGCCGAATCAAAGGGCCTCAGACCGCCGCATCAGTGGCGAATATCCGGTGGAGCAGCCGCCGAAGTTCCTTGCCTCATCAGTGGCGTAACATCCGGTGGAACCTCCGCGGAAACAAAGGGCCACAGATCGCCGCACCAGTGGCTAAAAATCCCGGGGACGATCGCCGAATCCGCTTGCCATCTATCGCCGAACTAGAATCCCGGCGAGCCGGTGTGAATAGGGCCCCTTTCCATCACCGCACCAGTGGCGAACAACAACTGGTGGCACTGCCACCGCAAAGGCTCGTTTTTCGTCGCCGCACCAGTGGCGAAGAAATTCCGGTGAACCGGTGCCGAATCCGTTCGCTTTTCGTCGCCGCACCAGTGGCGAAAGAATCCCGTTGGTACCGCTGCCGATCCGGACCGAGCTCGATCGCCGCAGCAGGCGAAGAACATCCGGTGGAACAGCCGCCAATTCGGAACGAATTTCGATCGCCGCATCAGTGGCGAACATCCGCTGGCACAGCCGCCGAATCGGACCGAAGTCCATCGCCGCATCAGGGGCGAATATCCAGAGGAACAGCCGTCAATCTGGACCGAATTCCATCGCCGCATCAGGGGCGAACATCCGGCGGACAGGTTCCGAGTCCGTGCACAGCAGATCGCTGCCCCAGTGGCAGAGATCTTGGAAGTTCAGGTACCGAATCCATTCGCCACTGGCGAGAGATCTTGGAAGTTCAGGTACCGAATCTATTCGCCTCATCCGTGGCGAATATCCGGTGGTTCAGGGGCTGAATCTGGCCGAATCCGACCGCCGCACACAGGGGTAAATGCACCTAATAAGCGATCAAAATTATTTGCTGATAAACGGTAAACGGTAGACATTTGATGTCTTCGCAACATTTTCATATTTTTTGATGATCTATCAAATTCTTGAAAGAAAAAAATGATTTTTCTACCTGGAAGGGAGATAAAAATATTATTTCTTGAAATAATTAGTTTAGAGACTTGATGTCTTCACAAAAGTTGTAGATCTTATTATTTTACTCAACTTTGTTGAAGACACCATCAAGATCGCATGAAAATCATAAAAGTTACGAGCATTTTAAAAATAGCGAGCATTTTAACTAGTAATTTTGAGTTTTTAATTAATATCTTTTTAAGTATACGATTTACAAACTTGGTTTATTTGAGAAAGTTGTTTAAATTGTTGAAACACACAATTTTGTGGAACACTTCAAATACATATTTCAACTAAGAAAGGAGATATACTACAAAATATCCAAAATAATGCCTTTTTCAGTAAGTTATAACCTTCAAAGTTCGGACGAGTTCGGATAATTTTTTGAGTGGGTTTTGTTGTTCAAGTTATTGGCTTTATATTAATATATAAGTTTCACATTAGTTTTAGATAGATTTTTTACAAACGAGCAATCAAAAATGAGTTTTTACTTCTAGAAACACTTAAAATTCGTGAAAAAACCCTTAATTTTTCCTGTTTTTAGAGGCAAAAGCTCATTTTTGATAGCTCGTTTGTAAAAAATCTATCCAAAACTAATGTTAAATTTATATATCAATACTAGCTGACCCGGTAAACTTCGTCTTACCATGTTTATCTTGGCGTCTCGCTTTCGTGAACATGTCCTAGTTTTTTTTACATATCCTTTTTGTCACGCTTAATTCTATCGGAATCAAACCTAAAAATTTAAACTCAATTCTACGGGTCTTTACATAGATTTTCAAAACATTACCCTCAATCAATCTTACATGCATCTTACAGGAAAACTTTTAATCTACTTTTCTTTGATTCGGATGCTTTGAATATTGCCGAATGGTGTCAGGTATCAGCTTCCCGTTGAAGATTTGAGTTTTTCAGCACTCAACGTGACCATCAAACTTGCCAAGCCTCATGCAGCATGCTTAAAAAATCCACTCTTTGTAGCTTGTTCCATAAATAACTTTATGTTGATAATATCTATGTTTCATTTATTAAATACCATTTAGTTGATTTCAGAATGGGGGTGCCCAATATTATGCCTAACGCAGTACTTTCAACTCCAGAGTTTCTTCGGAGAGAAGATTTTTTACTAACCATTTTCAAGCAGCTTTTTGTTCACTTTTTTCACCCTTGGAAGCAGTGATAATTAAATAATATCCATATTTTCATCAAAACCATGTCCAAAAAAAGTTCACCGTTTTATTATTAATTTCAGCAAAAAATGCAAATTAAATTCCTTTGAACATTTACCCAATTAATAAAATAAATCGATCGGTTTTGAAAGGAGGAAAAAATATGTTTTATTTTTTTATATTCAACTAAATTACAGCAATTTTATTTGCATTTTTATCCTAATGGACATATCTGCCAATTTAAACCCTTGTTTTTTTAAGATTCTAACTGAAAAGGTTATTTAATTTTTAAAAACCGAAAAGAGATAATCTGTTAGGGCGACAATGATTCCATGAGTTCATTCGTTTTTTTCTGGAAGTTTTCATGTAAATATACCTCGAAACCTTTAAAAACATAAAGTGTCTTTCGGCTATCATCACAGTTCAACTTTCATATTCTTTCAAAAAGAAATATTTAAGTAAAAGTACATTTGTCCCATTTACTGATGCAAGTGAAAACACATTGCTCTTTTTCAGATGCGTCAGCGTAATGACTTTGAAATAAATTTAATACTTTTTTCTGTTTGTCTATTTTATCAACTTTCATTGATATATCTGCAGTTTTTTCCAGAATAAAATAATGCTTGGTACTTCAACTTTGCTGAACACTGTTTAACCATAAGACCTTCATATACATAGACATTTAATAATTTTGAATGTCCGCTTCAGATTTAACATTCAGCATACCTTTTCTGATCTTTTTGGAGAAATAATTCTTAAAAGGTATATGTTTCATGACTAAAAGGCGTGTTGCCACCGTTGGTTTCACCGTGTGAAATGACAGGAGTTAATATCATTTTTGACACTTTCAGGTCATAATGAAAACTTATCAAAAAAAATTCTGCTTCTGCTATCAAAAAAAATAATGCTTCTGGAATATCAATCACAGAAAAACTTTTCAACAAAGAAGCGGATCTAAAGTCCCTTCTATGTAGCCAAAATATGTTAAACATAAACACACTTTCATGTTAAGTACGTACTTGAATACTGTGTAAACAAATAGGAAACTGTAAACAGTTTTTCGGTGAATGATTTTAAAAAAAGTTGAGTTTATTTAGTCAGATTGTTTAATTGGGCTCAACGGTTTATAGATGAAGAAATAATGTGAACATTGATATATGAATAACTTATAAATTTTTTGTTAATATTGAACGTTTGCACTTGGTCTAGTGTATTTTTTAACTGAAAATTCTTTAATTTTTATTGATAACTTTCACTTATACCTGCAGAAAATCAAAAAGTTCTTTGCATTAGGCCTTAAAATAAACATCATTCCTATATAATCCTTTTTAAAGGACAGACTCTTGTTCAGCTCATATGTCTGTTCACCTTCAATGGATTTTGTTGTTGTTCTGTAAATTTAAAGGCACCCGAAACATTTTCAGTTAAACACATTTGTACATGTTTGAAAAATGTTTCTAGGGGTATTGGATTATAAAATTGTATGTAAATCTTCCCACTTTCTTTTTTTCAAATGTCCGCAAAGAGTTCTACCATAATTTTATATGCATCAGTACTAAGTTCATATTTTTCAGACAACAACTTCTGCGGAACTTAAAATAGTTTTTTTTTAAATCATTGAAATGGTATTGATTTGATTGGCAAAATATCAAACTGGGCGTCATTCATTACTATGTGCTGTACAAATGATCTAGGAATCAAGAAGAAAAAAACACATCTAGGCTTCATATCGCTACCACATGCATTGAAATTATGCTTGGTTTAGAAATGCGCGCCCAAATATTTCAACTAATCAGTGTGCTATGCCATCGTTACCATCCTCTCTCGATGTTTGCTTGCGACGCCTTGAACGACCATGGAGACGAAAAACAAATCGCCCGGCGCCCGAAGTAAAGAAAATCTCCAAAAATGGATGTCATGACTTTAATTTCATTCAAAAAACTACAAATTTAATTATTACGGACAATTGATGCGACTTTTTGTTATTTTTATTCGATATAAACCGATTCGCATGCCTACAGAATATTCTAAAAATAATTTCATTTCAATCGTTTGGGTAATTTCGGAGGAGTAGTACTACAAACACCGTTACAAGAGAATTTTATATAATAGATAAAGCCAATAACTTGAACAACAAAACCCACTCAAGAAATTATCCGAACTCGTCCGAACTCTTAAGGTTATAACTTACTGAAAAAAGGCATTATTTTGGATATTTTGTAGTATATCTCCTTTCTTAGTTGAAATATGTATTTGAAGTGTTCCACAAAATTGTGTGTTTCAACAATTTAAACAACTTTCTCAAATAAACCAAGTTTGTAAATCGTATACTTAAAAAGATATTAATTAAAAACTCAAAATTACTAGTTAAAATGCTCGCTATTTTTAAAATGCTCGTAACTTTTATGATTTTCATGCGATCTTGATGGTGTCTTCAACAAAGTTGCTTAAAATAATAAGATCTACAACTTTTGTGAAGACATCAAGTCTCTAAACTAATTATTTCAAAAAATAATTATTTTATCTCCCTTCCAAGTGAAAAAATCATTTTTTTCTTTCAAGAATTTGATAGATCATCAAAAAATATGAAAATGTTGCGAATACATCAAATGTCTACCGTTAACCGTTTGTCCGCAAATAATTTAGATCGCTTATTAGGTGCATTTACCCCTGTGTGCGCCGCACCAGTGGCGAATATCCGGTGGAGCAGCCGCCGCAGCCGTGGAGAAATCCCGGTGGTGCAGCCGCCGAATTCGTTCGCATCTCTCGCCGCATCAGTGCCGAACATCTGTAAGAACAGCCGCCGAATCGGACCGAATTCCGAACGTCTGCTGGATCAGCCGCCGAATTCGAGGCATCAGAGGAAACACATTGCAAAATTGTGAAAGCCACGGGAGTAAGTACACGCAATTTTGGGAAAATGGGAGGGATGAGTGTTAGGAGATGTTGCCCAATACACGCAAAGATAACCCTACCTTGATTTTGTTTATTTGTGGCACCGACCACGATTAGCCTCCGTCACATAGATGAGGTGCATTCATGAAGTATTAATATTTCTACAGGAAAAAATCTCATGGGAATTCAAAACATATTCTAAGCCAAGGTTACCAAATCAAATGCCTGGATTTTGCCAGGTTCTAAGATAAGATTGTCGGGATTTTCCCGGTCCGGATGCGTCCGGGAAAAATCCCGATAATCTTATCTTAGAACCTGGCAAAATCCAGGCATTTGATTTTTAAAATGTTCAATCAAAAGTTCGGGCAATCTTGGTCAAACTCATGAGATTTTTCAATTAAAATCAAGAAAATCACTTATTTATCACAATATTTTTCTTCCTTGCTTAAAACTTACTCAAAAAATTGTTCTTGGACTCAAAACTCAAAATTTCTAATTGCTCTAATCAAGGTTTTTTGCTACGTTTTGCAAATGAAGTGGAAAAAGCCCGGCTTTTTTCATCGAAATACGGGCAACCGGGCCGGATCCGACTTTTCTAAATTTAGGGTCAAATTTCCGGACATGTCCAGATAAAACCGGGCAATCTGACAAACTTGTTCTAAGCACTCCATCGAAATGCTTAAATGTGACATGCATCGAGAAATTTGAAAAAATGTTTTTTTATAGTGATATCAAAGGCATCCTTTTTGACTGTTGAGACATTTCAAAAAAGTAATTTAATCAAATTAAAGCAGGAAAATTTATGTTTTTATATAAAAACTTTGTTTAAAAAAAATCGGGACATTTCGAGTCAAAAGCAAAAAGTCTGCATACATTCAGGGGTAAAAACTGCGTGTGATGCATAAGGCATAAAGCCTAGCCTGAACTAGGCAAAATGAGACGAACTTTCTTGCTGGAAACCTGGGACAGTCTCAATGTCTCCCGAATAAAGTGGGAGACATCTGTCTCGAGACGAACTGACTCTTGGTGTAAATTAGCCTTAAGGCAGCGCACATAGCAGTTAATTTTGGAAGCTAGTAGGTGCTAGTAGTTCCACTCGAGATCATATTTTGATTCTAAAAACTACGAGATTAATTGATATTTTGATAGAAAACTCGTAACCAAAACCTGAACAATGCTTTTTTATGAGTTTTACTACCATTTGAGTCATTAGGAATCAATTCATAACGGTCAAGGGTTACATTAATTAACGTTCAAGGTCAGCAAAGATTCGTGAAAATTGCAGCAGAAAGGGTGCAAGTTTTTCAATCTGCAAATAATATAATCTCAGTCCATAAATTTTAACATAATTGACAAAGCTTGTATAAATCTCGAAAGTGGTTTTTCAACATTTCGATAAGATTCATAAATAATCTAGTCCTAGATCTGAGATAAAGTAAATAGTTCCACTCAAGATCAGTTTTCGGATAGCTCCACTCAAGATCATTTACCCTACGAAGTTACGATTTTAGATAACATTGTTCAGCGAAAAACTTACATTTGAGAATTTATAAATTGGCACAAAAATCATCAGCAGGCTCGATTCCACAGAAGATAGAAAATTGATGTTGAGTTTTCCGAACAGCATAACTGTTCTATTTTCCCATTTAAACCTAAAATTTCAATTTTACTCATGTAAACATTAAATTAAAATTCTGCAAAAAATCATGGATTTGAACCGAAGCTTTTGAAACCCCAGGGTAGCGTCTCCAATTTTCACACTCACAACACAAAAGTCTGTCAAATGAAAGGCAAAAGTTTACTACTGTAAGTTTGTTTGCGATGCTTTCAGTTGAAATTCGACGGTGTTTCAAATGATGATGATGTTAATGATTTTCAAAGTGCACCTGATGATTTTCAAATAAAAATCAAGATCTTCAATTTCAAACGAAAATAAATATTGTTATTTTTATGTATTTTTTTCAATTTAATTTTTTTTGTGATTTTTAACTATTTCGAAAAGGAAATGGACCAACAAATTCAAATTCATTTCATATTTATATTAATTTTTGATGAAATTAAGAGGAATCAATTTTACAAGCAAACAAAAAATTCTAAAAATTTTAAAAATATTTTTTTTTTATTTTGGCAGCTTGATTCTGTAAAAAAAACGTTCTAAAAATTTATATCTTGAGACTAATATTCTACTTATTTGAAGATTTTCAACAAGGCATGAAAATGAAAGCAATCATATACAATTGAAATTTTTTTCTTTAATTTGACTGTTATGCGGACCGGTCTGAATGTTTTGTTCACTGACTTTCAAAGTAACCTGAAACTTATAAGTTTTCGTTTGGCGGAAAAAAAGATTTTAGATTGTGAACTTCCAAAGCAGTCCAGTTTCAAATGTTTGAATGAAAATTGGAGACCTTGCCCCAGGGTATAAGAAGTTGAAAATGACCCCAAATCGACTCAGTCAAATGTTCAATCAATTAAGAATTTGAAAACCGTGTGCGATTATATAAATTTCCACTATTTTAAAAGGAAATCAGTGCTTAGTAGAGGTAAAAACTTTCAAACTTAATCCGAAAATATCAATAGAAACAGTGATAGAAATGTTAAATTTTTCTGTATGGTTCATCTAGCTGACTTATAAACAACTTCATTTCCACAAGGCTGCCCACCGGTAAAATAAATAAAATGCGGTGGCCAAATCTTGCGCAAAATATTTGGACTGCTAGTGGGGAGATATTTTGAAAAAAAAATCGTAATGAACATCAAATCGAACTCTTTAGCGGTCACCTGGCTGGTTTCCAACCAGAAACTTTTCGTTGAAATGTCTCGCCTGTTTTTCTCGGAGATAAACAAGGAGAAAAAATTTAAAAATTTAATGTCTAGAACTTGAGGACGCTAACGATCTTTGAAACTGCAAATCCCTTAGGTGTTTCATAACCATTGACACGCTGAATGGCTAAAAACGCAAAAAGCCTGCTTCCAAATGCCACCGTTTTCTCTGCAAAGTACCTCAATAGGTCCCACAAAGTTTATTCTGCGTGTAAATTGGATCTGGAATTGTGCTTTTATGCAAAAACTATACTTTTTAAGCTGAAGGAGGACAATCGGCTAAATTTTTTATAATTTCGTCCAAATTCAAAATTTTGAGTTATTTCGAAGGCCAAGTTTCAGAAAACAGAAAAAGTAATCGAAAACGTGTTGCCCAAATATTTGAGTCGAAAACTTCTTCATTGGGCGCTATCTCAAAAATTACTATACAGAACATCATACAAATTTGCACATATAAACATTACATTACCAGGAAGCTTTGCTGAAAATTTTAAGAATATGCATTCATTCATTCAAAATGGATTTTTTTTTTCGAATACACTCCTTATATCGTTTTTTTTCTGGTGCATCTCGACAATATTAAGCTGTAAAATAAATCTTAGCAAAGAGATTGTTATTATTCAACAGAAAGCAATAACCGCAACAATTAATGTTTATTTGTGTTTTTTTTTTCACTTCAAGAGTGCCGCCAACACCACTTGAACTAAATATATTAACGACCTTTCGAGAGGCAACCTTATGGAATGTTAAGTTCGTTTCAGTTTGTTTGCCACTCACAGCCCTATGCAACGTGCTGGACCAGTTTGAAGTAACATTTGCAAAAGGTCATGCAAAGATGTTTCGCTGACTGCCTTTCTGTATGTGCCCATTAGTTGTACATCAATGATGAAACGTCGTAGGAAGATTGCAACTTTAACGTCTTTTACCTCAATATATGATTTTTAAAGTTTTTGGTCTTTCTTATTTGGCCCGGGTTCTTCAAAAAGAACCTTATTTTCGATACATATCTTTGATGTGGATGATGGGACAAAATTGATTTCCCATGCCGAATCGATTGGAGCTTCTTCCCAGTCGTAAGGAGCAACTTAGCACATCCTTGAAGGCAGTCAGCCCACACAAACAGAGCAGCGCATCACGATTTGTGAGGCGTGAAAAAATAAATTGAACATCGACACCCTCCATGCGGCGGAAGGAAATATTTTATTGCCTTTCTCGGTACAGGAAACTGCAAAAAGCGCACGAATGAGGATACTGTGGGCTGAATTGAAATTTGCTCCAATGCTGAATTTATTACTGCAAGTGGAAAACTGAAATGTTTTATGACTTTAACGTAGGAAAATGTACTTCTATTATTGTTTTAGGTTTTGATTCTGAAACGAACGAAAAATTACTTAATTTTATCATTTCTCTTCCTTTGAATGTCTTTCCAACATCTGTCAAAATTAATTTACAATTTCATTTATCTTAAGCCTTGAGGATAAAAATCAATTGACCACAACTCGGTGGGGTGAGATATGAATCATAAACATGAACCGCAGCCGTTCGATTAATCCAATCTAGGAAAGCCCACAGCCCACCGAAGAACCGAAGCATGAGGGGTGTCTCGCCTTAAGGCGTCTTCCCAAATGGTTGACACACGCACGTATCTTAATCGATCGGGCAAGCGGCCAACCCATCGACCGACCGCCAGACCTTCTTCCCCATTCATCGAAAACGCAAATCTTCCTTGAATGTCACACATATCGCATTACCCCTCCGAGATGCGATCGCGACGAAACGCGAAACAAACACGGGCAGAAATAAACAAACGGGACAGGGTCTGGGTCGTTGATTGGGATGGATGAAATTTTCGCAACTTTTCTCGGTTCAACCGAACAAATCGTGCGCATCCATTCCTTCTCTCAGGGCTGGAATCGATCTGCGGTAAGGATTATACAATCTTCTTGAATCTCCGGAAGGGGGAAATGGGATTCATAGTCATCATCATCAGCGGCAAGCAGCGTCACCATCGTATAGGATAGAAGCTGCTGTGGAGGGATGAAGTTTTTGATCTCGATTCGGGTGATATGTGGCAATGGCTCATGCTCATATCATATCGGTCTATATTTACGCCTAGGCGATTAAACTTGAACCATTTTGTGATGGTTGAGATAGCATTCGGCTGGATGAATGCTGGCAAATAAAAAGGGATAATGTTGCACGCAAAATTTTACTATCGGCTGAAGGCTTTCCCAAAACTTTCTTGAGAAGACTCAATCCGAGTCGATGTCATACTCGATTTGAGGATTTGAGGTCCGACTCGGATGATGCCCAGATTTTGTTCAGAAACCCCAATTTTTTTCTCGATTTAAGTCACAATATTTGCAAAATCATTCACAAACTCAAATTTAGTTATTGGATTGTATCCTTTTATTTAAATAAACATGAATGTTTTTTTGGAAACCTCAAATATGTGTCTGAGTGAATCTCTAATTTCAGATTCGTAATAATCGTGGGATCACGGCAATGGCTTCGTTGGTAGAATTAGCACAAAGAGCGCAGGTTTTTAAAGCTGTTGCTACGAAAAAAAAATGTTTCTAATTCGGCCTCCGGTAGAAAAACGGATAGGTTTAAGAAGCGCAGATTTTGAAGGCTGCTGCTGATAAATTTGAATTGGCTTTTCGGTGGAAAAGACGGATTGGCTAGGAGAGCGCAGATTTTAAAGGCTGCTGCTGATTATTTGTTATGAATTGGTCTTCCAGTGGAAAAAGACGGATTGGCTCAAGAAGCGCAGATTTTTAAGGTTTCTACTGCTGATTATTTGTTATGATTTGGTCTTTCAGTGGAAAAAGACGGATGGACTTAGGAAGCGGATTGTTAAGGTTTCTACTGTTGATTGTTTGCTTTGATTTGGCCTTCCGGTGGAAAAAAGAGGGATTGGCTTAGGAAGCCCAGAATTTTAAGGCTGCTGCTGATTGTTTTGAATTGGCCTTCTGGCTGAAAAAGATAGATTGGCTTAGAAAGCGCATATTTTTAAGGTTTTTACTGCTGATTGTTTGCTTTGATTTGACCTTCCGGTGGAAAATGACGGATTGGCCTAGGTAGCGCTGACTTTTAAGGATTCTGCTGCTGATTGTTTGCTTTGATTTGCCTTCCGGTTCATAAATACGGATGGGCTCAGGAAGCGCAGATTTTTAAGGTTTCTGCTGCTGAGTGTTTATTTTGATTTGGCTTACCGGTTGAAATAGACGGATTGGCTTAGGAAGCGCAGATTTTTAAGGTTTTTTGCTGCTGATTGAATGTATTAATTAGGCCTTCTGATCGAAAATTAGGGATTGGCTCAGGAAGCGCAGAATTTTAAGGCTGTTGCTGATTGTTTTGAATTGGCCTTCTGGCTGAAAAAGACGGATTGGCTTAGAAAGCGCAGATTTTTAAAGCTGCTGCTGCTGATTATTTGTTATGATTTGGTCTTCCAGTTGAAAAAGAAGGATTGATTTAAGAAGCGCAGATT
Source organism: Uranotaenia lowii (assembly GCF_029784155.1). Lineage (NCBI taxonomy): Eukaryota > Metazoa > Arthropoda > Insecta > Diptera > Culicidae > Uranotaenia > Uranotaenia lowii. The sequence continues at coordinate 83,532,256 of NC_073691.1, forward strand.
TTTAAGGTTTCCACTACTGATTGTTTTCTTTGATTTGGCCTTCCGGTGGAAAAAGACGGATTTGCTTAGGAAGCGAAGATTTATAAGGTTTCTGCTGCTGATTGTTTGCTTTGATTTGGCCTTCCGGTGGAAAAAGACGGATTGGTTCAGGATGCGCAGAATCTTAAGGCTGCTGCTGATTTTTTTTTAATTGGCCTTCTGGCTGAAAACGACGGATTGGCTTAGAAAGCACAGATTTTTAAAGTTTCTGCTACTGATTGTTTGCTTTGATTTGGCCTTCCGGTTCATAAATACGGATTGGCTCAGGAAGCGCAGATTTTTCAGGTTTCTGCTGCTGATTGTTTGTTATGATTTGGCCTTCCGGTTGAAAAAGACAGATTGGCTTAAGAGGTGCAGACTTTTAAAGTTGCTGCAGCTGATTATCTGTTATGATTTGGTCTTACAAAGGAAAAAGACGGATTGGCTTAAGAAGCGCAGACTTTTAAGGTTTCTTCCGTTGGAAAAAGACGGATTTGTTTAGGACGCGCAGATTATACAGGTTTTTGCTGCTGATTGTTTGCTTTGATTTGGCCTTCCGGTGGAAAAAGACAGATTGGCTTAGGAAGCGCAGATTTTTAAGGTTTCTGCTACTGATTGTTTGCTTTGATTTGGCCTTCCGGTTCATGAATACGGATTGGATCAGGAAGCGCAGATTTTTAAGGCTACTGATTGTGTGTTTTGATTTGGCCTTCCGGTTGAAAAAGACGGATTGGCTTAGGAGGCGCAGACTTTTAAGGTTTCAGCTGTTGATTGTTTATTCTGATTTGGCCTTCCGATGAAAATGACGGATTGGCTTATAAAGCACAGATTTTTATGGCTGCTGCGTTGATTGATTTTATGCAGAATTTTTAAGTAACGTTTAGGGTTTGTCTGGGAAAATAGTTTGTCTGTGAAACCGAGCATGATCGTGGTTTAAGTGCGAATAAATCATTGATTTACGGTAGCTATACCAAAAGACAAAAAGCCGAATTAAGACACCTTCGGCCTAAAGCTTTCACTATTCTCAGATCAGAGGGGCGTGGTGCATCATAACGCTTGGCAGCTGAGTATTATTTAGTTTCGATTTGATACTCTACGATCTGAATTCCAGATCCTGAAAAAAACAAAAATGTGCTCTCCTGAACAAGAAAATGATATTTTTTAAGACTCTAGTGTATGACAAACCCGTCTTTGCGAAAAGCTACATCATGCAGATTCCGAAGGTCATAACCCAGCTTTCTGATTGCTTCCGAGCCGATTGCCGACGGCAATCAAAAGCATCTCCACTAGACGCTTCACTCTAACCGAACTGCGAAACCAAACTTATTCATTAGTTTTGAACTTCTCCGAAACCACAGACACAACATTAGCACGGTCGATCGGAATCCAAATTGAACTAGCACTCAACAAGCAAAATGCAAAATCACCAAATTTATCACACCGAATCCCACACCCGTAAATTTGCAATCATCCAAATTAGAGCTCAACGTCAGGGCAAAATGGATATAACAAATGATGACACTTCTCGGAATTGGCCGCATGCGTCCGGGGACAGACGACGACTTTGGCTTGGTTTTGGTTCGGTTCGGTTTGGCTTGGCTGGCAAACGTCCGGGAGTCTGGCATGTTCGCTCACACTAGAAACTCGGCATTTCTATCTACTAGAGGTAGCTATTTCCCCGTCCTTCCGCCAAAAGTTGCTTTCGAAAATTGCAAACTAAATTTAGCAAAACCATTCCGGTGAATTCGGTGGGATGGCGTTAGGCGATGTCGTCTGTCACACGACTGAATCACATCCGTTAGGTGGATGTCACTTTAATTTTTTTTTTCGGTGTGTATGTTCTCTTTTCGCTGCATTACTTTACGTACATTCTAGAGCTACTTTTACCCATCTGAAATGTTTGGCTGCAGACAACTGGTTGTTCTAGCTCGGTGCAAGCAACAGTACTTTGGAGATATTTTTCGAAAGGTCGTATTACTTTGGTTAGTTTTTTTTTACCAAAACAGGTACCGAAATACTTATTTTTCTTTGAAACAAGAATTTTTATTTTTTAAAAAGTTAACAAAAGTTTTGGGCATTTCGGAATGTTCTAACTGATGTTGAAAAGTGTAGAAACATTGCAAACTCATTCAACTCATTCCTTCATGGGTGGTTTCACTCCGTTCCTCGGTCTCATTGATGGATAAAGGATCTGAAAAGTGTGACAACCTGAGTTTATCTGTAATGAATGTTGGCATGACAAACAAAGACTATGTATCTTATTTGAATTGATTTTTTCTTTTAATAAAGATGTTGTTTTTAAGTTTTCCAATAAACTCTTCTTGTTTCAGCGTGTATGTTTGAAAATTAATTGGAATTTCATTGAAAAAACCACAAAACCGATCTATAATCTAAACTGATTTTTAAAATTTATTGTCCAATACATATGAATCACGTTGAACACATAGATAAATTAAGAATCAACTGGTGGCTGGCACCACTACTCTTTGGGGCAGCGGGCGTGCACCGTAAGGGCCAATATTTGTGAAACAAATTAATTTCATCCCGCCGCCGGAAACACAATACAGGCGGAAAAGATTTCCCGGGAACTACGCCAAAGATGGCAACGACAACAACACGGCCCACGAAAGATGTATTCATCATCATCATCATCATCCGGGTGAGGGACGTCGCTGCAGCAACACACGCAAAACCCCCGAAGAACAAGTTAAACTTTCTAATTAAAACTTTTGCTGGGCCGGGCTCCGTTCTTTCCGAATCGTCCCCTTCGCTCATCTTGGAACGGAAAGGATTTAGCGGAAGTAGTGTGGCAGTGAATGTGTATCCCGAATCTGATGGCCTCAGGAACCTTTTCTTCCGGAAGCCAAGCAGGCAGCCAGAATCGGGATCGGGAAGTTCTGTTCCAGTTTGTTCTCTTATACTTTTTTTTACCCCGCACTGTATGTGTGTGCAGGTCCTGTTTATACACAATATAGTGGTTCGGGATGAGTGGAATCGTTTTAAGTTAAATTTTGATTAATCGTTGGTGTGGGAAAAGTTTCATTTTAAAGTTTGACTTGAGAAAATATGAATATCGGTCGGTTAAGTAGATAACGGAGTGAGATAACAGTGAATGGATTATGTGTGTTCGGAGTTAAGTTGATGAATAAAGTAAGTTCGGAACGTATTGAGAAACTTGCTTCAGTCTGAGGAAGAAAGTTGAGTCTTGTCTTCACATTTTTAAGAGATACTTTGTGCAGCAGCTAACCTAGAATGAAACGATGATTCAAAGTTTTAATAACATATACAGAATCCTCGGTTTTCGAATGGAATGTTTAGAAACTCGAAGCAAAAACTACAATCATTTCCGAAATATTGAACCCACACCGACTGGATTTTAACTACTCCCGAAATGAAGGAAGCTGAATACACTAAATATTATCCGTTTAATTCAATAATCAGCGTTTAGTGAAGAATGGAAACAACTTTCTAAGGGAGAAGAAGTTCAGCGAGGTTCCACTCTGTCTAACTTTAATCCAATCTTGGAGAAAGATTAAAATATGCACAAATACCTGAAGCCGTAAGACACCCCATAGCATTTCCAGTGCGTCACTATTGCACCAAGCTTTCACTAGAGCGTATCATAAGCGATTACTAAACATGCAGCCCCGCAACTTGTTCTGAGTAATATCAAGCTCCACTACTGGCCTTTTGGAAGACGCAACTACGTCCGTCTTATTGTTCAGTCAGTCTTTACGCTGCCACAGAATGAAACCGGAGGCCATCGAGCAGTTTATGGGAGAACTTCCGAAAGCCCGTTTTACCGCAGCACCGCTATTTTTAAGAACTGTAATTGACTATTTTGGGCCTGTATTCATTCGCCAGGGACCACGTCGAGCGCCACTTAAGGCTTTGGTGTAGCCCTCTTCATATATTTCTTTACAAAAGCGATTCATTTAGAATTGGTATCGTTGGAGAAAATTCTTCAGGCTCTGCGTAAATGCAATAGGAGACACTCAATACCTATACACATATATTTAATTTATTGCAAAAGCGACGAAAACTACACCAATTGGGCGCTATCCGACACTTTATTTGTACCTACCGGAAGAGTGCAAATCTTTGCCAGCAACAATATTTTTTTACTTCTCCCAACGCTCAATTTCACTCTATTCCCATCTGATTTTTAGCCATCTGGATGCCCTGCTGGCTGCAGAGAAAGAGAACTTGACGATGATTTTCTCACTTGAAGCCCACGCAAGAACAAAATAATTTCAAAATTTAATTTACAAACATTTCAGACTTTCTATCATATCCGATTAAACTGACATTTGATAACATTTTATACGATCTTTTGACTATGCAGTTGGAATTGCGATTCACAACACCATTGTAAAGACTTAACTAATTATTTCCGATACGATACGCTGGGTTTAACCCTCCCGCCGCTTCCCATTTCGGAAGTTTATGAGAAGCTGCTGTGAAATCTGCCAAGAAACATCTCCTGAGGGTCCTCGGTGATAACGCGGTTTCGTACGACGATTTCAAAACGCTGCTAACACAATTGGAGGCATGTTTGAATTCAAGGCCGATTATCCCATTGTCGGAAGACCCCAACGATTTGGAGCCGTTAACTCCTTGTCATTTCATAGCTGGAAGACCGCTTCAACAAATTCCGGATCGAGATTTCACCGAGAAAAAACTAGGACAACTGAAACAACAACAACTTATGCAGCAGAAACTACCAATTTTTTTTGGAGACGGTAGTATAATGAGCACCTATCACAACTGCACCGTCGGATTGGCAGCTACTGGTCCGCAAACCACCGCTTCAGGCTTAAAATGACCCGAGGCCTAGTACCAGATCTCATGCCAAATTTGGGCCAGATCGAATCACGTGAAGGGATCGCTCAAGTTAGCCCGTTTTTGAAGCCTAATAACTTTTTTTTTATCATAACTCGAATCGAAATGCAGTCTCCGGATGAAATATTCGTCATAGTTTAGGCTATAAGATAAACCGTATTCAAAAGAAATCGATCGACTTTCATGCTACTTCCGATCAAAATGTCTTAGAATCCGATACAAACTTCAGGCTCGTTGTGCGACCCCTTCCCATGATCCGATCCGGCCCAAATTTGGCATGAGATCTTGTACTAGTCCTTGGATAAATTTGTAGCGCACAACATTTCGCAAGTTTCAAATATCCCATACTAATTTGGAGCAGCCTAGTGATCTTGTGTGTCCTGAAGTATCTTTTTTTTTTTTATTATGTTTCAAGAATTCCGACAATTTCAGCGCGGGCGAAGATGTCTGTTACGATGAGAACACCAGAAAGGTATTCACTTACCCTTACCAGGGGTGCCAATGTACCAGATCTTTCTGGATTTGCATAGCTTTTAGATTTTTATATAAATATCTGGTAAAATCCAGGTATTCGATTTCAAATTGACGTCCATAAATCCGGGCAAATTTTATCAAAACTCAGAAATTCCTCAACAAAAATCAAGAAAAAAATATTAAAATAACAAATTTTTGCATCAAAACTTATCCATAGATTTTGAACCGTATTTTCGGTTTCCAAAATACCTTTCATGATTATTTTTATAAAACTTGCTCAAAAAAATTCGTTTTGGAGGTGTGTGTTGTTTTTCTTTTGTTTACTTTTCCAAATAAAGTGAATAAATCCGGGCAAAATCCGAGCGTTTTTCAATGAAATCCGGGCAACCGGGCCGGGCCGGAGTTTTTAAATTTAGTATTAAATATCCGGGCAAGCCCGGATAAAACCGGGCAATCTGGCAACCTTACGATAATCTGATAAGCCTCCGTTTTTTTCCTGATTTTTGGAAATATTCGTGATTTTGCCTAATTTTTTAATGTTAACAGAAAACTCTATGTTTCTATAAACATTTTAACCTTGATCCATCCTTGTGATTGATATGAGTGTTATTATGATATTTTGGAAAAATTAAAGGCTTACTACTTTTTTTCTTGCGTACCCAAATAAATTGAAATGTTAAATAAATGAATAAAATAAATAAATAAATAAATAAATAAATAAAAAAAGCCTTGGCAAAAAAAACTCCCTTTACAGATCTAGAGTGTCCATTAAATACTCTTCGCTTAAAAACGCTGTATCTCGCTTTTTTCTCGACAATTTGAAAGTTTGTATAAAATTTACAGTTTTGGAAAACTTGTAAGGTAACCCGAACATGATACTCACATAATTGGCTACAAGTTGGCTACACTATAAAATAATAAAAACTTAATTTATAATCAAAATTTTGTTTTAGAAATTCGAATTTTTCAGCTTATCTTGCTTTTAAAATGAATTCCAGCTTGGAAATCTTTTTTTTTAAATTTAGGCCTTGACATTGAATTTGAAGTTCGAATCTCAAATAATTCGTAACAAATGCAAAACTTAAGGACGATTGTTGTTCTCTACAAATGTTTATAATTTTGTATTTTTTTTCATCTCAACCGTATGGAACTCTAATTTCATGGAGAGTTTTCACCGTCAAACGGAAAAAATAAATTTTAAGTAATGTCTTTTGTAAACGGAAAAACGAACGGACGATGTGACCCCTTATACCTTAACCCTTTCCACCTATTTGAGTTTGGGCAAACATTTTCTACGAGCGTTCGTAGTCTGTTGACAAGTTCTTAGGAAAAGTGTGTTTGAAAACTTGAAGCAATTCTTTGTTTTTGTATTTATTGTTTTTAATTTGGTTTATAGATACTTTTTTTAAAGGCTCTTTTTTAAGGTACAGATTCTATAGTTCGTGGTGTTCTATAATTACTTTTAACTGTTTTTATAATCTTTTTCGGAGACATGATGAGAGCGTTATTCATAAAAAATAGTAAATTTCAATTGATTGGATTTTTTTCTCATTTTTTGAAGTTGTTGTAAGATAAAAATCCACACCACGATGAAAGGTTGAACTGTTAATAAAAGGTCATAAAGATTGTTAATCCTAGTATTGATTAAAATACGCGAACAAAATTCAAACGCGCGGGCAAATGAAATAACAGCTCAGTAATTCATCGAGCGAAATCCTTAGATACCTTTGAAAGGGGGGCTGAACCCATCTTTATGATATAATTGTGATCGAGAACTTAATCCATTTTATAAAATGTACAAAAAAAGTTATTAGGGTAAAAACACTATATATTGAACACCTTCTTTGGGATTCAACACATTTGTGGCCAATTAATAATAACGAAAGGTTTTTCTGATAAAATTTTGATAGCGTAGCTTAAGCTTATTTCTCTGCTTCGAATCGATATATTTTTTTCGTCGAAATATGTTATGAAAATTAGTATTTAAGCCTTTTAATTCAAAATTACATTTGTCCCAATGGTCAAACACAATGATTTAAATATTGAACAGGCAATGTTCTAATTATTGAACACGTAAACATTGAGTATCATTGCATATATTTAGGGGTATTTCACTTGATAGTATGCCTTGCAGGGGCGATTTTGGTTGAGCTAGCAACCAAGAAACAGTTTGTTTACATTTCCAAACACCAACCGATGTTTGTTCAATAACTGGTACAGGCATTTCTTTACGAAACGAGTACTGCAAGATTGAACGTTCAATAATTGAAACATTGGCATTTTCTGTGATCCAATGATTGAACACTTTAATTTGTTAAATTTTAAGAAAATAAGGATAATAAAGGCTGCCACTCATCCAGAAATCATTCAAAAAGACTTAGTTTAAAAAACTCATATCATTATCTTAGACGTTTATTTGATTTTTATCCAATTTTCCCCCCAATCAAAAAATAGGCTGTTTTCTTCATCCAGTCGAAAAACCAAGCCAAAATTTGAAGACATATTCAAGTTTCGGGGATTGTGGCTTTAAGAGTCCGAGATTCTTGATAAAAATTTGAACATAGGAAGAAAATGCTTCAACAGTGGCACAACGAATTTTGATTCATTTTTCTACTGTATATTATTGTTTTAATCGGTAAATGTTTTACTAGTGTTCAATATCTGGTACCTGTTCAATAACTAGTGCTTCTACCCTAGTTCGGCTTTTCATTTGAGCCTGATTTATTTAATATTTTTTAGAGAGAGAGAGAGAGAGAGAGAGAGAGAGAGAGAGAGAGAGAGAGAGAGAGAGAGATTTTGTATTGTATAATTACTATTCGAGTGCTATCACCCTCCAGGTAACATATAATCGTTAAAGAAATCGTTGTCAGACTCGTATACGAGTGCCGCTCAAATCGGAATCAGAAATGTGTACACGTAACATTCCACAATGTCGTATATCCATCGTATAAAATATTAAAACCTACTGAAATACGATTTAGTTACGATATGGATTAAGTCATATTTAATGTGACCAATGCGAAATTAAATCTTATAACAATCGCTCAAGATTTCTGAAGGCGCATTTTATTCGTGCATGAATTACTCTCGTATCGAAAACGTAAACGACTTCTGATAGATTCGTAAAAATACAGACCCCGTTCGTTTTTGGCTACATTCGATTTTGACAACATTCGATTTTGGCAACATCCGATTTTGACACATGTGCCAAAATCGAACGGTTTTAAGAAACAACACTTCCTTTTAGTTTTCGTTATAACAGGACCAATTTAATTTAGACAAACACCATAAATACGTTTTTATGTTCTGAAATGGTTATAAAATGCAACATAAAAACTAAAGTTTTTTTTTTAAAGTACCTACTCAAAAATGTCAAAAAGATGGAAAACTCAAAAAGTTAAAAAACAAATTCAAACAAAAGACTGAAAATGACAAAAAACAACTAAAAATGATGGATAATGACAAAAACAGCAAATATGACAAATGAAAACAAAGATTATGAACAAAATAAGAAAGGGAAAAATGCAAAAAAAACCTGATGAAAAAAATTAAAAATGACTGGAAGTAGTCGGAAATTGACTGAAAATAACGTTTTTGATAATAAAAATAATAAAAGCTGTTTTGTATAAACAACTGGAAAAAAAGTTGTGAAAAAACCGTTCGATTTTGGCAACATTCGATTTTGGCAACACAAAATGTACGGGCGTGTTGTCAAAATCGAACGGGGTCTGTACTACGTAACTATCGTCTATCCAATCATTTTATTTATTTATTGTATAGAATGTCACATCAAGAGACGAAGAGACACCATGTCTTTCCAATATAGCCCCAAAAATCTTATCATGCATAATTAGAGCCTTTTAACAGGTCACTTTACCCGCAATATAAATATACACGCAGAAAAAGAGAGGGGATTGGTTTCAACAAAACGTTTTGTTATTTTATTTAACATTTTCAATGCAGATGTTTTGGTAGCTTTCAACTATAAAAATCGGTCAGAAATAATAAAAAAAATTTAATTTTATATGCACACACATTTTTTATTTATTGAAAATAAAATTAAGTTAATTTGAAACCAAAAATCGGTGGACTTCTATACACAAAACAGGTCAAAAAATGAAAAATAGAAAAAAATGAATAAATGAAGCATAAAACAATCAATTGTAAACTAATAAACTTGTAAACCGTGTTATTGAATATCAAAGCTGTAGTGAACATCCCTATACTGGCTAGCCGAGCTCTGTGGTCTAAGTGTCAAGTCGTCCACTACCACTTCCGAGGACGCAAGTCAGTCTTCTTCGAGTTGCCGGTGGTTGAAATAGGCTGGGGCTCGGCTAGTCTGGTGTTGAAAAAATGAGTAGTGTTCTACAAACTGATTCGAAATCCCTAACAATTTTGCTTTCAATAGAATAGAAACACACTCACCCCTCTCTATTTTGTTAATTTATGCTATAAACATTTTGTGAGTTTACCCAAAATTTAGTTGTTTTGACAAGTATGATGTTTCCAATCTTTCCCAATCCAACGGTAAGTTTAAATCAAATCAACACTTTTAGTCATTGTGGCCATAAATATATTGGTGCCTTTTCCTAACCAAAAATTTTATTATTCTCAATTAAAATTTGGCTGCTTTTACAAAAAAAATCTACGTATTAACGGATTATTAGCATTCCACACATAACAGGTCAAAACTTCATCGTATTAGGCGGACGTAAAATGAAAAGTATGTTCGAAATGTTGCAGTTTTGTGATCTTGATGATGATCTTGTGATAAACATCAATTTAAATCATTGGGAATTTGTATTTATTTGTAGAATCGTATTTCAATCACAATAATACGTATAACATGCAACAAAAAGTAGTGCGAAAAATCGTTTATTGGTAAAAATCGTACAATACTAGGTACATCATATCCCGCATAAAGTGGGATATATCGTACAAGTGTATTTCTCTTTTCAAGGAATTTACCACTTGGTGGCATTCTTGTCTATGTGCTTGATGATGTTCTCGCCAGTAGTTTTTTTTTTTGTTTCGATTATAGCCGTTTTATTATCATTATGGCATTCGCGACTTTATCAACCTTACAGTTGGCGGATCGTTATTGAGAAACTTATCCAGCACAACTGTGTTCGATGTTTACTCTTGGGCTCGATCTCGCGGACATCTGCTCAGGAGACAACAGACTTACCAACTGAGCTATATCACAAGCGCGAGTAGTATTTATAGCATTGTGATTGGCAATGGTGTTGCAGTTGCAACACGTAACCGATCCAAAATGTTCTTCAGAAGGGATGTCCTTTGAATAGAAAGTTTTTGTGACGCGAGAATATACCTTAAGCGTGTCCTTTTTTTTTTTTTGCTTCATGACAGAAATCTGTCACTCAGTTTCATAAAGATGTCATATTCTAGCGTGAAGTGATCGAGAAAGATCGAAGTGTTTCTTATTATTTTTTTATGGTTCGATACTAAGGTGCCTATCGAAAATGTACCTAATTTCTCGGCAGACATCATGAAATTTCTCCATTCGGAGAAAAAAGTTCGACAGAAATAGATCCAGTTTTGCATGAGGATTGCTTCGCATACCAACCGAGGTAGAGTAGAATTGCAAATTCTTCGCCTGCAAGCGACGACGACGACGACGACATCGACGCAGCTCAAAGGTTAGCTGATGACAGATTAGCCGAAATTGTATTGATGCGCACGTCGGAATGTCCGTCCAGCCAAACCGATCAGACTGATCTGCCAATAATGGTGCTGGTGCTGGCCGTTTTTGTGTCAGTTTCGACACGCCTGGAGAATTCCGATTCTGGAACGCGCGCTATTAATCCTGGCAGCTGTCGTCACTTTTGTAGCACTGACTGACTTTTTTGGTGTGGCAACGGGTTGGATTAGAAACAAAATAAACTGGTCTTCGCTTTAAACAATTCCAGCACTCAATAATGCAGATGCTATTTGATGAATGTTTTGCTCCCGTTACTTGTACGTGTTCATTGATAGATGTGGTGTGGTGTGAACCTGTCTAGTGAACCTTACTTTTGGGTTTGAAAAAAGGCGAAAAAACTCAGTTCTCAGATAGCAGACAGCGCTTTCGAATTTGAATGCATTCCTGCTGCAAAACTGATTGCATTGGTGCAGCGAACACTTTCGAGTCGAGTCGAACAAATAGAATATTGCTCACACACCCCACTTTGGAGCTTGATCCCGTGGCCCCTTGGTTGGTCGGAATTCCCAAAACTCATTTTTGAAAGTACGAACGAACGAAAAGCATTTGCAATTTCAGCCATGGTTTGTTCACTCAGTTGTTAGTCGGTCAGTCAGTTAGTCTGTAAGTCAGTCTGATCACCAGAAGTGGAAGCAACGCCAGCGGCAGTGGTCAGAAAATTAATTTGTGTATTGGGACTTGGGGCAGTAACTTGGGGCGGCCAAGAAATGTTACTCAAGTTTGCTCAGTATTTTTTTGTTGGAATTTTGTGGACCAAAATGGGAATGCTGGAGCTTTTGGAACTACGTCGATATTTGATGGATGTACTTCTTTCCGGAAGGGTTCAAATATTGCTTTTGGGAAACCAACATCAAGAATTTAAAAAAAATAAACAAAATTAAAGCTAAACACGGATGAAACAAACCCCGTTCAATGGCAGTACATTTGTTTTGTATAATTGAGCAATTTGTTTTAATTCGACCAACATTTCCGTTGTTTTCACGTCATTCACCGTAAACGTACTACAGTTGAAATGTGCACGCATTTGATGGGAACCAGGCTTTTCCCTAGGTTTCAACCAACCGGGCATTGTTTGATTTGTCACCCGGAAAAGTGGGAAAGCAGACATTCTAAAACCAACAACATTAGTACTTAGCTAGTTAGTTATTGAATGAACGACACCCATCAGACGAGAGTGAGGTAGATAGCTCCCATCTTTTAACAGCCGGGCAGGGCTCGAAGGGGTTTTCGTGTGAGTTTTTGGTTGTTGAACAAGATGAAAATTGATGTTTTGTTTCCTCACTCTGACTCCGGGTCTGCCGTGTCTTTTTTTCCCGGCCGGTGGGATTTGGAGCGGAACGGGTAAATTAGGTGTGTTTTGCTTTGGGCACGGAACAACTGTCAAGCGCAAATTTGAGGATGATGATGATGATGAAATTTTCCGTTTTGGATAATGAGTTGTTGGACATCGGGAGCATGAATGTTTGAACGTTCGCATTTCTTTGCACTATGTTGTGGAATTGGGTTAGAAAGTAGATAATATTTTCGAATTAACACTTTTCGGCGTTATTAGGTTATAGAATTTAGGCTTGACAGTAACGTTAAACTGGGTACCTAATACTTGTAAGGTAATGTGATCATGCGATATCATGTTCCTCTGAAAAATTTTGGTTGAATTCATCAAATCAAACAAGTTTCTAACGCTTTTGTGCAATACACCGGCCTTAAATTCAACTTTTGGTAATTTGAATGTTTTTGTAAATTGAAATAACCCTTTCGCACACAGAAAAAATGTGCTTAACGAATTGAACTGGCCAATAGTAGATGAAAATACCATGAAACTGTGAATTTTGACAGTTGAAAACAGTTTTGCAACCCCTCTATATTTGTAGAACTTTTAGAGGAAGTTCACTGGTGTTAAGAAAAAGTGGTAGAAATTTCGACACTTTTAGCACATTTTAAAAATTTTGCCCTGCAAAAACATTTTCAAGATCTGTCGCCTTCAAGTTTTTTAACAACACTTGTTGTAGTTTCGCATGCTGTGATGCAAAAATAGCAATATTTCTATCACATTCGGCAGAAATAGAAACAGTGCTGTAAAAAAATACAACGCTCAAACATCTCGAAAACATTTTTGCATGATAAAATTCTCAAAATTTCTACCACTTTTTCCCCAACACTAGTGAACTTGCTCTTAGAAGCCAGGTTACAGGAGAAAGAACTGAGAGAGTAGGCGTTGATCTGATGGCATCGCACGGGTTTGTTTGAATACGTGACAATTGTTTTTAGTTTAATTTTTGTGTTCAGTTATTCAGAAAAATATACAACGAGTATCCGGAAACCTGATTGTGGACGGGATTGTGGATGTGTTTTAGACTGGGCTATGGATTCACATTCCGAAAATGTGCAAACTTTGAAATGATTTTTCATATGTAGAATCGTTTGAAGGCAACTTCTGATGGAGCTCGCAAATTTTGCCGAAAAAGCCGATTTCATTGCTCTATAAATTCTGCAGTTGTTAATTAACACATGTGCTATGGCTGGAGTTTTTCCATATATGGTGATAAATGTGTGTTGATCGAAGTGCGAATTGAGGAATCCATTTCAATAAAAAAACAGTTGCAATTAAATTTCAAGCATAAATGTTGGTGTTGGGATTGGGATTTTTGGAAAATTAATGAGCGTTTCATGTAAGTGTGACAAAAAAGGATTCCCGATTCGGAAGAAAACCGTAGAGGTCTTGGCATGCTACGATCGGATAAGTTTGTTTCAGTTCCATTGATGGTTCGCTAAGAAATTGTTTCTTCATCATCCTCTATTTTACTCGCCGATGCTATGTTTAGCACGACTCGGAACTGCCTTATCGATTAGCTCCAATTATGGTCCAGTTACTGAGATTATATGACCAGCGTATCCGTATAGTTTACAATCTTTCTCAACTCGTTAAAGATATTTTGCATTCTTTTATACTCAGTAGAGTTTACAATTTTCGTTACATTGTCACATTTCGAGGTTTTAGTGTTCATTTTTACGTCCGAAGACTTAAAAAATTTAGATTTTATAAATTGTTGAAGCCTTATGATGACTCAATCGAGCGAGATAAGGTGCTTAAACTTTGGTCAATGGCCAAAAATAACAGAAATCCGGAACAATACAAAAAAATAAATACGTTATTTTAAAACAATAACAATTATTACTTTTCATTTGCACTCTGATAATTTTTCTTTTTTTTTTATACGAACACAAACACATACATGATTTCAATGAAACTTGATGTTTCCTCTTAGAGATTTCCTTTTCTTAACTTTAAGCGTACATCTTTCGAGGATATGATGGCTAGCATCTAACAAATGCTAAAACAACCAGTCCACAGAAAGTTTACTACGTATGCCGTGACCGGGACTCGATCTCATGTCCGCTGGCTTAGAAGACTTGAAGGCTATCCTCTACGCCACGGTTTGCGACTAATTCTGTGTAAAAAGAACTCATTTTTAGCCGCGAAAAGATTGGTCATACTTCCACTAACGACAAGGAGCCTTTTCAAGCTGTGCTTCTAACGAATTACCCCTCGGAGTGTACGGTACCGGTGGTTCGCGCATCTTCTTTTCCTTTGATCCTGACGGACGTATCTGCGTTCTTTGCTACACATTGGTCCCGGCCGGTTTATGTTTTCTATTATTTTTATGTTTTTATGTTAACCTAATGGTAGACATAAGAATTAAAACAACCTTTAATTACTCTCCCCAGACATAAGCTCTGAATGTGGAAGTATGAAAAGTGAAAGTTAACAGGTAACAGATGAATGAACAGAAAAATTGAGCCAAGATTAGACGTTTCGAAAAATTAATCCGAAAACGTTCCAAACGTTCCAACAAAGCTAGGATGGTCCCTTTTTCGCGTTTATTTCTAACAAATCGAAAACAGAACATTCACTGTGAAGAACAAAGTTTTTGAAATTTCTAAGTAATACTGATAGGTTTTCAAAAGCCATTTTTTATCTCATAAGCGACATTGTTGACCAAATCATACCCGTTTCTCGTGAGGTTTATTCAAAACATGTTGTCCAAAATTACTACCATCTGATTACTTTATGCAACTGGTTGTTTTAATACTTAGTGTACATCGTTACATCGTCAATTTAATAGAGTTGTAAACATGGTTGCAGTTGTATTGTCCAATACTGTAGTTTGTTTTCTAATTGTTAAGGCCAGGAGCTCGGAGCTCGCTGTCATCGATAGCCGCTGAGTGGTCTCAGATGTGCTCGCTTGTGAACGCCAATGGTAGAATCCTCGACCTCCTGTTTGTGAACAGACCCGATTTAACATAACTTTTGCTCCCTCCAGATGCTATTTTGAATACCGACCGACATCTTCATCCCACTGTTTTATTGCTCGACTATGTTTCAAAAAAGTGTGATACCGACCGTGTTTTGGAAATGTTACTAGACACAAACTGACAAGTATACTTTTGGAAGATCCGAGCATCGATGTTGCGGTATCAACTTTCTATGATCATCTTTGGTACGTTCTACGCACTCACACACTGTGGAATTCTGAGTTACGGAAAAGCCGTTACTTAGTTCGCAAACCCCTTGAACGCTACCTTCGAGACCGAACGGATCAAAACAAATCAATGTTCTTAAGACTAGAGATTGAATACACGACTTGAACGCAACGTGAAACAAGATCCTTCGACCTTCTGGAAATACATCAATAACCGCCGCCTTACTAATCGTATCCCATCGTCTGTAACGCTTTAAGAACGCACAGTAACTCCTGATAGAGCTAATGCCTGTTTTGAAACACTACCCAGCCAACATGAAATCGTAAATGAAATCATCGCTAAACTCGTATATGGATGCAACTCAAATCAGAATCGTAAATATATACACTTAACATTCGTCCATATCGTATATTCACCGTAGAAGGTGATAGAGCCGAATGAATTACGATTTAGTCAAGATATGATGAATAAAGATATGTATATGTTACATCCGATGTGAAATGAAATCTTATAACAGTTGCATTAAGTTTCTTAAGATGCATCTTATTCATACACAAACGAATTTAAACCGAAGTCGTAATGAAATACAGATAGATCCGTAAAGCATTTCACATAAACGTCATTCATAGATCACTTTAAGTTTCATAAACGATTATCGTATAAAATGGCAAATCAATGTCGTTCAGTGTAATATAATGAGAAGCGTGCTTTTATCGTGCAATCATCATCGCATAATCTCCGCAACCATCATCGCGATGCCGCGGAATCGAAAGAGTCAACAACAACAAACCAGAGAAAACTTGCGAAATTCTGCTGAATATTTTTTCATCGGCTGCTGGACTGTTCATGTGAAAGAGAAAATTTTACCGAGGTATTCGAAATTAAAGTATGCGGCAAGCAAAACAACCGTTTTTGTCATTTCTAAATCCCAAACTTTGTTTTCTTTCAGGAAAAATGATGGGCTCGAAATGGCAGATGCGATCGGAAAAACTTCCGGGGATAGGCTGGCTAGAGGTTCGGATGATAGCCAATATTTTTGAAAAGTGGATTGTGTGCCTTCTTCGCCAGGAGAGCGTTGTCGAGTCTTATCGGATAAACTTTAAACAGATTCGAGATGATGCTGTTGCCCGGGGAACTGTAAGAAGTCCCGTTCGGTGGCTGCTGACCGAACCGTTCGTTACCCAGAACCTACTGACCGAATTTCTCAGGTATGTCTACAAGTTTTGTTATAATCTTTGAATTATTCGCTTCATTCTTCATTCCAAATGAATAATTCCAAGTGTTTGTTTCTTTTGGCAAAGTAAATGCTGTCTTGGAGATTTTGCCCTCAAAACAGCAAATACTTATCTCCGATTTGATCTTTAAAAGGACTAGCAATAATTAAATAAAACTATTATGAATCTTTAAAAATTAGAATTGAAAATCGGAATGTTATTGCCAGGCTCAGAACTATATTCTAAAACTTTTTTTTTTATTTCAAAGGGTATTGCCGAAAACGACTGAGGAAATCGAACATACTTCCATGGAGACAAGTTGATGTAGCTGTGGTGATGGCCAACGACCGGTGTAGAAAAAACTGATTTAAGAAGAGCGACCGTTGGACTGCTTTTTCCTAATGAAATACAGATTCTTCCCCGAGAGACAGTGCAGTGGAGTGGAGTTCTGGGCTCCTATACAGTAGCTCGTTTCCGTTTGTGTCATATCAGTCAAATTGTTCAATCGTTTACGTTTGGGAGCGACATTTTAGTCATGGGATGTAAAATGTGAGTAAAAATAATCAAAATGCGTCTATGGTTGACAAATATTCTAAAAACTTTTTCTAACATACATTTTAGCTAGTGTTGCGAGCATCCAATCACAGTTCATTTCAGGCGAGGCTATAAATTCAGAAAAAATATTGCTCAAGATTAATGGGTTCCTTTGAATGATGTTAACATATAGCACTAGATTTAGATATAAAAAAGATGTGGCGATACTCTCCCAATTGAATCTTAGATGAGCATACTGGAACTAGAACACTTGAACTTGAAAGTCACCAGCTGTGAGTATATTTTGATTTACATTCTCATTACCTACAAATGAGGTTTTCAAACCTTTTCAGTTTTCATCACAGGTTAAAAAAATATAAACTTCCCTGAGACTGAGTTGGAAATATTGTTTATATCGAGCGAACTAGTACTGGTTCGAAGATGCTATTCATCATAAGTTATAAGTGGTCCATGAGTGAGTTGCGATTTCATCAATTATAAGGTAATTTTAAAATTTACCTCTAATTTCTTGAGATAAGAAAATGATTCATAACAAATCTAAAATAATTAAACTTACTAAAGTATTTGAGCTGTTTTTTTAAACTTCGATATTGATAGCTTTTAATTTTAACAGTGTTCCTAATTTTGTCGTACCGTTTTCTTGCTCTTATCGCAAAATTGAAACATGCTTGGTTTTTCAAACGAGACTCCCGAGCCTCAAAAAAATAGTTTTGGTTAATATCATGATTGCAAAATATAAGCATGACAGAAACAGGAACACTGTTTATTTTAAGAGCACTTAGCGTATCCGTTTATAATTTCCTAACTGTATCTTGTAATTTAAACACAGATTAAAATATTTTCGCAGCTAGTTTTCAGAAAAGTTTAATTTTTTTTATTACATTTTTTTTATTAAGTAATCAGTCATTATTAGGAATTTAAAGAAACCTGTAATTCTTGTTTAGTTAATTATAAATTGAGGTCACAGAACAATAATTAATTAATTTTCTCTTTACATTACAGTTGCCGTGTTCTTCTGTTCATTATTTGAAAGGTTCCCACCGTTTAGCCTAATCATGAGGATGTAGTATAATCAGAAGGAGAAACAAAATTCTGACCGATGTTTTATTGATGACATCGCGGAAATGATCCAGTGGTGAACCAGTTATGGGAGCTCTTCCGAGAGAAGCTTTTAGGATATTTGTAAGGTTAAGCAATTGTAATTTTTTTCTCAAATAAAATGTTCTTATAAAAGTTTAATCAGATTTTGGTTTTTAATTTGTTTTTCTAATTGGAATTTAAATTACGTGCGATTCCTTTTTGGAATTCTCCGATAATCGTATTTAAATCACAATACGATACATAACATGCTACTTACAGAGACTCGCAAAATCGTTTTACGCTCCACATCGTACAAGATTACATTACACCTCGCATAAAGTGTCGCTTAAACAGTCAATCGATCGTAAAATTACTCCACATCGTATAAGAGTACAGCGCACATTCTATAGAGTGTAACTTAAGTTGTCAATCGATGTTCAATTCTCTGAACATCGTATAAGACTGTAACACACCTCACATAAAGGGTGACTTAAATCGCCAATTTATCATCAGATCGCTTCAAGTCGTAAAAGGGTAAAACACACATCGCATAAAGTGTGGTTGGAACTGTCGATCATCCCATCATCGTAAATGTATATGAATCGAATCCTTTAATGTAACGTACAACATGCCGCCAATGCGACATAAAGTACCAAAGTATTTCGGACATCGTTAATAGCATCATATATGATGTTGTCGAAGTCGTAAATCAGAAAATTAGGAAAACATGTACGTATATCGCCTCCACTTTTGGTAGGTATATGCTTTTTCCTAACGTCATGTACGATGATTATTGTCGACATAGATGTACGTATATCTTTTAATATACCTACCAAATTGTTGGCTGGGTACCTACCTATGGCATCAGTCTACCGCAACCCGTTTTGATTGATCGACATGGATTTTCTGAGTGGGCAACTAAAAAGCTTCATTCCTATCTGCTGAATCGTTGAGTTTTTATAAACATTTCTGGATCTTACTGCTCTGTTTTCGAGATACCTTCAAATGTTTCGCAGGGTAGCCATCTTGGACCGCTCATCTTAGTACTTTTTATCAACGACCTGGCAACATTCCTTCCGTCGCCAAAACTACTGTTCGCTGCCCAAGTAACAATTTAAGCTTTATTATGGTCAGCAAAATATCGTTTGGACTATCGCATTAATCTTCATAAAAAGCTAAAGCGCATTCTATAACATCACCTGGACTCTAATAAAGCCAAAATCAGGCTATTTGGCCCTACCCTAGAAACGTCATCAAGACATATAATTGTTGGTCATCAATATTGGTCACCAAAGCTTTTAAAAAGCTATTATAAAACATGTTAGAAATTTTTGTTTTTTTTCGGTTCTGTCAGTTCTCGGAGTTTTTTTTTTATTTTTTCCAGCAACCATAATGGTTGATGAATGATGATTGCATTATTCAGATATGATCTGGTAAAATTAATAGCTAAAAAAACCAATGTTTTAACCATATATTGAGCTTCTTTTCTACTGCCAGTCAAGATTTTAGGTAAAATGTATATGAAATAGTATCTTAAAATAAATGCGCCTCGTTAAATCTGATGGTCAATCATGATGGAATTGATGGAAAAAGGCCTGAAAAAATACTTTCCAATGCTTGCATTGTGAATCCATCAACATGGCGTCATTTTGTGCCCTTCGATTTTGCAATCAACATGGCGTGAGTCAATTCATAGTTTTATTATGGTTTAATGATGACCCCAAAAAAAGCTACGATTTGACGTTTCTCTCCCCAAGTAACAATTTTAGCTTTATTATGGTCAGCAAAATATCGTTTGGACTATCGCATTAATCTTCATAAAAAGCTAAAGCGCATTCTATAACATCTCCTGGACTCTAATAAAGCCTAAATCAGGCTATTTGGCCCTACCCTAGAAACGTCATCAAGACATATAATTGTTGGTCATAAATGTTGGTCACCAAAGCTTTTAAAAAGCTATTATAAAACATGTTAGAATTTTTTGTTTTTTTCGGTTCTGTCAGTTCTCGGAGTTTTTTTTTTTATTTTTTCCAGCAACCATAATGGTTGATGAATGATGATTGCATTATTCAGATATGATTTGGTAAAATTAATAGCTAAAAATCCAATGTTTTAACCATATATTGAGCTTCTTTTCTACTGCCAGTCAAGATTTTAGGTAAAATGTATATGAAATAGTATCTTAAAATAAATGCGCCTCGTCAAATCTGATGGTCAATCATGATGGAATTCATGGAAAAAGGCCTGAAAAAATATTTTTCAATGCTTGCATTGTGAATCCATCAACATGGCCTCATTTTGTGCCCTTCGATTTTGCAACCAACATGGCGTGAGTCAATTCATAGTTTTATTATGGTTTAATGATAACCCCAAAAAAAGCTACGATTTGACGTTTCTCTCGCAAGCCAACCAATTACACGCTTAGGATGAGTTCCTCATTTCTGAGTTGTTAATCATTAGTACAGTAAATGAGGACAGACTTTTTTAATAAATAGGGATTGGTTGTGGATGACCCGTGGAATAAATCATGAGTTGAAGTCAAATTTCGTTGTCTGACGCCATCTTGAAATCCAAGATGGCGGCTTCTGCTGAACTTTAAAATGTTGTAAATGACTTTAAATCGCATGAAACCCCAACAATATGGGTATTGAGTGAAAGGGCTCAACGAGTAGAAGTCGAATTTCGCTTTGAGACGCCATCTTGAAATTCAAGATGGCGGCATCCGCTCATCTTTTAATGCTGTAAATGACAAAAAGTCGCATTAAACCACCTCTATACGGGTATTAGGTGAACGGGCTAAACTAGAAGAAGTCGATTTTATTTCTTTCCGACGCCATCTTGAAATCCAAGATGGTGGGTTCCGATAAACTTTGAAATGCTGGTAATCACTGGAAATCGCATGAAAGACCCACAATATTGGTATTTGGAGAAAGGGCTAAACTAGAAGTCGTATTTTGCTATCGGACGTCATCTTGAAATCCAAGATGGCGGCTTCCACTGAACTTTAAAATGCTGTTAATCACTGAAAATCACATGAAACTCCCACAATATGGATATAAATTGAAAAGGATCAACGAGTAGAATACAAATTTCGATATCAGGCGTCATCTTGAAATCCAAGATGGCGGCTTCCACTGAACATTAAAATGATTGAAATCACTGAAAGTCACTTGAAATTCCCACAATATGGTCATTGGTTAAAATGGATTAACCAGTTTAAGAGGAATTTCTCTATCAGACGCCATCTTGAAATCCAAGATGGTGACTTTCGCTGAACCTTAAAATGCAGGATTAACTAAAAATTGCATGAACCCCCACAATATGGGTATTGGCTAAAGGGCTTAACTAGAAAAGTAAAATTTCGCAATCAAGTGCATCTCGAAATCCAAGATGGCGGCTTCCACTGAATTTGAAAATGTTGTTAATTACTAAAAATAGCATGAAGCTCCTACAATATGGGTATTGGGTTAAAGGGCCAAACGAGTAGAAGTCGAAGTTTGCTATCAAACGCCATCTTGATTTGGGGTATTGGGTGAAAGGGCAACACTTAAAGCATTTCAGAGAAACGCGAA
This sequence comes from Uranotaenia lowii, assembly GCF_029784155.1. NCBI lineage: Eukaryota > Metazoa > Arthropoda > Insecta > Diptera > Culicidae > Uranotaenia > Uranotaenia lowii. The sequence goes on from NC_073691.1 coordinate 83,554,215, forward strand.
ATAAGATATTCGACTTCTATCGTTTAGCCTTATTATCGAATACAATATATTTTGGGGGTTTCATACCTTTTTCATTGATTTACAGTATTTTTGAGTTCTGCTGAAGCCACCATCTTGGATTTCAATATAGCGCCAAAAGGCAAAAATTAACTTCTTATAGCTTATCCCAATTCAAAAATATCCATATTTTGAAGGTTTCATGCGATATTCAATGATTTATAGCATTTTAAAAGTTTATCGTAAGCCGTAAGCCATTTTTAGTCATTTTCTACATTTCAAAGTGCAGCGGAAGCCGCCATCTTGGATTTTGACTTCTACCGGTTGATCTCTTTCAACTTATACCCATATTGTAAGGGTTTTATGCAATTTCCAGTCATATACAGTATTTTCAAGTTGAGTGGTAGCCGCCATCTTGGAATTTAAGATGGCGACGGACAACGAAATTCGACTTCTACTCGTTTATTACTTTCTCCGAATAACAATATTAAAAAGATTTCATGATATTTTCAGTTATTTACAACTTTGAAAATAAAAGCGGAAGCCGCCATCTTGTATTAATGATGGCGTCAAGCAACAAATTTTGTTCCTCCTATTTGAACCCTTTCACTCAATACTCATATTGTAGAGTTTCATTCCACTTCCGGTAATTCGAAGTTTTCATGGATTTTTATAATTTTTTATTATTTCAACTCAAAATCAACACACAGAACTTATCAAAAATGTGTAAAAATGGGAATTCCTATTCAAATATGTGCTATCTAATCTGAGCGTGTCCTGTTTTGACGTCTTGATCGAGAACTGTCACTAAGTTTTATGGCGGTTTAATAATCAGGCACTGAGTGCTATTATAGAACATGCAAAAAAAGCTTGGAGCAAACTTCTAAGTTTGTGTTTTATTATAGTTTAAACGTAGCATTCCTAACTCTTTCTAAATAACTAAAACAGTATGTTTAATGGAAGATTTATGAGAGTTTTCAAAACTATCTGAAAACAGATGATCGATTCAAGAATATAAGCATTTTGCATGACCATAATAAAACCGTCATAAAACGAGCTGCACCAAAAAAGCCATAATAAAACCATAATAAAACATCGAAATGCTAGTTGGCTGAATCTGTGTTACTTGGGTCGCAAGCCAACCAATTACACGCTAAGGTTGAGTTTCTCATTTCTGAGTTGTTAATCATTAGTACAGTAAATGAGGACAGACTTTTTGAATGAAAAGGGATTGGTTTTGAATGACCCGTTGAATAAATCATGAGTTGAAGTCAAATTTCGTTGTCTGACGCCATCATGAAATCCAAGATGGCGGCTTCCGCTGAACTTTAAAATGTTGTAAATGACTTAAAATCGCATGAAACCCCAACAATATTGGTATTGGGTGAAAGGACTAAACGAGTAGAAGTCGAATTTCGCTATCAGACGCCATCTTGTAATCTAAGATGGCGACATCCGCTCAACTTTTAGGGCTGTAAATGACAAAAAGTCGCATTAAACCACCACTATACGGGTATTGGGTGAAAGGGCTAAACTAGAAAAAGTCGATTTTTTTCTTTCCGACGCCATCTTGAAATCCAAGATGGCGGCTTCCGCTGAACTTTGAAATGCTGTTAGTCACTGAAAATCGAATGAAAGGCCCACAATATTGGTATTTGGTGAAAGGGCTAAACGAGAAGAAGTTGAATTTCGCTATAGGACGTCAATTTGAAATCCAAGATGGCGGCTTTCAATGAGCTTTGAAATGCTGTTAATCACTGAAAATCGCATGAAACTCCCACAATATGGGTATAAATTGAATAGGATCAACGAGTAGAATACAAATTTCGCTATCAGGCGTCATCTTGAAATCCAAGATTGCGGCTTCCACTGAACATTAAAATGATTGAAATCACTAAAAGTCACTTGAAATTCCCACAATATGGTCATTGGGTAAAATGGCTTATTCAGTTTAAGTGAAATTTCTCTATCAGACGCCAATCCAAGATGGCGACTTTCGGTGAACCTTAAAATGCTGTAAATAACTAAAAATCGAATGTAATCCGCTTTCGCTATCGCTATCAGGAGCATCTCGAAATCCAATATGGCGGCTTTCACTGAATTTTTAAATGCTGTAAATCACTGAAAATCGCATGGAACTCCCACAATATGGGCATTGGGTGAAAGGTTGTTGTCTAAATCGATCGATTTTTTTCCCACCTTTGTTTTTACTTAGTACTAAGTTTTTTATCATGTTTTTGATGCATTTAGCACTTATAGTGTTTTGTTGATAGTTTTGTTTTTTGCCATATTTGCTATTTATGTCATTATATTATGTCTATCATGCTATTATGTTTAAATTGTATTGGTCCTATTCTAGCGAAAACTATAAGATAATGTTGTTTCTGTTACTTGTTCGATTTAGGCACATGTACCAAAATCGGATGTTGTCAAAATTGAATGTTGCCAAAAACGATCGGGGTCTGTATTGTAGTTGTTTTATGCGATTTTCAGCCACTTACAGCATTTCAGAGTAAACCGAAAAGAGAATATCGACTACTACTCGTTTAGCCCTTACACCCAATACCAATATGGGGTTTCATACGATTTTAAGTCATTTACAACATTTTTTAGTTCAGCGGAAACCGCCATCTTGAATTTAGATGGCGTCAAATAACAAAATTCGACTTATACTGGTTCATCACTTTCAACTTATACCCATATTGGAGGGGTTTGAGGCGATTTTCAGTCATTTACAGTATTTTTAAGTTGAGTGGTAGCCGCCATCTTGGAATTTAAGATGGCGACGGACAAAGAAATTCGACTTCTACTCGTTTATTACTTTCACCTAATAACAATATTAAGAATGTTTCATGATGTATTCAGTGATTTACAGCTTTGAAAATAACAGCCGTCATCTTGTATTAATGATTGCGTTTAGCATTAAATTTTGTTCCTCCTATTTGAACCCTTTCACACAATACCCATATTGTAAAGTTATTCATTCCACTTCCGCTAATTCGAAGTATTAATATATTTTTATAATTTTTTTAATTCTAACTCAAAATCAGCACACATAACTTATCAAAAATGTGTAAAAATGGGAATTCCAATTCAAATATGTGCAATCTAGCCTGAGCGTGTCCTGTTTTGACATCTTGATCGAGAACTGTCACTAAGTTTTATGGCGGTTTAATAATCAGGCACTGAGTGCTATTATAGAACATGCAGAAAAAAGCTTGAAGCAAACTTCTAAGTTTGTGTTTTATTATAGTTTAAACATAGCATTCCTAACTCTTTCTAGATAACTAAAACAGTATGTTTAATGAAAGATTTATGAGCGTTTTCAAAACTATCTGAAAACAGATTGTCGATTCAAGAATTTAAGCATTTTGCATGACATTAATAAAACCGTCATAAAACGAGCTGCACAAAAAATGCCATAATAAAACCATTATAAAACATCCATATGCTAGTTAGCTTGATCTGTGTTACTTGGGTGATGATCTAAAAATCTACCGGATCGTCGAATCTATACTGGATTGTATTGTGCTTCAGGAGGACATCGACCGCTCATTATTATGGTGCAATACATACTGTCGCGTCATCTATGGACACACCTCTGTCATCAAGTGGACCCCACCAAATTGCGCCGTCACTGGTATCCGAAAAACATCAAAACGGTAAAACATCATAATCGGTTATAAAGTTAGCTTATTAAGTTTAGTGGACATATAGTCTTAGTAACTGAGCCACAACTAGAAGTTGTCAAAAGGAGATTTCGCTGAGAAAGAAGAAGAGATTAAGTTTAGTGAAAACAGTTGAGGATTACGTTACAAAAGACTAACATCGGAAGAACCGCAAGCTTTAAGAAGCATTAAGTGCGTTTTAGTTTCGTGAAGGTAGTATTGGCGTAAACCTAAATATTCAGCTGAACCTAGTCAGCGGCGATCAAAGTTAGTGCCGAACCCGACCGGAGAACAGGACACAGGTTAAAATCAGTGCTAGCCGTACCGTACGACACTCGAATTTCGGACTGAACACAATATTAACAAATAGGGCATTAAACGGATTATTTAATTTGTTCTGCAAAACAAGAACTAAAAGACGCAGCTTCCGGTAATTTGAACGATAGAAATAAATCGTTCAAATTACCGGAAGCCGCGTTGTTTAATTCTTGTTTGAGAGCACACACGGAATGGAAGTAAATTCCGAAAGCTGTAAGTGTATAACCCTTTTTAGAACCAGAGCTTCAGTTGTCTACGACTACGTTTTATGTGGCACCTCTCTTGAAAGAGTAACCTGCATCAAAGACCTCTTAGTAACGTTTGACCAAAAGCTCTCACTTGTTCAACACACCACTTCAACCGCCGCCAAAGCCTAAAATTTGCTAGGCTTCCTGCGTCGAAATGCGATCAGCTTTGAAGATTCGCAGTGTTCTGGAATATACAGTACCAGCCTGAGCAGCCTACCACTCTTTCCACAGCGAAAGAATTTAAAGGATTTGGTAAAAAAAAATCCTCCGCTACGTATTGCGTCAATTGCCCTGGCAAGATCTCGTACATCTATCACCCTATAATCTGAAAGGTGTGCCCTGCTAACCATGACGTCTTTGAGTCAAAGATGAACTTTTCAACAACGCACCCCTGACATCCTGACAAATGCCGTTGACTGCCCGCAATTGCTTCAGAAACTAAACTTGTGCGTTCCTGCTTGTCGATTGCGTTATCAAACCATGTTTTGGCTGCCAAGAAGCAGGACAGTCTTTGGACTAATTTTCAAACAATCAGTCTGTATGACAGCCGACTTAAGAATATCCAAATTAATAGATAAATGTACAAAAAAAAAAGTCAAGCTACACCTCCAACATTGTGTTCTAAGTCACCTGTCTAAATGTTCCGGCAAAGGAGTAGAACGCATTTATCAGTGTTGAACAACCTCATTTGAAGACGAAACTGTTTGATCAGCTGGAATGGGGATACGTACAGGTAATCAATCCAAACCATCTTGTTTGTAAAGTTGGATGCATATTTATGTCTACTTCGAAAAAGTATCTTGCTTTTTGAATGACAAATCCACTCTTAGCTTTAGCTTAGTTTTATTAAAATTTCGTAAATCTAATTGGTTTTATGAGAAAATAGAAATTTCATAAAACCAAATGAGTGAATTTTTCATTTATTTACGCCACGGTTATTCATTTTTTAAGGTTTTTTTACAGATGCTTGCGCTTAAAGTTTAATTCCAAAAACTTTTCCTGGAGTTTAACATTGATACTTCCTAGAAAAGTCTAACAGGCACACTCATTACAAAATGAGCTAAGTAGCCTTTAAGCTTGTAAAGTTATAAAAAAGGATAAATTTTGTGGTAATTCCATTCTTGTATCTGAAATTGATATCGGGCAGCAAGATCAAAGAGCGACAGAATGCTGTATGCATGGACCGTTTCTCTTACTCATGGCAACCAACATAACAATTTGAACCCATTTGGAAGGGTTAACTTTGTTAGGTGGAAATGATACTACATTACCTCACTTGTTTACAGTTTCATTTGGCCTGCAGTTATTCAGATTGCAATCGCTTTCTAGAATTTTAAGCATATAATATGTTTTTCTGTAAAGACATAGATGCAATATTATCTGTTGGCAAATAAATAAAACTAAAGTTATTTTGTTCAAATAAATTTTTATTCCTGATTATTTAATTACCACTTTGAAATTCTAATCCACGAAAGCGAATCAGATGAGCCAACAAAAATTGAAATGCTACAGTTGATCACAGGCATTTCTAAGTCCGAAAACTTCCAGAAAGATAAGGCCATATTTAAACTCAAAGCAACAATAATTTCAACTTAAAATATCTTAAGTTTCGTTTATATTAACCTAGCTTCAAATCTTCAAAACACATTCCACACACATTTTAATGAAATCGATCCACCAAAGACAAACACGAAGGCACAACAATCTGAGTGCCAAAAAGAATTTGCATGAATTTTAAACCCCGAAAAACATTCGCCACCAAACGCAAAACCACACACCGGCCCGAAAATAATAAAAATCTCGAAACGCCATTTTTATGTAAATTTGCACGACTTTTTTTTGTGTTGGTCTTCCGTCCATCCATCGCCACACTTTTCAAAAGTTCACTTTTCTTCACCTCGCGAATAAATAATTGATGATGCATCGCCAAGGTTGTGCTGCGCGCCATGGAGCCTTACCTTTTTGCAAACAGTGAATCCATGCCCCGAAAGAATTCAGCGCCAGTTGACGAAATCCAATCTCCACGGAAAGGTTCTTCTGCTGATTCCTTCTTTTGGTTCTGGTTACCGGTCGGTCGATCGCTTCTTTGTTTTGATAGGTTCTTCCTGTAGTAACTGCTGGTTTTGGGTGCCTTGAAGAAGCACGGATTTTTCCTTATTTTTCCTTTCTTCCGCCGCTTGTTGTAGGCAACACTTTAACGACGATGAAGGCTCCCCACGAAGAATTTGCTTCGAAAATTTACCACCATTAGGCGTCCAATCGAAGGAAATGGCTCATTTTTCTTATCAAAAACAGAAAACCTACCCCCACTTTTCCGATGATTGCACTCCTTACAGATACACAGCACAGCACACCAACACTGCTATCACACTCTTGGCTTGGCACTTTTTGCAGACTTCACCCGCGTGCTAATCACGATTTTCCGTTTATTTTCCCTTTGGTCTGGGCCGTTTTATTATTTTTCTTTTCTTCTCGCTGCTCTCCTATTGTGATAAAGATCAAACGATTCTTTGTCAGGGCAGCAGCACAGCAGATATTTCCTCCACACTTTCCTCTCCTATATCTTCTTTCTTCGACCTCGGTGGGTGCTCCTATTGTAGCCTATCACTGTTGTAGCAATCACGTCTTCGCGAACCAAAATCAATAGGGTTTTTTGCTTCTCCCTTCAACTCGTTTCTTCCGCTTCGCTTAGTAGCTTTTCTTCGATTCCTTATGACCGAGTTGTGTTTTGTGACGTTTACTCTTTCGCCGATGAGCTCAGAAGCAGGAGTAGCAGAAGACTTCGGCGGCAATGTTATGGAACTCTATTTGCATATTTTACGGTCATGTTTAAATATCATTGTTTTATTAATGTCGGCTTCTTGGCGTATCTTTCGACCCAATACACTCGTTATTTTTGCACGACTTTACACTGCTATCAAGGTTTTTCTTACAGCTACCTTTGAATTTTGCTTCGGCTTGAACTCTTTACTAATGGATGTGATTCCGGTTTATTACTGTTACTGATTAAACTAACTTTCTTCGAGTTGTTTTTTGTTATCTTTCTTATAACCGATTATTCACGGGCTTCGAGCTGGGTTGAGATCATTCCTTCTCCTTTACTTTGTCGATCACGTCACTTATCTTGTGCTCGAGGTTTCTATCAGTCACATTCTTCTTTTGCTAGCTAGCAGGAAAAAAACAGACACACCGCCTTTCCGATTCAACTTTTTTTCACCCTCGCAATAGGTAGGATAATTTATGTGCATCTGCTAATGCTTTTCAACCATTCGACGGCGAATAATCTAGGAATGATCCATTAAAATTGTTTCACAAATGTTGAATTAATATAACATTCAAAATCGCTGGTCCGGAATGAACAACAATACCAAAACATGCACTTGCTTGTTATCGTTTTCTTCTTCGTTTGCACCTTCAACCCTCGGATGCTCAAATTTCTTCAACTCATTCGCCAGCACTAATGTAAACAACTTTGTTAATTTGATTTATTTACATTCTTCCTATTCACTTTCCATTCTTGACACCAAAACAAAACCGAAGAACAACACTCTGGCCGCCAATGCCAATTAAAACCATCATCAATCGAGTGTGCCTCGATTTCTTCAACTTTAAAACACTTCATCCATCTGATAACAACATATCACCCCTGCAACCTTTCGCGCGGATCCCGATGATGGAGGCAACAAAACACAATCAAAGCAATCCTTCTCTTTACCGGCAACTGATTCAATCAATCACTGCATCTTCGAACGTCTCTGATCGCCACTGGGCGCACTGAATTACTCCCAAGAAACACCGAACAAATGGCAGCAGCAGCCAAAACGCCGAATCGCGCGTCCACTGACGAGGATAGATTAGACTGGACAATCGCTCGCTCGCACACGTCCAACAAAGGAGACGAGCAAATCGAAACTGTTCGCTCGCTCGCTCGGTCGCAACCAAACCAAGGCAACACGCGCCACGAAACCACCCGAATCGCGAGCCGAACCGAGACTATCACCGATATTACTCTCCCGCGCTCTCTTTTGCTCTCATTTTCACTAGAGAGTCGAAGAGAAAAATGCCGGCTCTTCGCTGCTTGCTTGCTGTTTTTCCACGAAAAAGGATACGCACTGTTTTTGTTTGCTAAGGAATTGTTGTGATTTTTGTCTTTCGCGAAATCGCGCAATTTCTCACCCAGCAGGAGAGAGTTTTTGTTTTGGTTTCGCTCTTCTCTCTTTCGGCTCCTTGTTGTGTAGAGCCGTTGTTGCTTCAACTTTTTGTTGCATGTTCGATTCAGCGTGCTTGCACGTGTGGAGTTTGTTATGTTGCAAGTTGCAATCAAAGAAAAGTAATGTAGCATCGCTGATGCACCACGTTTTCCGAAGGATGGAGACGATACACACCATGATACAAGGGCTGATGTGCGGAAGCTGCTGTTGTTGTGTGAATGGTTCTTAAAATATAAAGAAAACGAAAAATGTTAGTCTTTCAGAGCAACAGCAAAATGCCAGTTTTGTCGAAAATCAAAATCTTATAAACTTGTTAAATAACTGAATAAATTGGATTCATCATTCTAGCAATATAAGCTATCAAATTTTCTACGTGTTTTTAAAATTTTCAGAACAAGCTTACCACTGAACAAAACCGGGACTGCATATGGCCAGACGGTGCATAGGGCCATTGTTAAAGACTTCCACTGTTGACGATCTGGAGCCAGCGTCTTCACTTGGCCAGTTAAGATTCTCGTCGACAGTTCGTGTTTCGGCGGAAAGGCTTTGCCGCCACGAGTTTCTGGGTCTGTCTCTTCTTCGATGTCCTTCCGGATTCCATTCAAGCGCCTCTCTGAAAATCTCGTTCACATCTTTTCGCAGCGTGTGCCCAATCCATCTTACGTTCCCGAATCTCGATATCTAGCACCCTTTGATGACACCTGCGATGTAGTTTCCATTTGAGATCCAGTTGCCAGGCCAACAAGGGCGGATGATATTCCGTGGCAGCGATTTACAAATACTTGCAGTTTTCGCGTCGTTATCGCATATGTGCACTAAGTTTCACACCCGTACAGCAATACGGATTGGACGTTTAAGCTGAAGATTCGGATGTTCCGAAGACTTGCAAATGCAAATCGGGCTTTTCTGATCCGGGTTTCGATGTTTTTCTTGGTACCACCATCAGTCGTTATATGGTTATCAAGATACTGGAAGCACTCCACTTTCTCAACCTGTTGCCCAGCTACCACGAAATTGTAAGGATGTACTGTGTTGATTTCCATCGACTTGGTCTTTCCGACGTTGATTTTGAGACCTGCTGCCTTGGAGCTTTCGGTGAGGTCGTCGAGTTTGCTCTGAATGTCTTGTTGTCTCGGTCTCGGTGCACAGTCGATCGATCCAGTCAGAATCTCATCCATTACGATTCGAAAAGTAGCGGTGATGCTTTTTCGAAATCAACGAGTACCAGCAGAAGAGAGTCCCGGAATTCGTTAATCAACGAATACCAGCAGAAGAGAGTCCTGGGATTGATTGATTGGTTCCAGTATGATTCGTAGCGTTGTGATGTGGTCCACACATGATCGTCCTAAACGGAATCCGGCTTGTTGTCGTCGGAGTGTAGCGTCGATTTTCTCCTAGATTCTGTTCAGGATCACTTTGCAGAATTCTTTGAGGGTTGTACAGATCAACGTTATGCCTCGCCAGTTACCGCACTTGGTCAGGTCTCCTTTCTTCGGAACCTTGACAAGGATATCCTGCATCTAAACGGCCGGGAATGTTGCAGTATCCCAGATGTCAGCGAAAAGACGCTGCAATATTTGTGCTGACAAGGCAGGGTCGACTTTGAACACCCAGCAGGAATGCAATCGATTCCAGGCGCTTTATTGGATTTCATGTCTTTTTTTGCTGCGGGTTCAGTTTTGACCCGAAAGAGATGTTCAAAATGCTCAGTCCAACGAGCTAATCTGTTCGATCTTTCAACGGCTGATCTGCTCGGTCTTTCAGCAGCATTCTTGCATTAGTCTTTGCACCACTAAGGCGGCGAGAAATGTCATAAAGTAATCGGATATCTCCAATGGCAGCGGCTATTTCTCCCTCTTCGGCTAAGGATTTTGTCCAAGCTCTCTTGTCTCGTCCACAAGCTCGTTTAACTGCCTTTTCCAGCTCCGCATATCGTAAGCGGTCATCTTTACCTTAAATATGCAAAAAAGGTAAAAATTTGCACATGGATGGTTTTATGGGAAGCCCTATTCTGTCATTTCAAATGTTAAACGTTATTTTTTTTTTTGCTTTATTGATGAATATAAGCCGTAGTTAAAAAAAACTGTTGTCGATCTTCAGTTGAGTACAAAGTTTTCTCTGTGTCTGCTTAGGTACTTTATCCATCTTTACTAACTAAGCTAATTGACTACTACTCATAAAAAAAATGAAGGGATTAAAGGGTTGTAAAAGGAAGGGGGGAAAGGATCTAAAGGGTGATACGGTCAAAATTTGGTCTATATCAACTTGACGTATTTCTTTCAATTTTGCATTTAAACAACCTGAACACCCCTCATTTTGAAGATTGGATTTTGGAATTTGATTTTGATTTTTGGAATCACTCTTCAGTTGTCAAAATGCCGTCCAAGGAAGAAGAGCGGCGTATCAAAATTTTGCTCGCGCATCGCGAAAATCCGAGCTACTCGCACGCAAAGCTGGCAAAATCGCTAAAAGTTGTAAAATCAACCGTTACAAATGTAATTAAAGTGATTGGGGAACGTTTGTCGACAGCCAGGAAGTCTGGATCAGGGGGAAATCGAAAACCAGAAGCCGCTGAGACGACAAAGTAAGTTGCCGGTAGTTTCAAGCGAAACCCTAACCTCTCTCTCCGAGATGCCGCAAATAAGCTGGGTGTATCGTCTACAACCGTGCATCGAGCCAAAAAAAACGAGCCGGACTATCGATTTACAAGAAGGTAGTGACTCGCGATGATAAACAAAATACGACGGCCAAAGCGCGATCCCGGAGGCTGTACACGACGATGCTGACGAAGTTTGACTGCGTGGTAACGGACGACGAAACCTACGTTAAAGCCGACTACAAGCAGCTTCCGGGACATGAGATTTATACGGCAAAAGGAAGGGGAAAGGTTGCAGATATTTTCAAGCACATGAAACTGTCAAAGTTCGAGAAGAAATATCTGGTTTGGCAAGCCATCTGTACCTGTGACTTGAAAAGCAGCATATTCATAGCTTTCGGGACTGTCAACCAAGAAATTTACGTGAAAAAGTGTTTGAATAAACGTCTGCTGCCTTTCCTGAAGAAACACGGTTGTTCCGTACTGTTTTGGCCAGATTTGGCATCTTGCCATTACGGTTAAAAGGCCATGGAGTGGTACGCCGCCAACAACGTGCAGGTGGTTCCCAAGGACAAGAACCCTCCCAACACGCCAAAGCTCCGCCCAATTGAGAAATACGGGGCTATTGTCAAGCGGAACCTAAAGAAGACCAAAAATCCTGCTAAGGACGAGCAGCAGTTCAAGGCAAACTGGCTTCCTGCGGCGAAGAAGGTGGATTAGGTGGCTATACAAAATCTGATGGCAGGGGTTAAGCGTAAGGCCCAGCAATTCGGATTTAGAAAAGCGGAAATCTAACTGAATATTTTTCCTGAATTTTATACTCTTTTTTAAATGCAAAATTGAAAGAAATACGTCAAGTTGATATTGACCAAATTTTGACCGTATCACCCATTATGCCAAGTGTCGCTAGTATGCAAAGCTGCTATGATTATTATTGCTCATATTTTTGATTTTTTTCTGCATGCATAAGAGCAAGTTCACTGGTATTGGGAAAAAGTGGTATAAATTTTGACATTTTGAAAAATTTTCCATGCAAAAATGTTTTCAATATCTTAGGGCGTTGTATTTTTTACAGCTTTGTTTCTATTTCAGCCGAATGTGATAGAAATATTGCTATTTTTGCATGCGCATGCGAAAATACAACTCGTGTTGTAGAAAAACTTGAAGGCCAAAGATCTTGAAAATGTTTTTGCATGGCAAAATTTTCAAAATGTGCAAAAAGTGACAAAATTTCTACCACTTTTTCCCAACACCAGTGAACTTGCTCTAATAGCCTCGTGGCATAATCGACTTCAATACTGTTTAAAATAACATAACCGTTTCTTTCAATAATGGAGCTACGATACATTACCATTAGATTACCTCTTTTATTAAGAAGGTTAATATTGAAATCTCCGAATATGATTGTCTTTGGGTATTTTGATAAATAGAAGCTAATCAATGTTCACGATCGGTCGGACCGACATAACATCATCGTCCAGCAGTTAACGAAATAAAAAACAATATTTAAGAATTAAGCGATTTATAAACAACTCACAGTAGTGGAACAGGAAAACCCTTTTCCAATGAAAACAGAGCCTCGTTTATGATCTTCGTGACCATTTGACTGACAGACAACCGTCAAGTGCCACTCGAATTAGACAATTATGGAAACAAAACCAAAACAAACACCGGTTTCTGCCCAGATTGACGTGAATTTGGTCATGCGTTAAATTGTTCGCTAAAATGCAACCCTTCCTTCCTTCCTTCTTTCCGTTTCCCCCCCTTTTGGCAATATGGAAGCCATATACCTTTACCACCCTTATCTCGAGCAAAGCAAGCGGGCATGTGCCCCATAAATTGGCCTTTGAATGAAAAATTTTCAACGAACTTCGTCCTTTCACAGTTTGATGGACATCTGCATGTTGGCTCTCGCTTAGTTTTTTTTTTTTAGTTTTTTGTTTCGTTGTTATCTGGTCAATTAAAGTTTGGTTTGTTATGGAAGTTTTATTTTGTTTCGGGTAACAACGACCAAAAAAGCGACGCGTGTGGGACGCTAATTTTTTTGGAGACATATTCGAATAGTTGATTGTTTGACGAGGTCTAACCCATTTTGATACAAACAGTTTTTGATAGAGCCTAATATTTCTCTTCTCATCAAAATATGATAGTTAAGAAAAAAGATTAAAATACAGTTTAGAGCTCAAATAAATTTTATGCCCACGCTCCACGAATAGCACAACAATAAAAACTAGAGCAGTTTAATTCGTTTGAACCAGCAGCGCAAAACGGAGGGATCATCAAAATTGCTCTTAATTGTTCGGCTGTCAATCAAAATGGGTGTACCTATTCACGTGATTGGATGGGATAGAAGAATTGATGATCGTTTTTTTTTTTTTTTTTTTTTTCATTCGGCTCGAGATTGATAACGGAAAGCAACTTATAGAATATAATCAATAAAATAGTGAAATCAATTTGTGCAGGAATTCGATTTGTTCGCTTGTAAAACTCTGAATTGGAAAAGTAAATGTATTTTTTAAAAGGAGATATATTGGAAAGTATTTATTTTTTTGGTAAAAGTTCCATTATTTACTATCCAATGTTTGATATACTCAGCACTTATTTCAATGGTAGAAGATATGTCCCTAATATTTCTATTCAATTTCGAACCGGATATAACAGAACCAAAGTATGTACTCAACTGGACCAAAGTCCACAACTGGACCGATACTCACAACTGGTCTGAAGTTCCCAACTGGACCGAAGTCCTCAACTGGACCAAAGTCCTCTACTGGGCCGAAGTGCTCAGCTAGACCGAAGTCCTCTACTGGATCGGAGGCCTCGATTGGTGATTTTTCCTTACTGGACCTAGGTCATCGACTGGCGATTTTATCTAAACACTGCTGAGAAAATTATGCTTCCAGTCGAGCAGAACTCACTTCATTTGCAAAACACGGAACACAAAAAAAAATCAATCGCAAATTTCAATCGCAGCAACCGGAGATTTCCTTTCAGTGTAAGCATTATAAATTTAACTTTGATAAAATAAATGGCTTCTGCCAGGATCACCATTGTGAAATTACGGTTTCCGTTCCGAAGAAAACCTTCGATCGTTCCGTGTTTGTTGAAACACGAAAGAGGACGAACGACGCCGAGACCATGATGAATCTAGTATGGTGGTCTCTCATGTCAAATCGCACGTCCAGCCATATTGAAAAAAAAATTTGACAGCTGGCTGATGTGTTTACGAAAAAGGAGGTCCAGGGATGCCAGGTGTTTGAGATACAAAATCAAAGAAAAAAAAAGTCTATGACCAAATATCAAAAGATTTGAAATCAAATAGGTTTTTAGTTTATTTTTTAGTTTAATACACTCAACACTTTTCGGATGCTCCGAAATAGCTGTGATTAACCGTGATAATAGGAAGGATCTTTTAAGAGTGCACCAAAGAACCATAATCCTAAACCGGATGTTGCTTGTTCGATCGATAGCATCAAGGTGGGACTCAGGGTGTTCATCATCGAAGCGGCAGTCGAGGCTACGTCATGCGCCCCACATAGCTTTTGGTTGCTTGCAGCCATGGAGCATCGCCCTTGCCTTTTCCATCAGAGTTCGGTTGGCTCGTTCGCTGACGCCGTTTTGTTGTGGGGTGTATGGGACCGTGAATACCATCTGAACTCCTTTCTCAGAACAATGTCGTTGAAAGTTGTTGCTGATGTATTCACGTCCGTTGTCGCATCGCAGGTTGCACAACTTCTGACCGAAGTGTGCTGTAGCCATCGCCTCGTACTGTTTAAACCGCTCTTAGACCTCGCTCTTGTGCATGAGCAGATACACGACCATGAAGTGGGTATAGTCGTCGATGAAGGTGACGAAATAGCGGAATCCGTCAAACGTCGGCACCTCCATGTACCCACAAACGTCGGAGTGCACTAGCTCGAGTGGTCTAACCGACCGAGGAAGCTTTGCATTGTTGAACTTGTTGGATGTCTGTTTTTCTGCTATGCAGGTTTGGCAGACAGCTTGGTTTTCAATTTTTGCTGATAAATGACAGATACCCTCTGCCATTTTGTCGCGAACCAACTGTTGAACTTATGTAAGACCAAGATGACCTAGCCTCATATGCCATTTTTGTGTTGTCGCATGGCTTCCAAGCAGCGCTTTTCGATGAGACCACAGAAAATCAAGACAATACAAGCTGTCAACGATTTTTCCTTCGGCAAAAACCTCCCCAGAATACTCGAACCGAACTAGGTTGCCCAGAAAAATCACCCTTTTCCCCGTTCTCGGTGCTTTTCGAACTGAGAGTAAATTCTCTTCCAGTTCGGGTATAAAAAGAACGTTGTAGAGTATTATGGGTTTTTATTGATTTACCAACTACGCTCTTTAATACAACTTTGCCAGTTTTCTTCGTACGTAGACTCTCGCCAGATTAAGTCGTTTCTATGATGACGGGCTTGGCAAGGTCTCTGACGTCCTGGAGAAGTCCTTCATCCTGGACCATGTGCTGGGTGGCGCCGGAATCGACGACAAATCTTACCCTGCGCTATTTTCGCCCGCTTGTAACCCCAGCAGTTGAACGTCGAGCTTCGACAGCTACCATAATTTTTCCCCGTCGGCCTTTACGTTGGGCTGGGCAACGATTTTTGTAGTGCCCCGGTTCGCCTTTCGAGCCTTCATCGCGGAGATTGGTGCTGAATTCCTTGTTGGAAAGTCCCCTCGACTTTGAAATGCTACCTCTGCGTCCAGGAACATTCTTTTCAGCTCCAGTATCGGTTTCGCGCAAAGGTCCGCAATCGGTAGAACGGTCAAAGCCCCTTTCACGTGGTTGTAGTCGTTGGGAACCGCAGAGATCAGCGCGTGGACCTTTTCATCCGCCGGAATGTTCGCACCCATGCGCTCAAGCTCACGAACGATCAGATCGTATTCCTCAAACAAATGACTCAACGATCTGATGTTCCTCCGGTGTTTGAGGTCATGGAGCCTGTCGCGCATCGCCAACCAAGAATAGGTGCCAACGCACTGGTAGGTCTTCACCAAGATGTCCATGGCCTCCTTCGCATATCGTACCCCGATTATGCGGTTAAGGACGATGTTGTTGACGGCCATCACGATCTCGTCCAGTGCTTCGGAGTCTTCGTTTTTGCGCTTCCGGAGGGCTACCAGGCGCCGTTCCTCCTCTGCGGGCTCCTTCATTGGGATGAAGCAGTCGTCTTCCTCGGGGGTTCGCACCATGCTGTGGATGAGGTTTTCGGCAACTAATCGGCGCTCAATCCTCCACTTCTATGCTGCGAAGCTCTCCTCCCGACCGTCGAAATGAAAGTCACACATGCTATCCGTGACGGCATCGAGAGTACTCCTCTCGGAAGACGGTCCTCCCCAGGCTGGGCAACTGGCGGAGTCAAGAGTAACCATTCCCGGGCTCGTTCCTTGGCTGCTGGTTCCTCCGGATTCCTGGTGGACGTAGCTTCTTTCTTCGGGACCTGGGTTTGGGACATCTTGGCTGACCACCTCGGACCTCAACTGATTCCTAGATGACCTCTTCGGACCTGGGCGGATCTCTTGGGACCTTTGGATGACCTCGTGGGACCTCTGGCTGACCTCTTCAGACCTCTGGCTGGCTGGAATGCTACTAGACTCGCTAACCGCAAGTTTTCGACGAATTTGTATAGAGTACCCCTCTAACGCTATCTCTTATTCCTCACTAGACGTGTCTGGGCCCATAACCTGTTGAATTCAATGATTTAGCAACAGTGATTTTGGTTTGGAAATGTGATACCGTTTATTCATTTCTGTTCGTCAAGTCCTTACAAGCTAACTTAGACCTATAGCGATAACAATCTTGTCGCTTAACCTAGGTGATTCCCAACTCTGAATCATTCCTTAAATACTATCATATTCTGGGCTAACCCCCCAGAATAAACTGCCAACACTGCAGGGTAACTCATAACCACAAGCTGTGTTGGCTGAGCTTAGCGTGCATGATGGCAACATTTATATTGTTGTTATCATCATTAACTGTCAACCGCTATTGTTCTCAATAGAGTTGTTTTTGACATTTCTTACGCACACTTGCTGAACGTGTACAGATAAGTCGGGACAATTAACCTCATAAACTCTCGGTATAAATTTCAGTGCAAAAACGTGGCAGCCAGCCAACGAACACGGTCGAATAAGTATTATTGATCAAAGACAAAACGAACTTCTGAATATTGCCTTTTTTTCTAAATTCGAGAAAGGTAAACGAGTTCCGGAAGCTTTTAACATCAAGCATGTTAAGCTTCATCGTTACTCCATTAATGGGTTGAACGATAGCATCAGAGCAGCGACAGATTGTCAATTTGTTTTTCAGTCCTGTGTGAGAAGTCACTTGTTTTGCTTCGACTGATTAATCTGGCCTCATGTTCGGCGGCAGTAAAATTAAGCTTCTTACATCCCAAGTAACACAGATTATGCCAACTAGCATTAGGAAGTTTTATTATGGTTTAATTATGGCATTTTTTTGTGCAGCTCGTTTTATGACGGTTTTATTATGGTCATGCAGAATGCTTATATTTTTTTTCGACCATATGTTTGCAGATGGTTTTGAAAACCCTAATAAAACTTTTATTAAACATACTGTTTTAGTTATTTTGAAAGAGTTATGAATGCTTTTTTAAAACTATAATAAAACACAAACTTAGAAGTTTGCTCCAAGCTTTTTTTTGCATGTTCTATAATAGCACTCAGTGCCTGATAATTAAACCGCCATAAAACTTAGTGACAGTTCTCGATCAAAATGTCAAAACAGGACACGCTCAGATTAGATAGCACATATTTGAATTGGAACTCCCATTTTTACACATTTTTGGTAAGTTATGCGTGTTGCTTTTGAGTTTAAATTAAAAAAATACATCTTTGAAAACTTGAAATCACCGAAAGTGGTATGAATATCTTTACAATATGAGTATTGAGTGAAAGGGCCCAAATAGTAGGAAAAAAATTGTTGCTTGACGCCATCATTAATTCAAGATGGCGGCTTCCGCTTTTATTTTCAAAGCTGTAAATTACTGAAAATATCGTGAAACCTTCACAATATGGTTATTAGGTGAAAGTAATAAACGAGTAGAAGTCAAATTTTGTTGCCCGTCGCCATCTTAAATCCAAGATGGCGGCTACCACTCAACTTGAAAATACTGTAAATGACTGAAAATCGCATAAAACCTATATTATAGGGGTATAAGTTAAAAGAAATCAACCGGTAGAAGTTGAATTACGCTATCTTACGCCATCTTGAAATCCAAGATGGCGGCTTCCGCTAAACTTTAAAATGTAGTGAATGACTTAAAATGACATGAAACCCAAATTGGTAGTGGGTGAAGGGGTTTACGAATAGAAGTCGAATATTGCTATCTTACGCCATCTTGAAATCCAAGATGGCAGCTTTCTATACACTTAAAAAATGCTCTAAATCATTGAAAATCGCATGAAACCTCCAAAATATGAATATTTGTCAATTGGGATAAGCTATAAAAAGTTTATTTTTGCATTCTGACGCAGTCTTGAAATCCAGGATGGTGGCTTCAGCTGAACTTAAAAATACTGTAAATGGATGAAAATAGCATGGAACTCTCAAATATATTGTATTGGGTGCTAAGGCTAAATGATAGAAGTCAAATATCTCTTTTCGCGTTTCTCTAAAAATCTGTAAGTGACTGAAAATCCCACAAAAACTACCACAATACAGACCCCGTTCGTTTTTGACAACATTCGATTTTGGAAACATCGAATTTGGCACATGTGCCTAAATCAGACGGTTAACAGAAACAACATAACCTTATAGTTTTCGCTAGAATAAGACCAATACAATTTAGACATAATAGCATGATAGGAATAAAAGAATTACATAAATGGCAAAAACAATCAAAAACTATAAACAAAACAAGACAAGTTCTAAATGCATTAGAAACATAATGAAAAAATAATAAAAGTGATTTAAAATGATCTAAATTGTTTTAAAATAGTAGTTTTAATGTAGTATTATGTGAAAAAAAGTTGTGTTCAAGCGATTTTCATTGATTAACAGCATTTTAAATTCAGTGGAAGCTGCCATCTTGGATTCCAAGATGGCGTCGGAAAGAAAAAAATCGACATCTTCTAGCTTAGCCTTTTCATTCAATACTCGTATAGTGGTGGTTTAATGCGACTTTTTGTCAGCATTAAGCATTAAAAGTTGAGCGGATGCCGCCATCTTGGATTTCAAGATGGCGTCGGATAGCGAAATTCGACTTCTACTCGTTTAGCACTTTCACCCGATACCCATTTTGTTGGGGTTTCATGCGATTTGAAATCATTTACAACATTTTAAAGTTCAGCGGAATCCGCCATCTTGGATTTCAAGATGGCGTCAGACAACGAAATTTGACTTCAACTCATGATTTATTCCACGGGTCATTGAAAACCAATCCCTTTTCATTCAAAAAGTCTGTCCTCATTTACTGTACTAATGATTAACAACTCAGAAATGAGGAACTCAACCTTAGCGTGTAATTGGTTTGCTTGCGAGAGAAACGTCAAATCGTAGCTTTTTTTGGGGTCATCATTAAACCATAATAAAACTATGAATTGACTCACGCCATGTTGGTTGAAAAATCGAAGGGTACAAAATGACGCCATGTTGATGGATTCACAATGCCAGCATTGGAAAATATTTTTTCAGGCCTTTTTTCCATCAATCTCATCATGATTGACCATCAGATTTGACGAGGCGCATTTATTTTAAGATACTTTTTCATATACATTTTACCTGAAATCTTGACTGGCAGTAGAAAAGACGCTCATTATATGGGTAAAACATTGGTTTTTTAGCTATTAATTTTACCAGATTCATATCTGAATAATGCAATCATCATTCATCAACCATTACGGTTGCTGGAAAAAAATTAAAAAAAAACTCCGAGAACTGACAGAACCGAAAAAAACAAAAATTTCTAACATGTTTTATAATAGCTTTTTAAAAGCTTTGGTGACCAATATTGATGACTAACAATGATTGGTCATGATGACGTTCCTAGGATAGGGCCAAATAGCCTAATTTTGACTTTATTAGAGTCCAGGTGATGTTATAGAATGTACTTTAGCTTTTTATGAAGATTAATGCTATGGTCCAAACGACATTTTGCTGACCATAATAAAGCTAAAATTGTTACTTGGGATGGCACCTAGCTAATTTGAAATAAATAACTCAAACCGTTGTGGCATGGATTAATGATCACTGAGAATTTGAAGGAGACTTGTCAGCTAACTGAAAATTCCAATTTAATTCTTGGCATTAAAAACCAGAAACGAAAACAACGACTTTGCCAAAAACGAATCTTATTTGTCAATGTTTGCCTCAATAAACATTTTTTATGTGCTTTATTAGGTTGAATGATTTTTTAAATGCTTCCAAATTCGAAGCGCGGATAGGCTTAACACATTTGCATTATTTAAAAATAATTATTATTGACTCAACTCGGCCGAAAAACTTCGTACATCATTCATTCAAATTAATCTGAAATCTGGTGGACGTCTGAGAATGCGGGAGAAGATGATGTCTATCAGATAGGGATACTACTAGGTGGGTATACTTTATAGAAACGGTTCAGCCTCTTGTAATCTGTTTCTCCCCTCGGTGTTTTTATTCGAGTTTTATTGATATTTCGAGTTCGCTCAAGCGAGAGCAACCGATATGTAGGGAAGGAACCTCTTCGGGGTGCTTCTACCGAGACAGAACAGGAGTGGCTCACAGGTGCTATTCCTGTGTTCGGTGAGCCCATGAGCTTTCTGATGAGAAAAGCAACAGAAACTAAAAAAAAACGAGCGGAAGCTGCCGCCAGCTCTTGAGGAGTTCAGTCAATGGAGCTGAGACTGATGCTGGGCGTAGATCTTTTTCGACTGATAGGCGCTACGTTGTTGGTGGAATCAAACATAAAGAAACCCAAAACGACTCATAAAATAGCTGAATGATGGCCTATCGAAGCACCGGTTGATTTCGGGACATGAAACCGCAAACTGTTTCTAATTTGATGCTTTAAACAGCGCAAATGGATGTAAATGGTTTTGGAGTCGTGTGAAATTGGAACTTTTTGCTATAGTTTCTCATTATTTCCCGAAATCAAGATAATTGGCTGAAGAACATTGCTATATATGAGAACAATAAAATAATCATTGATTTAAAAAAAAAAACTTATTTTGAAAGTACCCTGAACGAGTATAAAATTCAGACTTCGCTAATTCAAAAGATCCAAAATTTCGTAAAAGTTCATAATTTGGATTTAAGTTGGGGAATAAATAAAGTTAAATAATTGACCCTTTCCACGCTCCTGTACACCACAAAATCATATTTTATTTTTCATATTTGCGTAGGTTCATCTCCATCTGTGATTTATCTACCTAAACATATGAAATAAAGTTTTCTCAACTTTGTTATGGAACAAAAAAAAATATTTCGATTAAAGCTTAGTTCTTTTAGAAATGGGACACTTTCATTTGCTAATAGCTCGTTAACTAGTTATTGGATATTAAAAATTTTGACAGCATTTTGTTGCCTGTAAAAAGTACTATTCGACCTATTTTTTCAAAATTTAAAATTTACGCATTTTTGAGATATGTACGATGCAAGAGAAAAAGAAAAAAATAATTTTGCACAGTTTCCTTTAAAATTCGTCATTATCAAATTGATAGCTGACAAAACCGTTGATTATTCAAAGAATTACTGAGTTTTTGTGGTGGATAAGTATGCAAACACTGTCAATAATGTCCACAAAGTTCAAATCAAGCATTGGAGTGAAGCACATGATCGGCAACAACGGTTAAGGGTCATCAAGAAAGTCAAGTGTCATACCAGCATTTTTAATTTTCAATAAACGAAAAACTAAGGGTAGATCGCTAAAATGTCCAAAACAATTTTCTCCGATAAGCTGAAAGTGTTGCCTAGTGATGACTCATTGAATTCCAACCTCAAACAACCATTTTTTGATGGTTCCAAAGCTCATAAGCTGTTAAACCGGTACCAAAAAAAAACGTTCAAAAATGTGATCAAAAATAATCAAATTTGTTCATTTCGAAACAACTGTATTCACTAAAATGCTTCCAGTTTCTTTTAAAAGAGAAGTATTGGACCGAAAAGGATCAGAAATTGAAGAAGGGAGGTGAAGCCACCTAAAATATAGATTTTACGAAGTATAAGTTGGAGAAACTGATCAATACCATGACTGAAAAAAGTGTGCGCCGGCCAATGGGAGATACCAAGAATAAAGTAGAAATTTCTTCAACAAAAAACGGTAAATATTTTTTTTCAAATTTTTTCATGAAAGATCATAACATTACCTTCATTTTCTTCATAGAAAATATTTCGTTCAAACGTAACTGTCCCATTTCTAAAAGAACTAAGCTTTAACAAATAACGAGATACCAACACACAGACATGCAACAGCAGGGTTGGATGCAACATTTTTGATTCTCATAGAAAATTTAAAAATCGAGCAACAGATGTACAAATTTAAACATTTTTTGTTGCCATATAAAACTTTACCAAGTATGACCTACAACGTTATATTGATTATATTATACTATACATACAAACATTGTTAGTTTAAGAACTTATTTCGGACAATCGCCAATTTAATTTTTTTCAATAAATATTCCTATAAATCAGTTTCTGTTCGATCAGTTTCTGATCGACCACGTTTTGATAGATAGCCGGGACTATTCGGACATCATCGACGTCAGATCCTGTCGAGGTGCTAATATCGAGTCAGACCATTATCTGGTGATGGTGAATATGCGCCCAAAACTCTCCGTAGTGAACAACAAACGAAACCGGCGCCCGCCTCGGTTAATTATTGCACGACTGAAGCAAAGAGGCACCCGTCGAAATGTGGAAAATCACCGACAGCGGAAGAGGCAGCGAGTCCGAATTCTCAAGTTTCCCAAGAAACACGAAAGTTCTATCAGAAACTCAACGCATCCCGCAAAGGCTTCGTGCCGCAAGCCGAAATGTGCCGGGATAAGGACGGGGGCATCCTGACGGACAATCGTGGACAAAGGTGGAAGCAGCACTTCGATGAACACCTGAACGGCGCACATGCAGGAGATCAAGACGGTGGGGGAAGGTACATCGCCGGCGTAGCCAACGACGTAGAGGAGCCACTCCCAACGAACAGTGAGGTTAAGGAAGCCATTCGCCAGCTGAATAGAAACAAGTCGGCTGGGAAGGATGGCATCGCAGCTGAACTCATCAAAATGAGCCCGGACAAGTTGGTCGATTGCCTACACCGGTTGATAGTCCGGATCTGAAACATAGAAAAGCTACCGGAGGAGTGGAAGGAGCGGGTAATATGCCCCATTTACAAGAAGGGCGACAAATTGGACTGTGAGAACTACCGAGCGATCACTGTCCTCAATGCCGCCTACAAAGTGTTGTCTTGAATCCTACTCCGCCACCTAACGCCACAAGCAAACAGATTCGTGGGAAGTCATCAGGCCGGCTTTATGGAGGGACGGTCAACGACGGACCAGATATTCACATTACGGCAAATCCTCCAAAAATGCCGGGAACACCAAGTCCCTACGCACCATCTATTCATCGACTTCAAAGCCGTATACGACACGATTGCCCGTAACGAGCTATGGAAAATCATGGACGAGAACGGCTTTTCCGGGAAGCTGACCAGACTGATCACGACGACGGATGGAACGCAGTGCTGTGTGCGGATTTCGGGTGTATTATCGAGTTCATTCGAATCGCGCAGGGGGCTTCGACAAGGTGATGGTCTATCCTGCATGATGGGCGAAATGCGGGGCACGATTTTCAACAGATCCAGTCAACTTATCTGCTTTGCCGATAACATTGATATAGTCGGCAGATCATCTGCGGCGGTGGAGGAGATCTACCGCAAACTGAAACGCGAAGCAGGAAGGATTGGGTTGATGATTAATACGTCCAAGACGAAGTACATGCTGGCCTGCGGATCCGAGACCGACCGAACCCGCTTGTGCAGTAATAACAAGGTCACGATCGACGGCTACGAGCTGGAGATAGTCGAATACTTCGTCTATCTCGGCTGACTGGTGACCGCAGACAATTAGTGGTATGAATAAGGTTTAGCAATTGCTTCGGTAGCTTTTACTTAGCTCGAAATCAATCAAAGCAAAAGTCCAAAGAATTTGCTTAGTTTGGTATGAATAAACATTTGCTTAGCGGATGTGTACTAAAGTCTTAGAACATAGCTTTTGCTTCGAAAAATAGAGCTATCCAACCAGCAGAATCTGAAGTTTTCTAAAGTAAAATGAAAGAAGACGATCAGAAAATTGAAAAGTACGGCTAAAGTAGCCTTGAAGTCGACGAAGCGGGTGGTGGATGTAAGAACGACCGGAATTTTTTTGTTAATGCGTGCTCGTATGTTGATGTTTAAAGAAAAATGAATAGGGGAGAGTGGGGATACTTGATCCCCTTTTCTTATTTTCACCATATCTTTTTGGAAAAATTTGGCAACTCGCCGTCTTTGACATTTTCTGACAGCTTGTAACTTCAAGTTTCTATGCTCCAAAAATTAGAACGATACTTGAACCCGTTGATGAACGAGAAGCATTTTCGTGGGAGTAAAAAAATTGCGATTTTTCTGAAGTTAGGGGAGACTTGATCCCCTATTGAAGGAGACTTGATCTTTTATTCAGGAAGCCCTAATCCTTGTATAAAAATCAAACAAAACCCCAAGATAGAATGTTAATTGACTATTTTGGTCATGTTTGTTCTCATTTCACAACTTATAGCAGACATAAGAAGAAAATTCTATAACTTTGTCTCAACGCTATGAACATTGCATACTTAAAGGAGCTTTTTTTATAATTAAGAGAAAATTAATTATTTTTGCTCTTTTCTTCAGACAATTGTTTGATAAATATTAGTTTTTGAATAAATATTAGTAATTTCGTAATCAGCAATCATAACGATCAATTCAGGAGAAGAATATGCCGTTTGGAAGGGGGATCAATTGTACCCAACTCTAGGGGATCAATTGTACCCATAATCAACATTTTAGAAAACTTTTTCTAAAAAAAGTTGAGAGTTTTCCATTGATTTGAAAATATGGCATTATGAAGTTCATTTTACGCTCGAACGATTGATACATTGGAACAAATATTTTTTTCATAATTTTCCCATGTAAGGAACATTTTAAAGTGATGAAAAAAGATCTTCAAGTTACATTTTGTGAAATTTTTCAAACAAAGTTCAATTACTCAAACAATTATTTTGTTAAAATTTTTTAAACTGCAAGCATTGTTATTTTGCTCATTTTGGCACATTTCTCTAGAACATTTGATCTTTGTAAGACATTCCAGTTTCGAGATATAGCTAAGGAATCAAGTATCCCCAGGGAACAAGTATCCTCAATCTCCCCTACATATTGTTACCAACTCGGTAACATTGTTTTTGTTTTTTAAATAATTATTATTGATGGGTTGGAGTTAGGTTCAACATTTATAAATAGCTAGCTTAAGTCCAACGGCAAATTCATATTCGAATTGGGAACTGCGTCGTAAGGCGAGACCAAAAACGCACATGGCATGAGGCGTTGCTTACGCTTGAACGCAACGACAACAACCACGCGTTCTGGAAGAACGCAAATAAGCAGCGCAGCATCGAGACTCGGAGGTTTCTTGGTGAGTCAAGACGCATCACCAACTCTCTTGGTTTCCGGCAGTCTTCGAGGTAAGACGTTCATAGCAAGCGCTCCGCAAAGTATCCACAAAGTAAGTGTAAAGTGAGAACGACGAACCTCCAAAACCGAACCGAACAAGCACCAGCGATTAGTTTGGCCAGACCTGGTATTTCTCAACCCCGAAGACGAACAGCCGTAGGAAGAGGAAGCCGACGAAGATCCAGCACGGGCAACAACAACTCCCGTGCAGTGCGTGGTACCGTGTTTTGGTGTGCCAGCCGACTCGCGCAACTCCAACCAAACCCGTGTGCGCAAATCCAACCCGAGGTGCGACCAACAGGAGAGAGACAGCCTCATCCAGCCTCGCATACGTGGTACCGCATTACCGTTTCAATCCCATCCCGTTGCCCAACCGCATACCGAAGTGCGCGCATATTCGCAAGCGCGTGTGTGGTCTACCAACCGAAGGAGAGAGACCGAACTGACCAGGCGTAGTGTGGTGCGAGGTACCGCGCTGCTCTTCCCGTTCCTTCCAGGCGTCGCCCGGCCCGTGGCGATTCCAAGACGACCAGACCGCGTGGGCCGTTTGCCCCGCTACCATTCCGATCCCGTGTGCGTGACATCCCATCAAGAATTTGCCGAATACATCGATTTTACCAAAGGTATTTATCTTTTACTAGGAATCCACCCATCCGAAAACTCCCCCAGCCTAACAAACGCCCTGAGGCCCAGGAACAAAAGAGGCCTTGAGCGCCCAAACCCGTTAGTCCCCGTGGCTTTAGACCAGGGACTGGGTGTTGCTGGGCAGCCCCTTCTGGGCTGAACCCGTTCCTGGGGAAAAAGCAAAGTTTCACCTGGCGCCCAACGTGAATAGAACCCATATCGTTTCTTCAAATTCTGAACTAGGACTACGTAATAACAGTAGTAAATTTCAACGAGTATTAGCTAACTACGAGCCGCCAGTGGAGGGAGAATGCTTCAATTGTGGAGATCTCCACGATTTGGATTCCTGTCCAATTCCGCGTAGAGTTTTCTGTTATCGATGTGCATTTAAAGGTTTTACCTCAGAAAACTGTCCCTATTGTCGGAAAAACTAGTTAGGGAAGTCCTAAAGCCGCAGGAACTTCAAGTAGCGCAGACTCAGAATTACATTCATCAGACTTGACGAATTTAGGTATCTGCTCACGAGTTGTTCGTAAACAAAATGAACAATCGTAGAAGCAAGACAGTAAAGAATTCCCACTATACAACCCAAACTGGATGTTAGGGTCTCCCATTAAAACTCATGAAGCCACTACTCATTTTCAAAACTTATGTTCAAGCAAACCCGCGAAACCGTTTTCCGTCGTTAATACGGTTTATAAATCGTAAAATTCGTAACAGTTTTTAGAAAGAAAACACACATGAAACCAAATCAGAGTTCGCGTTACTTCGTGTAGTTCAAAATTCAGTACACTTCAATGATTGTTTTTTTCGCTGGCGTCATAAACGAATTATTGGTTTGAAATAAATCGTGACTCAATCTAATAAACATTTCCGGAAATCAGAAAAAGTTTCTATTTCATCCGTTGTAACGAAACAATGTGGAGACGTCCACGAAAATGCATTGACGCGCGCGTTTCAAAAAAAAAACTTGATGAAAAGGGAAAATATCTTCTTAAACCGGTTAAGAAGAATCCAATCAAAGTAGTCATCAGAAATTATCTCTGATTGATATTTCAAATTTAACGATCGAATAGTAGGCGGCAAATGAACAATCGGTTCGCGAGAAATCTGGCCAATGGTCCACGTCGGATAGAATATAAGTTCTCGACTTCATTCGATTCTTTCGATCACTCATCTGGCATCAACACTCGCGAAACGAATTTATTCTCTCCGCAAACTTATTCTCGACATTGAAAACTAGTCACAGCTATTGTAGGCTCAGACAAGACACTCCAATCCCCTCTAACCGGAATCAACATTGATTCATTCATATGTTCAGTTGATGAAAACTATTCGGTTTATTTCTGTATCGGCTCATTCGATCAATTTTCCTTATTTGTTCCATCGACAACCTTATTCGCGATTTATAGAATTCAGTGCACGTGCACAAGGCTGATCAAAGGTTCGTGGAAGATGTCATTTGATTTTTTTTAGACAGGTCCATGAATAGTTGATCCCGTTTTCTTCTCGTGTCGATTGAAGGGTGTTGTTTGGTTGAGGATTTTGGACATTGATTTAAAAAAAAAAATGTTTAAAAGTTCCTTCGAAGAATAATGGAGGCATGTTCGATTAACTATAAATAAAAATGATGATAATGTTGACGATTATCGAATTCACCGAAATGAGCCAATGATGTTTTTGTTTGTTTAAATAATAATTAATTTAACGTTAACATTCTTTTAAATTTCTAGAGAAAAAAAAACAATTTGAATTGTATAAAATCCCAATAGTTTTTTTTTATTTGACCAGAGGGGGACTGTTACCAACTCGGTAACATTGTTTTTGTTTTTTAAATAATTATTATTGATGGGTTGGAGTTAGGTTCAACATTTATAAATAGCTAGCGTAAATCCAACGGCGAGTTCAAATTCAAACACGTGGTGGCCATCGAAAAGTAGGCGAATCCAAAAACGCACATGCGTGGAATTGAGGCGTTGCTTACGCTTGAACGCAACGACAACAACCACGCGTTCTGGAAGAACGCAAGTGAGCAGCGCAGGAGGTTTCTTGGTGAGGCGAGACAGATCACCAGCTCTCTTGGTTCCCGGCAACGATCGTAGGCAGACGTGCCCAGCAAACGATCCGTGGTGCGACAACAACCTTAGTGTGTCTGTTTTGTGGTGTGTGCCTAACGAAGCTGAAACGACTCCGAAACCAGCGCGTGTGTCCATCAGAAAAAAAAGCACGCAAACCGCTTGAGAAGTTCGGACCGATCATCGCCGCAGCCAGAGACCAGCGTGGACCGAATCCCTTCTCCATGGTGCGGGTGGTCATTTAGGTCAGCATCCCATCGAAGCCCGAGGTGCGCGCCAAGCCAGCGCGCCTAGCTAGCAGTGTCCACCAGTCCATCGACAGCCAGCCAGCGTTACCACATATACAGATTTTTCTGTAAGTATACAGATTTTTGGAAATTTTTAAACACAGAATCTGTATATACAGATTACAGATAATTGGAAATATATACAGATTTTATACAGATTTTCAGAAATTCGGAAATTTTCCAAGATATTTTGATTATACTTCTAGTCAATCAATAATCATCTACTTTGATGACTCAATCATCCATCAATTATCACGCAAATAAATTTCCAGATTAGAGTTCGGAACCGTTATAATGCAATACAACAAATAAAGGGTTGAAGAAAGTTTTAAAACCTGTGTTTAAGAATCATATACCGAAATTGGTCATTGCATTATAGAAAATGACTTTTAAAGGGTAAAGACTATCGACACAATGTTCAAATCCCAACTAATTGTTAAACCCCAGAAGGACACTGATCGTTATATTTAACGAATATATCAACCTTAAACTTTGCGTGCCCTTATTTTTCACACGTAGCGGACATGTATTTTGTCCGTTACAAAGTTAAACCAAGAACGGTTTGCGTATGCAAAATGTCAGGTTCAAAAATGGTTTGACATGTCGCACAAAAAGTAGCCTGCGGTAATGAGCAGTTTAGTCCAAATGAGTGCGCTACGCATTATAAAAAGGTTCGCATTGACTGCGTCCTTAAATTCGCATCTCATCGCTCTCACTATGTCATTGGCCCAAGTATCCGGAATGAAAATCTTTGATACAGATTGCAATACAGATTTTTGAGATTTTATACAGATTAAAAAGATTTTTTGGCTCAAAAATACAGATTTAAATGTGGTAACGCTGCAGCCAGCCTGGTGTGCGTAAAACAGCACTACGCGTGGCTTAGTCAGTCTGGTTGGCCAGTCCAAGTCGAGAGAGAGATTGTATCATCCAGCTGGTAGTGCGTGGTACCGCACTATCTCTCCCGTCCCATCAACACGTCTCGTCCGAGTGAGGCGACTGTGGAGTCGAAGACCGAGGTGCGCGCATAGCTTATAGCGCGTGGTTGGTCTACCCAAGCCGAGGAGAGAGACCGAACTAGCCGTGAGTGTGGTGCGTGGTACCGCGCCGTTCCTCCCGTTCCATCCAGGCGTCGCCCACTGCGTGCGACCAAGACAACCCGACCGAGTGAGACGAGTGTCCCGTTATCATCCCGACCCCGTGTACTTTTCATCGAGAATTCGCCAAAATACACCAGCTTAAAACCAAGGTAACATTTTACTTAGGAATCCACCCATCCGAAAACTCCCCCAGCCTAACATACGCCCTGAGACCCAGGAACAAAAGAGGCCTTGAGCGCCCAAACCCGTTAGTCCCCGTGGCTTTAGACCAGGGACTGGGTGTTGCTGGGCAGCCCCTTCTGGGCTGAACCCGTTCCTGGGGAAAAAGTATAGTTTCAATATTCGAATATTGTCAAACAAAAAATGGCCTAACTTTAATATTTATCATAAGCTCTCCCACATGTATTCGGATCGGGATAATCCGATGTATAAAAAAAATAGGCAAAAGGCGCGCATTTTAATTTAGATTTTTTTTTTAATCTTAGGATTATAAAAAAATATATAAAAATGAGAGATCTGTATAATGTTTAAAATTATTACAATTTATTTCTTACTTTGAGCCAATTGGGACTTCTTCTACTACAGCTGGATTTTTTTTTAATTTGAAATATTTACTAATTGATTTGTTTATTGTCATCTTAGACGAATTTATACAAGATTTTATACAACGACAGGAATATGAAAAAAGTTGGGTTCTCACTTCGACTTTTCTTTATCCATGTTGAAAATACCTTTTTGAATTGTTTTGAAGTGAAATATTGCTAATTTGATAAGTTCATGACGTTATTAAAGAATTTTTTTATTGGAAAAGTCTGCTACCGACCATGCTTAGAAAATAAAGCAATTGCTGTGAGATTTGTCGAGCAATTGCTTCAGGTTTGAGCTTTATTCATACCAAACTAGCTTGTTATAAAAGTACACACAAAAAAAAAGCATAGTAAAATTACTAAATCCGTGATTTAAACGAACAACAGGCGACCATATTTTTGAGTCAAATATGTTTTGTTGTTTATAATACCTTACGCATAGCTATTTTACCATGTGCTCAATTTGGCTGCGCATAGTAAATTCGACTGCGTTTTAGTAAAATTGTCAATGAAATGATGCATTGTTTTACTTCGTCCCTAGTAAAATTAATATGTTTCATGATGAAACTAGTATGTGTTATGATAAAGATTAGGAGGAGCGAGGAGCTTGATTTAAATAGTAAAATTACTATGTATGTTTGTTTGTTTATTTGCATGCATGCATTATGACATTATTTGAAACATGAAAATTCACACTTCCGACACACGTCGGTCAATGTTAGTGTGTTTTTCCGATGCTCTGGAATGATTTTCAAAGTTATGTAACTATAAAGCAGCTCAAAATTAGTTTTTTTACAAACGGGTTTGATGATTAATGATCCTGAATTAGTGTAAACAACAAGAATGTTTACCATAGTAAAATTATCATACGCACTTATGTTTTTGAGTCAAATATGTTTTGTTCTCAAAAGTACGATGTGCGTAGTATTTTGTTGATATGAATTGGTGCCACAATGTCAAAATTACTATGCGGACGGTAGTTGTGATAGAAATTATGATGAAATTATCATGACCATAGTATTTTCGACAACAAACATTGAGAGTTATCGAAAATTACCAGGTACATAGTAATTTAAATATTGTTTCATGCGCACTTTCACAAAATCGATGTTAAACTTTTCGTGGTTGAAAATACTATAGCGCTGAAATGGTAAAATTATCATGACAGCGTCTTTGGGATGACCACTCAATTTTTTTCCGTGTAAAAGCTCCTGACTGAGAAAACAGCTGTCAAAAAAACTTTATTCATAACAACCGAAGCAATTGCTTTAAGCGACTGCTCGACTGCTCGATTCAGTTTAGCAAAAGCAATTACTAAGTTTTTTTCATACCACCCAATGACACCAGCCGTGAGATCCAGAGTCGAATTATCAGCGGAAGTCGTGCCTACTATGGACTCCACAAGCCTTAGCCCTCGCACGAAGTGTAACCTGTATATGACGCTCATTAGACCGGTTGTTTTCTACGGCACGAGACATGGATATTGCTCGAGGAGGACCTGCGTACACTCGGAGTATTCGAGCGACGAGTGTTAAGAACCATCTTTGGCGGCGTACACGATAACGGAGTGTGGAGGCGAAGGATGAAACACGAGCTCGCGGGACTCTACGGCGAACGCAGTTTCCAGAAGGTGGTGAAGGCTGGCCGGATACGCTGGGCGGGACATGCTGCGAGAATGCCAGACGACTGTCCTGCAAAACAGGTGTTTGCTATGAATCCGGTAGGAACAAGACGAGCGGGGGCGCAACGAGCGAAGTGGTTAGAGTAAGTGGAGCGTGATCTGGCGAACGTGGGGTGCCCGAGAAATTGGAGAACGGTTGCCATGGACAGAGTGAATTTTAGGAATTAGGTTCTTCAAGTTATGTCGTGAGACGGTATATTATGTAAATAAATAAAATTAATGTGACGCAAAGAAATTGAAATTTTGTCAAATTTTATATCATGACAAGTGCTAGTTGGCATCACGTCAAATAGTAATGTGACATATCTACCAGTTTAATACATAATGAATAATTCTTTCATCATAATTTTGGCAAATACAAAATAAATACAATTACAGGCACCGTTCGTTTTTGGCAACATCACCTTTTAGTTTTCGCTATAACAGTACCATTAATATTTTTACAAACGCCGAAAATACGTTTTTACGTTCTCAAATGGCGCACAAAAAAAAGTTTTTTTTAAATTATAAAGCACTTAAAAATGACAAAAAGATGAAAAATTTTAAAAAAATCAAAAAACCAATACAAGCAAAAGACTAAAAATGACTGACAACAACTGAAAAATGATGAACACAAAAACAGCGAATATGACAAAAAGCAAAATGATTAATTTCATAATTATAAACAAAAAAACATGAGAAAAAATAATAAAAAATTACTAAAAATGGTCGGAAATTGCCTAAAAATAAGATTTATGAAAATAAAATTAGTTATTTTGTAAAAATAATAGAAAAAAATTAAGAAAAAAAAACCGTTAGATTTAGGCAAAATTAGATTTTGGCAACACAAAATGTTCGAGCTTATTGCCAAAAACGAACGGGGTCTGTAATTCAAACTGCTTCGAATGGTGACACAATTTAAAAAAAACAATTTTTGGCCCACTAACAAGAGTTAAATCGGGACCTGTCCTTAAAAGTGTTTAAAATCCCCTACGAAAAGGGCATTCAGCTTCCGCAGGAAGTATAGAAATAAAAATCCAAATTAAATTTGATATTTTTTGCCCCTGAAGTTAGGCACTATCATCATCATTGCATCGTATTTAAGTGTGGCTGTTAAAAAAGGTGATTACTAGATATTGGAAAAATTTAAAAAAAAATCGGCAAAGCGGAAAAATATACAATGATTTGCGTTTTAAATTAAGAAGCGAAAATGAATGCTTTTTTAATAATGGTTTCAAAGTAAACGAATTTCTCAATACTCAATACTCAATAACTGGTTCCAGTCGCTCTAGTTAAGTCAGAAATTTCAGCTGCATCAAGTCAATCGTAAAGAATAGCAAATTACTTCCGTCCTGTCGTTGGTTGGTACGTATCCTAGCCAGCTCGTGTATGTGAGAAAATGAATTCCACTATCCGGGTTACAATACAACACAGTGAAAAAAACGTTCGAAGTTTATTGATTGGTGTACTGAATTATTTCGAATGCGGTTAAAAAAGAATGTTTTCAACGCTTTAAAGTGAACAAATAACTCATATATTTTTACTTCCATTTTACTAGTGTTTTTTTAATGTTCCATGCATGCAACTGGCAAAGATGAACTCCAGCGCAGTCAAGTCACACAGGACACAACTTTTGAACACGTCCGACTTCAACAGCAGTACCAGCAGATGAATAAGACGAAAATGATGATGATGATAACGCTGATCAAGGAGAAGAAGAAGAAAGCGGCAAGATCGAAATCATCTACAACAGCAACAGCATCGTCGCCATCTGCAGCTAACGATACGAATCGAAGTTTGAAATACTCTCGTCACAGAAGCTAGCAGGCAGGACCTACTAAACACAGCATCACTTTTCCAGTCGAACAGATTTTGTCGTTCCCGTCTCGAAGCTCTGAGCCAAGTGCAGTGCCACAAATAACCCACCCAAGCTCGTTCATTGGATTCGAGCTTAGTGGTGCATTTCTGAAACCTCGCCTCGCTTTGCCCTGGTCGAGATTTGAGCTTTGAAACTTTGAGCTGACGCGATAATATGGCCAGATTATCAGCAAAATTGGTGACACGTTTTCGGTTGATGGAATTTGATTTTGGAACAAATGCAAAACGAAAGCTGTCAAAATAAAAGCTACGATTTTTAACAAAAAACCTCAAAAATTTTCCAAGTTTGCCAGAATTGTCGAAAAAGGTACAATTTTTATAATGATCAACATAAATATAACTGTCATAATTTTCAAAATGCCGAAATTTTCAAAACTATTATTGTTCAAAATCGTAATAATTTTCAAAATAGTAAAAACGTTAAAATCTACTGTCAAAATTGTCAAAATTGTCAAAATTGTCAACATTGTCAAAATTGTGAAAATTGTCAAAATTGTGAAAATTGTCAAAATTGTCAAAATTGTCAAAATTTACAAAATTGTCAAAATTGTCAAATTGTCAAAATTGTCAAAAGTGTCATAAGTGTCATAAGTGTCAAAAGTGTCAAAAGTGTCAAAAGTGTCAAAAGTGTCAAAAGTGTCAAAAGTGTCAAAATTTTCAAAATTGTCAAAATTGTGAAAGTTGTCAAAGTTGTCAAAATTGACAAAATTGTCAAAATTGTCAAAACTGTCAAAATTGTCAAAACTGTCAAAATTATCAAAATTGTCAAAATTGTCAAAATTGTCTAAATTCTCAAAATTCTCAAAATTGTCAAAATTGTCAAAATTGTCAAAATTGTCAAAATTGTCAAAATTGTCAAAATTGTCAAAATTGTCAAAATTGTCAAAATTGTCAAAATTGTCAAAACTGTCAAAATTGTCAAAATTGTTAAAATTGTCAAAATTTTCCAAAATTGTCCAAATTGTCAAAATTGTCAAAATTGTCAAAATTTTCCAAAATTGTCAAAATTTTCCAAAATGGTCAAATTTGTCAAAATTGTCAAATTTGTCAAAATTGTTAAAATTGTCAAAATTGTCAAAATTGTCAAAATTGTCAAAATTGTCAAAATTGTCAAAATTGTCAAAATTGTCAAAATTGTCAAAATTGTCAAAATTGTCAAAATTGTCAAAATTGTCAAAATTGTCAAAATTGTCAAAATTGTCAAAATTGTCAAAATTGTCAAAATTGTCAAAATTGTCAAAATTTTCAAAATTGTCAAAATTGTCAAAGTTTTCAAAATTGTCAAAATTGTCAAAATTTTCAAAATTGTCAAAATTGTCAAAATTGTCAAAATTGTCAAAATTGTCAAAATTGTCAAAATTGTCAAAATTGTCAAAATCCTCAGAATTGTGAAAATTGTGAAAGTTGTCAAAATCCTCAGAATTGTGAAAATTGTCAAAATTGTCAAAAATGTCAAAATTGTCAAAAATGTCAAAATTGTCAGAATTGTCAAAATTGTCAAAATTGTCAAAATTGTCAAAATTGTCAAAATTGTCAAAATTGTCAAAATTGTCAAAATTGTCAAAATTGTCAAAATTGTCAAAATTGTCAAATTGTCAAAATTGTCAAAATTGTCAAAATTGTCAAAATTGTCAAAATTGTCAAAATTGTCAAAATTGTCAAAATTGTCAAAATCGTCAAAATTGTCAAAATTGTCAAAATTGTCAAAATTGTCAAAATTGTCAAAAATTGTCAAAATTGTCAAAATTGTCAAAATTGTCAAAATTGTCAAAATTGTCAAAATTGTCAAAATTGTCAAAATTGTCAAAATTGTCAAAATTGTCAAAATTGTCAAAATTGTCAAAATTGTCAAAATTGTCAAAATTGTCAAAATTGTCAAAATTGTCAAAATTGTCAAAATTGTCTAAATTGTCAAAATTGTCAAAATTGTCAAAATTGTCAAAACTGTCAAAATTGTCAAAATTGTCCAAATTGTCAAAATTGTCAAAATTGTCAAAATTGTCAAAATAATCAAAATTGTCAAAATTGTCAAAATTGTCAAAATTGTCAAAATTGTCAAAATTGTCAAAATTGCCAAAATTGTCAAAATTGTCAAAATTGTCAAAATTGTCAAAATTGTCAAAATTGTCAAAATTGTCAAAATTGTCAAAATTGTCAAAATTGTCAAAATTGTAAAAATTGTCAAAATTGTCAAAATTGTAAAAATTGTCAAAATTGTCAAAATAATCAAAACTTTCAAAACAGTCAACTTGTCAAAATTCCTGAAAATTGTCAAAATTGTCAAAATTGTCAAAATAGTCAAAATGTTCCAAATTGTCAAAACTTTC
The DNA here is from genome assembly GCF_029784155.1 of Uranotaenia lowii. Classification (NCBI taxonomy): domain Eukaryota; kingdom Metazoa; phylum Arthropoda; class Insecta; order Diptera; family Culicidae; genus Uranotaenia; species Uranotaenia lowii. Next base: position 83,590,493 of record NC_073691.1, read on the forward strand.
AAAATGGTCAAAATGGTCGAAATTATCAATTTCAATTCGAATTGCTTTTGGTTTTTCTACATTGTGTTTGTGCGCTACAAGTTCAAAAGTATCAATTGCATTGAAAAATTTCAGCTTCCGTTCTGCCCGTTCGATTCGATACCTGTTTCCCAAAGCATAAAATGCAAATTTAACGATCGAAATCCTCCGGCCAAACGTCAAACGCTGGCATCTCTGCGGTCGGGATGGCTGCTCTTTGTTGTCTAAATACAGTTTAAACGAGCCCGATAATTTACAAGTTGTGTTAAACTTCCACCGACCAGGCAGGTACAATAAATAATTATTTCCTCCCCGCCCTGTTGGCTTTTTTTTGTGTTTAGCATCTTTTTGTGGTAAACGCCGAGGAAACACGTGGAAGGTGTACAAGGTGAAGCAAGAAGGCTTAAGATTATCTTTTATAGTTTTCTTCTGACGTAGATAGAAGCAGCAACCGTCAAAAGAGCAACAGGTCGAAAAATATGGTCAGCAGACTACGCACCAAATTTTCAATTACCAAGTGTGGAACCTATAATTTTCTACTCGTTGGGAATCACAGGCTGTGAAGGCGAATGTTGGAATCAGAAAATCTAATCTCCTAGCGACCAGAGACGGTTAACTGACTTCAATGTTCTAAATTAGGGTTGGCATCAGCCAGACATGTCCAACTTTTTTCTAAAATGTTCCGCTTTCCGTTGCCATTTTTGCTACTTCACAACCCAACAAACATTTTTTGCTGAAAAAGGTGCGAAAAAATATCGTGGTTAAGTTTTTAATCAGCAATCTGGCTGAAAGAAGGCCACCAAAATTTACTAAGAAGCGTACATTCAGCCCTTAATCATCTGAATTTGGAGAAATTATCCAGCTAAATTGCCACTAAACTTCAATTAACAGAGCGACCGAAAAAAAACAAAATAAAATGAAAGATGTCTGCCAGATGTTTGGCACCCACTTTTTCTCCTCTAAGAGCAAGTTCACTGGTGTTAAGAAAAATGGAAGAAATTTTGTCACTTTTGAAAATTTATCCATGCCAAAACATTTCCAAGATCTTTGGCCTTCAAGATTTTTAACAACACGTGTTGTAGTTTCGCATGCTGTGATGCAAAAATAGCAATATTTCTATTTATCACATACGGCTGAAAAAGAAACAGTGCTGTAAAAAAATACAACGACCAAAGATCTTGAAAACATTTTTTTCATGATAAAATTTTCAAAATGTCAAAATTTCTACCACTTTTTCCCAACACCAGTGAGTGAACTTGCTCTAAGTTGTTTGTTTTGTTTTTAACCTGTCCCGAACTCCTCCGGCTTACGGGTCACATGCCGCAGTACGCAGAACCATCCATGAAGTCTGCGCCGCAACTAAGATCAAACAGTAATCACGCTTTACCTCAGCATTTGTTCAGTGAATTGGCGTTTTAAATCAGCCAGAATGTTTGTTGGGATGTCCCGCTTTTTTTCTCAAATAAGTTTTCAAGGAAAAAATAAGTTTCCTGAATTTGATTTAGTTACTTTATTCAAACTGCACCAATCAGCCAGTAGTGAACAAAGAGACAAAATGTCACTATTGGAATTTTTGATTTTCTAACAGTGTCATTCCAATCTAGCAAAACCAAACAGTTTTAAGGGTAGCCCTACAGCAGGTTTGCAAGCTCATTATTTTGAATGGGATCAGATGGCGCCTCTTTGTTTAATATAGTCTCTCTAACGGTATATACAAGGAAAAAAATGGTGTTGCTATTCCAAAAACGTTGTCATGATAATTTTTCCATTTCTGCGTTATAGTATTTTCAAACACACAAAGTATAACATCAATTTTGTAAAAGTGCGCATGAAACATTATTGAAATTACTATGTACCTGGTAATTTTCGATAACTGTCAATGTTTGTTGTCGGAAATTCTATGGTCATGATGATTTTATCATAATTTCTATTACAACTAGCGTCCGCATGGCAATTTAGACATTGTGGCACCAATTCATATCAACTAAATACTACGCCTATGGTACTTTGGAGAACAAAACTTATTTGACTCGAAAACATCAGTGCGTATGATAATTTTACCGTGGTAAACATTCTTGTTGTTCATACTAATTCAGGATCACTATTCAGTAAGCAAACAAATTTTGAGCTGCTTTCAAGTTTCATAACTTTGAAAATCTTTCCAGAGCATCGGGAGAACACACTAATATTGAAAGAACGTGTGTCGGAAGTGTGAATTTAAATGTTTTAAATAATGTTATAATGCATGCATGCAAATAAACAAACAAACATACATAGTAACTTTACTATTTAAATCAAGCTCCTCGCGCATACTAATCTTTATCATAACACATACAAGTTTCATCATGAAATATATCAATTCTACTAAGCACGAAGTAACACAATGCATCATTTCATTGACAATTTTTCTAAAACGCAGTCGAATTTACTATGCGCAGCCAAATTGAGCACAGATTAGTTAAGGAATTATAATCAACAAAACACATTTGACTCAAAAATATGGTTGCCTGTTGTTCATTTAAACCACGGATTTAGTAGTTTTATTATGCTTTTTATTTGGGTGTATCGTGGTTGAGTTAAAGAGAATCATTCGCTTGCTTTGATTCAGTAGAATTATTCAACCAAGTAGGCTCACAACACATGCAGTGAGCGAAACAAGAATAGTATCAAAATTTTCTTCAACAATTTGAATAAAATTGTTCAACGGATGAAGAAAGAATAGGTTTATTTATTTTAGATGAAGCAATGGGCTTTGAGGACCAAAAATATGTAAAAATAAAAGTGCGAAATAAGAATAATTCCACCTATGTTTTCTACAAAACAAGACATCCCAGTAAACTATTAAGCCCTGTAATAAGCCGCACAAAAGCCAAGTAGCAGTACTCCAGTGCTTATTAGCCGCATATAATGTTTTCAAATGCTTATAGGCACTGTGAGAATGACTGCATGAAAATTAGCCGTATATTGGTTTTTTAGCTGCTGGCTTTTAAGTCCTGTAGCCATTAGCTAAGTGAACTCCACGTTAATGCTCTTTTGCGGCTTCGGACCTGACATCTGGGGCCTGGAGGAACAAGAACAAAAAAAAAGAAGGAAAAATTAAATTTTGTTTACAAATGTAATCACGATTGCGATTTTCTTGCCTCGTATCACAAAGTGACCTTACATACTTACTTTCAAAATATTTTCTAAAGGTGCATAAATATTAAGATATTTTAACCAAAATCTTAAAAGTTTAAGTTTACACAATTAAGAGCTACTTGAAAGCAAGTGATAAATATGATTATTTAGAAATTTTATATTTTTATTTTTTTTATATTAGGAAATTCGTATTCGGTTTTTTCAAAATCATCCATTTCTATAACAAAAAGGCCAAAAGTGGTGTTTTCGAACTGTCAAATTAAAGGTATTAAAAGAAACTATTTCAAATTTGTCCACGTGGACATCCGGGGAGGGGGGTAGGGTTTTGCCAAATGTCCACGCTTGTCCATGGAGGGTTAGGAGGGGGTCAAAAATCTCATTTTTCTGTCCACGTGGTATCTGAACGGCCCCTTAAAGGGGCTTTGACCGTTCTACCTTTTTTCGATTATAGTCGTTTTACCATCTTTATGGCATTCGCGACTTTATCAACGTTGCAGTTGGCGGATCGTTATTGAAAAACTTATCCGGTACAACTGTGTTCGATGTTTACTCTTGGGCTCGAACTCGCGGACATCGGCTCAGGAGACAACAGACTTGCCAACTGAGCTATATCACAAGCCCGACCGTTCTACCGATTGCGGACCTTTGCGTGAAACCGATAGTGGAGCTGAAAAGAATGTTCCTGGACGCAGAGCTAGCATTTCAAAGTCGAGGGGACTTTCCAACAAGGAATTCAGCACCAAACTCCGCGATGAAGGCTCTAAAGGCGGAGAAGATAATTTGCTTCGGGTGTGACGAACCGGGGCACTACAAAAATCGTTGCCCAGCCCAACGTAAAGGCCGACGTGGGAAAATCATGGTGGCTTTCGAAGCTCGAAGTTCAACTGCTGGGGTTACCAGCGGACGAAAAGAGCACAGGGTCAGATTTGTCGTCGATTCCGGCGCCACCCAGCACATGGTCCAGGATGAGGGACTTCTCCAGGACGTCAGAGACCTTGCTTAGCCCGTCATCATAGAAACGGCTAAATCTGACGAGAGTCTACGTGCGAATAAAACTGGCAAAGTTGTGTTGAAGAGCGTAGTTGGTAAATCAATAAAACCCATAATACTCTACAACGTTCTTTTTATACCCGAACAGGAAGAGAATTTACTCTCAGTTCGAAAATACACCGAGAACGGAAAAAGGGTGATTTTTCTGGGCAACCAAGTTCGGTTCGAGTATTCTGAGGAGGTGTTTGCTGAAGGAAAAATCGTTGACAGCTTGTATTGTCTTGATTTTCTGTGGTCAGCCTCATCGGAAAGCGCGGCATGGAAGCCATACGACGACACAAAAATGGCTTATGAGGCTAGGTCATCTTGGTCTCGCGTCAGTACAGCAGGTGGTTTGCGACAAAATGGCAGCGGGTATCTTTACCAGCAAAAATTGAAAACCCAACTGTCTGCGAAAGCTGCATGTCAGGAAAACAGACAGCCAACACGTTCAACAATTCAAAGCTCCCTCGGTCGGTTAGACCACTCGAGCTTGTGCACTCCGACGTTTGTGGGTACATGGAGGTGCCGACGTTTGACAGATTCCACTATTTCGTCACCTTTATCGACGACTATACCTACTTCATGGTCGTGCATCTATTCAAGCACAAGAGCGAGGTCTTCGAACGGTTTAAACAGTACGAGGCGATGGCTACAGCACACTTCGGTCAGAATTGTGCAACCTGCGATGCGGCAACGGGCGTGAATACATCAGCAACGACTTTCAACGACATTGTTCTGAGAAAGGAGTTCAGATGGTATTCACGGTCCCATACACCCCGCAACAAAACGGCGTCAGCGAACGAGCCAACCGAACTCTGATGGAAAAGGCAAGGACGATGCAAAAAGCAACCAACCGAAGGCTATGTGGGGCGAAGCCGTTTTGTGCGCTGCGTACCTGACGAACCGGTCACCAACACAGGGTCAAAATCCAAACGACTTGTTTTTGTAGGCTATGCAAACAACGGGTTCAGACTTGGAACGGGTCGAGTCGATCCATTGAAATCCATTGAAACGTAGTCTTCGATGAAACCAGCATGATGGAGCCTGAACAAAACCACGTAGAGCCACCCCCATCATCCATCGAGAAGCCCGCGAATTCAACAGAGCCAGAATCAACATTTGAGCGGTTGGCCAATGTACCAGAACAACAAAACACTGTCGAGCGGTTAGCCGAAATGTCATCACCCCAACCCACATCCGAGCGGTAAGCCGATGTGCCTGCTGATCCCATTCGAACTGTGAGTAACAGTGTGATTGAGGATGAACCCGGCGAAAGCGACTGTGAGAGCAGTGCAGAATTCCCAGACGATGAGGACGACGATGATGTACATAATTCCGTCGATCCGGAACCGGCGCTGAGACGAAGTCAGCGAACTCGAGGAGTTACTCAACGGTACGTGGCCAACGTAGCCGCTGTTATTGATGAGGAGCTACCTCAAAACATCTACGAATTGAAGCGCCGAGACGACTGGGAGACCTGGAAGACCGCCATTGACGAAGAGATGGCTGCCTTAGAAGAAAACAAGACTTGGGAAGCGGTCAGCTTACCCCCAGGTCATAGAAAACCCATTCTATCGAATAGGGTGTTCACCATAAAGGATGACGGTCGCTACAAGGCACGATTGGTTGCAAAAGGGTGTTCTCTGAGGCCAAGACTGGATTACTGGGAAACCTTCGCTCCGGTGGCCAAGATGGAGAGTGTTCGCACAATCTTGGCGTTGGCAAATGAACTCCACATGGTCGTTCATCAGATGGACGTCAAAACTGTATTTCTTAACGGAAATTTAGAAGAGGTTATCTTCATGCAGTTGCCAAATGACGACATCGGCAAATCGAAGGTGGTTCGGCTGCAGAAAAGCCTATACGGCTTGAAACAAGCGGGTCATGCTTGGAATCAGCAACGACGAGATACGAAAACTTGGTTTCGTTCCCTTTAAGAGTGACTGCTGCGTTTCTCATCCTGTACGTTGATGACATTCTGATTTCCAGCAAAGATTTATCAGAGGTTATCTGGATAAAACCCGAGCTTGGAAGGTTATTCCAAATGAAGGATCTGCTGGAGGTCAAGACTTTCTTGGGAATGACCATCAAGCGAGATTTCAGCAAGAGCATCATCGAGATTTCGCCATCAGGGTACGTCGAGAAGGTTTTGCAGCGATTTGGAATGGCCGATTGGAAACCCGTAGGCACACCGCTTGACACCAACGTTCGGTGGACGAAGCTGGACGAGTCATGCGAAGCTGTTCAGCACTCTCAATTTGCGAATTGAGGGGAGGTGTTGATACTTACATTTTATCCCGGAGAAATTCCAGGACCCGTTTTCTCGCGGTTACGCTTCTACAAAACCAAAACAGATTGTTTTGGTTTCGTCCTCTTTAGTAAATCCGCATATTGAGAACACGCTTATTTTTTTCTAACCATTTGTTGTTAAAAATAACCATTTTATGGTTTTCGATTTAGAACCGCCAATATGGTTACTTTTCAACAATTTTTTCAAGTGAAATTTGTACCATATTTCTAGTTCCCATGCAATAACCAAGAAAAGGTTAGAATTTTCGACCATAAACGAAAGAACTTATTCATGTCCACCATTTTAGAAACATTCTTCGACAAAGCCACATTGGTACTAGTTTATTTTTAATTTTTCAGTAGTTTTATCAAAATTAAAACATACAACCTAAGTGAATTTAATTCCTAGTGCCCACTTACTACAGAACCGAATCAATCCGATTCCGCCAAAAAGCCCCTGATGCCTGCAGGTAATCTTTGCCGGATGTTGCTTAGTCGTAATACCGTTAATCCGGCTTCTTATTGCATGGATCGGTTCCAAATCAGGCCGCTGGACACGATGAACTGCAGACAGCACTCAACGAGGTAAGCACTAATAAACTGATTCAGTAAGTGAAATCTGAAATCACAAAATTGAAATCGGTTATTCCTTCTTTCGTTTTTTAACAGGCCTTCCAGAAACAATACCGGATTGGGGATGAGCACTCGAAATGGGCGCACTGAGATGGCGGATATTCACATTTATTAAAACCAACAAAAGTTTCCTGATCCGGACGATGCCGATGGATCGCGAGGCGATCCGGAATTTCCTCTTCATCTGTGTTGTCCGAACGGGACTGTTTGAACTGGTCATCTTGAGGAGACTATCAGCTGTCGACATGAAATTCCGAAAACGATAGTACCGAAAATAAATTAGATTCGAACACATAGTAAGTATATTTACTAATTTGATTGTAATGAAAAAAGTTGCATTGAATTTTGTTTTTTGCAGTTTTGCCTTCCGGAGTGGGATGTATGTAGCCAGATTCAGATCGGGCGGAAAAAAAAATTTGTGGAACAGCGAATCGGAGCCGAATCAGAGCACAGCAGTTTTACGAGAAGTTGAAAAAGTTGTACATTGCTATGACCTAGGGCAGCGGTCTCTGTGGTGCACTGTAAATAGAGTGGTGTTGCTCGTTTGTTCGCGGTGATCTCCCCAACAATCTCAGCATCGGGTCATCTGCGTCGCTGGTAAGTCATGGCACGGGACTTGCAGCGTCTGTACAGCAAGAACACTCGGAACTTTATTCGGAAGAGGATGACGGCCCCCGTATGACGGCTATGAACAACGCTTCCAAGAACAAGCTCTGCTGGTGCTTCTCTATAGATAGCAAGGATTAAGTTTGTAAATAAATAAGCTGCTCTTGAAACCGCATCATTTTTCATTTGCCGTTGAAAACATTCCAAGTTCTAGTATTTTAAAGAAAAAAATACCTGTTTCCCTTCCATTCTGCGATATGGTTCAAAATTAACCGTTTTTCAACTTCTCCGCAATAATTTCTTGCGGTTAAAAAGTAACCATATTTCCACTTCTCAAGAGAAGTCAAAAAATGACTTCTATGGAAGAAACCAAAAAATCACTTAACGCGGAAAGGTGTGAAAATGGTTACTTTTTAACGATAATTGGTTAAAGAATTTCGAGCGTGAACAATAGCGGTTGACAGTAAATGATGGTCAATGATGATGACAACAATAAGGCATTTCCCCACTTGTCAGACGAACAGCTGATTTCTCATGTTTACATTTCTCGGCATATCGTGGTAGGGTAAACATAACAACAACATTACGCATGTTCAATGACCAGATAGTAACGAAATAAAATTGGCAATGCAATTGTAGTGGTTTTGCAAGCGCAACTTGGTGAGGAGAATATAAATTCTTTATTTAATGATTTGTAAATTCATAACAAGTTGGGACATGAAGGTATGTTGATGCTTTTAATTAAAGAAGTTTTTAAAAGAAAGCTTTGAACAGTGCTTATCATCAAAGATCAAAATGGCGACCAGTTGGTGTTTACATTTTTCAAAACAAAAACAAAAAGCTACCCTACCACAATCTGTCTCAGGAAATACTCTATAAAAATGTTGTCATCATGAACGCTAAACTCAGCCAACACAGCTTGTGGTTAGGAGTTACCCTGCAGTGTTGGCAGTTTATTCTGGGTGGTTAGCCCAGAAAATGATAGTATTTAAGGAATGATTCAGAGATGGGAATCACCTAGGTTAAGCGACAAGATTGTTATCGCTATAGGTCTAAGTTAGCTTGTAAGGACTTGACGAACAGAAATGAATAAATGGTATCTCATTTCCAAACCAAATCCCTGTTGCTAAATCATTGAATCAACACATCAAAACTAACAGACAGATTTTAAAATATATTCAAGGTTTACAAAAAACCTTTCATGATTATTTTTATAAAACTTGCAAAATTGTTTTGGAGTCATAGATGATTTTTTTTTTTACAACACTATTTGTTTTTGTTTTGTTTGATTTGCCAAAAAATTGTGAATAAACCAGGACAAAATCCGGGCATATTTTAATTTAATCCGGGCAACCGGACAGGGCCGGACTGTTCCCAAATTTTGTGTTAATTATCCGGGCAATCTGGCAACCTTTTTTAGAACAAAATAACAAATGTTAGCGCATGGCATTTTTGAAACATATTGGCTAGACCAGAGTGAACTGGGTGCAAATATATTGCTATCAAAATTCAGTTTTCTGCCTTTTGTGTAATCAGAAATCGACCAGTACACTCTCGACGGCTTTATAAGAGTCTGAATGTGATGGTAAAATGGTTAAATGAGTTATCTAATGAAGTGATATCAATTGGTAGGGTTATGAACTTTGAACTCGATTTTCTCGAAATCAACTTTATGGCGTTCGGTTCGGTCTGGTCGAATCCTAACCATATGTGTGTGCAATTGTTCGAACATTGTTTGTTTTCGATGCGAAAAAAGAAATTTATTTTCATTATTGGTTTCATAAACTCTTAAAGGCAGATGGTATACGTATAAGTTTGGCTGTACAACTAAGCTTTTTAAAGAGTTTCCTAAATGTCCTGCTTAATTCGGCTGTTTCCCGTATTTTTTCGAAACATGTCGCGCATTTTCGGGAGGTAGGAGAGATAAGGGCATAACGAGCACCCAGGGCATAATAAGCACTTCATTTTTCTACAAAAGTACGTAATTTCTTAATCAAATTTTCATGAGGATTTGTTTCGTACTTCCTATAGTATTATTTTTCCACAACAAAAGGAATCTCTTTATCATTTTTACAGAGATATTTAAAAAAAACCAGCTGGGTTCTCAAGTAACGAAAATATGATAACTTTTGAGCATCACGAAATAAGCTCTTATGATCTTTAAATCATCTTGATCTATAATGTACGCACTGCAACATGATATATACATTGTTTCTCAATTTTCACCATCAAAATTTTTTTGATTTTTCACTTTAATCAATTTAAAAACACGTTTTTACTTAAATTCATTGGCTCGGGGCGAACAGAGCACTTTTAATCAGGGCAAGATGAGCGTTTTCTGCCGTAGAATCTAGCAGCGAATTCAACTCGATGAAGTCAACTGTATCCTAGAGCTACAGCTTGACTTGTTTCATCTGACGATTTGGGCTATTGGTAAAGTGTTGGAGAGGTAATCAGTAGACTCGAGTTCGATTCCTGTTCGTAGGGGTTTTTTTACATACCATTCATGATTGATTTTTTTATTGTTACATTATACGGCTAGTAGCATCATCCGTAAAACAAAACACCAGAAACATAATGTATGAGCATAAGTTAATTGTTTGAATTCTACAAACAGACCTAGATTATAAAATAATTAATATCAATTTTTGTTAATGCTTTGTTTGATAAATTTACGCCTCACCATTTAGTGCAAAATGCATCGATCATGAATGATAAATGAAAAAAAAATTACCTTGACCAGGAATCGAACTCGAGACTACTGATATCCTCTCCGACACTTTACCAATAGGCCAAATCGACAGATGAAACAAGTCAAGCTGTAGCTCTACTATTCAGTTGACTTCATCGAGTTGAATTCTCTGCTAGACTCCCCGGCAGAAAACGCTCATCTTGCCTCGATTAATGTTGCTTATACTGCCCCAGGATGAGTTCTCATTATGCCCCTACAGTGACTGGTTTTCAGCTTTTGGCAAAAATTTTTAAAATTAAAAAAAAAACGAACACAAACACATACAGGATCTCAATGAAACATGATGTTTCCTCGAAGAGATTCCTTTTTCTTAACTCTAAGCGTACATCTTTCGAGGATATGATGGCTAGCATCTTCCAAATGCTAAAACCATCAACCTGTGAGGTTCGGTGCAGGCTAGCAGGAATTATTGCGGGGAATCGCACTGACTTTAAGTGGGCTTAACAGGGAAAATTACGGTTAACCGCTTCACTACACTGACTGCGTCAAGATCGCTCGAGGCACGACTGTAGAATGGCGATTATGCCGAATGATGTGCGCGAAGAGGTGCGTTTTCAAGATGGCGGTCGGTCGACTGACGAGGGGCTATCGGATGGAAATCGCAATCCAATTATCTTCGAACTGCATTATCGACGGAACTAGTTTTGCTATACTCCACATCCTCCTCCACTTTTGGAAAAAAATGAAATAACAAATAACTCAATTTGAAAAAAAAATCGAGCCTTTTTTAAATTTATATTATGCTTTTTTACCTTTCCATATACTATCATATTGAAAACTGTTAACCCATTGTGTTTACTGAAGTTGTATTATATAATTCTTATTCATTGAGAAGTATTTTCTCATCTATGAGAAACGTAACGCATGAACTAAAATATTTCAAACGAATTGCCTTCAAAACATAGTGAAAGAAAACTCTCAGTGTACGTTTGGATTAAATTTTAGTTTCATAGGGCTAACGTCACCCTTTCTGGTTAGTGATTTTTTTCAAATGATTGATTATGCTTGAGCGTGTACTTATGTAAACAAAAATAAGTTGGCCTTGACCTTCATGATTTCTGTTTATCTGATTCAGTACGGTTTTGCGAGGTTTTTCTCGGAATACGCGAGTGCAAGTGATTTTTAGCACTGACCGGTTGTTTTACTTTTCGCGTTTGGGTGTCGCAACTGATAACAGTAACGCGGAGGTCTTCGTTCGTTTCCGGTGACTGACAAGTGGAAACGGATTCGTTTGCCGTTGCTGCCGTTTCGCAAACTCTGCACTGTTAAGAAGCAGAGCGCTGGAATTTAATGACTCCCGTTTGAATGGTGTGGTGAGTTGCATTTGAGCAAATGGATGCACCATCCGGAAGCAGCGATTGAGAGATCGAAAGAATGGTGGAACTAATGCGAATAGTGGTGGAAGAAGTTCTAGGATCGCAATAGCAAAAGCTATCAGCAATGTCGTATCATGTCAAGCGTAAATAGGATACCGTTCCAGTATTATGACGCTACCTTAACAAAACTGGGGACAACGGCATATGCGCTTACATTATAATTGCTGAAGTTCGTATGTGAACTTCAATCTTTGCGGAAAACAGAACGGCGAAATTCCCTCTTCGTTCAAAAATGCTTGGATAACCACTCGATGGAAAAAAAAAACTTCGACACGTCTAGCAAATAGAAAATAAAATCACTTGAGAGGTAAGTTTTTGTTCTTTAACTATTTTAAAATATATTCGAAAAATAATAATGAGTTTAAACTTAGATTACATGTCACTTCTTTCTCTCGTTTCTATTTCCCAGATCCTGAAATAATCATTCAGATGAGCTGGAGCCTTTTTCTCGCGCTGAGGCCTTACTGGGTCAAAATTTTCGTTTGCGGGTTCATTTACAAGGGTTTCGCCAGGATCCTCGCAGGGTTTATTGTTATAAATCTTCCACTCGGACACTTTGCGTGTTTTTGTGACATGTCGTGAAATAGTTTGACCGTCACTATCGCTTAGTAACAGATTTCCGTTCGATTCTTTGATTACTGTGTACCGCTTCGGGTCAAATCGGGATTCACCTTTTGATTTAACGACTCTTTCGATGATTACGACGTCCCCAGCTTTCACTGTGGAGAGCTTGGCACCGCGCCGCGCGTCTTCTTTTTCTTTTCCCTTTAGTTTGGCTGAGCGGTCTCTTTGGTCAAGTTCTTCGTCATTAAAATCAGCTCTACCAGGACATGCGAGAGGAAGACGTCTTCTGATTTTCCGGCCCATTAGCACTTCTTCCGGGGCAATTTTAGTAACACAGTGTTCCGCTGAATTATGTGCCTGAATAGCAGCCTGCAACTCGTCCATGTAGTTATTCCCTTTATTGCTGGCTGCAATCATGGCTTTGTTGATGAGCTTCATTGAATTCTCCACCAAGCCGTTTTGCTGGGGGTGGTAGGGGGTAGAATAAATAACGTTTATGCCACGCTCAGAACAAAATTGTTTGTACTCATGACTATTGAACGGTGGTCCGTTGTCGCATTTAATATTTTGTGGAAGGCCTTCTCTTTCAAAAATTTCTTCCAGTATCTTTTTGGTATATTCGAAGCTTGTTGATTTTACTGGTTTGGCAAACAAATATCTTGAGCGATAGTCCACCACAACCAAAATTGAAATGCCACCGAATCGAGCATATGGTCCGTTAAAATCTAGTGCTATAGTTTGCCAGACGGATTTTGGGGCAAAAATACGTTCCATTGGAGTCGGTTTTCCTGGCCTTCCATTCGTTGCGCAGATTTCACAACTTTGGACCCATTTTTCAGCGTCTGAAGGCATACCAGGCCACCAAACACGCCTACGAAGAATGCTCTTCATTTTAGCGCCCATGGGATGACCTTTATGCGCCACAAAAAGAGTCGCGTTACGTAAAGACTGCGGAATAATTACGCAACCATTTTTAATAAGGATCCCATTCTGAATCGACAAATCCTCCGAAATGGATTCATAACATCGTAGTTCTTTGTCCCAGTAGCCCGAATCGAGGGAAATCATGACTTTCTGTAATGTTTCGTCTCTGGATGTAGCTTCGCGAATTTTCTCCTCTGTTATAAACTCACAAGTAGTGGTTGTTTCTAAAGCTGCTAGCTCCCAAGTGTTTTTTGTTTCGTCAAACGAGTCATCTTCATTCCCTTCAAATAACCGAGATGAGGGGTCGGCAATATTTTCCCTTCCTCTAATATACTCAATGGTATAACTATATGGGCTGAGCCTCAGAGCCCACCCATCGGCCCTTGTTAACACTCTTTTTGTGTTCTCGCGACATCTATTAAAGATAAACGTTATTCCTTGGGCATCAGTTCGTAGAGTAAAATGCCGGCCGAAGAGAAAATATGAGAAATGTTCTGTACCCCACACTACCCCCAAAGCTTCTCGCTGGTTCTGCGCGTATCTTTTTTCTGTTTGGGTCAAGGCTTTAGATGCGAAGCTAATAATTCGAGAAACCTGGTTGGAGTCCTCTTGGACGAGTACTGCCCCTAATGCCTTCGGTGAAGCGTCAGTGTACAGGATAGTCCGATCTTCGTTAGAAAAATAGCCCAATGCTGTTGTACACTGTATAATTCTGTCCTTAGTTTCGTTGAATGCTTTAGCCTGTTCAGGGCCCCAGTTCCATGTTTTGGTAGTTGCTACGGCCCAAAGAGGATTCGTGAGGTCTGAGAAATGTCTTAGGTGTGGGCTGATGAACGATGCCAGGCCTAAAAAGCTTCGTAGCTCTGATGCGGTAGTTGGTTCTCTGAATTTTCGAATGTCTTTTACTTTTTCCTCGTCAATATGGAAACCGTTTTCATCCAGCACATGTCCAAGAAACTTGATACGGGATTTTCCAAACTCGCATTTGTCCAAATTCAATGTTAAATTGTTCTTTTTCAAGATTTGTAATACTGCTGAAACTGTTTTGTTCAAATCTTCTTGGGTTTTGGCAAAAATTAGTATATCGTCTATATACACTACAATATTTGGAATTCCTTCAAGTACCCGGATCATCTCCCGTTGAAAAACCTCCGGTGCGCAGTTTACCCCGAACATAAGCCGGGTAAAGCGGTACATTCCGGCTTCTGTAAGGAACGTGGTAAGTTCCCTCGATTCTTTACTTAACTCAAGATGGTAAAAGGCGTTACTCAAATCAAGCTTGGAAAAATATCTACTACCGTGAAGCTTAACTTTAATCTCATCAATAAGCGGAAGGCGAAAATACTCGCGCTTAATCGCTTTATTTGGCCCACGCATGTTTACGACCAACCTGAAATCATTCTTCCCTTTAGGGACAGCAGACATGCCGCTTATCCACTCGGGTGCTGTTGTTACCTTCTCAATAATGCCCCTTTCTTCCATCTCCTGAAGTCTTTGCCTGGCAGCCTCACGGAGCGCTGCGGGAATGTTGAAATATGCGTTTCTTATTGGTGGCACGCTAGTGTCAATACTGAATTTGACCCCCGGCATTTTTGGGAATTTTTCGACTATGGATACGGTTTGCTTACTACAGGAATTCACTGCGGCTCCGACTTCCAGAAGTTTCAAATCATTTGCTGTTGACCGGCCTAAAATAGAGCGGTTTCCGTTCTTCACAACCAAAAACTCAGTATCAACCGATGGTTTGCAAAGTTCTGTTACTACGATTTTGGCTCTAAATGCACATTCGAGGGTTAGTGGTTGATCAGTTGCGTATGCATGTAGCTTTTGATAACCCGAATGGTCAATGAACTCAAGCTGGACCACCCCTTGCTTAAATCCATCAATCAAATGGTCCCAGTCATGACCAGCAATAATGTTGACGTCTGCACCTGAGTCAATTAAGAATTGGATAGGAGTGGAATTTCCAACGCTGCAATTAATTAGCACGTCAGAGAGCGAAAGAGCGAACACCTGATATTTCAAGATGAATATGAAAAGAAAACAGAATAAGAGTAATCAACAAATGTATTTCAATATTAATACACAGTATTCACTATACCTGACGTTCTTTTTTTGTAGGTTCTCCGGTTTCATTGTTTTGGACTACATGTGCTTCAATTTGTTTTCTGCAAACGATAGCATAATGGCCTTGTCTACCACAGCTTAAGCAATTCTTACGCAGTGCCGGGCAAATATTATTTCGGTGCTTTTCGTGATTACACTTCGGGCAACGACCACGACGTCCAATGGCAGGAGTACTGTAAAAAGGCACCTTCGGGGCGGGCCCACGAGCACCAAACCGTTCGCCGATTCGCTTGACAGGCGATCGTCGTGAACTTGTATTTCTCGTTACCGGGTAAGCATGAGATGGACCTGCATCAGTATTGGCAGCTTCAACACGTGTGGCAGCCTGCACAATTGCATTAGTATGTGTCCCGTGTGTTCTCGCAAACACAGCAAGTTCTCGATTCGCCATGCCTTTAATCAACTGGGAGCGTACGAACTTTTCCTGGTCAAGCTGACTGTAACCACACATTCGGACTTTCTCTACCAATTTAGAGTGAAAAGTCACCGTTGACTCGCCGGCAGTTTGTTGCATGGCTTGGAATGCATCATGTTCTGCAGCTGTGTCAATCATAGACAATAGATGAGTTTCTATGTTAGCTACAAAAGTTTCGTACGAGTTAGGCTCCGAAAAACAAGGGACCAAATTGAATGCATTTACTATAGCTTGCAGCTGCTCGCTCAACGAAATATAAAGAAGCTGCGAAAGCTGTGTCGAGTGATGTATATTGCCAAGAGATGCGGAAACTTTGAAGTTTTTAATAAAACGGCACCATGCCTCCCACATTCGATTAGCAGGAACATTGTCAGGAAATCTTTTTACATGGTCCCAGCGTACACTTTGCGATGTTGCTACGCTGGCAGTTTGCGCAGCTCCCTGTCCATTAGTGTTGTTGGCAACAACGCTCGAGTTTCCGGAAGTATTACTGGGCACCATAGCAGGAGCTGCTACCTCAGAAGTATTTACTTGGAATTCCGGCTGTTTATGACTATTAAAAGCCGCTACCAACGTATTAATCCAATTCCCAAACTGCTCCAACTGATCAGTTCTAACATTGGGCCCAAATGCAGTTTGTACGTTGTTGTGTTCCGATGGTGTGACATGGCTCGTTACTTGAACCTCCCCCGAGGAAGCTACAACCTCTGTTTGATCGTCGACCCTGACAACACAGAAGCTTAATCAGTTGCTACTCTATATTATTATCATTTTTATTTTACTTACAACAAGCTCTCACGGATTTCGTTTACGACTTCTGGTACATCCTCAATTTCGGAAAAAGACGACCTACGACTCACTGATGCACTTGATGATTCATACGAGCATTCATCGGATTTCTCAATCATTTCTGTTTTCGAGCTGACACTCATTTCGTCAGAATCACTTTCGATGGCATGGATTTTTACATATTTACCAGGAGCGGACATTTTGAAACTTTTTGTTCTGAAAAAAAAGACATACGACGGTAATCATTTTTTTGTCTTTTAGAATAACAAAAGAATGTTTCAAGAACAATCGAATTTTCTAAAATAGCTGAGAGTGTTCAAGCAAAGAAAAAGCAAATATTGAACACTACATTGAACATCAAGAATTGGATTAACTGCAGCAATATGTATGACTATGAAACTGATTTCTCTTCTTTTACTCTTCGATAATTGTAATCATAAAACTGTTTTATTTTTTTGCTTTAAGCGGGATAACAAAACGTTATTATTTTCGAATACTGATTTCACTTGATGGAGGTCTTCGTACCACCTTTCAGTTTAGCTAATTTAATTGGCGATTTGACAATTGGTCTAAATTATGTCCTGGCAGGCGGAAGTCTGCATCGCGCCTGAAGATCAGGAATCATCTAACTTATGCAGAAGTCTGCATCTCGCAAGTTACTCGATAATGGTTTACTTTGGCGGAGGTCTTCGTCGCGCCACGCGTGGTAATAATCTAGCATTAGTAACTCATCATCGAACGCTCCATCTCATCAGGCGGAAGTCTGCATCGCGCCATAGAAAACGATCATTTAAATGGCTACCAGGCGGAAGTCTGCATCGCGCCATATGAACAACCATTTAACTTTCAACTTTGCGGAAGTCTTCATCTCGCAAAACAGCTACATCTCAAAAGAACCATCAGGCGGAAGTCTGCATCGCGCCACAATTTATGTAAGCTATCAAATTATTTTCTTTTATCTGGCGGAAGTCTTCATCTCGCCCAACCACTTTGCTGTTTCAATGTTGCGGAAGTCTTCATCTCGCAAAACAACTACGTATCATACTTATCGTCCTCATCGCGTCATAATTTGAACTAGCTGTCAAATTATTTTGTTTTTGGTGGTGTTGCGTTATTTACCTTAACTGTAATGTGCTCCCACGGGCTTCAATTCAAAATGGCTGCTCACAAGAAAAGTAAATCTTTCTGCCTTTGTGGAAGTTTGAGTACGTTTAAAAAATCAACTTTTTCTAATGTTACTGACGAGCCTCATGGCAAAACAAGATGATAAATAAAAAGGGCACCCCCCAAAAGCGTTCTAAGATGTTTAAGAATGCGTGAAAAACTATAAAAGGTTTCACTTTTCTGAATTCAATATGTCTACCGATCTTTTAGCTCTGGCGGAAGTTTGATTGCGTTCAAGAAATAAAAATGAATAGATCAATTTATTCTAATGTTACTAACAAGCCTCATAGCAGAGCCATCCGTTAAATGAAAAAGCACTGTCAAAAAAACGTTATAAAATATTTTTCAATCTTTTAAAAAAAAATTAAATAGGTTTCACTTTTCTGAATTCAAAATGGCTACCAAAATGTGTAAGTGCGAAAAAAAATTTCCGCGAGCCTGTGTTTACTTCAATGCTCTAAAAAAAAGAACATACCTGGCAGGATCTCCAATTGTGAGGTTCGGTGCAGGCTAGCAGGAATTATTGCGGGGAATCGCACTGACTTTAAGTGGGCTTAACAGGGAAAATTACGGTTAACCGCTTCACTACACTGACTGCGTCAAGATCGCTCGAGGCACGACTGTAGAATGGCGATTATGCCGAATGATGTGCGCGAAGAGGTGCGTTTTCAAGATGGCGGTCGGTCGACTGACGAGGGGCTATCGGATGGAAATCGCAATCCAATTATCTTCGAACTGCATTATCGACGGAACTAGTTTTGCTATACTCCACACAACCCACCGAAAGTGTACTATGTATGCCGTGACCGGGATTCGATCTCATACCCCCTGGCTTAGAAGACTTGAAGGTTATCCTCTACGCCACGGGCGGCGGCTGAAATACATTTTTAAACGTTTTTATCTAGTTTTTCAAGTTTCAGCCAACTAGGAAATAGACAATTTGAGTGTCTGAACACGAAACAATGATGTAATTCACGTATTATGGCTGTTCTCTATGATTAAATAAGCGTATTCCTT
Organism: Uranotaenia lowii; assembly: GCF_029784155.1. Taxonomy (NCBI): domain Eukaryota; kingdom Metazoa; phylum Arthropoda; class Insecta; order Diptera; family Culicidae; genus Uranotaenia; species Uranotaenia lowii. The sequence goes on from NC_073691.1 coordinate 83,609,337, forward strand.
AAGGTGGCCATTATGCCCTTATCTCCCCTACCTGGTAAACTTAACTTAACATGATTTGTTTCGCTGATTTTCCCAGCACTTGTTCTTGTATTGTTGAAAAATCAGCAGGTGATCTGTCGGATTCGGATCTTTGTTATTTTTGAGAGTAAACATTCAGTAAACTTGATTGAAAATGAAAAAGCTTAAAGTTTCATCTTGTCCAATAGGAAAAAAAACTCCCAACGCGAATCATTCGGTAAGTAGATGTTTTGGTTGAATCAATTATTTGTACCAAAACATGGGAAAAAATTACTTTAAGAAATATGAACAAAATGCCATATTTATTGAAAGAAACAGTACACAACATTTGTAGGTTTCTAGAAAATCTGTTTGAACATTGCTATTTTTCTAGCAATCGAGTTTGCTGGTCTTTCCAGCAATCTTATTACCGAGAGCAGGTTCACTCGTGTTACCGAAAAAGTGGTAGAAAATTTGACACTTGTAGCATATTTTGAAAATTTTATCATGCAAACATATTTCAGCCGTATGGGATAGAAATATTGCTATTTTTGCATCACAGCATGCGGAAATACAACTTAAAGGCTACAGATCTTGAAAATGTTTTTGTTTGGCAAAGTTATCAAAATCCGCTAAAAAAGTCAAAATTTTTACAATTTTTTTCAACACCAGTTAACTTGCTCTGAAACTTTTTTTTGCTTGAAAACAGGCGGGACAAAAACCAGCAAAATTTTGCTGATTTCCATCTCCGAAAATTTTGCTGTGCAGGTCAGCTAGTTCTGAAATAAAATAAACTCCTATGAAAATATATTTTAATTTTTTTTTCAAAACTGCTAAAAAATTCAAATTTAAAACCTCGAGAGTTTTAATTTTTTTTCATTGTGAAAAGGGTTTAAAAGTTAATAAAATTTAATCAGAAAACCGAACAAACAAATTGGCAACCCTTATCTAGTTGAAATAATACGTGCATTTTCCCCAAAACATTGTATAAGTAATCGAATCAAAAGCCTGCCAAAAACGACAAACCACAGTCCACGACTCGATTCGACTGCCCCAGCGGCGGGAAGGCAACTGGACGAGTGAGAGCGAGAACGAGAAAAGTCCCCGCGGAGCCTCCTAAAAAACGAGGTGTATAATTGAAATAAATTATAGGAATTAAAGAATGTTTCGTTATTGTTCTCCTCGGTTTATTCTTCATATTTCTTCCGTCTGGCCTGGATGATGTGCGATGTGCGCCTCTAGGAAAACCATCAAAAGCTGGGCTCCTCCTCGCTCATCCGGCTGACTGACTGGCTGGCTGGCTGAAGTTGGGAAAATAAGTCAGCCGGGGTTAGGCCGAAAAAAACTGATCTACCTTTCGGTATCGCGTTCATTGTTTGACGAGCTGAATGGAATGGAACCAGCAAGTAACAAACAATTGGGAGGAACCTTAAAGGAGGTGGACTGAAGACGAAGCCGATGTTCCTCGCAATGGAAACGGACATTCCGACACACGGCTACCTACACAAAGTTTTCTGGTTCTGTTCCTTCTTAACGCGGCTTTACTTAGCTATACCCGTTGCTCGATGATGGATGTGTCTCTTTGACGGATGCGGTTTGAATAACGAGAGGGTTTCTTCTTTTTTCAATTGGAGAAATATGAATTGATGGAAATTAGCAGCAACAATATGGCATAAAAAAGGTGATGCCAGCACTCAGATAACATTTACCTTTTGTTCAATCTTTGACAGGTTTTTTTTTCGTGGTGTTTTTGGTGAGGAAAAAATCGAAACATAAGAATACTGCATAACAAATAAAGTGTGTTGTTGCAACATATAGCGTCCGACAGACACTACGCATTTTGAACTTGGTGTTCCAAATCGGAAGAAAGACAGACAAATGTAATTCAAAAACATGGAAAGAGCTCCAAATAAAGGGCTACAATGAATTTGAAAGTAGAGTGGGAGGTTTGACAGATAACAATATCACAAAGCATCAAATATGACATAATAATTTACGGCTATGCAGTCTAAATCTTAATTGACTGAATTCTTTTTTTTTAAGTAATAAATCAATCTTCAATGATAAATTTGTTTTTTTTTATTATTTTTTTGCTAAACACTATTTCATTTAACCTTCCCATGCCGTTCACAAAATATCTGTTTCGGGGAAATTTGAGTTGTAGTTTGATTTCGTTCTCCTGGCTGTAAATGTTAACCGATTTTGATGATATTATATTCATTGTGTAGGTAATTTGATCTTATTACTCAAAATTTTAAAATAAAGTCGATATGTATTACCAAGTTATCAGAAACTGGTTCAGAAAGTAAAAAGTCCGAAAAATCAATTTTATTTTTTAAATTCTCATAACTTTTAACAGCTTTTCTGTATTTTAGTGTTTCATTGATGTTTGAAATCGTCAAGAATCCATCTATCCGACAGTGTATAGATATGTTGGGGTCCAATGAAAGTTTTGACCGCTATCTCAGATCTTCCGGTAGGAAAAAATCTAACTTCAAAAAAACGTTATCCAATTTTTACTTTGCTTAGCTGTATTTCATTTCCCAATGAACCGATTTTCAAAACTCAAATTTCAATTTTTTGAAGTTAATTAGATCATTATTTTCATAGAACATACTTGGTCTGTCAAAATTCCTAGTTCTTCAGTATATTGGAATGATGATAAAGAGATTTTAAATGTGCGCTTCGGGTCATATTGACCCGAACGGCATGGGAAGGTTAAAGGGCGATACGGTCAAAAATTGGTCAATATCAACTTGACGTTTTGCATTTAAAAAACCTGAACACCCCTCATTTTGAAGGTGTGTGTGTGTGTGTATGTGTGTGCAGAATGTTGATCCTATTTTGATTTTGGTATTCACCAGCGGTGTCATATATACAGATTTTTCTGTATTATACAGATTTTTCAACGTCAATACAGATAAGATACAGATACAGATTTTTATACAGATTTTTTAACATTAATACAGATTTATACAGATTTTTTAGAAAATTTAAATCAATTGTTGATGAAACGGTTTCCACGGGCTAACTGAGCTAAATCTTTTTAAACCTTTATCTTTCGAACTGCAGTTTACCGCAAATGCTTTCAACAGCACATATAATTTATCCTATGTGTTTCTTAGACGAAACTTTTCATAGTTAGTCCTAAATGTGCTAAGGATTTAAAAATTAGATTAAAAATTTTTTTCGATAACACATGGCAGAAAATTTCAAGCAATATAATAGTAATATAAGCTCTTATTTTAGGTATAAATACTAAAATAGGTTAAAAATGCATTCAATAAATTTATGCGCTGGCAAAACTACATGACAAAGATATACAAAAAATTGTTTCGATTTAATTATCGACTTTCTCGAGGACCGCGAGTAATTTTGACTTTGGAGGAAAAAGTGATAAAAGTTTCCATTTTGTCATTTTTGTTCCAATTCAACAAAAAATGGAAATTTTGAACTAAATTTAATGAACAAAATAAATCTTTCATATTTCTTGAGGCACCAGTCAAAACGTTTTATAGACTTCGGCAAGGTTGGGAAATAAGTTAAAATCCTAAATATCCAAATTCTCAGAAACTTTTTTGAATGATGCCAGAATTAATATCCAGATATTATTTAAGTTTTTAAAACGTTCTGAAACTAAAATATCTAAGCAAGATTGATTGAATGAAAGACAACAGAAAGGTTTAAAATCTGTTGTACGTATTCATGTAGGTTTATTTTTGGGTTTTCAAAGAAAATATTAAAATTTATTTTTGAAATTGATTGATTTGAATTGAGGAACCCAAAATCAATTAAGTATTAAAACATAGGAAACATAAATGCCTTTCCCTTGTGTAACTTTCAATCATAACATGAATTCAATTTTCGTACTTAAGTATACATTTTTGAATTTTAAGATTTTAGAAATAAGGTGGGGAAAATTTAGAAAACAGAAATGAGATTCTGAATTCAGAATAACATTCATAATTATATGGTTAATTATTTAGAATTATAACTCAAAATCATTGAGCTAAATCTTAAGCATTTTGCCTTCCGATTTAGACAATTAAAAACATAGTTTAAAAGTTTTCTGTATTAAAATGAAAAAAACTCTACAAAATGCTGTTCAAATGTGACAAACTTTTAAAATTTGTCCTAAGGTTGTTAGGTTGCGGCCAGCAAAATTGCATGTTTTCATCTTGCGGGAGTTAATTAGCCTTTAGTAATAATTTTATATCTAACAAAAAAAACTTAGCAATCTAGATCAGAGATTCGCGGCCCTCGAGAACATCAAGTGCAGCCCGCGAAGCCTTTCCGAATTGAATTATTTTCGCAATTTTTGCCTGCGGTAGTTCGTTAGATATCATAAAATACCAGCCAATAAACCAGAAATAGTTGATACGGCGATGACTTGTTTATAGAGATGTACCGAATAGTGGTATTCGGCGAACGGCCGAATACCGAATATTGACCTTTTCAACTATTCGGCCAAACGAATATTCGGCCGAATATTCGGTTGAATATTCTGTTGAGTTTTTTTTATAGAAATTCGGAACCAATAAGTTCATTTTCCTTTAAGTTCTTCCATCCTAATGTCCCTCATGTTTTTGAGTCGATTATTTTCAACCAAGATGTATAATACATCAGTTATTCTTTAAATAAGGCTCTGTTGGATTTTAAAAATTTCACCAACTATTGAAAGGACGTCATATGACTTGTCGCTTCTAGGACGTTTATCACCAAAGAGATTGAGTTCCATGGGAATCTGGGATAACACATTTTAAAACAGGTACCAAGCTATTTTGAAATAGATTTATTGACATCGAATTCAAGCTCGAATACTTGGAATTTAAAGTTTTCATCGAATAACAGCAGTATTAAAATCGTATCTTAGGATTAAACAAAAATTAATGTCCATTTATAAATGAACCTCAAAAAATCATTTTTTACGCAAAATCTTAAAAATTTCGAAGAGCAATTTGAGTTTATTATTTGATTTAGCAAATAATCTGAATAAACCTAAGTAGAATCCGAAGTTTTAAAAAAATATCTGGGTTGGTGACATAAAGACTTTCTTTGTGGGATTTATGGGTAAGTCTAGATATTTCATGAAAATCTGGAACAAACGATAATCAAAGTATAAAGCTATCTACAGTGAAATATATAGGAAACACTTAAAATGTTTTACAGAAACCATAAGTTTTTGATGATTTTGTAGCTTTTTCAACATTACTTTTGGATATTTTATAAATTATCCAACATTAGTTGAAAATTTTAACAAATCTGTATTTATATAAATTTAAAAAAAATTAATATTCGGCCTATTCTGCCTATTCGGCCGAATACTTAGCTCAACTATTCGGTGGGCCGAATATTCGGCTTAACGGTTTTTTGGCGGTATTCGGCACCGAATATTCGGCCGACCGAATATTCGGTACATCTCTACTTGTTTAAATATGTAATTTACGTGTTCCTGTTTGCATTTATCCCTCAATCATTCATATTGGGGACTTTTTTCCAGAATTGTAACATTCAATGTGTTTTTCAAAGGGTCCTAATTTTTCTTGAGCGTTTTTAAATTCAAAATCTATAACTAAATGAAAGTAGGCAAACGCAATTTAAAAAAAAAACGGAAGAATATTTATGAGCACATAATGATGATTTTCATATTTTTGTCAAAGATAAAATTGTATGATAAATCAACTCAGCAGAAATTTTTTTTGAAAACGTTATTATTTTATCAAATTGGAAAAAATGCTAATTTCGTTAGTAATTGAATTAAAACTCAGCATGAAAACTGCCGGAAAAAAAAATTTACATTCATGATAAAACCCTGCATTGTAATTTTGTATTTGATTCAAAAAATCTGTGGAAATGTTCTCTGATGTTATACCAAACGTTGACAAATTCAGTATTTTCACTTGGTAAATAACAATTCATATTCAAAACGTTAAGATATTTTCTTAAACAGGCTTTCGAAATCTTTTCCCAGTAGCACTAAAGTTTAATAAATAAAATCTATTAAAAAATGCTAAAAAACAATAAAGAATGTAGACTCTCCTAAAATTTGCTTGGGAATCTGTGAAATTTTTTTTATTCCCAGGATTTCAGCAAATTTGGTTGACACGTTATATTAAAAATGTTTTTCGCGAATTGCAGGAAAAAAAATCAGGGCTTCGTTGGGCCAATTAAAACTGTGGTTTTTTTTGGAAATACGTACAGAAAACCGAAATTTAGATAGGTGAATTTGAAACACAAGAATAAAAAAATATATCTCTAGTTTTTTAGTTATTGCTGTGATATAAATACATAGCTCCAGAAGACTTAAAGAAAACAATGAGTAGATACCGCCAGTAAAGATAAAAATGATTAAACGCGTTAAACGCGTTTGTGCATCGTTCGTTTTTAAGGAAAAATGTGATGCAAATGATGTCTATGTTTGAAAGAACGAATGTTTTCGAAGAAGTTAAAGTTAATTGAAAAACTATATTTTCAAAGATTTAAAATAAATGATTTGCATTAAAAAAATCTCTAAAAATTGGTAATTATTACGATTTAACTTTTTATTATCTAGCAAATCTTTTTGTTATTATCTATAGAGTTCGATAAATGATTGACGAGTTTTATTTCATATTAGCGCGGCCCGCCGAGAATATTTTGAAATAAAACTGGCCCGTTGGTTCAAAAGGTTTCTCGCCCCTGCTCTAGATAAAGTTCAATTAATGAAATAAATTGTCAATTTGTGAATAATGAATACGTTAAAACTATCAAAACTGATTTCCAAAAAGCATATTAGGCGATAAGCTTAACAATAATATAAGTTTTTGGTCGTTAAAGTTCAAATACAGATAAATACAGATTTTTTCATGAGGCCGATACAGATTTTTTAAAAAACCATCTGACAACCCTGGTATTCACTCTTCAGTTGTCAAAATGCCATCCAAGGAAGAAGAGCAGCGTATCAAAATTTTGCTCGCGCATCGCGAAAATCCGAGCTACTCGCACGCAAAGCTGGAAAATCGCTATAAGTTGCCAAATCAACCGTTACAAATGTAATTAAAGTGTTTGGGGAACGTTTGTCGAGAGCCAGTCGAAGTCTGGATCGGGTGGAAATCGGAAACCGGAAGCCACTGAGACGACAAAGAAAGTTGCCGGTAGTTTCAAGCGAAACCCTAACCTCTCTTTCCGAGATGCCGCAAATAAGCTGGGTGTATCGTCTACAACCGTGCATCGAACCAAAAAACGAGCCGGACTATCGACTTACAAGAAGGTAGTGACTCCAAATCGCGATAATAAACAAAATACGACGGCCAAAGGGCGATCCCAGAGGCTGTACACGACGATGCTGACGAAGTTTGACTGCGTGGTCAAAGCGGACTACAAGCAGCTTCCGGGACAGGAGTTTTATACGGCAAAAGGAAGGGGAAAGGTAGCAGATATTTTCAAGCACATGAAACTGTCAAAGTTCGCGAAGAAATATCTGGTTTTACAAGCCATCTGTACCTGTGGCTTGAAAAGCAGCATTTTCATAGCTTCCGGGACTGTCAACCAAGAAATTTACGTGAAAGAGTGTTTGAATAATCGTCTGCTGCCTTTCCTGAAGAAACACGGTTGTTCCGTACTGTTTTAGCCGGATTTGGCATCTTGCCATTACGGTTATAAAGGCCATGGAGTGCTACGCCGCCAGCAACGTGCAGGTGGTTCCCAAGGACAAGAACCCTTCCAACACGCCAGAGCTCCGCCCAATTGAGAAATACTGGGCTATTGTCAAGAAGACCAAAAAAACTGTTAAGGACGAGCAGCAGTTCAAGGCAAACTGGCTTTCTGCGGCGAAGAAGGTGGACAAGGTGACTGTACAAAATCTGATGGCAGGGGTTAAGCGTGAGGCCCGGCAATTCGGATTTGGAAAAGCGGAAGCCTAACTGAATATTTTTTCCTGAATTTTATACTAATTAAACTTGAAAAAGAAATTTAATTTTATTTTTTAAATAAACGATTTCACCGATACACGCGTTTCCCTTGACCAAATTTTAACCCTATCACCCTTTATTGAATTTCATTCGGTAAATGCCTTGACTGAACGATCTGAGACATGATTCAGAGTGTACAGGAGAGTGTTCCTTATGTTACAAGTGTTCCTAATTGGGCCATGCCGTGTGATTTCGACTAATTTCCACTATTTTCCACTTATCAGATTATCGAAAAAACTTCTTAATGTAACGAAACATGTGAACCATCATTAAACAACACAGTTCAATTTTTTATCTCAGAAATGTTTCTATGAAGATCTGCTCATTTGATAGTGTGTTCAAATTGACCAAAATGCTAAGGTTATTTTTATTTTGTTTTATATTTATTTTTTTTAAATTTATTTTTCTTAATTTTTGGTTTCAAATTGCTCCCAAACCGCTTCAGAGCCCGTCAAATTTATTTCTTTTTGTATTTAAAGGGAGTTTGGATCAAAAAGTAGTCAAACTAAATTGCGTGGAAATCGATTATTTGTTTGTTTGAAAAAATCGAAGTATCTTTCTATTTAAAGTTCAATCTGCATAAAAGACGGAAAAAATACTCAGATAAGATTCCGGTCGACCTAGTCCAAATTAGCGAGACTTTCGTTTGACGCCACCCATCAGATTTTGTACTTTCTTCGGCGCAGATCGCAAGTTTGCATTGAACTGCTCCTCGCTGCTTACAGTGTTTTGGGTCTTCTTGCGGTTTTTCTTAACTATCGCTCAATATTTTTCGATTGGGAAAAGTTCTGGTGTGTTGGGAGAGTTCATATTCTTGGGCACAACTTGAATGTTGTAAGCGGCATACCACTCCATGGCCTTTTTTAATAATGGATGGATGCCAAATCCGGCCAAAACAGCACAGACAAGTCATGTTTCTTCAGGAAAGGCAGCAAACGTTTTTAAAGACACTCTTTTACGTAAATTTCCCGGTTGATGGTCCCGGATGCAACGAAAATGTCGTTTTACAAGCCTCAGATATAGATAGCTTTTCAAACGAGATATTACTTGGCAAACTTGATATTTTAATATGCCTGAAAATGTCTGCCACGTTTCCCCTTCCGGTTGCTGTATAAAACTCTTGTCCCGGAAGCTGTCTGAAGTCTGGCGCTGTGTGTGTTTCGTCGTCCATTACAACGCAATCAAATTTGATCAATAACGTCGTATACAGCTTCCGAGATCTTGTTTTTGTCGTAAGGTTTTACTTTTCAATGCGATTAGCAGTCACTACCTTCTTATAAGTAGATAGTTCAAGTAGTTTTTAAGTTTGTGTTTGTGATCATTGTTGATACGAGAGAAAACTGAGAATACGGTTTTCTGTTTGTAGCGAATGCGGTTGAGAGCAAAAGAAGCTGCAAGCGTTGATATTGTATTGGTGAACAAATCCTATTCGGGCATGCCTCGTCTCGTTCCATGCGGTCCATGCCTGATGCTGAGCACGAAGAACGCGAGTTAAGGAAACAGATTTGTCGAGAGCAGTCGAAGTTTTCAGCTGGGGGAGGAAGACTGAATAAAAAAAGAAAAACGTCTTTCAAACGTCAAATTTCCCTCATCAATCTACCGACCAGTGCGAAGGTTCAAAATTTTACTTTCTTATTTAGTGATTTTTAATAAAACTTTTTTGATGCTGAAAAGCACTTGTTTTGCATAAAACAATGATTTAATTAGGTTTTGTTTTGCTCTGGCAAATTCTTGCATGATCAGGCGTATTGAGTCACTCAAATTTCGTCAAAGTTTTGAAGCTGATAAATAAAAATGGTTTGATTAATGGTTGTTCTAAAAATATAGCTGAATCTGAATTTAGCACCTAAACAACTGAGTTACAAGACTCGCTACACGAAACTGAACATCTAAAGTTAAAATTTGAACGATTACAAATCTTTTCAACAAATGCTGGCTTTTTACCGACAGTAATAAACAATACAGAAAACGATACAGCAAATTTCAGTCTTCCTCCCCTAGATTTTTAGTGGCTCTGATAAAGAAAGGAAGCGGGCCTGAAAACATGGCGTCTGGCAGAGCGAATTTCAGCCTCTAAAGGTTGTAGACGATATTCCCAACTTATCGGCGACATCTCGAACGGAGAGATTGGAGTTTAGCTCGAAAGCTCCTCCAGATCCCAGCTTTCTAGTTGTCGAAATACGTTCCCCGAACACTTAAACTACTTTGGTTACCAGATCCCGCAACAACAAAAAGAGTACATCGAGATCACTTACCCAAAAAGTCAGGAGACACGATATAACTTCGGTTTTCTGAGCTCCCAGCTATCAGGTTGATACAAGATCCATTTAATTATTGAGCTTAGCTCCCGTTGGTTTGCAAAACAGAAGGAAAAGGATGTAAACATTTCGTATTATCTGAGGAGGCTCCTACTACCTCGAATAAGCGGGGTTCTACTGTAACTGGAATCCAAGATATTTCCATTCAATCAAATTCTGCCAATTTGTCAAAGTAGGATTATTCAAAGAGATAGCAATATTTAAATGTAATGCTGACAAATCAAATTAAGATGCCGAATGCCATAACGCTGATAAAGTGCCAAAAATAAAACCTAAAAAAAATTTTGAGTTTTGTGCGCACTTGAGTATGGTACCGGAATTGTGTATACCTTGATAACTGTTAGCATACTCAAAGGCGCTTATCGCGCTGACTTTATTACGACTAAAAATGCTATTAATGAAAAAAGATGTTAAAGTAATTTGTTATAAGGCGTGTTCCTTTCGTAGTTTTAGCATAAAGGGTGAAACAATCTCATAAAATGGAAGAAATACGTTGGTTTTTCTGATCAGATATCTTTCAACAAAAAAAGAGTACATTTGGTGAAATTTCACAAAAAAGAAGAGTACGTTCATTTCTCGACCGAAACAGAGTACATGTACTCTTAAAAGAGTACGTATGGTAACCCCAACGACGCATGTACAAAATTCTGACTCGAAGCTCCTCTTGCTTGGACGCCATTTTGAAAACTAAAAAAGAAATGTAGAAAGCCAAATAGAAGTATCTACACATACACACCTATAAAGTGAGGGGTGTTCAGATTTTTTTTTATATGAATGATTAGAAAAAGACAGCGAATTTAAGTTGACAATTTTTTGATCCGAACACCCTTTAATCGATCACTTGTTGGATTTGGCTATTGTTTCATAGTCTACTTGATAAGTAGTTCTCTAATGTCATTGATGCTTGACTAGACCTGCTGATAAAATGTACTTTACCGATGGATCACTTATAGAAGAAAAAAACGGGATTCGGAGTTTTCAACGAAATATTTAGCGCCTCTCAAAGTCTCCAGTCCAGTGCTTTGTATATGTAGCGGAGTTAGCAGCTATTCACTGCGCTTTGGCCAGTGTCGCTTCACGGAAAGTTTAACACTACTATATTGTAACGGATAGTCTGAGCTCTGTTGAAGCAATCCATTCAATAGAACCGGGAAAGCACTCGCGGTTCTTCCTCGAGAAGATACGGAATAATTTGAATACTTTAGCAAAACGTCGCTTTACCATCACCTTTGTTTGGGTTCCCTCTCATTACTCGATACAGGGTAATGAGAAGGCAGACTGTTTAGCAAAGGTGGGGGCGATGGGATGAGACACGTATCTACGTGAAATCGTCTTCAACGAATTTTACTATTTGGTACGAAGAAACTCTCTTGTCAATTGGCAGCGCAAATGGGACGAGGATGAGTTGGTTCGGTGGCTCCACTCGATTATCCCAAAGGTAAGCCTTAAACCCTGGGTTAATAGGTTGGATCTGAGTCGGGATTTTCATGTCCGATCATTATTCCTTAAACGCGGTACTCTATCGTTTTGATATTGCTGGCAGCAATTTGTGTAGTTGCGCTCAAGGTTACAATGACATCGAGCATATTGTTTGGTCTTATGAGGTCCCTCTTGTCACCAGAACGAATTTACTAGACTCCCTTCGGGCCCGAGGAAAACCACCCAACGTTCCAGTGAGGGACGTGCTCGCTGTGAAAGACTTGGACTACATGTTCGAAATCTACCTTTTTTTAAAGCAATCGGTCTACGCCTATAATTCTTTTTATTTTCATATTTCGCATTCCTATTATTCTTCTCTTTTCTGAAAAAGTGTAAAGCTAAGCAGACCATTTAAAAAACTAAAAACGAGTTTGGCTCCTTAAAACTTAACAGTATGAGCCGTTTCAAATAAAGATATTATAAAAAAAACATCCTATATCTTTAGGAAGATATCTTCACGCTGCAAAAAAACCGTTCTATGATTTTTTTCGCGCAAACAAAACTCACAAATGCCATTCATCGCTTTTTAAATCAACAGATGTTATTCCCAAAACGGTGGAACCGTGTTATGAAACCAAACGGCTATTCATTTACCAACATCATTAATTCTGGAAAGCTTACCGAAAAAATCTTCCCAATCTTCTTGTGACAATTTTCAATAACTCATTCGCCATCCACCATCAGCATCATCATCATCATGTGGAAGCACGCCATCTCGTCCCTTAAATAAGAATCAAAGGGGATTGTCCGTGTTGTTGGAAACGTCTAAAGTTGCAGTCCAGTGGAAAATTCAACCACACCATCACTGGACGATCCCTCTGCTGCCATTGTAAAGTCATCGGATGGTAAATGGCGGTCGGGTTGTTTACTTCCGGTATGGATGGCATGCATCGTTCACATTCCATTGCGCCGTCAGGATGGCCATCGTCGCGTCGTGGAACGTCCTTCGTTGGTTGTCTTCTTCAGGGAGGATGCCAGTTGAAACAATACAATACTGTTTTGTCCACCAGTAGCATCCGTCGACGTCGTCGTCGCCGTTGTTGGATAGAAATGGAGTAAGGATAAGTAAATCTTCTATCCGAGTCATGATCATCATCGCCACGAGAGAGCACAAACAACTCTTACCTAAAGGGGTGTTCATTCTGCGAAAGCTAAGTCAAAACGTTAGAAAATTGTCCTCTCGGTAGCCGGTAGCCGGTTAAGCTCTCTCTATAAGGGTATATACGGGCGCCAGTATTAGGATATATTGACAGTTTTACACGAACACCACCTTAGCAGGAGGCCACAGCCCTAACCTCAAACCATGGGAGAACAGAATCGATTTTTGAGAAGGGCGCACGATAAACGCGTTTTTCCGGTTCTCATATCGACAAATTCTCCCTGTGGAAAAACGATACACGGTGTTCGTGTTTTGATTTGTTTGGGCGTTCAGGGTTGCCAAGTGCATTGATATTTGAAAAATGATTATACTTTTTAATTGCATTTTTATTGAAAAACCTTTTCAGAGGTACTGAGAATTTGCAATATTCCCGTAGATTTCTAGAAAAAAAATGAAATGCAATTAAATGCATAGAAATTGATTGCAACATTTATCTGAACGGAATAACAACTGCCTGTATCGCACACTTAAACGATGTAGCGAATTATGTGGATTTGTTTTTAATAATCAGAGCATGCAGGAGATTATTTTCAAAGTCAACATAAACGGGCTTTCATTAAATTACTTTTTCTGTAACAGTTAATGATTTGGCATTCGTTTAGAAGATAGAAACAAATTTTGAATCTACCAAGCAGTATACGAAAAAATATATCAGATGTTTTAAATTCACCTTGGAAATTCATTAGAAAAATATGGCTTATCTTCATCCATTTTGGGACGCCTCATAATGAATTCAAACGTTTAGCTGTTGACATTTAAAAAATCTATTCAATTCAGAAATATTATAATTAGTTGAAATCAAACAAATACTGATTTTAGTAACGCACCTAGCATCACTGGTGAGGCCGCAAGCAAATCAAAGTTTGAGGTTATGGCTGAGGCCAATTTTTCGCCAATACTATCGTCCGTATATACCCTTATTGGCGAAAAATTGGCCTCAGCCATAACCTCAAACTTTGATGAGCTGACGGCCTCACCAGTGATGCTAGGCGCGTTACAAAAATCAGTATTTTTTTTTAAAACTAATTATAATATTTCTGAATTGATTAAATTTTTTAACAATCAACAGCTAATAGTTTGAATTCATTACGGGGCGTCTCTAATAAAATTGATGAAGATAAGCCATCTTCCGCTAATGAATTTTCAAGGTGAATTTAAAACATCTGAAATATATTTTCATGTACTGCTCGGTAAAGTAAAAAGAGTTGTTTCCATACTTCTAAACGAATGCAAAATCATTCACTGTTACAAAAAAAAAGTAAATTAATAAAAGCCACGTTGATGTTGACTATGAAAATAATAGCCTGCATGCTCTGATTATTTATAACATTTTCACATAATTCGCTACATCGTTTAAGTGTACGATACAGACAGTTCCCGCATGGAGCAGTATCATACGATGACGATCCCCATTATCTTCTTCCCAAGACACTCAAAAGATTCCCTTTATCGTTTTTGGATTATTAATGAACGATTATACTAATCGTTTTTTCATGAAATGGAATCGTTTAGACACAAATAACGATACAGGGAACGGGTTGTTAAGTAAATGAACGATTCATTTTTTTGCTTTTTTCTACTTGCTCTCAAGCGAGCTATATCATACGTGGTATCTTTACTGAATGATTGTCTCATAAGAAAAATAACGATACAGCATATCGTGTAGTGTTGATAAAAAGATCAAAATTAATAATTTTAATTCGATTTTCGGAAAGAATGAAAAACATTGAACTAAATGTTATGTTTATTACATTTATTTTATTTGCTGTAAATAAAGTTTGTCTTAAAATACTTATCATAAAATCGTCGGTTTTGGCCATATTGAGAAAGTGTCCGCTTGGTCGTTGGTTCAATCCTGCGATATCTGTTTCTTGCTGCAGCAATTCCGGCCGATTCTTCAGCTACCAGCTTCGCGCTGCTGCTACGTTGGTGTTGCCTCCAGCAGATTCCGGCTGCAGGGGTTTTCCTCTGAACCTGAAACAATATTCAATTAAGACAAAATATTAGGAATCCTTCTAAGAACAAACTTTATTTTCACGTGCTTTAACTTACCTCTAACCTTGCGCAGTTTTTATTCCGCGGAGGTCTGGCGCTGGCCAGAACCACAGCTCGTTAAATTCACGCGAACTCTTTTGCTCGAAGATATTTTTTTCGAAATCAAACCGCGTGTAGTCTGACAGCAGAAGAGTTGAAGCGTGTTGCTAAAATAATCATTTTATTTTCAAAACGATTCATTGTATCTTTGAGAAATAATTTTGAATCATCTCAGTGCGTTGCAAAAATAATCAATTTATTTCTTAGAATATTAATCGTATCTTTTATGAATAATATTATATCCGTTTCTAGCTAATGCACATTGGCCCAAGACACATCATGGAACGTTACTATTAATGTAATCAGAACGGAATAATATGGAAGATATGGAGTATCGTATTGAGCTATGCGGGTTGTTATTCAGTTCAGATAAATGTTGCGTTTAATTTCATATTCTAATAGAAATCTAGGGGAAAGTTGCAAATTCTCAGTACTCATGAAATCGTTTTTCAATAAAAATTCAATTTAAAATATAATCATTTTCCAAATATCAATGCACTTGGCAGCCCTGACCACCCAAAAAAAATCAAAACACGAGCATCTGTGTGTCGCTTTTCCACAGGGCGAATTTGTCGATATTAGTACCGCAAAATCGCGTTTATCGTGCGCCCTTCTTAAAAATTGATTCTGTTCTCCCATGGTTTGAGCGGTTTGAGGTTAGGGCTGAGGCCTCCTGCTAAGGTGGTGTTCGTGTAAAACTGTCAATATATCCTGATAGCCATAGTCCATGAATGGGTAGTTATGGACGAATTACTCCAGTGGGACTTGTTGAATAGAAATATATTTGGAATGAAATGTGCACAAAGAAGCGTGAACCAACTAAACAAATTACCAATAGATTTGGAGACTTGGACGGATTTCAGGACTCCATTCCATTTGTTTTAATTGTGTAGGATTTTCTTTTATTTTTGGAACCCGAAATGAATGTTCATAATTAAAAAAAATCTCTTAAACTAAATTCTCAATCCCAAATCAAATCTAAAAATAAACCCGCCCAGATCCAGCCGAAAATTTATCCCCCTCCACTAATCTATGGAGGGTCGCTAGTACCTATTCATTTTTGCACGGAACTTTGTCTTATGCACACGTCCACACGAAACCAGCTAGCCCAACCCGTCCCTTTGACGAACCTATCTATCTGGTAAATACACAAAACACCATCCGGTGTTGTTTTTCGCGTACCGGAAGCATCGCCGCCGCTCAGCCATTCGTTCGGGTGGGAGGTAAACTTCCGCCCATCGTCGCTGGTCTTTGCTGCCTTCTCTTCTCTGCGACTTCGGTGATGATTGCCGTCCAGCAGCCACCGTGTAGGAATTCCAACCCCCATCATCATCAGCAGGAGCATCACCGCGGCACACGGCAACGTCTCGTCGTCATTATTCATAATATTATTTAAACTATTCATAGCAGAAATTCATTAAGGACACTTTCCGGCAATCCGACACGCTTTGTCTGTGGTGGTGTGTGTGCTGGTTGAGGGCAACATGAGAAATGGCAATAGCAATTCGGTACACCAACGGCCGGTGCTGAGCAGAAGGGTTTTGCTTGAATAATCTACAAGAGCATAAATAGCACCTAGGACTTTCCAGAAATGATAAAAATATAGTATCAATAGATTTAATTGATGAAATATATTCTACATAATATTTTTATTTGGAACGGCTCATACCTTGAGGCTTTAAGGAGCTAAACTCGTTTTATATGTTTTCAATTGTTGGATTAGGTCTAGATCATTACTTTTGAAGAGAACAGGACATAGATAGGGAAATGTGAAAATAAAAAGAATTTTAGACGAAGATCAATAGCTTTAAGGAAATGGTATATTTCGAACATGTATTTAATAGACATTTTCAACATGAATAAACAAAAATAGAAGCGAAAACCAATGTCTGTTTACATTCTTGGCGTTTTATGGAATGATTCGTCTTACATGAAATTGAACAAATCGAATAGCAAACATTCCAGATTACCGGGAATAGTGGAAGAATTCCCATCTGGCCCGAACTTGGAATAACATTTGAATAGTTTTGAACGATTTTTTTAAGTTTTAACAAAACAAACATTTTTATTGATTATAAAGTAGCTTATTTTAATTGGCAAAACATTTTGTTTTTCTGGTGAACTAACTGATTCTTGCTTGCTAGACCCATTGGAATTTTCCTATCAACAAACAAACATTTCAACCTGCCGTAATTTTCAATTTTCTGATCGTTTTATTTTAATTTACTTAAGAAAACTACAGGGTCTGCTTGTTGGATAGCTCTATTTTTCAAAGCAAAAGCTATGTTCTAAGGTTTTTGTACACATCCGCTAAGCAAATGTTTATTCATACCAAACTAAGTAAATGCTTTGAGCTTTTCCTTTGCTTGATTTCGAGCTAAGTAAATGCCAACGAAGTAATTGCTAAACCTTATTCTTACCACTAATTTTCAACATGGATAAACTAAAATAGATGTGAAAACCCATTTTTTCATATTCTTGGCGTTGTAAGGAATGATTTGTCTTACATTAAATTGAACAAATCGAATAGCAAACATTCCAGATTACCGGGAAGAGTGGAAGAATTCCCAACTGGCCCGAACTTGGAATAACCTTTTTTATTTATTTTTTTTTTTGTCTTCATTTAAGAGGTTTTCAGCCACAGGCGGCTGGTTCACCTCTGGGACCTTTTTATTATTTTGAACGATTTTTTTAAGTTTTAACAAAACAAACATTTTTTATTGATTTTAAAGTAGCTTATTTTAAATGGTTAAACTGATTTTCAGGTGATCTAACTGTTTCTTGCTTGCTAGACCAATTGGAATTGTCCTATCAGCAAACGAACATTTCAACCTGCGCTTTTAAGAGCTTGTCATGCATTACCTTAAATACTTTCCGATCGTTCTTACCCGCACCGCTGAGATCGTGACTGTTTTAGCCGTAATTTTCAATTTTCTGATCGTTTTATTTTAATTTACTTAAGAAAACTATAGATTATGCTTGTTGGATAGCCCTATTTTTCAAAGCAAAAGCTATGTTCTAAAGTTTTAATACACATCCGCTAAGCAAATGTTTATTCATACCAAACTAAGCAAATGCTTTGAGCTTTTCCTTTGCTTGATTTTGAGCTAAGTAAATGCTACCGAAGCAATTGCTGAACCTTATTCTTACCACTAAATGTCTATCGCAGCAACATCTCTTACAGGAGTTCTACAGGGTTCCTCGGGCCGGAAGACAGTCTATTAAATTCGTTCTAGCGGCCAATGTTCGGAAAATCGCTCAAGAAAAGCAATCAGGATCAGGGAAGCAAATCGAACCGATCTGATATAGATAACTGGTTTATCACTTGTGTAACACTTAGCGATAAATTTGAGAACGTGATGACTTCTCATCCCTTTCCAATGCCGATCAAGATAACTTGTTCGAACTTTGCTCTAGAGGGCATCAGATTTCTTGATGTGCGCCCCGTGCAATTGTTGGTATTTTTGTTGGTGCGTCTACCGGCCGTGTCGGCCCGGCACCTTGTGCATCAAGCAATTGTTGGTGTCCTCCTGCTGTACCAGAAAATTGTTGTTGCTTATCCTTAACGTTACAAGAGACGATAAATTTGAATCGGAAAGCACAACTTATCGAGAGCAAAATTGAAGTTGATAAGCGCTAGGTATAGTGTTCTTCAGGATGAAAATCCCTCTCACGGGTGTTTTGATCGGCAAATTCTATCGGAGGATAACGATTTTTGAATTCCCTGATCAGGATTGGTTTCTAGCTAGAATACTGATATCTCCGAGTACTCTGATACGCACGTGGTAAAAGTACCCATTGAATATATGTCGAAAATCAACACTAACTTGATACAAAAAAATATACCATGCCCCATCGGAGGCTACCATTGCTATTCGTCACGTGGCTAATCGACGATGATCGACATACTTGGTGATACATTTTGAACGTCACCTACTCAATCATTCCCGAACGTCTATCCTCGCATGATTGTTGATAATGTTCGTTATTGATAGACGATCACGAATGTTTCAGAAGGAAAAATCTGAAGAAATACCAGGACCACATGTTCAAAAAAGCCGTAGCACATGCTGGACAGTTCATTACGGCTACTTAGTAATGATTTTATTTTTCTACGCAAAGCGAAAAACTAAAAATCATCTTGTAACCTTTACACACCTCTCAGAACTGATACATATCAGTTGTGATCCTAGAAGGTTGAAAACCATCAAGGAAGGCAATCACCATCGTGACGTTCGTTGCTGATAGTCTGCGTCCTTCTTTACCACATCATGTTTTGCGGGAATGTATCAAATACAGCAGCGTCGTTGTCATGCATGATTGTTTATATCAGGGGTGAGCAAGCCGCGGCCCGCGGGCCGCATGTGGCCCGCGAGACCTTTTTGTGCGGCCCGCGAAGCTTTTTTCCAAACTATTATGCCTTAACTTTTTTCTTCAATTGATTGATGGGATAAATAATATGTCTTGATCAAATATGCACTTATCTGCATTTGTATCACAATCATTCAGACTGTTAGCTTTTTTCTGGCATTTTAAGAATTTATTATGTTCTGTTCAAGGCATAAATGCAATTTTGTACATTGGCATAACGTAATATTGGAGTTTTTTTTATTCAGGATATGTATCCTGAATAGAAAAAAAAACATATTCAACTCCTACGACATTGACAAGCAAAATCTATAAAAGTGAATCGGAAGAGTAGCCAAAAATCGGAAACTACACATGGTCGAAGAAATTTCGAAGTCCGTTAGTGAAGTCATCATTTTTGTTTCAAGCAAAAATAAAGTTGTATGTTTAAAAATATGCTCAGCAGATAAGGCCGGAACGAATTTCAAATCCTTCTTTTGTCACTGGGAGTTGGAACATCGTGAGGGGGGGACAATAAAAAATGCGAAAAAGAAATAAATTGGAATAAATGGCACGAAAGCTTGTATGCAAAATTCAATAAAATCAAGAATACAAAGACGAATCAAGACGAGCAGGGGCGCAACTAGCAAGGTGGTTAGACCAAGTGGAGCGTGATCTGGCGAACGTGGGGTGCCCGAGAAATTGGAGAACGGTTGCCATGGACCGAGTGAATTTTAGGAATTATGTTCGTCAAGTTATGTCATAAGACGGAATACTATGTAAATAAATAATAAGAATACAAAATGTGAATGCATTTCCATCTTCCAAAATTTGGTTCTTAGTCTTGTAATCTTTCGGATATTTGAATTTTTATTTGAAATTTACCTAAAATATTTCACACTTCTTTATTTAACTAATTTTTGGGGGATAATTGGGGGGATTTTGGAAATTTCGAAAGGGGGGTGACAAAAGAAGAAATTGATATTTGTTCCAACCTAATTGTTTTAAAATTATTCTATCCAATTCGGCAAAAAGGCTTGTTCTCTTAGCATTCAAATACTGGCAAAAATATTCAATCCAAAACCTTGTTAGATAATTTCCATTTCTGAATATTGACGAAAACTACGAAAGTTTGATAATAATGCCTGGATGAACTATTTTAGATTTTTTATCGGCTCTGATCATTCGGCATCAAAGTTACGGTCAAAAATTGTTCTTGATAAAAAATTAATATCTGAAATTCTGTTATTCAAAAAATCTTTCAACTTTATCTTTGATGCTTTTTTTCCAGAAATTTGATTAAAAATTTATAGCAAACATAAAAAATTTGATGAATTTTACTTTTATTTCGCATTCCTTATTACCATAGTAAATCCTATCCCAATGATATCTAAGTAAGATTAAAAATTATAAAAATCTAAAATTCTAGGATCAAGAATGTAGTTTTGAAGATATGTGAAATTGAACATTTTTCTGTGATTTCGACAACCTTGCTCAACATCTCAATGCAATGATCCAATGCAAAATTTCATTTAAAAAAACGGGGCTTTTACCGTTTGTAGGAAAAAATCCAGGCTTTGAGGACCTGTTTTAATTGGGGAAAAAAATCACGAAAAGTCAATTAGCGATTCAACATCCAACGCTAAGAAGACGGTGATTTCTTTGAATATATCTTCTTCACACTCTTAGTTATTACTGTGGTAAGCTCCAGAAGATTTTTAAATAAAAGTGATGGTTTTTAAAAAGAATGTTGTAAGAACGAATGTTCGCCAAGCAGTATTATTAAAAACTTAAATTTTTTAATTAATTTAAGAATTTAAAAATGACAAAGATTAAGTGATGTACCTTTTCAGTACCTGGTATTTAAAAAGCCGTGTATAATTTCTGTTTTTAAACACGTAAATTCGTTTCATCTTTCCTTTTTCAGATTCGTTTTCGCCAAAAATTTGTAGTTATAAAATGTGACGTGAAGCTCTAGTAATTAAAATTAAAATTGGCCCGTTTGTTCAAAAAGTTGCTCACCCCTGGTTTATATGATTTGGTTGGAGAGGAAAAATTGACTGCTTCGATTTTTTGACTCTGAATGCAGTAAAGCATGGCTGATAGAAATAGATTTATTTTCGGAACATTGCTAGCGGCTCTATCCTAGGGCTACCATATCCCGCGACACCAAAAAGAGTACATTAGGATCCTTTATCCAAAAAGGCAGGAGAAACGTTAAACTGCAGAACCCCGCTTACCCGAGTTAGACGGGAGGGGGGGGGGAGTGAAAGGAGTGGATAAGTGAAACCGCAGATTAACCGAAATAAATTGACAAGCCCTATCTTTTTGCTCTGGTATTGCATATCATCCAGGCGTATAGCTCGGTTCTTACATGGATATTATTTTCTATTTAATCGACGTTTCTTGCAATTTTAAATTCTACACTTGCCCCAGCGATGACAATTTATAAGCTTAACAATATATCGCGATGATAAAACATATTTTTAATAGATTTTGGATGAAAAAGATGGCTCGGATGAGCGGGGTTCTAGCACTGACCATACTGACTGGGCACTCGATTTCGTTTTCTGTATAATTTTTCCAACAGTACGCAATGTCAATTCCAGAGTGCGCTTCGATCGATTTGAAGAAATGCTATCCCAGTTAGGAAATGCCACCCAACTTTAAAAATAAAACACGCAATTTCTACGATGAAATCGGGCTAAACAGGACCATTTTTCCTACAGGGGATTTTTCGTCAAATTTTTCAGGTTCGCCACCTGCCGTCAGTATTGCGAACCTTCAAAATCTCACAACAAAAAATTAGACAGAAAATTGTTGAATTTTTGTTCTAAGTGTCATTTCAGTGTGGTCAGTAGTTCTAGTGCACATATTTCGTGCTATCTGAGGTGGCACCGAGATATTTCAATTTAATCAAATACTGTTAATGTTTTGGAGGTTATGTGATATACATGACAATAATAATTTTTTTTTAAATATTTTTGTACAATACGACCTAAATTTTGTGCATAATGATTATTGCATACCCAAGGCCGCTTATCGCGCTCACTGTTTATTACGACTTAAAATGAATGTTTATTAAAACAAAATGTTGAAGTAATTTGTTGTAAATAAGCTGTATTCCATTCGTAGTTTTCGCATAAGATGTTAAACATCTTCATAAAAAAGAAGAAATACGTTGGTTTTTCTAATCAAATGTCTTTCAACAAAAATTTCACAAAATGAAAAGTACCCCCATTTCTCGGTCAAAAAAGAGAACATGTACTCTTCAAAGAGTACGTATGGTATGGGATACCTGATGGTATCCCTACTCTAGCATCACATGACCAAAAGATATGCTCGATGTCGTGGTAGCCTTGGCCACAGCCAAATTGCTGCCAGCAATATTTATACGGTAGAGTACCGCATTCAAGGGATAATGATTTGACATGGGACGGAGAAATATACGAATAAAATCTCGACTCATTTGAAATCTATAAAACCAGGCCTTAATGCTTAAACCTCTGCGCTGCCTGCGGAATATTATCCGCGTTTGGTGGCCTGGCAACTGGATCTCAAATAAGAAAAACCATCGCAAGTGTCATCAAAGGGCGCTAGAAAACAAGATTCGGGAACGTAAGTGGAGATGGATTGGGCACATGTTGCGAAATGATGAGAATGAGATTAGCAGAGAGGCGCTTGAATGGAATCTAGTAGGACATCGAAGAAAAGGCAGATCCATAAACTCGTGGCAGCGGAGCCTATCCGCCGAAATACGAACTGTCGACGATAGTCTTAGCTGGCACCAAGTGAAGACGCTGGCTCCGGTCTTTTACCACGGCCCTATGCACCGGAGGATCGACGCGGGAACATTAAGTAAATAAGTAAGGTCTTAAGTAGAGATGTAACGAAAAAAAACAATTCTGTTGGATTTTTAATAAAAATACATGTGCGAATATTTCAATTTTCTTCTATTTCTTCCAGTTTAATGCCCCTCGTGTTTTTAAGTCGATTATTTTCAACCAAATGATGTATTACACGATCTTTTACAAGTAGGGATCTCTCTGATTTAACAAATGTCAACAAGAACTGAAAAGACATCAGATGACTTGTCGCTTCTAGAAAGGTTATCGCCAAAGAAAATGGGTGCCTGTGAAATCTGGGACAAAACATGTCGAAACAGGTGCCAAGCAATTCGAAATTGCCTATTTGATATCGAATCAGATGAAAGTCGAATTTGAGCAAGATATCTTCAAAACAGTTCTGAAAAAGAACGATGATCTTTAGTCTCAAGCATACCATATGTAGTATTTTATTTGATTTAGCAAAAAATTTGAAAAAAGCCGGGCCGGAAGTTTTAAAATATATCGGCCATATTTGACTTATCTCGATAGTTTATTGGATTTATGGGCAAGCCGGGATTGGATTTATGGGAAACCTCAGAAGTTTAACTGAAACCATAAAGTTTTGGTGATTGTGTAGCTTTTGCAATATGACTTTTGGATATATTGAAAGCTTTCCAATGTTTTGCTAATCCATGAATATTTTCACTCTCCTATGCAACACGGCTTTAACTGCTGTACTTTTTTTTAAATATGTGTAACACATTGATTATGTTTAAGCAACGTTGTCACAGATAGATATCGTAAATTCAGTTTCTAGAAGCTGATGTCACCGTAACCAAGGCGCTGAAGAAATAAAAAATTCACGTACCAACCCGGATCGAAAAACCGAATCAAAATCGGTCGGGGTTTGGTCCGTTTAACTCGTGAATCGGTCCTAAAACAGACTACACAGGATTTTTTTTGCTGGAAACTAGCAAAATTCAGTTTGCTGGAATCCAGCTATTTCTATCAAAGCATTCGGCTGTATTTGGTATCAAATTTATATTTCAATTCGAATTTAAATATTGAATAATGTCAGTCCTCTGATCCTTCGATTGCTTTGATTGTTAAAAATTATGTACAAACTATGACTTAAAGTTTTTTTCTTTGCCAAAGTTCATTAATATGTTCGAATGACATATTTTTCGACAACCTGGACAATATCTATATAAACCGGTATTTAGATATTGAGTTAATTAAATGGATGCTGCGGATATATGAATTAAAAATTTAGAATATCAAATGAGAGCTAATAATTTATGGTTTAAAA
Organism: Uranotaenia lowii; assembly: GCF_029784155.1. NCBI lineage: Eukaryota > Metazoa > Arthropoda > Insecta > Diptera > Culicidae > Uranotaenia > Uranotaenia lowii. The sequence goes on from NC_073691.1 coordinate 83,633,816, forward strand.
TAAGTATCATTTTAAATGGTTTGCCAACAACCATGGCCTAGAGGATAGCGTTTAAGTCTTCTAAGCCAGAGGTCATGAGATCGAGTCTCCGTTACGGCATACATAGTACTCTTTCTGTGAACTTGTGTTAGCATTAGTTAGCATATCCTTGAAAGATGTACACTTTAGTCTTAAGTAGAATATAGATCTCTTCAAAGAAACATGAAGTTTCACTGAGATCCTACGTGTGTGTGTTTCTTCAAAAAAAAATTGAAGCAAGATGTTAAAAATGTGAAAATATTTATTTATATTCGTATATTCAAACGAGATTAAAACTCTTTTCAAGAGGTTTTTTGGGAGGTTGGACAGGGCATTGAACGATCCCAAAACTGATGTACAATGGATTGTGGAATCAAGCCAGCCTGAGTATCTCGGCAAATTTGGAATTCTGATGAGGATATTTGGGAACCTTTTAAGAAATCTTTATTTGTTTCGAACACTTGGAAGGAAGTAAGATGAGCCAAACTTGTCCCAATCCAGTGGTAACGGACCCTTTGGTAGTGCTGCAATGCAATTATTGTTAATAAGTTAAGTATGAACAATATTTAAATGTGCCGACTACGTCGACCAACACGTTGACCTACATCGGCCTAGTTCAGCACCTAAGGTGGGACCGGGTATACTCAGCGAGAACCGGCTGACCCCCAAGTCGATTTCACTGAACACGAACTCTGTGAGGATGCTAAGCATAGAAGTTTTACCTTAGTCTTCTCGAGTTTCCCAACAATAAAGTATTTTGAGTAATGAGCGGGCCGACCCTCATTTTAGAGCTTCACTGCACAATCACACAATTTTGTAACAGCCAGTCTTACAGATGTTTCCCCACGGTGAAGTACATCCGTTCAGAGCGCGCCGCGACACTCTGTGGATGCTGGATACACCCATTCTGACATCTACAAAATTGCGGCAACAGTCCGGTTCAGAACGACCGACGACCCTGAACGACAAAGGATGCTGAAGAGGAAAAGAGTGGCTACATCGCTGCATGTTCTTACCCGAGACGCCGGAAGTTGCGTGGTGCATCAAAAAAATACTGAGAGGTCTGCCGTCGGCTCTTTATTAAAAATTTTGGGCAAACCAAAGAGATCTACTCCAACTACAGTCAAACGAACAAAGCATAGCATAGCATAGGGTGAATACACACATCTTGCATTGGCTAATACATGAGGTACAACTAATAATCAAGCTCAACACAAGATGCCAAAATGAGAACCTGGATTCAATTCTCATTTCAAGTGTTGTTATTGAGAATCAGTGTAGTACAACAAGGCACACCGTGGCAAGTCAATGTAATCATATAGGGATGTAATCATATACCTGAACAGCTTAATGAACTTTTCAGGTGCAGAGAACTCATACGACTCTACGTGTAAAGATGCTGTTTCAGACAGGGAAGGGAAGGGTTATTCGTTTTGATGGGAAATCCTACTTGACTGATGAGATTGATGAATAATGAAATAAATGTTCGCAAATATACAAATAAAAATGTAAAGAGCTCACCAATTTTTTGTTACAACTCGAGTATCTGCTGGCATCCATTTCAGATCTTGAAAACTACTATTCTCTGGTCACGCTGCCCAATCCATTTCTTGAATCTAGTTCCAACTTTGAATACTTTCTTTGCTTAATTTCTGGTAAAACTTGATGTGGTGCAGTTCAAAGCAAATTTCAATTAAACAGTTGAAGTTTGTCGATTAATTTTGAATTTTTGCTAGCTTGGCCAACTACAGTCAAACGAACAAAGGACTACAAAACATGCCTTCACGCATGTTCTCGTCCGCTATGGCGAATGTTTTGGCGAACTGCCGGAAGGCCGCTCGTAAGGGTTAATACTTTTAGAAAAGAAGCTAATGAAATAAACATTTAGGAATTTATCAAACTCAATTTAAAAGCTGGGCTCACAAAGTCGATAAATTATTATAAGTCGAAAATAATTTCCTAGATTTGTATGACATCCGATAGTTCGAATCTATCTCAGGGACAACTGGCTACAATAGTAGATTAATAAGCTAAATCATTTTTCAAATGTCAACACTTGGACTCAAATATTCTGCATGTTTGCCTATACAAATGGGGGTTTTTCCCGTCAATTCTAGAGGTCTTGAGTTTGCATTTTTATAATCTCGGCTAGATCCAACTCACAGCCTCCACACACACCGGACAGACAGATATTGAAAACATATCTGAATTCAATATTGACCAAAGCCCTGTTTCTATCCCGTTTCCTCTTTCTTGTTTCTGAACAAATCCGAATGGGGGAAAAAAACGCGGCTCGGGATGTCGTAACGTAGGATAATCGGTATCAATTTGTTTTTCCAGGCAGATGAATATTGAATCGAGCGGTCCGCAGTTGGATTCTTTTCAGCAAAAAAAGTAACACACAAACCGATACCTAGAAAGGGAGATGGGATTGGAGGAAGGGTGGCCAGGATTCGTCGAACCAAATCTATTGTGATTCTTCCAATGGGAAACGAGAAAAAGTATGAACGAACGAAAGCACCATTTGGATTTCTTCTTCTCTCAGGGGATCGACCGTCATAAATCGCCATTGGTATGGATTTCTTGGGCCAAAACGATCACTCGGAACATAACCGGACCAGTCAGCACCGGTCCAGAAAAAAGGCGTCCTCGTCGAAACGGTCAAGTTGAGTGAGGAGCCCCAAGAAGCAGATTTTTCTTCCATAGACCATGCGGCACTATTTTCGGTTCAATAGAATCCCGGGAACAGAGATGAAGTGGTAATCGAATATCACACTTGGAGTCATCTTTTGCCTTTGCCTATTTTCTTCCCCACACATTTTTTTGTTTGTTTTCCTTTCTGCTCAGCAAAAAGACGAATTGGTTTGAGCCACTGAAATTGATTGGACGCATTACGGAAAAGCTTTTCACGTCATGAAATTGATAGCGTAGAAAAGTGTTTGCTGTTCTATGCACATTTGCAATCAACGAAATTTATAGATATGAATAAATGTGCCTGACAGGTGATTTTTTTTTTGGGCAAGACAAAGCTACAGAATATTTTAAGTTCTGCTTGCGGGTTTGAGTTATTGCTTTCGATTTGTTCATATTTTAAAAAAAATGATATGTTATCATCTTCCATATGACACTATTCCTTTTTCAGGAAGTCCACTGTTACAACAAGCTTCGAACAACATTCGAACAACCCGTCTTGTTTTGAGCTTTATTAAGGTAAAAAGCAAGTAACAATTGCAGCTTAATTTGTTACACAATTTCTGCATCCATTCGGGTCATTATCCTCGGGGTTGCAGAATGCTACGGGATTTGTAGGCGGCTAAACTGAACTGAATGGCTTTATGGCCACTAAACCGGATTGACCGCATAATTGTGTTGTTCGAGTTCACTGAAACGTGATTTAATTGAATAACGTAATTACTCTACGTGGCGAGATTTGTTTAGTGTGTATGGTTTGGGGGTTGGTTTGTAAAATTCGAATTTCGATCTGTGCGTTGGGGGGAAGTTTTCCGTCTGACCCGGGTGGTTACTATTTTATTTGATTTTTACTTTTTTTAGCGGATATGCATTACAAAACTTTCCGATGCAAGGATATTTTTTTAGTTTTTTTCTTGTTTCGATTATAGTTGTTTTACCATCTTTGTGGCATTCATGACTTTATATTAACGTTGCAGTTGGCGGACAGATATTGAAAAACTTATCCGGTACAACTGTGTTCAATACTTACTCATGGACTCGAACTCACGGAGATCGGCTCAGCAAGTTGAATGGCTAACTGAGCTATATCACAAGCCCAATATATTTTTTAGGATGTTGTTTAAAGGTTTTCACAAATTTCAGATTCAGATGTCAGATTTCAGATTCGTCTGCATCTGGAATCGGAATCCAAAATCTGAAATGTAAATTATGTTGGGAAATTTGAAAAATTGTTAAAAAATACAATCTGTGCATAAAGAGAAGTACTCACCAAGGGTCCGGATCACGAGCTCCTTGCCGTTCCAAAATTGTACATTTATGTTTGAAATGTGGCTTCCATGTCGTGGCCCTCTTAGGTGCTCTTAGGGCCGTAGTAAAAGACCTCAACTGTTGACGATCCGGAGCCAGCGTCTTCACTTGGTCCCAGTCAAGATTCTCGTCGACAGTTCGACAGATTTCGGCGGCTTGGCTTCGCCGCAACGAGTTTCTGGGTCTGCCTCTCCTTCGATGTCCCTCTGGATTCCATTCAAGCGCCTCTCTGCAAATCTCGTTCTCATCTCTTCGCAGTGTGTGCCCGATCCATCTCCACTTACGTTCCCGAATTTCGATTTCTAGCGCCCTTTGATGACACCGGCGATGTAGTTCCTCATTTGAGATCCAGTTGCCAGGCCACCAAGCGCGGATGATGTTCCGCAGGCAGCGGTTTACAAATACTTGCAGTTTTTGCGTCGTTACCGCATATTTGCACCAAGTTTCGCACCCGTACAGCAATACGGATTTGACGTTTGAGTTGAAGATTCAAATTTTTGTTCGTAGAGAGATCTGGCGTGACCGCCAGATGTTTCGGAGACTCGCAAACGCAAATCGGGCCTTTCTGATCCGTGTTTCGATGTATTTACTGGTACCACCATCAGGCGTAATCTGGCTACCAAGATACTGGAAGCACTCCACTTTCTCAACTTGTTGCCCAGCTACCATGAAACTGGAGGGATTTCCTGTGTTGATCTCCATCGACTTGGTCTTTCCGACATTGACTTTGAGACCTGCTGCCTTGGAACTTTCGGTGAGGTCGTCGAGTTTGCTCTGCATATCTGGTTGTGTTTGGGCGAGCAAAACAATATCGTCAGCCAGGTCAAGGTCGTTCAGTTGCTCCATTGTTGAAGGATTCCACGGCAATCCTCGGTTCGGTGCACAGTCAATCGATCCAATCAGAATCTCATCCATTACGATTAGAAAAAGTAGCGGTGATAGAATACATCCTTGTCTCACTCCAGCAGTTACCGGGATTGGTTCGGACAAGACACCATCGTGCAAGACCTTGCACGAAAATGCCTCATACTGTGCTTCGATGAGATGGACTAGTTTCTCTGGGACCCCTCGTCGCCTTAGAGCCGCCCAGATGTTTTCATGGTTAAGTCGGTCGAATGCTTTTTCGAAATCAACGAACACCAGCAGAAGAGAGTTCTGGAATTCGTTGATTTGTTCCAGTATGATTCGTAGCGTTGTGATGTGGTCCACACATGATCGTCGAGATCGGAATCCAGCTTGTTGCCGTCGGAGTGTAGCGTCTATTTTCTCCTGGATCCTGTTCAGAGTCACTTTGCAGAGTACTTTGAGGGTTGTACAGATCAACGTTATGCCTCGCCAGTTACCGCACTCTGTCAGGTCTCCTTTCTTCGGGACCTTTACGAGGATACCCTGCATCCAGTCGGCCGGGAATGTTGCAGTATCCCAGATGTCAGCGAAAAGACGGTGCAACATTTGTGCTGATAGGGCAGGGTCGGCTTTCAGCATTTCAGCAGGGATGCAATCGATCCCAGGTGCTTTGTTGGATTTCATGTTTTTGATTGCCGCTTCTATTTCAGCCAGCGAAGGCGCTTCCGAGTTGACGCCATTTATGCGACTTACTGTTGGCGCTTCGAGCTGCAGATTCTGTTGGCCATCGCTATTCGTGACTCGGAAGAGTTGTTCGAAGTGCTCAGTCCATCGTTTGAGCTGATCTGTTCGATCGGTCAATAACTGACCTGCTCGGTCTTTTAGCGGCATTCTTGCATTAGTCCTTGCACCACTGAGGCGGCGAGAAATGTCATAAAGTAATCGGATATCTCCATTGGCGGCGGCTCTTTCTCCCTCTTCGGCTAGGGAGTTTGTCCAGGCTCTCTTGTCTCGTCTACAAGCTCGTTTAACTGCCTTTTCCAGCTCCGCATATCGTAAGCGGGCGGCTGCTTTGGCTGACCCGGTATATGCCTGCTCAATTCCGACTTTCGCCTTTCTCCGATCATCGACCATTCTCCAAGTTTCATCCGACATCCATTCACTCCTTCTTCCACAAACTTTACCGAGAGTACCATGGCTCGTCGTGATAAAGGCATTCTTGATTCCACACCACTGTTCTTCGACTGTTCCGTCTGTCGGCAGCTCCGAGGCTCGGGATTCTAGCTGTTCAACTTATGCCCTTTTCACCTCTGGATTCTCCAACCGGCGGACGTCGTATCGACACCCGACTTTCTCCTCGCGCCGTTGGACACGTGCAACTCTCAGTCGTATCTCGCCAAGGACGAGGTGATGGTCAGATGCAATGTCTGCGCTTCGCTTGTTGCGGACATCAAGAAGGCTCCTTCTCCATTTTCGGCTGATGCAGATGTGGTCAATTTGATTTTCTGTTCGGCCATCTCGGGATACCCAAGTGACCTTATGTGCTGGTCGATGAGGGAAGAGCGATCCACCGATCACCATGTTGTTCTTGCCACAAAATTCTACAAACAGCTCTCCGTTTTCGCTCATCTGTCCTAGGCCATGGCGCCCCATGATGCGCTCATGGTCCTGATTGTCGGAGCCAATTTTCGCGTTGAAGTCGCCCAAATGGATTTGAGTGTCACCCTTCGGAATTCTCTCAACCACGCTGTTCAGTTGACTGTAAAACTGCTCTTTCTCCTGCAAGTCGGCAACGTCAGTTGGCGCATAACACTGGACCATTGTAAGGTTTCTAACCCGTGTTCTAAATCTGGCTACGATTATTCTTTCGTTTATCGGTTCCCATCTAATGAGGGCCGCGTAGGCCTGCGGGCTTAACAGGAAACCAACTCCTCGTTCCCGAGTAGCATGTTCTCCTCGTATGCCAGAGTAAAGCAGGACTTGCCCGGATTGTGTCTTGTGTTCTCCAGTATTAGGCCAACGGACTTCGCTCAGTCCCAGAATTTCAAGCTTGAGGCGGCTAGCCTCTCTAGCAAGTTGTTCCAGTTTGCCTTGTTGGGCAAGGGTCAAAACATTCCAAGTTCCAATTCGTGTCCGTGTTTTCATGCTAAAAGTCGTCGCCAAAGTTCCAGGTCGGTCATTTCTTTCGGATTCCGTAACAATTTTAAATCGGGAGCAGTAGGTTGTTAGCCTAAAGTCCCTATCCCGCGATGGGGCTGCCATCTTGGACTTAGCTGGCGGGAGCCGCATTTCATAAATTCAGCCGCTTGCTGCAAGACAGACGCTGTTTGAGCCGCCCCTGACCTGGAGAACAGACGCTCGGTTGTTGTTGCACGCCGCCCCTGACCTGGGGAACAGACGCGTACGGCCACCTTCTCAGTCTGCATGCGACCAAAGCATCCACCGGGGTTGGGTACCCGATCTCCGCTTAGGTTACTCGCACCCCAGCCGGCACCGCGGGGAGGTAGAGATAGGAGTTGTGAATAAGAGGTGATATGACCACTATGGGGTCTCGTGTTGCACATTATCCACCGTTTACCAGCCAAAACACCCATTTGGTCGAATATTATTTGACCCATTCGGCCAAATAATATTCGGCCAAATAATATTCGGCCAAATAACTTTCGGCCTAATGTCCCATTCGGCCTATAGTCCTATTCGGACGAACATCTGTCGGCCTAACATCTTTCGGCCTAACATCTTTCGGCCTACCGGCCTTCGGTCGAACATCCGGTCCCCGTTCCGTACTACTCATTTTCCATCATATTCACAATATATTCACAAGTATTGTGAGACTTCTCGTGGTCTAATTCCACCAACAAATAAAATACAAAATTTCGCCAAACAGACATAATGTGCAACTTCAATTAGGGTTGCCAAACTTCAGAATAATAATGAAGCGACTTACATAAGTTATTGTTCCATGCTGTTGGGCCGTTTGACCTCAGCGGCCAGATGTGGAACAAAATGGCCGCTGAGGTCAGCGAATAGGGTGTTCAAACTATAATGAGTGATACTCAACCAAAAGTTCGAAAATTCATCAAAACAACATCGGAATAATTTTTTCATTATTTTTCCTTTAAAGTGCAATAAAAACCCTACATTTCAAGTACAAAACCTTTTTATTTCGTTTACATAGCTCCGAGATAGACCCGTTTTAATGCGTCCAGATTTGTAGTGATCCATGCTTTAAGATGGTTTTGGCTGTTGCGCTCGCTTCCTTGTCCGACCCAATGTCAAACCTTAGGGGCACTGTAGTGTATTGATTATTATTCAGGATTGGAATAGTTCTCTGCACACCTTGCCATATCTACCTTGTATTATGTCATATTGCTACCACCAGCATATACACACACCTTGGCTTGCTGACGGGCGAGCTGTCAGGTAGCCCGCCACTCGATCGGGGATTAAGTTGCAGACTACGAAGAAGGACGGACGCGAATCTTACAACTGGCGACGATTGGAAAAATCGAGGAAATTAGAGGTAAATATACAACTCGTGGAAAACTCTTCTTGTGAGGAAGGGGAGGAAAACTTTAGCTAGAAAAGTGAGCTACTGGTGGCGGCTTGAATAGTGTGTTTAAACGCGAGAATCAAGTAGGATTTTCCGTGGGTCGAACTTTGCGAGAACCAAAGTGGTTCTCATGGCGTTGGCGGGAATCATAAGGATTCCCCCTGTATGAATAGCGAGAATTTCTTAGAATTCTCCTGGGGGCAAAGTTCGAGAGAATGTGGAATTCTCAAGGAGTAAGCGGAAATCTTGGGATTTCCCTGAAGTTGATTCCGAATCGGAAGGATTCAGATTGTATGACGGGACGCAAAGCTTGATGTTCAAGAGTGAGGTTATGTCAAAGAAAACTTTGCTCTGTCCAGGATATTCCCAAGCATGTTTTCTTTCCCTCCAGGCGTCATATTCGGGGTTAATTCACGTTGGAATTAATCGGAGTTAGATTCACATTTACAAGTAAATGAATGTGTTGAGAGTAATGTTTTGTTTTTGTTATTCCAGATGGAGGAATCGCGAGCTGTTCCACCCTTTCGTTGCGATAGGATCGAAACGGGAAAGCTTGCTCGGGAGTGGAAAGCGTGGAAAGAGTCCCTAGAGTGTTACTTTGCTGCCTATGACATAACCGATCAAAAGGTTATGCGTGCGAAGTTGCTCCACCTGGGCGGCACTGCCTTGCAGTCGGTATTCAAGAACCTTAAAGACCACGACCACGTCCCACTAGTAGCACTTGTTCCACGATGGTACGATGTGGCGGTGGAGAAACTCGATGAATTTTTCGAGCCACGGCATCAAAGTACCTCCGAGCGCAGAAAGCTCCGGCTGATGAAGCAGAACCCTGGTGAGAGGTTTGCGGACTATATCATCCGACTCAAGCAGCAAGCTGCCGAATGCGGATTTGAGAAATACGGAGCCGAGATCGAAGAAGTTTTGAAGGACATTTATCTTACCGACGCTGTGGTCGAAGGATGCTCTTCAAATGAAGTACGCAGGATGATTTTGCTAAAGGTTTGTTGCTGATGTTTTTTTTTTATGAGTCAGACTGGTTTAATGGATAGGTTTATTTGTATTAAAGGATTTACCCTTCGCGGACATTGAAGCGATTGGTATGACCCAAGAAAGTGTGGATCAGCAGATGGTTGAGATTACTTCGACCCAGTCGGCATCTCGCTCAGGAGAGAAAATTTTTAGCGTTCACCCACAATCTCGGGACCGCCGTGCAGCTCCCAGGAATGACACCAACACCACGTGGCAGATGAAGACATGTTTCAATTGTGGCCGTACTGGACATTTTTCAACTGCTTCAAAATGCCCAGCTCGCGGTAAAGAATGCCGCAACTGTAAAACACACGGCCATTTCGAGAAGCAATGTCGTAAACGAAAGTTGCTGCACACAGGACCCTCGGAGAGGAAGCAGGTTCGGGTGATTGAAACCGTCAGCACGGACAACGCTCCACGTGTCGAGCCACTTGAGAATGAATACAAAGAAAACTCTACGCCGGATAAGGTGTACTACGCCTTTTACTCTGGTAACGAGTCCAATGTGCTTACCTGCGTCGTCGGTGGTATCCCAACGCAGATGTTGGTTGATTCTGGCGCTGATGCCAACTTGATTAGTGAGGTGGCGTGGACGAAAATGAAAAAGGACAACGTTGCGGTGTACTCTTCAACGAAAGGAAGCAATCGGGTGCTGCGGGCGTATGGAAGCAACAATCCTTTGACCATTTTGGGATCCTTCGTTGCGGACATATCAGTGGGTGTTAAGACCGTTCAAGCTGAATTTCTCGTCGTTAAAGGCGGTCAACGGTGCCTTCTCGGGGACTTGACGGCAAAGCAACTTGAAGTGTTGCATGTTGGACTGCCCGTTAATCGTGTCGAGATTGCTGCGCGTCCATTCGGAAAGATCAAGGGAATCAAGGCTTACATTCACATGGACCCCGAAGCTGTTCCTGTATTTCAACCTATGCGCCGGATCCCTTTGCCGTTGGAGGAGGCTGTCGCCAAGAAAATCGATGAATTACTGAAGCGTGATATCATCGAGGTCAAAAATGGTCCCACCAGCTGGGTATCTCCTCTGGTTGTCGTAGGAAAAGCAAACGGCGAACCGCAATTGTGCGTTGATCTTCGGCGAGTGAACGAGGCCGTTCTCCGCGAGCATCACCCGATGCCGGTCGTTGAGGACTACATTGCGCGATTGGGAAGAGGATCTGTTTGGAGCAAGCTAGATATTCGTGAGGCGTTTCTGCAAATCGAACTAGCAGAAGATTCTCGAGACGTTACAACTTTTATGACTAACCGTGGACTATTCCGCTTTAAGCGATTGCCGTTTGGCTTGGTAACGGCACCAGAGCTTTTCCAAAAAGCTATGGACGAGATGTTGGCAGACTGTAGCGGAACCTATTGGTACATCGATGACATCATCGTCGAGGGAAAGGACGTCGAAGAACACGATGATCGCCTGGAGAAGGTACATTGATCTGCAGATTATTGATAAAGCTTTATTTCTTGTTTCTTTTCAATTCTTATATAAAATAAACTAAATTTCTCGAACTTAACTCCTATCGTTATGAAATAAATATAACTGGGTCTTAGTAAGTGTTTTGTTTCTAGGTTCTTTCTAGATTGAAGGATAGGGAAGTTGAGCTCAAATGGGAAAAATGTCAACTGCGCGTGGACGAATTGGAATTCTTGGGGTATCACATCTCCAAACAGGGAATTAGGCCTTCCGAGGCGAAAGTAGCAGCCCTAATGTCATTCCGCGAGCCTCAGAATGAAGCAGAGGTACGTAGCTTTCTCGGCTTAGCAAATTATCTGAACAGATTTATCCCACACCTTGCTACTATTGATGAACCGTTGCGCAAACTTTTGGTCAAGAGTACTAAATTCGAATGGGGTACTAGAGAATCCGATTCTTTTCAATCAATCAAAACTGCATTGAGTAACGTGAGTATCTTAGGATTCTATCGAGTAGAAGACCATACAGCTGTTGTTGCCGATGCCAGCCCTTCTGGGCTAGGAGCTGTTCTACTCCAATTCGACCATGAAAATAAGCCACGCGTCATCAGCTTTTCATCCAAATCCTTAACAGAAACCGAACGACGGTACTGTCAAACTGAGAAGGAAGCGTTAGCCGTCGTTTGGAGCGTGGAACGCTTCCAGTACTATCTACTTGGAAAGAAGTTCGACATTATGACTGACTGCAAGGTTCTTGAACTTCTGTTTTCTAAGCGCTCAAGACCTTGCGCACGCATAGAACGCTGGGTCCTGCGACTGCAAACATTCGACTACAACATCGTACACGTCTCTGGTGATAAAAACATAGCTGATCCTCTGTCTCGCTTAGCTGTCCAAGAGCCGAAACCTTTCGATCCTGCTTAGGAAATATTCGTTCGTGAAGTAGCCATGCAATCAGCTAATTGTGCAGCACTTACATGGAACGAAATATTAAAGGCTTCAGAGGCCGACAACGAAATTCTTGAGGTTTTAGATATTCTGAAGGATGGCAATCTACAGAACTTGCCTGTAGAGTATAGGGTAGTTGCCAATGAGTTGTGCAGCTTCCAAGGAGTGCTGCTACGAAGCGACCGAATCGTTATACCTGTTTCATTGAGGGAAAAAGTACTAACAACAGCTCACGAAGGCCATCCCGGTATCGTGATGATGAAGGGTCACCTGAGATCCAACGTGTGGTGGCCCAAAATGGACCAGGCAGTGGAACGATTCGTCAAGCGCTGCAGAGGCTGTGCATTAGTTGCTGCACCAGAACCACCAGAGCCAATGAATCGTAGTCGTCTTCCTACATCCCCTTGGCAAACTCTTGCGCTGGATTTTTTAGGTCCATTACCTGAGGGACAACACTTGTTGGGTGTAGTTGACTGCTACAGCCGGTACATGGAGGTAGTTGAAATGGAAACAACGACTACGAAAGATGTTATGCGGGAGTTAATGATCATGTTTAGTCGGTATGGCATTCCATCCTTCTTGAAGGCCGATAACGCGCCACAGATTAGTTCGGATTGTGAGGAATTTCGGGAGTTTTGTTCGACTAACGGAATTAAGCTGCTGAACACCATACCCTACTGGCCTCAATCCAACGGAGAGGTAGAAAGGCAAAATCGGTCGATTTTAAAACGCCTTCGTATCTCACAGGAACTCGGGAAGGATTGGAGAAACGAGCTACGGCTGTATTTACTAACATATCATTCCTCCAAGCATCCAACCACAGGAAAATCTCCAGGAGAGTTGATGTTTGGACGTCCGATCAAAAGCAAACTACCGACCATTTCAAACTTTCCTGAAGACGGAGAAGTGCGCGAGAGAGATGCTCTCGTCAAAGAAAAGGGGAGAGAGTATAGTGACAGAAAACGGCATGCAAAAGAAAGCGATATACGACAGGGGGATGTTGTACTCGCTAAACGGATGCGCAAAGCGAATAAATTGGACACAGAGTTTTCGAACGAAGAGTTCGTAGTTCAGCGTAAAGAGGGGACTGATACCCTTATACAGTCAAAGCTCACTGGTAAACAATACAGGCGTAGTTCGGCGCACTTGAAGAAGATCGAGGACCAAGAAACCATACAGGAGACTCACAGCGATGAACTACGAGAAGTTCCGGATCTTATGCCGGCAACGGCTCAACATGAATCCGGACCTATGACGGAAACAGAAAACACACCATCGGAGACAGCATCTTCACTAAGACCTTCAACTACACGACGAAGGAATGCACCGTCAAAGTACCAAGACTATGTTCCGCATTGATTTTCTGATTTTGAAACATTATTAAATAAATCTCTAATCGTTAAACTATTTTGCATTTTTATTTCAAAGGAGGGATTGTAGTGTATTGATTATTATTCAGGATTGGAATAGTTCTCTGCACACCTTGCCATATCTACCTTGTATTATGTCATATTGCTACCACCAGCATATACACACACCTTGGCTTGCTGACGGGCGAGCTGTCAGGTAGCCCGCCACTCGATCGGGGATTAAGTTGCAGACTACGAAGAAGGACGGACGCGAATCTTACAGGCACGGATCGGAGATTCCGCTGATCAACACCACGCTGGTGCTGCGATTTGCTATTCGACCGTCCGTCAAGGCAAACCTGCACGCTTTTGGTCCGCACGCTACACTCACGCAGCGGATCGCGGTTCCTTCCGGCGGACGCTTGACTCGCGCCACAGGATTTCCGGAAACACCTCCTCACGCTTGTCATCTGGTGACCAATTTCCGACGGCTGTGGAAAACAGAAGCTCACCTCCCACTGCGTTGGTAAATCCACGGGTGGATTCAAAATCCTGCTTCTGGGTGATTGAATTTCCGGTCAGAACCGGAATAACCTCCTTTCGTGATTTGTTCCTTGACCGTGTATTACGAGCTCCACTACCGGCAAGACTCACAGACGGTAGTGTCTCGCGCACTCGGTTTTTCAAAGCGAAGATGGTTTTCGTAGGTATTTCCGCGTGAGTGGGAATCGCATTCAAATAACTGACCGCAACTCCAGCAAAAAGTTAGCGGCGATTAGTAAAATGAAATGCTCACCAAAAAACGCTCCTGCTCCGGGCGATAAACAAAAAGGCGCAATGCCAGTGGACGGCGCGAAGACGCAAACTGCGTAAATGTAGGATTTTGCTCCTTGTTGGCTGCATTTTCCGGATGTCACCGGGATGGATTGCCGTAAGGATCTTCAGCCGATGACAACCTCCCGGCTCGTGTCTCCTGAACCTAAGGTGGTGTCCGGAGTAAGTTTCGGAACCACTCGCCAACTGCTGAGCGACGTAAACGGCAACTACAAAAGCGCAATCCCTCGAACCCTGGATTGCGTGAACGTAGGGTTTCGCTCTTTCTAACTCTAGCTCGACTTTCCGGATGCCACCGAAGTAAATTGCTCCTGTAGGCAGAGATGCCAATATGCCTGATTTTTCAGGGATTGCCTGATTTTTCGAGGCTCTGCCTGACAACCTGAAAAGCCATTGAATTTCCCTGATTTTTCAAAAAATGCCTGATTTTGCCTGATTTTTGCGAATGTGATGAAAAATGGGTAGTAAGGTGTAGGGATTAGGATTGGTATGTGGGTTAAGTATTTATGTAAATGACGAAATATGTATGAATGTGTATGTCAAATAGATTGATCGTGAAGCTTCATATAGATTGACAGTGTAGCGATTTTGTGAACGCACTCCACCGTTCTCGTGAGTGAAAAAGAGAATCGAGTGTTGAATTGCGAATGTATTGATGATATCTCCAGCTTTGGGAAACATCATGTGAGTGTGAGCGTCCGGAGAAAAAGTCAGTTAAGAAACGATGTTTGATACGGAAACATGCGTTTTTCGAAATACGATTTTCTTACGCGGTTATTTTTAACTAAATTAGGTACCATTGCTGAAGTTAAAAAGCGAAAATGTGGCTGAATGAAACCAATAGAAAGATTCCCATTAATTCATATCTTAAAAAGGGAATGAAAAGGAATCTTTCGGCTTTGATTCAGTAGAATTATGCAACCAAGTAGGCCCACAACACAGTAAAAATGTAGAGTGATGACCAAAAAAAAAAAAGGTCATCACTTTTAGAGGAATTTCCGCAACTTATGTAGCCTAATTTTGCCTGATTTTTATTTCACCAGTTCCCTGATTTTTGAAAATATATGTTGGCAAGCCTGCCTGTAGGATTGGCCTCGCGAGATGGATCACTGCAAGGACATTGGCCGAGGTCCACCTCACACCTCGTGTCTTCTGAACCGAAAGTGAAATCAGGAGTAATGTTCGGATCCACTTGCGAACTGCTGAGCTACGGAAACGGCGAATGCAAAAAAGGTGTCCTAAAATCGGGTGAAATTATGAATCCTATTCGATTCGAGTTACCCGTTTCGAGTTGAACTCGAATCGAACTAGAATCAGTATTGCGAATCTCGTTCGAGTTCTAAATTTTAACGTACTAGATTTCGAGTAAATCGGGTAGTAGATCATCGCGAATCGTTCCATTCGAATCGAGATCGGTAATGCCAAAGTTGGTCGAATCGAACGAAACTCGATTGTTTCGAGTTCCATAATCCCGCCCCAGGGTCAGGCATGAACTCGTTTTTCAATTCGAATTGTTAGTACTCACAGTTCAATGGCTCTTCTTCCTTCGCCTGTTTCTGGCCGCTTCTCGGATCTGGACTGGGCTGATAGAATATCCTTGAGCAACGCTTGTTCCGACCCGATACATTCTAAGATGGTTTTGGCTGTGGCGCTCGACGACGCTCACACGACAAAGGAGGGTCCTGGCGAGTGTGACCTCGTCCATTCTGCGTTACGGAGTGGCAGCCTGGAAGGCAGCCTTGAGTAGGCAGTGCAATCTGCAAAAGCTCTGCAGTGTGCAGCGGCTGATGAACCTGCGTGTAATCAGCGCATACCGAACGGTGTCCTCGGTAGCTGCTGATGTGGTGGCGGGGGTCATGCCCATCTCGATCTTGCTAGAGGAAGATGCCTTCTGCTACGAGAACAGGCACATGCCCGACGTGCGGAAACATGCCAGAGAGATCTCGCTGTCCAACTGGCAGCACCAGTGGGACAGCTCGGAACGTGGCCGGTGGACCCATCGCTTGATCCCTAATATCGGATCCTGGATGGATCGAAGACATGGTGAGGTGGACTTTTGCATGACACAGTTCCTGACTGGTCATGGATGTTTCATGCAGTACCACCATCGGTTTGGCCACGTGGCTCCGCCATCCTGTCTAACCTGCGGAGACATAATAGAGACGCCAGAGCACGTAGTGTTCAGCTGTCCAAGGTTCGGAGAGGTACGTGCTAACATGCTTGCCGTCTGCGGACCAGACACGACAGCCGACAACATCGTGCAGAGGATGTGCGAGGACGCCAACACTTGGCGCGTGGTCAGCGATGGGTTCACCCGGATCATGACTGCCCTGCAGAGGAGTTGGAACCAGCACCAGTCCACGATCGGTGTAGGGTGACTCCTTCGTCGGGGAGCACCTGAGTAGTGTGCGTCCGACCCTGGCAGTAAAGCATACAAAGATAAGACTATACCTTCTGCGTATGCCGAGCTGTTTAGGTACGTCGCGATCGTTGTGTAGGATACCTATACCGCCGCGGAGTATCTGAGTAGAACGCGCTCCCTACGAGGGAAGCTGCGGGGATAAGACTATACCTTCTTTGCAGTCGAACTCGTAGGGGGAAGAGTAATTACGCCGCGAAATACTCTCGGGTAGGGTGACTTCACGTCGTCGGCGAGTGAGTCACCTGAGTCGGTGTAGGATGAATTCTTCGCCGGGAATCATCCGAGTAGTTTTTCGTAAAGCCCCGGACGTGTGCTGTGACAGGCGCGTGTCCAGGATAAGCTGCTCTCGATCGGCCCATGGACGGGCAAAGAGGAGAGGGCCTCGAGCCAAGCCAGGCGGAGCCAAGACCTCAAGTCGTTAGAGGAGAGGTCATTGGTCTCTTGCAGTGGTCTCGAACAGAGGCGGAGCGCACGTTTTTCGTGGGAATCAAGCTAGTCTCGATTTGCGAGTAAAGGCCGGATCTCAAGTCGTTAGAGGAGAGGTCCTTAGTCTTGAGTCGTAACAAGAGGCAGGTATATATGCTGGAGTTTGACTCGAACTGGAGTTTGCCGATGAGCGCTTAAGCGCGGATGGGAATTATGGCCAGAGGCCCCAGGTGGACTTTATGGCGTAGGGGTACATAGTATCATGAGTCGTCCAATTGCACCCATGGACCCAGAGTAGCATACTGGGGGGACTCGGTCGCTCGCCGTGCCTTGGAATGTAATCCGTAAAAAGGATTTATCACCTGGGTGATCAACTAATAAAAAAAAGTAGAATATCCTGGAATACTCTGTTGAAGGTTATTTATTTCACTTGCTCAGATTTGTAAAAAAGAAATCGTTGTCAGCTTATTCTAGAAAACAGCGTAAAATGATTTGTGACAGATTGAAGTGTGTAATTTGAGTAGCGCATGAGTTCCGGAGTGAACTGACAGGACTTGTGAATGAACGTTTGTGTCGTCATTCTTGCTTGATACGAACTTTGGAACGAAATTACGAGTATAGAGCAAAAG
Organism: Uranotaenia lowii; assembly: GCF_029784155.1. Taxonomy (NCBI): domain Eukaryota; kingdom Metazoa; phylum Arthropoda; class Insecta; order Diptera; family Culicidae; genus Uranotaenia; species Uranotaenia lowii. Next base: position 83,651,285 of record NC_073691.1, read on the forward strand.
CAGTGTTCGGCATTAAAGCGCTAATCGCTAATTTGTCTGCTCCGTTATTGTTAAATAATTATCTTTTTCATTTATTTTTCGACCAAACTTTTGTACTAGCAGATAGACAAACTCCACCACAAGTAATCAGTCAAGGAAGAATGCTGATACATGCTTTTTTGAAGTGTCTGGCGTTAAATCGCTAATCGCTTATTAGTCCGCTACTTTTTTGATGACAAATTTATCTTCTTACGGGATTTCTGTTGAAATAACGGATAAACAAACTCCACTAGGTGCAATTATTCAAGCAGGAATGCTGATAAATGTTAATTTCTATAAATTGGTGAATTTTTTTTAGCCGTAAGTTCTCCAAAAATAAAGTTAAAAAATAAACACACAAACAAAAATGTAGCGGACTAACTAGCGAATAGCGTTTTAATGCCGACCTCTGAGCAAAAGTTTATTTAAATTGTGGAAATGTTTATTTTAGGAAATGAGAAAGAAGAAAATTGGGAAGTCATGTGCTCTGGTAAAGGACGGTTACCACAGACAGGTTCGGTTCCTTGCGCTTGGTCCACTTTTTGGGTTGAAAACGACCGAATTATGTGGCGCTCAATTGGTGGCTTGGCGATTAAAGTAAAAACACCTTCCGTGAGGCATTGGTTGAGTTGGAGCCAGTTTGGCTATTCCCATCTATTCCTTGTTTTGCGCCGTAATCCGTTGTAAGTTGTCTTCGGCCCTACCGGATTCTGGGATCGCTCGGTTCCCTGGATAGCTGACGGCGAAGTGCCACTGCTTTCCGTTAATGAAGGGTTGCGTCAGAGGTAATTAATGCCGCGTACCTGTGGCTTCGGCCGAGAATAGATGATTTGCCGGGGGCGGCGTTTGTCACCAACGGCGCACTCTTACTTTTCAGCACTTTATGTGCCGTCCAAGGTTTTTTGAAACACGAGGTTCTCCGACTTTCACAGTTAGTAGGCAAGGAGTGAGCGGGGCTCTCAATGAGTTTGTTTGTAAACAAACTCCATGAGTTCCGCAGTTGCATAGCCAAAATGGCTGAATCGGGAATTTGATATTCGGTAACACCTCCTATATACACACACCTTGGTGCCGTATTCCGGAAGCGCACTGTTGCCAACTGTGAAATGGGGCTTCTTCTGAGCCTTTCTAGCCAATTCTTGGCCGTACGAATGTTGACAGATGTCAAGTCCGAGTTTCTTCTATGCCTGACAGATTCCTGGATGAATGTTTTCCTGCAGTTGCGGATTTCTGCACCGTATTTTTCTCCACTGTTTTGTTTTTCTTTTCCGGTTTGTACGCACGCTTAGTTATCTTTTATAGGTTAATAATACACAGTAAACGAAAAAATTACCGAGTTCGGTAATTTTTTTACCTAAATCCGAACATGACATAACGGTAAATGAATCATCGATTTACCGATGTTCGTTTATTTTTTACCGAAAAAATTACCGAACAGTTTAAGGATTTACACACGTTAGGGTTTCGGTAAACAAAATTACCGAACTCGGTAATTTTCGTTTACTGTGAAAACTTTTTACGAATGGGGTCTTATCGTATCAATAATAATTAACAAAATAATCATATGTAGCTCAGGTTTAAAAACTGACACGAAGTTATCCTCAAAACTGTCACGGAGCCGGAAAAATAATTATACGTCTCGGTGGTCGAGTGGTTAGCGTGGTAAGACGGTAATCGCTTGGTCCACTGATGGCATGGGTTCGATTCCCATCTCGGTACTGGATGTTAAATGTTAATCTTAAGTTGTCCACGTCATTTATTCAGTCTGTAAAGCCTAAATCGGCTAAGACGGTGTATGTCTTTCCATAATCATGGAGAAGCACTCGCTTGAAAAAAAAAACGCCTCAGATATCATTTTAAGGATTATTAAAAATTGCCTCTGGTTGAAATTTTTGCAATGAGGACGCCATGTTGCCCCTATACGTGTTTCACTCGTTTCATTTTTCTTCTTCCTGCGGGTTTCTTGACTGAAAACTTGGTACGGGAATTTTTGTTTTCTTCAGCCCCTTGGTCAAATGCTTTTTCGAAATCAACGAACAACAGCAGAAGAGATTCCTGGAATTCGTTGATCTGTTCCAGTATGATTTGTAGTATTGTGATGTGTTCCACACATGAGCGTCTGGATCGGAATCCAGCTTGTTGCCTGGATCCTGTTCAGGATCATTTTGCAGAGTACTTTGGGAGTTGTACAGATCAATGTTGTGCCTCGCCAGTTACCGCTCTAGGTCAGGTCTCCTTTCTTCGGGACCTATACAAGGATACCCTGCATCCAGTCGACCGGAAATGTTGCAGTATCCCAAATGTCAGCGAAAAGACGGTGCAACATTTGTGCTGACAAGGCAGGGTCGGCTCGATTGCATTCCTGCTGAAATGCTGAATGCTCCAGGCGCTTTGTTGGATCTCATGGCTTTGATTGGCGCTTCTATTTCAGCCATCGGAGGGGCTTCCGAGTTGACGCCGTTAATGTGACTTACTGTTGGCGTCTTTTTAGGTGGTTCGAAAATTAAAAAAAAAAACTGGATACAACTGTGTTCCTCGAAATCTGTAGATTACGCCAGTATACGATTTGTAGAGGTTTTATGATTGTTTTCATAATATTTACGCATATTTTATTTAGATTTTTTTCAAATTGATATCCAAATCCATAATTTTCAATAATTGTGCATTGGGAAAAATTACTATAGATTTTAATCCATTCAATCATCTAGAGTTTGTTAAAATTGGTTCAGAAATTTTTGAGATACGAAATCCTAAATCTAGCGCAAACAAATTTAAATGAAAAATGTTTTAAGGGAACACAGAAAAGAAAAGTCAACTTTTGATTTCCTTTTTACAGAATGTAAAAGATTCTCTTGGAAACGTGGCTGATGTCGGCAACAGTGGAAAACAGTGTCGGCAACAGTGTTTTCTAAGTCGAGAGCGAAAGTAACTTCTAATACACGATGAGTTCTTAGGTGTCGTGAGCTCCTATCACGAACATTTTGTTGTCCAATAGCAGCAGGACGAACCTTCCGGTACATCCGGTCTACATAATCGGCTATAGAAGATGCCTATGACATTATTTTATTACTGTTAACTTAAATTCAGATGGACGTTAACATCGACATAGAGGCTTGCCCGAAGTCTTTTGTGGCGTAGCCTTGCCGCAGAAATACAAAATTTAATGAAAAAAAATATTCATATACAAAGCTATTTATCTAGATCCACCCATTTAAATTTCCTCTCCATTCATGTTTCAAAAATTAACTTTGTTAAGAGTATCATCTACCCGTCTGCGGAATTTCGGTCGTTCAATAGTTCAAGACATCAATTAATTTCTAATTGCTTGAAAATGGCATTGATTCTGCTGATCGCATCCTGATCCGCATCCTCATACCCAGGTCGGAAGAATGAGCACCATAATTTCTTTTCGCCAGTATCACAGCTCATTCTTCGGCTAATGGCAGTTTAATGAAATTGTTGAGCCCTGAATCACAACCACGGCAATATCACAATTAGGCTACCTTCCCATATCCCCCCATGGCTGTCTGTCCCATCCCGAAATTGGCCCTCCCAAAACGGCACTTTAACCGATTCAATCGATATGCTTTCATCGAATTAGTTGCACTTCCTGCCGAAGCCGTCGGGGCCAAATTTAGCATCATCGGTAGCCAGCCAGCCAGCAGGATAATGAACCAACCAATTTGGTAGTCCTTTCTTGTCGTCGAGGATTTCAGCTCAGCAGCAGCGTCTTCTTATATGAGCTCCGCGTTTGGGATCAGCCAAGCCGGGAAGTGATCTAGAATCAAGACTCTTGCTTTTGCTTGCTGCAGAGATGTAGTTTGCAGATACCGGGGCGTAGTCGTTTTCTAAAATTGAAATTTAATTAAATTTGCGTTGATTCACATCGGCGATATCCCGAAGATGGGGGGCTGATTGTTGTTGGGAGGAAGCCAGACCGGAAATAACAGCGCGGGAAATGCGGGAAATTGCCAACGGCTTCCCGAACCAGTGTAGGGTTTTCCAACACAGTTCAGAGAGAGACTCGTTCGTTCGATTGCGTCTTACGATTTCTACCTTGACTAGGAACTGCAAGCAACAACACTAGCTACACCTACCGAGTAGCTCACTAGTAGTGCACTTTTCAGCGAATAGAGCTGCTACCCAAAGCCAATCTTCTATCCTAACGTGGGGAGTTAGAGGGCACGAGGAAGAAGTTCTATTCCGTGAAGGGCACCAGCGCACGTTCAATCCGTGAGAAAACGTGCACGTGCATTCCGATGCAGAACGAGAACCTACATACGGAAGTAGTACGATTCTGTGGGCACAAGAACTATAGGTAGCTACTTCAATATGCTGCTGCAAAATACGACGCCATATGGGCGAAGTCGAGCAAAACTTGCTCATTGGCCACAATTCAATTTCGCCCTTTAAATTAGGCAAAACAAACGAACTTCACCCGACAAAATGATACTCAAGTTTTTGGCACTTCGTTCAGTTACTTATTGAAACCAGGCAAGAGATAGTGGTATGTTTGATGAACGGACTTGTAGAATATGAATCTTCCGAGTAGAATTGAGTTTCGAAAAATTCTTTTTATGTTTTGGAAAAAAAAACAAAAAAGAAAGCAGAAATGTTGAAATAACAACTAACAACCAAGATGATGATCTTAATTAGGAGCTCAATCGATATTCTTTTAAGAGTACAAGTCTTCTGTTTTGTTCTGAAAAGAAGCATTCAATTAGTTTTAGTTGATTAACGAAATAAAATCTTTTTTAACAATGATTTTTTTCAATCAACGCACAATGGAGAAAAAGTGTATAAATCGCGAAGAAACTCAATGTCTTGCCTCCTACACAAAACAAATCTTTGAAAATAAAGGGTGTTACGGTCAAAAATTTGGTCAAGGAGAAACGCTTGTAAATCGTTGAAATCGTTTATTTAAAAAATCAAATTAAATTACTTTTTCAAGTTTAATTAGAATAAAATTCAGGAAAAATGTTCAGTTAGGCTTCCGCTTTTCTAAATCCGGATTGCCGGGCCTTACGCTTAACCCCTGCCATCAGATTTTGTACAGCCACCTTGTCCACCTTCTTCGCCGCAGAAAGCCAGTTTGCCTTGAACTGCTGCTCGGCCTTAGCAGTTTTTTTGGTCTTCTTGGTGTCCTTGGGAACCACCTGAATGTTGTTGGCGGCGTACCACTCCATGGCCTTTTTATCGTAATGGCAAGATACCAAATCTGGCCAAAACAATACGGAACAACCGTGTTTTTCAGGAAAGGCAGCAGACGTTTATTCAAACACTCTTTCACGTAAATTTCTTGGTTGACATTTGACTGAAAATGCTGCAGATATTCCTACGTGAACATTGACAGTTTCATGTGCTTGAAAAAATCTGCTACCTTTCCCCTTCCTTTTGCCGTATAAACCTCCTATCCCGGAAGCTGCTCGTAGTCGGCTTTGACGTAGGTTTCGTCGTCCATTACCACGCAGTCAAACTTCGTCAGCATCGTCGTGTAGAGCCTTCGGGATCGCGCTTTGGCCGTCGTATTTTGTTTATCATCGCGATTTGGAGTCACTACGTTCTTGTAAGTCGATAGTCCGGCTCGTTTTTTGGCTCGATGCACGGTTGTAGACGATACACCTAGCTTATTTGCGGCATCTTGGAGAGAGGCTAGGGTTTCGCTTGAAACTATCGGAAACTCTCTTTGTCGTCTCAGCGTCTTCCGGTTTTCGATTTCCCCTCGATCCTCGACTTCCTGGCTGTCGACAAACGTTCCCCAAACACTTTAATTACATTTGTAACGGTTGATTTTGTAACTTTTAGCGATTTTGTCAGCTTTGCGTGCGAGTAGCTCGGATTTTCGCGATGCGCGAGCAAAATTTTGATACGCTGCTCTTCTTCCTTAGACGGCATTTTGACAACTGAAGAGTGAATTCCAAAATCAAAATAGGAGCAACATTCAACACACACACCTTCAAAATGAGGGGTGTTCAGGTTTTTTAAAATGCAAAATTGAAAGAAATATGTCAAGTTGATATTGACCAAATTTTGACCGTATCACCCTTTAGCAATGGCAATGAAGTTTGATCCTTGTTCTGAAATAATGACTTTACTTTATTGGCTTCATTAGTTCTCGAACTGTGCCAAAAAATGTATGAAAACCTTCCTCTTCCTTCCCGTCGTCCCTCTGGAAGAAAGAATCAAAAATTATACTTTCTGTGTGTCTGGTTTGGTACGCTGTGTTCCAATTAAAGAAATTTTAAGTTCTATTCGAACTTAATTTTACTTCTTTCCTGTCCCTAAAGCTGATATAATAAGAAAAATACAACGGTGCTGCATACATTCAGGGGTAAAAGCCGAGTGTGAGATATAAGGCATCTGGCAGCTGTTTTTTTTGGAAACTAGTAGTTCCGCTCGAGATTAAAGATGGTTCCACTCAAGATCATAGTTTAATTTTAAAAACTTCGCGATTAATTGATATTTTGATGGAAAACTTGTTACAAATACCCGAATAATGTTTTTTTGTGAGTTTTTCTACCATTTTATTCATTAATAATCAGTTTATAACGGTCAACGGTTACCGTCAACTGGGGCAACATGCAACACTTTTCAACTTCGATGGTTTCTAAAATCTTAATGCTTACAGATAATCATACCTCTTGTACATCAAAAGTTTTAAGGTTGATAGGACACACTCTGTTATTAATGAAAAATCAAATGAAAACGTTTGAAAATTTAAAGTCTTTGATACATTTGTGATGTTATAACGCATAAAGCACCAATTGCAGTAATTTTCGGTTTTGTTCGAATTAAATTTTGATTTTTTTTCTGTCAAAAACGTGTTTAAGAAAAAAGTGTTATTCTGCTGCATACATTTAGGGGTAAAAAATACTACAAAATATTCTTTTAGGTTAAATCATGAAAATAAATCTTAGGATGGATGAAATTTGAATGTTAACAAACGCATAAAGCAAAACAATCATATCCCAGCATATAGATTAGTTTTGATTTGCATTTTGTTGCATTTTGTTGCATTTTACCCCAGACAGATAACTGAATTATAAAAATATTTATTTAAAAAATTCGGTGATTGTCCGAAAAATATTTATACACCATCAGTGTTGGTATATGATAACGAAAGTAATATAATGTTTGTAGGTGATATCATTAAGTCAATCCTTCAAACTAAGTAAAGTGTTTCATGGCATCGATAAATGTAAAAATTTGTACATTTATTGCTCGATTTTTTAATTTTTTTATGTTAATCAAAAACTTTAAAAAAACTCTTTCACGATGTTAAGAACTATGTCATCATCAATTTGTTATCATTCTATGATAACTTTATTACAGTATATTGAAATAAAAATTTAATGAGTGTTGTGGTATACAAATGTTGCATCTAACCCTGCTTTTGCATGATGCCCCATTTGACGGTACATGAATTTACATTAAAATTCAGCATAGATTGGTGAAAATGGCAGTAGAAATGTTTTTAAAGCTTCTAATAACATTATTTCATTTCATAAATTGTTTGCAAAAATCACAAAGCTTGTATGAAGAGGTATTAAAAATGTGTTTTTTTTTTCAAAATATCGATTAGAATTAAAAATAGTCATTGCCTAGATCTCAAGAAAAGTAAATGATAATTTACCCTAATAAAAAAAATCAACTTGTCTTGCCTCCCATCATTCTGATCCTTTGTTATTACAATCGTTCATAAACGAGATTTCTTTCTTACATTGAATTTAAGTCAAAAAATTATAAACCTTCAAGTGTATGATCTATCCAAAAATTTTAATTATGGTTGTTTCTTTTGTATTTATAATGTTAAATGTTTTGAAACGAATCTTTTATTAACGTTATTGAAAACAAAGCCTCTCTCAGGGTGAAATAAGAAAAAAAAAGAATAATTTCAAAAATGACCAAAAAGTGATATTGAACTCATGGTAGTAATTTTTAAATGTACTTGATTCCAATTTAAATGATTTTAGCTGGGACTTATGTACCCCAAAGGAGCTACTTTTACCGCTCACCTCAATCCGTTTGCTCACAATCAATTTTTTTTTGTGTTGTTTTTCGAAAACTACTAGTTTGTTGCAAAATCAGATCAACGTTCCTCGGTTCGGTTCCGAAACCACAATCGGATTACGTGGATTGTTTCCAACCGAGGAAAAATCATCAACCAATAACGTCTGCCTTCCTCGCCGAAACCCAAGGAGCCACCACAACAAGCACTAATGCAAATATGTATGTTTGTAGGTTGGCAAAAATTGCAGGGTACTGTACTCCATTAATGTCGAAACGTTGCCTTTAATTGTCACACCAGTTACCAGCAAGGTAGAAGAGCAAAAGTTGCCGACATGCTGCTGCTGTTTGGATGGCAAACCGCAAAAATGACATCGCCTTCATGGGTGGTATCGGAGCAGTGCTGTAAAAAAGTTCACTTTCGTCAGTCGGGTTACCAGGGGCATGGAACATCTCTAGCAAAAAAAATGTATCTATCATTTTTGTCTCTAGCCTGGAACGAATCTACAAAACACATTTCAAAAATCATCATCGCTAGAATGAAATATAATACAGGGTCCGGCAATTGAACTGCTACATTACTTCAACTGTAATTATTTCGGGATTGGGTTTTCCAACAGGACTCGGCGCCGGCTTACAAAGCGAAGAAAACCCAACTATGGATTGCGCAACATTTTCCAGAGTTCATTTCGAGCTCCGAGTGGCCGGCGAGTTCGCCAGACCTGAACTCTTTTGACTTCTCTGTTTGAAGTATGTTGAATGTCGAACAAGATTTTTATATGAGTGCATAGTTCAAAATTTATAATTACAGCTAGCAGACTGGCATTAAATAATCTAGCTGTGTGAGCTTATATTCCTATATGTTGTTGACTGAAATACGCATCATATGCTTCTTTTATTTATCAAGCTAAAAAAAAGTAAGAAAAATTTACTTACATAATTAAAAAAAACACCCGCTAATTTCATCGATGGGGAACCTAAAGTGCATAACAAAAATATGCTCATAAGCTTATGATCTTAGTTTTGTCATGATCTTTGACATCTTTGTACCTGAAAATAATCACATTTTCGTAGATGACGGAAAGAATTAAAGAAACATAAGCTAGCAAAGAATGAAAGAACATAAGCCGTAAATATCATGAATTTTTCTAAAAAGATACAACGGCTCACCGACAGGACTTGAACCTGCAATCTCCGCTTCAGTACAACGGCGCGTTAGCCAATTCCACCACGGTGAACGTGATGAAACCGGCGAACCCGAGCAATCGAGCTCTGCCGATCAACTGCAGGCAGTGATGCCACAATTCTATCGGTATTTTGAAACCCAAAAAAATCTTTTGTCGGTATGTAAATCCTAAAAATCGGTATGAAAATCGGTATTTGAGATGAATATTCAAAAATGCTTACATTTTCAACTTCCAAACATATTTTTCCTTAAATAGAAGCTTGCAATAAACAGCAAGTCTAAGAACTCTTATGAATGTTCAAATTTAGTTCAAAACTAGCTGACTAAATATGTTTTAGCATATATTATTGCATTTTCTCCTTAACTTGGTTCTAGGTAACACTAGTTTACACAAAATGACGGTTTTGAAATTTTAACAGAACTTTATGTTTGTTATGGCTTGTACAGTTTTTTTAATTTTAAAACTATCTGCTTTTGCTGATGAAAGCAAAAATCACAAATGAAAATTCAGCAGAAAATCCGAAAAGTGTATCTTTCCAATACTGAATTGAAATTTATTTTAAAAGTTACCATTTGATAAGAAAAATAGGGGCATGGCGAGCACCTTCAGGTTACACGTTGGTTAGGCATATAAATTAAGTAAAAACTCGAGACTTTGATGTTTGGCTAAAGTGGGATGTAAATTTGATAAATTAGATAAGGCAATAATAGAACCAGGTCAACCTAAAGGAAATTATAATTTAGTAAGCACTTACAAATCTAATGGCTTTTTGACGTTCGAGGTAAATATGGGCCCAAGTTGATGTTCTTCGTTTTATGGGGGGATTTTCGCCAATCTGGCCAATTCAGCTTTTAGTATTAGATATGAGTTCTAACGATTAGAAAAAGAAATGATTGCAGAAAGTTGAGAGAGTTGTTGCTTCATTTTTTTTTATAGCCAATAAAAAAAAATATTTCATTTTATGAAAAATCACGCATTAGTCATATGAAAATCCAAGAATTTTATGCGAAAATAAATGAGAGATGTGCTGTAAAACAAAGTGTTCTTCCAAAAAAGTTAAAAAAACACATAGTTTTACTATAACTGAAACTCATTTTGTCTGGCGTGGTCTTTAATTCTGCTATCTCTGCAGTTCAGGTACTTATGATATAATTTATTTGGCTAACCCCACCTGGCGACGAGTTGAACAAGGATCATGATTATATTCATACGGTGTTTGTATTTCCTTGAAAAGTTAGCATCTCACGAGACAAGAGCTTTAATGCGATCGTCAATTGAGGTTGACCATAAGAAACTTCCATTGGCAGTCACAGAAGGTCAAATATCAGCCTTGAACTTAATCTTGGCTTTGAGGTTGAGTAAATACCATAATAGTGCATCATTTGACAGAACAAAGGAACAAAACAGCGCGAACAACTGAACGAATTAGGGGCCGTTCAGATACCACGTGGACAGAAAAATGAGATTTTTTACCCCCTCCTCCCCCTCCGTGGACAAGCGTGGACATTTATCAAACCCCTACCCCCCTCCTCGGATGTCCACGTGGACAGATTTGAAATAGTTTTTTTTTAAACACCTATAATTTGAAAGTTAGAAAACACCACTTTTTGCCTTTTTGTTATTGACATGGCTGATTTTAAAAAACTGAATAATAATTTCCAGATTGGTATAAAATAATTTTAGAAACTTTAAATTTTTAATTTATCATATTTATCACTTGTAGCTACTTATTGTTCAAACTTAAACTGGAAAGCTTTGAAATTTTAATATTTTGATTTAAACATCTTAATATTTATTCACCTTTAGAAAATATTTTGAAAGTAAGAATGTCCACGTGAACATGATCCAAACCCCTACCCTCCTCTCCGTGGACAAGCGTGGACATTTCCATACCCCCCTCCCCCCCCCCCCCCCTCCTAAGTTGTCCACGTGGTATGTGGACGGCCCCTTATGAGATCTTTGCAGAATACTTTAAAAATTGTACAGATCAAAGTTACGCCACGCCAGCTACCGAACTTTTTCTTCTTTCTATGGACCTTTACGAGGATAGCTTGAATGAAGTGGAAATGTTGAAGTGGAATGAATTTTGAGTTAAAATCGGTATGAAATCGGTATGTTTTGTAAAAAATCGGTAATCGGTAGATACCGATTCTTGGTCAAAATTTTGCTCAAAAATCGGTATAAATACCGGAAAATCGGTATGTGTGGCATCGCTGACTGCAGGACCTTCTATCGAAAACACAATGTATATCCCGCATGTGATCTTTCCCGCTATTGATATCTCTTGTTTCTCTAACCCCACACCCCACCCATCGACTCGGGATTTAAGCCGAGCGAACACATGGTCGATTGCTTCGGGTTTGCCGCAACTTACGGTCAGATGTAGAAGCAAATGAGCAAATCAGTGCTGCTCAAGGTTCCGAGCAGACCAGTTACACAGGGATGTGTTGCTCTGTTGAAATCAATACTGATGTTATGAAATCGTTTGGTACATCTTTGTACCTGAAAATAATCACATTTTCGTAGATGATCCCGAGTCGATGGGTGGGGTTAGAGAAACAAGAGATATCAATAGCGGGAGAGATCACATGCGGGCTATACATTGTGTTTTCGATAGAAGGTCCAGCAGTTGATCGGCAGAGCTCGATTGCTCGGGTTCGCCGTTTTCATCACGTTCACCGTGGTGGAATTGGCTAACGCGCCGTTGTACTGAAGCGGAGATTGCAGGTTCAAGTCCTGTCGATGAGCCGTTGTATCTTTTTCGAAAAATTCATGATATTTACGGCTTATGTTCTTTCGTTCTTTGATAGCTCATGTTTCTTTAATTCTTTCCGTCATCTTTGACATGGAAAAGGAATTTTTGATGAAACATCAAAAAGTCACACAAACGCAACCAATTTGCAAATCATAGCTTGTGGGGAATCGTAGGCCACACATCTTGAATCACCTATATTTTTATGTTTTTATACACATTGAGAGCTTAAAATACGTTTTACTTATCTGTTAAGTTTTCTTATGCCGAATGAAGAGTTATGAAAAATATTTTGTCCATCCTATATGAGAAATTTTGCCAAAACGTTCGCGAGCCAGGTTTTGGAATCTATACGATCATACACAGCTCTCTTTTTTATTTCATCATCTGAAATTGCTTTAAAATAACGAAATGAATTAGGAAATTACAGTTTTGAGTCAACTCATAAGCTTTGCATGTTATTTGGTCAATTTGGATTTGGTGGTCCACGATTCCCCACCATTTTTCAAAGCCCAAAAAATATTTCTTTTTTTTTTTAAACTGTCAGAATTTGGGGAAAATCACTTATTAAAATTTAAAAAAAAATGCCTTATGATACCTTGAAAATGTAGAAAACCATATCATTTTTTATTTTCATTTTATCTTTTATAATAAAGAAGTTATGGCACAGCAAAATAAAGTGGCCCATGATTCCCCACTCTCCCATATTATTTATTTTTATATCTCTTTCATTTTTACGCTACCACATGCTGTGAAACCAAAAAAAGTTAATTAAGTGAGATTATAATGTCATAGAAACGGGATCATACAAGATATTCCAGAATTCCAGTAATTCGAAAACCTCCAATTAGTTGCAAATTTTGTTATTTATATGAAAATTATGATTATTTCAAAGTACTTTTATCCTTTAAATAATTTCGAATCTTAATTTCTTAAATTGATTTTCGATTTACTGCGCTCGACAATCTTTAATAAAAATTCAAAAATTTTAAATCTATCATTTGTTGATTGTTTTGTGTCATGTGTATCCAAATATAATTTACAGGCTGTAAGAAAGGCTACAATCTACTGTCCAGTGTATTAAATCGGGTTTTTATTATTGCACCAAACCAAGATATGCCAAAAATATTAACTCTGGCCCAGCATGTTGAGTATCAGTGGTGATCTGATCTTATGAATTGGATGATTTCCCAGTTGTGATATAAAGCTGCACAAGCTGCATTTTCCGAAGCGTCCGGTTGCTCAAACAGCCTTCAGTTTCCTCGGCAAAAATCCCACAAGATAGGTATCGTTTATTTCAAAATTTTTAAGAAGATGCTTCTTTGAACTTTTTTTAAAAATGTAGGAGAATTGAGAGTGATACAGCCTTTACTCAATTTTTCAAAGCTTATAGTGGATCAAACAGCCTTCATTCGATTCCTCGGGGAAAATCAAACAAAGAAAGATTTTTTTTATCCAAAAGTTTCAAGTTCAAATAAGCTTTTTTTGTAGAGTAATTACAAAATATAGAGGAATAAGGGGTTGAAAAAGCATGACATCTCCGTTCGTAAGCTTGTGCAGCAATATAAATTAAGTCCAATCGATTCTCCAGAAATTTTCACTCTAGTAAAGTAGTTCAAGTCCCAGTTTTCATCTCCCTTTCTTTGTTGGCTCTAGCCGTTACTTTTGACAGCTGGTCTTCGCTAGTCTACACGGTAAATTTAGATTATTCAGAGACTGATTCATTTCGGTTCAGCGGTCGCACCATGTATGAAGATGAAAACAACTGAGTTGAAATCCATCAAAATTCTGAGTTGTTTTCATCTATTGACTTTCAAAGCCTGGAACTTAGCGAAGACGCATACGTTTTCGAACAAAATAAATGAAAACAACTCAGAGAGTTCACAAAAACCATTGTTGATGCGATGGTCGGAAACAGTTGACGAAATAATCAAGGTGAGTTTTAATTACATTTTCTATTAGAAATTAAGTGGTGTCGAAAGGAAATACAAAATTGAACAATTTTATCTTTTCTTCCAGTAATCTCTACGGAAGCCATCATTCACAAATGTAAGTATAATTTCCTCATAATTTTGAAGTGCAAATCATTTTCACCTATGGTGTTTTTTTTTCCTTGTCTTTTCAGATCAGCTCAAATTAGACAGGGTGAGCGTGCCAAGTGGGACAGCACGAAATTCAACCGGCTGGATGCGGTCAAATGACTCGGTGGCACTAACTTTTTTTGTAGTAAAAATAAAACCAACCGTATAAAAATGCACGCATCTATCTTCTAAACACACCGTACAATCGTCTTTTTCTTTTTGCAATCAGAAATTCCATTCAAAACCGCTTTGAAATTTCATAAATTTTTGATTTTTTTTCATTCAGTCGATCCATGAACAAGCCTAAACCATCCTGAACAAAAACAACTCAGAATTCGCGAAAACCCCTACAATTCATTTCTGAGTTTTACCGCTCTAATCAAAATTTGAGTTTTCCCAGTTTTGGTGCATTTTGAATTATTTTCCTTCAAATCTGAGTCAAGGAGAAATAGAGTGTACGTTACATTTTCTGCCAAGTCTGTTCACTGGTGATGGTATAACGCAAGGGGCGTCCCTTCAACTTTAACGAATTGCGAAACCTTGTACAGATAAAGGAATATTTGTAATAAAAAGGAAAGTGTTTAGTATTTAGTATTGGCTTCGGTGGATGCGAAAGTGCTGAGCCTCTCCCCAGGAACGTTTGACCTCTTTGCCCCATGATGACATTCTTTCGAACCTTTTACAAGAAGCTCCTTCGACCTCAATGGGTTGGTCAAACCCCGGAGTTACAACGGAAATACTTATATCAAAGGCGATGACTCTCCAAACTACATATATGATGTATATTATTCATATATTCATGTGGTCTTAACATAAACATAACAATAGAATATCACATAGCGATTCTTCAGTACGTTTCATTCGGAATGCTTAATAAGCATCAATATGATGAGGTATGTAATCAATGGATTGACTTGAACTGATGAGGTTTATTTCTTAAAGTTGTATGGTGTATGGTTAATTTGTGAATAAAGTGAAGAAAAGAAGGCCATGGAGCTCTACGGCGATGCAAAGGAGGAAGCTGAAGCATAACCTGAGAAAGAAAACGACAAGCTGCTGCTGATTTTTGAGGACTGGTAGAACCAGTACAAATGTTGCACCGTCATTTCGCTGACATCTGTGATACTGTAACATTCCCAGGCGACTAGATGCAGGGTAACCTCGTAAAGTCCCGAAGAAAGAAGACCTGACAGAGTGCGGTAACTGGCGAGGCATAACGTTGATCTGTACAACCCTCAAAGTACTCTGCAAAGTGATCCTGAACAGGACACAGGAGAAAATCAACGCTACACTCCGACGACAACAAGCTGGCTTCCGATCCGGACGATCATGTGTGGACCACATCACAACACTACGAATCATACTGGAACAAATCAACGAATTCCAGTACTCTCTTCTGCTCGTATTCGTTGATTTCGAAAAATCATTCGAGGGTAACCGTGGAACGACCTTTACCTGGCTGACGATATTGTTTAGCTCGCCCAAACACAACCGGACATGCAGAGCAAACTCAACGACCTCACCGAAAGTTCCAAGGCAGCAGGTCTCAAAGTCAATGTCGGAAAGACCAAGCCGATGAAAATCAACACAGGAAATCCCTCCAGTTTCATGGTAGCTGGGCAACAAGTTGAGAAAGTGGAGTGCTTCCAGTATCTTGTTAGCCAGATAACCCCTGATGGTGGTACCAGGAAAGACATCGAAACCCGGATCAGAAATGCCCGTTTTGCATTTGCGAGTCTCTGAAACATCTGGCGGTCGAGCCAGATCTCTCTACGAACGAAAATCCGAATCTTCAACTCAAACGTCAAATCCGTATTGCTGTACGGGTGCGAAACTCTGCAGAGAGGCGCTTGAATGGATGCTTTGGTCGCATGCAGACTGAGAAGGTGGCCGCACGCGTCTGTTCCCCAGGTCAGGGGCGGCGTGCAACAACAACCGAGCGTCTGTTCTCCAGGTCAGGGGCGGCTCAAACAGCGTCTGTCTTGCAGCAAGCGGCTGAATTTATGAAATGCGGCTCCCGCCAGCTAAGTCCAAGATGGCAGCCCCATCGCGGGATAGGGACTTTAGGCTAACAACCTACTGCTCCTGATATCTTGTATTGTTACAGAAACTGAGAGAAGAAATAACCGAATTGGAACTTTGGCAACGACTTTTAGCATGAAAACACGGACAAGAATTGGAACTTGGAATGTTTTGACCCTTGCCCAGCCAGGAAAGCTGGCGCAACTTGCTAGAGAAGCTAGCCGCCTCAAGCTAGAGATATTGGGACTGAGCGAAGTCCGTTGGCCTAACACTGGAGAACACAAGACACAGTCCGGGCAAGTACTGCTTTACTCTGGCATACGAGGAGAACATGCTACTCGGGAACGAGGAGTTGGTTTCCTGTTAAGCCCGCAGGCCCATGCGGCCCTCATAAGATGGGAATCGATAAACGAAAGAATAATCGTAGCCAGTTCAGAACACGGGTTAAAAACCTTACAATGGTCCAGTGTTATGCGCCAACTGACGTTGCCGATTTGCAGGAGAAAGAGCAGTTTTACAGTTAATTGAACAGCGTGGTTGAGAGAATCCCGAAGGGTGACATTCAAATCCACTTTGGTGACTTCAACGCAAAGATTGGCTCCGATAATCAGGACTTTGAGCGCATCATGGGGCGCCATGGCTTAGGACAGATGAGCGAAAACGGAGAGCTGTTTGTAGAATTTTGTGGCAACAACAACATGGTGATCGGTGGATCGCTTGGGTTCACTTGGGTATCCCGAGATGGCCGAACAGAAAATCAAATTGACCACATCTGCATCAGTCGAAAATGGAGAAGGAACCTTCTTGATGTCCGCAACAAACGAAGTCAGACATTGCATCTGACCATCACCTCGTCCTTGGCGAGATACGACTGAGAGTTGCGCGTGTCCAACGGCGCGAGGAGAAAGTCGGGTGTCGAAACGACGTCTGCCGGTTGGAGAATCCAGAGGTGAAAAGGGCATACGTTGAACAGCTAGAATCCCGAGCCTCGGAGCTGCCGACAGACGGAACAGTCGAAAAACAGTGGTGTGGAATCAAGAATGCCTTTATCACGACGAGCCATGGTACTTTCGGTAAAGTTTGTGGAAGACGAAGTGAATGGATGTCGGATGAAACCTGGAGGATGATCGATGATCGGAGAAAGGCGAAAGTCGGAATTGAGCAGGCATGTACCGGGTCAGCCAAAGCAGTCGCCCGCTTACGATATGCGGAGCTGGAAAAGGCAGTTAAACGAGCTTGTAGACGAGACAAGAGAGCCTGGACAAACTCCCTAGCCGAAAGAGCCGAGAAAGAGCCGCCGCCATTGGAGATATCCGATTATTATATGATATTTCTCGCCGCCTTAGTGGTGCAAGTACTAATGCAAGAATGCCGCTGAAAAACCGAGCAGGTCAGCTGCTGACAAATCGAACAGATCTGCTCAAATGTTGGACTGAGCATTTTGATCAACTTTTCCGAGTTACAAATAGCAATGGCCAACAGAACCCGCAGCTCGAGGCGCCCACAGTAAGTCGCATTAATTGCGTCAACTCGGAAGCACCCTCGCTGGCTGAAATAAAAGCGGCAATCAAAAACATGAAATCCAACAAAGCGCCTGGAATCGATTGCATTCCTGCTGAAATGCTCAAAGCCGACCCTGCCTTGTCAGCACAAATGTTGCACCGTCTTTTCGCTGACATTTGGAATACTGCAACATTCCCGGCCGACTGGATGCAGGGTATCCCCGTAAAGGTCCCAAAGAAGGGAGACCTGACAGAGTGCGGTAACTGGCGTGGCATAACTTTGATCTGTACAACCCTCAAAGAACTCTGCAAAATGATCCTGAACAGGATCCAGGAGAAAATCGACGCTACACTCCGACGGCAACAAGCTGGATTCCGATCCGGACGATCATGTGTGGACCACATCACAACGCTACGAATATATTGGAACAAATCAACGAATTCCAGGACTCTCTTCTGCTGGTGTTCGTTGATTTCGAAAAAGCATTTGACCGACTGAACCACGAAAACATCTGGGTTGCTCTAAGACGACGAGGGGTCCCAGAGAAACTAGTCCATCTCATCGAAGCACAGTACGAGGCATTTTCGTGCAAGGTCTTGCACGACGGTGTCTTGTCCGAACCACTCCCGGTAACTGCTGGAGTGAGACAAGGATGTATTTTGTCACCGCTGCTCTTTCTCATCGTAATGGATGAGATCTTGACTGGATCGATTGACTGTAGACCAAACCGAGGTTGCCGTGGAATCCTTCAGCAATTGAGCAACTGAACGATCTTGACCTGGCAGACGATATTGTTTCGCTCGCCCAAACACAACAAGACATGCAGAGCAAACTCGACGACCTCACCGAAAGCTCCAAGGCAGCAGGTCTCAAAATCAATGTCGGAAAGACCAAGTCGATGGAAATCAATACAGAAAATCGTTCCAATTTCGTGGTAGCTGGACAACAGGTTGAGACAGTGGAGTGCTTCCAGTATCTTGGTAGCCAGAGAACGCCTGATGGTGGTACCAGGAAGGACATCGAAACCCGGATCAGCAAAGCCCGATTTACATTTGCGAGTCTCCGCAACATCTAGCGCTCACGTCAGATATCTCTACGAATGAAAATTCGAATCTCGAGCTGTTATGTTTCGAAACTAAGTGCACATATGCGGTAACAACGCGAAAATTGCAAGTTTTTGTAATCCGCTGACTGCGGAATATCATCCGCGCTTGATGGCCTGGCAACTGGATCTCAAATGAGGATTTACATCACCGGTGTCATCAAAGGGCGCTAGAAACCGAGATTCGGGAACGTAAGTGGAGATGGATTGGGCACACGCTGCGAAAAGATGAAAACGAGAAATGCTCCCAACGCAGCCTACTTTTGGGGTCTAGAATAAAGGTGCCAGAAATACGAATGTCCAGTTTTAGTGGAACATTTCAAGAGTGAAAAGTTTTTAACGTGTCTTTCCGTTAACTCCAAACATAGCACATTCAGATATCCATTAAATAGGACGATCAGTGAAGGTCTAGGAGCTAGAGAAAGCCATGATCGCTAATTTCAACGTATTGCTAGAGGAGGTCAATAGAAACTTTGCGCCTATGGAACGTTGGAGTTGACCTTGAAAATCTACGAACTAGACACAACCAGTTCAAAAAGGTCTTATTCTGTTCAACGCCTATGAGTAGACCGGGTGACAAGCAAAGACAAAGAAACTGTGAGAAGTCGACACATGGTTTTAAAAGAGAGGGTTCAATTCAAAACAATTGGGGCATATTGGTTATGTGAGAATAAATTTTGTATCAAGGAATTATAAAACTAAGTAGAAAATGTTTTAAATTTTTTTAAACTTCTGTAGCATTTTTTTGAAAAAAAAAACCAAAGACACAAAATTAAATCTAAACAATGCTCTCTGGTCACCAAGCAATAGAAGCAGCTCCGAATGGACGCAGCGGCAAGGAAAAAAATGGCAGAAAACCCAAACCACACTTCGGGACTGCACTACAAAACCGCAAAGTTATTATCGAAATCAAATTAAGAGAATAAATAGCTCCTGGCCGTCACCATTTGTTGGCTCGTTCGTTCGTTCGTTCGTTCGTCGATGAGGCTTCCATGAACATAAATGCAGATGGAGGATGAAGGTTTCCCATTGGACTCCGAGTTTTTTTTTCGTCTAGCTTACAACGAAGCACTTTGATCGTGGCGAGACGTAAACATGAGCAAGTCTTTCGGTCGCGTCCGGACAGATTGACAGATAAAATGTGATCAAACAGCATTTGTGAGAGTTTTAATTGGCGATTTTTAAATGCAGTGTCAAATTTGACAATCGTGGCGAAGGTGTAAAGCGCTTTCTCATAAGAGACAAAAAAAATCAGCAACAGTAATTCCGCCACTCCAAATGTCACCCGATTGGGGACAACTAATAGCAATGAAGGCTTTATGCATAAGCTAATTCTGCTCTGACTACTCCGGAGGCATTTTGCGAGATTGAAGAAATGTTATTTATAAGGATTAGACAGACTGCGGCTGAATACGCGCGCAAAACAAGTGGTCTGTCCCTCCTGTGTTTTAAGATGTAAATCGGCTGCTGCACAGTAAAAGGTGTAGATTTCAAAAGCCCACGCAATCTGCCAATCGGCGATCGCTTGCTCCATCCATGGCTAAGTTTGCCGCTCTGTCATTTATTTGTCTTAAAGGTGCGATGAATGCAGCAAACGTGTAGGATTAAATTCGACGCCAGAGGACTCGAAGCAAAGCTATTGACGTGACTAGCCATTAATCGAGGCAGAAATTAAATTTCAATATCAATCTTTGACACAAGAATGTAAAACAAAAGACAATTGAAATATTTTTTTTTTTAATGCGGTGGGAAATGTCGGTTGAGAAGAAGCATATTTCGTGTTTAAAGTGCAACATAAATTCAGAAGAATACCCAATTATGAAATATTCAAAGTTGGTGTTCTTCCCGCATTTAAAAAGTGACCAAATAATGTCAAAGAGCTCAGTACCAAATCTATCGAAATCTGAATCTGAAATCTCAATCTGGAATCTAAATCTAAGATCTGAATATAAAATCATAATCTGAAATATGAATATGAATCTGAATCTGAAATCTGAAATTCGGGATCTGTAATCTTAATCTGAAATCTGAAATCTGAATCTGAAATCTAGATCTGAAATCTGAATCCTGAATCTGAAATCTGAATCTTAAATCTGAATCTTAAATCTGAATCTGAAATCTGAATCTGAAATCTGAATCTGAAATCTGAATCTGAAATCTGAATCTGAAATCTGAATCTGAAATCTGAATCTGAAATCTGAATCTGAAATCTGAATCTGAAATCTGCATCTGAAATCTGAATCTGATATCTGAATCTGAAATCTGAATCTGAAATCTGAATCTGAAATCTGAATCTGAAATCTGAATCTGAATCTGAAATCTGAATCTGAAATCTGAATCTGAAATCTGAATCTGAAATCTGAATCTGAAATCTGATCTGAAATCTGAATCTGAAATCTGAATCTGAAATCTGAATCTGAAATCTGAATCTGAAATCTGAATCTGAAATCTTAATCTGAAATCTGAATCTGAAATCTGAATCTGAAATCTGAAATTGAATTCTGAAACTGAAATCTGAATCTGAAATCTGAATCTGAAATCCGAATCTGAAATCTGAATCTGAAATCTGAATCTGAAATCTGAATCTGAAATCTGAATCTGAAATCTGAATCTGAAATCTGAATCTGAAATCTGAATCTGAAATCTGAATCTGAAATCTGAATCTGAAATCTGAATCTGAAATCTGAATCTGGAATCTGAAATCTGAAATCTGAATCTGAAATCTGAATCTGAAATCTGAAATTGAATTCTGAACCTGAAATCTGAATCTGAAATCTGAATCAGAAATCTTAATCTGAAATCTGAATCTGAAATCTGAATCTGAAATCTGAATCTGAAATCTGAATCTGAAATCTGAATCTGGAATCTGAAATCTGAAATCTGAAATCTGAAATCTGAATCTGAAATCTGAATCTGAAATCTGAAATTGAATTCTGAAACTGAAATCTGAATCTGAAATCTGAATCTGAAATCCGAATCTGAAATCTGAATTTGAAATCTGAATCTGAAATCTGAATCTGAAATCTGAATCTGAAATCTGAATCTGAAATCTGAATCTGAAATCTGAATCTGAAATCTGAATCTGAAATCTGAATCTGAAATCTGAATCTGAAATCTGAATCTGAAATGTGAATCTGAAATCTGAATCTGAAATCTGAATCTGAAATCTGAATCTGAAATCTGAATCTGAAATCTGAATCTGAAATCTGAATCTGAAATCTGAATCTGAAATCTGAATCTGAAATCTGAATCTGAAATCTGAATCTGAAATCTGAATCTGAAATCTGAATCTGAAATCTGAATCTGAAATCTGAATCTGAAATCTGAATCTGAAATCTGAATCTGAAATCTGAATCTGAAATCTGAATCTGAAATCTGAATCTGAAATCTGAATCTGAAATCTGAATCTGAAATCTGAATCTGAAATCTGAATCTGAAATCTGAATCTGAAATCTGAATCTGAAATCTGAATCTGAAATCTGAATCTGAAATCTGAATCTGAAATCTGAATCTGAAATCTGAATCTGAAATCTGAATCTGGAATCTGAAATCTGAAATCTGAAATCTGAATCTGAAATCTGAATCTGAAATCTGAATCTGAAATCTGAATCTGAAATCTGAAATCTGAATCTGAAATCTGAATCTGAAATCTCAATCTGAAATCTGAATCTGAAATCTGAATCTGAAATCTGAATCTGAAATCTGAATCTGAAATCTGAATCTGAAATCTGAATCTGAAATCTGAATCTGAAATCTGAATCTGAAATCTGAATCTGAAATCTTAATCTGAAATCTGAATCTGAAATCTGAATCTGAAATCTGAAATTGAATTCTGAACCTGAAATCTGAATCTGAAATCTGAATCTGAAATCTTAATCTGAAATCTGAATCTGAAATCTGAATCTGAAATCTGAATCTGAAATCTGAATCTGAAATCTGAATCTGAAATCTGAATCTGAAATCTGAATCTGAAATCTGAATCTGAAATCTGAATCTGAAATCTGAATCTGAAATCTGAATCTGAAATCTGAATCTGAAATCTGAATCTGAAATCTGAATCTGAAATCTGAATCTGAAATCTGAATCTGAAATCTGAATCTGAAATCTGAATCTGAAATCTGAATCTGAAATCTGAATCTGAAATCTGAATCT
The DNA here is from genome assembly GCF_029784155.1 of Uranotaenia lowii. NCBI lineage: Eukaryota > Metazoa > Arthropoda > Insecta > Diptera > Culicidae > Uranotaenia > Uranotaenia lowii. The sequence goes on from NC_073691.1 coordinate 83,674,109, forward strand.
GAAATCTGAATCTGAAATCTGAATCTGAAATCTGAATCTGAAATCTGAATCTGAAATCTGAATCTGAAATCTGAATCTGAAATCTGAATCTGAAATCTGAATCTTAAATCTGAATCTGAAATCTGAATCTGAAATCTGAATCTGGAATCTGAAATCTGAAATCTGAAATCTGAATCTGAAATCTGAATCTGAAATCTGAAATTGAATTCTGAAACTGAAATCTGAATCTGAAATCTGAATCTGAAATCTCAATCTGAAATCTGAATCTGAAATCTGAATCTGAAATCTGAATCTGAAATCTGAATCTGAAATCTGAATCTGAAATCTGAATCTGAAATCTGAATCTGAAATCTGAATCTGAAATCTGAATCTGAAATCTGAATCTGAAATCTGAATCTGAAATCTGAAATCTGAATCTGAAATCTGAATCTGAAATCTGAATCTGAAATCTGAATCTGAAATCTGAATCTGAAATCTGAATCTGAAATCTGAATCTGAAATCTGAATCTGAAATCTGAATCTGAAATCTGAATCTGAAATCTGAATCTGAAATCTGAATCTGAAATCTGAATCTGAAATCTGAATCTGAAATCTGAATCTGAAATCTGAATCTGAAATCTGAATCTGAAATCTGAATCTGAAATCTGAATCTGGAATCTGAAATCTGAAATCTGAATCTGAAATCTGAATCTGAAATCTGAAATTGAATTCTGAAACTGAAATCTGAATCTGAAATCTGAATCTGAAATCCGAATCTGAAATCTGAATCTGAAATCTGAATCTGAAATCTGAATCTGAAATCTGAATCTGAAATCTGAATCTGAAATCTGAATCTGAAATCTGAATCTGAAATCTGAATCTGAAATCTGAATCTGAAATCTGAATCTGAAATCTGAATCTGAAATCTGAATCTGAAATCTGAATCTGAAATCTGAATCTGGAATCTGAAATCTGAAATCTGAATCTGAAATCTGAATCTGAAATCTGAAATTGAATTCTGAACCTGAAATCTGAATCTGAAATCTGAATCTGAAATCTGAATCTGAATCTGAAATCTGAATCTGAAATCTGAATCTGAAATCTGAATCTGAAATCTGAATCTGAAATCTGAATCTGAAATCTGAATCTGAAATCTGAATCTGAAATCTGAATCTGAAATCTGAAATCTGAAATCTGAATCTGGAATCTGAATCTGAAATCTGAAATTGAATTCTGAACCTGAAATCTGAATCTGAAATCTGAATCTGAAATCTGAATCTGAAATCTGAATCTGAAATCTGAATCTGAAATCTGAATCTGAAATCTGAATCTGAAATCTGAATCTGAAATCTGAATCTGAAATCTGAATCTGAAATCTGAAATCTGAAATCTGAATCTGAAATCTGAATCTGAATTCTGAATCTGAAATCTGAATCTGAAATCTGAATCTGAAATCTGAATCTGAAATCTGAATCTGAAATCTGAATCTGAAATCTGAATCTGAAATCTGAATCTGAAATCTGAATCTGAAATCTGAATCTGAAATCTGAATCTGAAATCTGAATCTGAAATCTGAATCTGAAATCTGAATCTGAAATCTGAATTTGTAATCTGAATCTGAAATCTGAATCTGAAATCTGAATTTAAAATCTGAATCTGAAAACTGAATCTGAAATCTGAATCTGAAATCTGAATCTGAAATCCGAATCTGAAATCTGAATCTGAAATCTGAATCTGAAATCTGAATCTGAAATCTGAATCTGAAATCTGAATCTGAAATCTGAATCTGAAATCTGAATCTGAAATCTGAAATCTGAATCTGAAATCTGAATCTGGAATCTGAAATCTGAAATCTGAAATCTGAATCTGAAATCTGAATCTGAATTCTGAATCTGAAATCTGAATCTGAAATCTGAATCTGAAATCTGAATCTGAAATCTGAATCTGAAATCTGAATCTGAAATCTGAATCTGAAATCTGAATCTGAAATCTGAATCTGAAATCTGAATCTGAAATCTTAATCTGAAATCTGAATCTGAAATCTTAATCTGAAATCTGAATCTGAAATCTGAATCTGAAATCTGAATCTGAAATCTGAATCTGAAATCTGAATCTTAAATCTGAATCTTGAATCTGAATCTGAAATCTGAATCTGAAATCTGAATCTGAAATCTGAATCTGGAATCTGAAATCTGAAATCTGAAATCTGAATCTGAAATCTGAATCTGAAATCTGAATCTGAAATCTGAATCTGAAATCTGAATCTGAAATCTGAATCTGAAATCTGAATCTGAAATCTGAATCTGAAATCTGAATCTGAAATCTGAATCTGAAATCTGAATCTGAAATCTGAATCTGAAATCTGAATCTGAAATCTGAATCTGAAATCTGAATCTGAAATCTGAATCTGAAATCTGAATCTGAAATCTGAATCTGAAATCTGAATCTGAAATCTGAATCTGAAATCTGAATCTGAAATCTGAATCTGAAATCTGAATCTGAAATCTGAATCTGAAATCTGAATCTGAAATCTGAATCTGAAATCTGAATCTGAAATCTGAATCTGAAATCTGAATCTGAAATCTGAATCTGAAATCTGAATCTGAAATCTGAATCTGAAATCTGAATCTGAAATCTGAATCTGAAATCTGAATCTGAAATCTGAATCTGAAATCTGAATCTGAAATCTGAATCTGAAATCTGAATCTGAAATCTGAATCTGAAATCTGAATCTGAAATCTGAATCTGAAATCTGAATCTGAAATCTGAATCTGAAATCTGAATCTGAAATCTGAATCTGAAATCTGAATCTGAAATCTGAATCTGAAATCTGAATCTGAAATCTGAATCTGAAATCTGAATCTGAAATCTGAATCTGAAATCTGAATCTGAAATCTGAATCTGAAATCTGAATCTGAAATCTGAATCTGAAATCTGAATCTGAAATCTGAATCTGAAATCTGAATCTGAAATCTGAATCTGAAATCTGAATCTGAAATCTGAATCTGAAATCTGAATCTGAAATCTGAATCTGAAATCTGAATCTGAAATCTGAATCTGAAATCTGAATCTGAAATCTGAATCTGAAATCTGAATCTGAAATCTGAATCTGAAATCTGAATCTGAAATCTGAATCTGAAATCTGAATCTGAAATCTGAATCTGAAATCTGAATCTGAAATCTGAATCTGAAATCTGAATCTGAAATCTGAATCTGAAATCTGAATCTGAAATCTGAATCTGAAATCTGAATCTGGAATCTGAAATCTGAAATCTGAATCTGAAATCTGAATCTGAAATCTGAAATTGAATTCTGAAACTGAAATCTGAATCTGAAATCTGAATCTGAAATCCGAATCTGAAATCTGAATCTGAAATCTGAATCTGAAATCTGAATCTGAAATCTGAATCTGAAATCTGAATCTGAAATCTGAATCTGAAATCTGAATCTGAAATCTGAATCTGAAATCTGAAATCTGAATCTGAAATCTGAATCTGAAATCTGAATCTGAAATCTGAATCTGAAATCTGAATCTGAAATCTGAATCTGAAATCTGAATCTGAAATCTGAATCTGAAATCTGAATCTGAAATCTGAATCTGAAATCTGAATCTGAAATCTGAATCTGAAATCTGAATCTGAAATCTGAATCTGAAATCTGAATCTGAAATCTGAATCTGAAATCTGAATCTGAAATCTGAATCTGAAATCTGAATCTGAAATCTGAATCTGAAATCTGAATCTGAAATCTGAATCTGAAATCTGAATCTGAAATCTGAATCTGAAATCTGAATCTGAAATCTGAATCTGAAATCTGAATCTGAAATCTGAATCTGAAATCTGAATCTGAAATCTGAATCTGAAATCTGAATCTGAAATCTGAATCTGAAATCTGAATCTGAAATCTGAATCTGAAATCTGAATCTGAAATCTGAATCTGAAATCTGAATCTGAAATCTGAATCTGAAATCTGAATCTTAAATCTGAATCTGAAATCTGAATCTGAAATCTGAATCTGAAATCTGAATCTGAAATCTGAATCTGAAATCTGAATCTGAAATCTGAATCTGAAATCTGTATCTGAAATCTGAATCTGAAATCTGAACTTGAAATCTGAATCTGAAATCTGAATCTGAAATCTGAATCTGAAATCTGAATCTGAAATCTGAATCTGAAATCTGAATCTGAAATCTGAATCTGAAATCTGAATCTGAAATCTGAATCTGAAATCTGAATCTGAAATCTGAATCTGAAATCTGAATCTGAAATCTGAATCTGAAATCTGAATCTGAAATCTGAATCTGAAATCTGAATCTGAAATCTGAATCTGAAATCTGAATCTGAAATCTGAATCTGAAATCTGAATCTGAAATCTGAATCTAAAATCTGAATCTGAAATCTGAATCTGAAATCTGAATCTGAAATCTGAATCTGAAATCTGAATCTGAAATCTGAATATGAAATCTGAATCTGAAATCTGAATCTGAAATCTGAATCTGAAATCTGAATCTGAAATCTGAATCTGAAATCTGAATCTGAAATCTGAATCTGAAATCTGAATCTGAAATCTGAATCTGAAATCTGAATCTGAAATCTGAATCTGAAATCTGAATCTGAAATCTGAATCTGAAATCTGAATCTGAAATCTGAATCTGAAATCTGAATCTGAAATCTGAATCTGAAATCTGAATCTGAAATCTGAATCTGAAATCTGAATCTGAAATCTGAATCTGAAATCTGAATCTGAAATCTGAATCTGAAATCTGAATCTGAAATCTGAATCTGAAATCTGAATCTGAAATCTGAATCTGAAATCTGAATCTGAAATCTGAATCTGAAATCTGAATCTGAAATCTGAATCTGAAATCTGAATCTGAAATCTGAATCTGAAATCTGAATCTGAAATCTGAATCTGAAATCTGAATCTTAAATCTGAATCTGAAATCTGAATCTGAAATCTGAATCTGAAATCTGAATCTGGAATCTGAAATCTGAAATCTGAAATCTGAATCTGAAATCTGAATCTGAAATCTGAAATTGAATTCTGAAACTGAAATCTGAATCTGAAATCTGAATCTGAAATCTTAATCTGAAATCTGAATCTGAAATCTGAATCTGAAATCTGAATCTGAAATCTGAATCTGAAATCTGAACCTGAAATCTGAATCTGAAATCTGAATCTGAAATCTGAATCTGAAATCTGAATCTGAAATCTTAATCTGAAATCTGAATCTGAAATCTGAATCTGAAATCTGATATCTGGATCTGAAATCCTTTTCTTACTTTGAAATATTCATGTTTTAATTTGTTTTCATTGTTTAATGGTCTACAGTTTTTAATTTTCTCAAAATAAATATGTTTATGAATTGTTTTTTTTATCTTGGCACAGCTACCATTTAATAAATGAAAAGATGTCTTCGTTCTGATTTTGTTGCACCAATTTGGTATAGATTGTCATATAAATGGTAATGAAATCGAATAAACCTGCAATGAATATCAAAGGCCATATCCCGGAGAATCGAGCAATTTCCTTCCCTCCTCAACCGACCGGAATGATTTTCTTCGGAATAAAAACGAATGGCCAGGGCAAAGTTGTCTGCCGTTCAAGTCGTTCGCTGGCTGTCGACGCTTTATAGGATTCGAATTACTGAGAATTGGATCGTATCTGGCAATCGCGATTTGCTATGGCGGGGAGATAGGAAAAAAAACTATCAAAACCGTGCTCCTCGAGCGGGATCTGTTTCGTGGCAATCGAAATTCGATAGAACCAATAGAAGTGCATTTTATTAGCATCAATTGGCTCGATTGTTCCAGAAGAGAGCCCGCTAAAAATTGATTGATTGGGTATTGCTGGCTTTTGTTTAGTTTTATTTTATCAACAATTTGGCACACATATTGTGGCCATTCATGCCAAAAGAATTTAAAAAAAAATGTATTTTCATCTGGCCATGACTTAAGCCTTTATATTGAAAACTACAAATTAGTACATGACCAAGAAATATCTCCGCTTCAAGAAAGTTGAAAGGATGCATCGCTGTTGGGATAACATGCTATATTATGAATTTTTTTTTCCATTCTCCGAAATATGAACTAGGGAATCATCGTCTCGACCTAGCCGTGTCGTCGCTAAGGATTGGAAAAGGATTCCTCAAACGCTCATAAAAATGACAATAACGCCACTACTGCTGGCTTTCGTGCCACTTTTCGATTTTATTCCTTTATATTGGCCACGTAAGAATGACTACTCTCGTTCTGCCGTTTATTGGCCATTTGGGGTCAACATTGATTCTCCATTAACTCTTGCTGGGCTGCTGTCTTCGTTTCGTTGCCCTTGCCGTCGTTGGATGATGGCGGAGATGTTCTGAAAGAGACCAATCCGGAGCGCCTCTTCTGGTCTATTGATGCTACATTAAAAGTTGATATCATGTCACCATAAATCGGAGGATTTATTGCACTTTTTCACGTCATGCAACGTTCAGATTAAAGTTGGTACGAGATTGGAGCTGAATGGCTCGTTCCTCAAATATGTAGTTCAATATTTGGAACATTCTCCCTCAAACAAAACGTTTGATTACGCAAGGCAACAAAGTTCGAATTTTCCGAGGTTCAAAAAATGAATTAGCTTTTTTGACTTATTTTGGAGCGCTGATTCCAAATGTTCATTATTGTTTTTTTCTTCTATCAGCTCTTGTTTGCGAGATAACTTTCGAAAAAAGGTATTCGCTGTATAAATTAGTGCACTTTTTTTGGGGAAACCTTTATAACACTAGATACAAACATGGAGAAAAAAGACCACAGTAGTTTTAATTATTTCAGCAGGTTATTCCAATCATCAAAGCGTAGTTGATTTTTTCGCATTCAACTTAAAATATAATAGACTCAACTACAAGCTGATGATTGACTTTACACAATCAATTATGAATAAAATAGAATCAACGGTAACGATTCAATTGTTGATATGATAGATTCTATATTTGTTTGATTGATTTTAACAAATCTATTAAAACATATATACCCCACTGTCAGCCTTCCCCATACATCTCTTCAAGGACACGTATGTCAGCACTCCCTACTGACGAAAGTTCCTACTAAAGTCACTGATAGTACCAACACTGACCATACTGACTGGAAAGTCGATTTCGTTTTTTGGATAATTTACGCACTCTGGAATCGATAGTACGCAATATCGATTCCAGAGTGCGCATCGATCGATTTGAAGAAATGCTATCCCAGTTAGAAAGTGCCACCCGACTTTCGCAAAAAACAGGCAATTCAGACGATAAAATCGTGCAAAACAGGTACATTTTTCCTACAGGGCATTTCTACCGGAAAAATTATAGGTTCGCCACCTGCCGTCGGTATTGCGAACCTGCTAAATTTGACGAAAAAAATTAGCCAGAAAATGATCGAATTTTCGTTCTAAGTGTCCTGTCAGTATGATCAGTGGTACCAACATCCCCCCTTAAGCGACAACAGCACCATCTACAAGTCAGAAATTCGCCACATGTAGTTCAGATCGTCGATGTTTATACATGATGGTTAGAACTTTCTCCATATGATGGCGTGCTTGATAAGTCGCGTTGTTTTTTGAAGAGTGAGGTATATTACTTTTTCTACTATATTTGCTGTCAGCCTTCTCCATACATCTCATCAAGAACACGCATTTCAGCACCACCTACTGGCGAAAGTTCCTACTAAAGTCACTGATACCATAATCACCACCACCAAGTGGCGCCACCTATAAGTCAGAAATCCGCCAGAAGTTCAGATCGTCGATACTTATACATGGTAGTTAGGACTTTCTCCACATGACGGCGTGCTTGATATGTCGCCTTGCTTTTTGAAGAGTTAGGTATATTGATTTCTTAATATATTTGATTTTAGACATTCAACTATAAATATAACAGATTCAACTAAACATTCCTGGTTGACGTCTCACATCTAATATATAAAGATGAGTTGGACGATTTTCATAAACTCCAGCTTTTAACCAACCATTTTCAAATTTTTAGGATTCCTCATAGAGAAAGAAAAAATCATTAGATTCAGAGTTACATATATGTTGAAGGCTGCAATTTCAACGCTTTGATAGCCGCCAGGGAATCTAAATGGGGGATTAGAAAATTGATTAGATAATACAATCTGAGGATTTTAGTTTTATACCAGCTGTAACCGACTCTCTCATTAAGGATTGTACCGTTTGATGGTTTGACTTTAATTTTGATAAAGATACTCTTTACATAATCAAGAGGCAATCTAAAAAATTCTGTGTAGCATGATAGCATGTAATATTTTAATCAGAAGTGATTATTTGCCGTTGGCAGAAACAATATGGTCCTTACGATTATAAATGCCTACAATTCAATATTTTCGATTCTTAATGCTAATTTACCTCCTTAGCCTAGTGACGCCACTGCTCCGTCTGTTTTTGTGCACGGGGCCCCGGCATGCTGCATGCAAACGAAGTTCTGGTGTGATACACAGGTACACGTAGATCAGCTGATTCGTGAGCAAGTATGATGGCTCAATCCTCCTTGCAGTTCAGTAAAGGAAGGATGAAACAAAACAGAACCGCTACAGCCGTGCTAAACGGTTGGGTTGAAGAGCGAGTTCGTTGCTCCCTGCCTCAAAACAGCTGATTGAGGAACAAAACACTTATTAGAATCCTCCACGAAGCCCATGCACGATGGAGAATCAAAACAAAATCTGATATACATGCACTGCTGATGTGTTGGTGAGTTGGCTTTGCGCTCACGATCTCCCACCACTAAGCGACTCGATTCGCTAAACTTTTCTCATGCACTCAACACACAGTCACTTCTCTTCTGCAACAAATACCGCTTCCACAACATAAGACACGACTCTCTGGCTTTCGGACGTCAGAAATTCGTAGTGTGGTAACGACGATTAGCATGAGCGATAGATGCAGTCTCGTATTCGACAAACAGCTGAGCTTCACAGCATCAGATTCCTTGACGTTGTGGTTTTCATTTCTCCGGAATTATTACGCACACTTGGATCGAAGAATCTTCAGGCCACTCCGTGTGTTGGTATACTGGATGAGTTGGTTAACCGGATTATACCACACTAACGATCTCGATCCTGCATAAAAGCCCTACACGGACAAAAAAAAAACTACCCACTCTAGGTACTTTTGACGTAAATCGCCACTTTAGTGCAGGAACTTACTAGTAGGTTAAAACACAACAACCTAAAAGTAGGTAGTTGTGCTTTAAGGTCCCAGTGGGTAAAAATGACGTACTTCGCTAATTTTATTAAAAAAATCGAAAAAACGCAAAATTGCATTGAAATTAATGTTTTTACTATATTTAGTCAAAATTTAGGGAAATGAGTTCAGGGATCATAATGAGGTTTCCGGATGATAGGATTTAGTACAATATTCGAATATTTTGTATTTGAAGTTAATATTTAATACTAATTCTTGATATTTTCTCATTAACGAATTTTTTGGTTTTCGTAATCAGTTGCCTTTGATAAAACAGCTCGAATTCTGCAGCATAGCACCATTTTTAGCGTTCCGATGCGCTCTGCTCTAACTAGCTATTCAAGATGCTATTGAAGCAGTTCCGTTTGACGCATGCCAGCATCTGCCGAATGAGTGCCTAACCCTATCCGGTTGATTCTTACCATCGCGGAGCAAATCCAGACTTCGAAGCGACCTTATTTAAATTGTTTTTCATTGACCTGCCGGGAAATTCCATAAAGTATGTTTGTTGAAAAATGCAATAGAAACAACGACTTACGACGATTTTCGAATAAATTTTCTTAGTCATACTAACTCGAAGCTTCTTTCAGATTGTAGGACGACAGAACTGGAGGTGTTGGATAATTCACCCTTTCGTATTTGATAGTTCTAGCCTCAATTTAGCTATCTGCTGCTGGGTGGCTGGGGCAACAAGCCGAAAGGTTACATTTTTACACTCTATTTATAGTGCCAAGCAAATTTTATAAAAGCAACTTACCCAGAACTTCATCCGGATGTTCGGCTGCAATCTGTTGGAAATTATCCCAGGAACTAAGGACAGCAGGTTTCCGGGACTGAACTGGTTTCCTGATTTGTAAGCGAACAGAAATGGGAGCGTCTATCGGAAAACTTTCCAGGAACTTTCCGGAACTAAGCTAGGATAACCTCTCATGTGAACTGTGGCATCGAAAGCTTTTATCTGTTCGACGGTCAACAATCATGGCTCGGTTCGTTCCGGACGGTGGAAATTTTGGTCGGTACGTCTGCTTTCCCGTCAGCTCCGGCCGAAGAATCACACAAAGCACCATTTAGCCGCAGCCTTTATAAAAAAAATAAGAATTTTATTTAAAAATTACCGGAACTCCATCGTTCTGTAACATTTGAATGTAGAATAACGAGAATAACTTACCTTTAACTTTTTCTAAGGTTTAACCGCAATCTAGGGTCAACGTTGTCGAAGACAAACGGCAGGCCGCGGAGATAAAAATCACAACACCCGGCATATTTATTCACACGCGTTTAAACGTGAAAACAAAATGTCGGATAGTATAGTGGGTACTTTTAATTTACTTCTAGTTAATGCGCGTCAACTGCTAAGTACATTAAAACTACTCACCCAAAACAACGTACTTTACACTTTACACCAATCAACCCAGGGGCTGTTCACTTATTACGTAATCACATAGGGGGGTGGGGGGGTTTCACATTTGCTTACGATCTCTTACTAGGGGAGTAGGGGGGGTTTCCAAAAATCTTACGTAAGGAATATTACCTTAAAAATTCTTCACAGCCACAGCCATACGAAACCATATTACTCAGGTTTTTTTACTCCCTAACTATTAGTTGGTTAGTTTTGATGTTATGTTATTTATCTTTTAATGTCTTTGAATTATTGAAAAAAAAGTTCCATAAAATTTATAGAGAACCAATTCAAACCATCATATTTTGAAAATGACTTCATCCAGAAAAAATCTTTAAAAATACATATAAGGCGCTTTAAATAATGAATTTGTAGACAGTATTTACAGTGATAGACACTATCAACTCTAAATTTTACAAAAGATTTACCAAAAAATCCTAAAAGTTTATCGATTACCGCTGGATAAGTCTGAGCTTTTAGGTATGTTGACAATGTGATTGTTGTTAAAATTGTTTGCTTCATCTCTAGTAATATAGAATGATTCTTTTTTTAAGATTTTTATGATTTTCAGGTAAAAAATACCTTGTGCTAACCTGATCTCTCTTTTGAAAATCGGAATTCTGATTTTATATTGTTTATTCGATTGTGGAAACTTATTGAAAATTATTGTTACCCCAAACATGCTACGTCTTGAATGATGTTTTCTTTAATAGTTATGATATTTTCTCTGTTTTTTTTTTGTATAGATTGTGCTATTCAAATACAGTTTTTTATATTTTACATAAAAGTGCTTTGCTTTGAAGTCACATTTTTAATATTTTCAAGCTATTTTTGAAAAAACATGCCAATTTCTCAAAGAATAAAAACCGTAAGATCTTACTAGGGGGGGGGGGTTTTGAAAAATCTTACTTTGTCTTACCAGGGGGGGAGGGAGGGTTGAAAATTTCCAAAATCGTGCTTACGTAATTAGTGAACGGCCCCCCAGCAGTGCAGTGAGTAGTGCAGTGGGTTGTTTGGTTTTGTCCGTGTACAGACAAGGCATATTTTGGGCTTGTGATATAGCTCAGTTGGCAAGTCTGTTGTCTCCTGAGCCGATGTCCGCGAGTTCGAGCCCAATAGTAAATATCGAACACAGTTGAACCGGATAAGTTTTTCAATAACGATCGGCCAACTGTAACGTTGATAAAGTCGCGAATGCCATAAAGATGGTAAAACGACTATAATCGAAACAAAAAAAAAAAAAAAGACAAGGCATTGAATAAAATTCTAATTGGATTAAACCATCAGATGTAATTTACCTCCAGATGAGGGCTTTGTCCGAGTCTTCAATTTCAAATAAGAATATGCCCGAGATTTTCCTATCCGATTTCGTCTGCGGTATCTTAACCTTTAGCTATGTTGATCGTAAGCTAGGTTCAGCATGCAGTCGCCTGTCATGCAATTTCCATGCAAGTGCTGTCGCTTATCGGAATCCCGAAATCCAATTCTGCTCCTTGATATCTTGCTCATGTACTGACCCAGTTGTGCTTCTTATGTTTCGTAGTGTTCGATCGAATAGTGCTCGAATTATCGAACGTAGGGATGACCCTGTGAGTCGGAAGATGCATTTGAAATACATTGTTCGATGCACTGTATGTGATAATTTATAAGCACTACTACCTTTTGTCCCAGGTTATTCCTGATCCCTCTTCCGTGTCCAGACGTCAATCGGGCTGTGTGTTCGATCACTCTCGGAACTTGTATCAGGGAGTGGAACGTATAGATGGTTCAATATGCCTGAGGGTGCATGTTTATGAGTAACGTTCTTCGATGTTATGTTTATCATGTTACCTTCTATCTGGAACAACTCTAGGCCTCTCCACGGTCCCTACCTACAATCCGTTCGAGTGTCAGATCACTTTGGAAGCGTGTTCCGGGCGAAGCAACGTGCAAATTATACTTTATCCCTATGGATTGTATGTGTTGAATTATTTTGTTCGATATTGGTCCAGAATACGCATTACCTTATATCATGCATCAGATCACCGCACCGGAGGAATATCCTTCCAGGGATTCGGGGTAGTACACGGTTTTCTATGAACTGTTTTCCGACAATCTATCACACGAGATGTCGTTTCTCTCGGAACACTTGAAAGGAATGAGTCAGCGGAAGTGTGCTTTGAGGCTTTTGACAGTGTTTTGAACAATGAGCTGTAGTTTTCGAGCAGTTTGATTGACAGATGAACAGGGGCTGTTCGATTCGCTAACATTAATTTTCGATTTTCGATTATTTGAAAACTGCTATAATTTTCGCTCGGTATGAATGAATTGCATACGGTAATACAGCCTATTTCATAGGTCAATTTATTTATACTTTTTGATTTATTTTTGGTCATCAATGTGTTCAATTCTACCATCCAATTTTGAAAAAAAAAACCGTTTGGTACTGCGAGTTCAAACAAATGATTTCAAAGAATTTTAACATTGATCACTCTTCAAAATAATTAATGGAACTCAAATAAGACCATTTCCATAACATTAAAATGGTTATTTCGGTTCAGAGATGATTTCTTTTCGATAACTCCACGAAACTACTTTCAACATTTAAGAAAAACAGTGTTTAATTAAAAAGCGAAAAAAGCATACATACAATTGAAAACATGCCAAATGAGCCTTAAACATGGTTCAACAAGGTTGGGAAGAGTTTTTAGAAATTTTTAATTAAATAAAACTCAAGCCGCCGACCGTGGCCTAGAGGATAGCGTTCAAGTCTTCTAAGCCAGAGGTCATGAGATCGAATCCCGGTCACGGCATACATAGTTCACTTTCTGCGGGTCGGTGGTTTTAGCATTTGTAAAATGCTAGCCATCTTATCCTTGAGAGATGTACGCCTTAGAGTTAAGTAAATTAGATCTCTTTAAAGAAACATGAAGTTTCACTGAGATCCTATATGTGTGTGTTCGTTTTTTTTTTAAATATACCATTGTACAGGGAGATCATCCATCTTGAAAAGTGGGACAGTCTCCAAAAGAGATTAAAGTGTTTTGTGATAGAGAAGAAGGAAATTATTTTGAAATTCAATTTATAATCCTTAAAACTATAAGCATCTTCTAAAAAATGAAATCGATAAACACAGTGAATAATCTCAATAAAAACTTTTAGAAGACTTACAAAACTTACGTGGCCAAACATGGGCCCAATTTCTTAAAATGATGAATATAAAGCTTCCAATATTTCGAAAAATCAAACGACTCATTTTGATTAATATCTTTTGTTAACCCGAGCAAGGCCGGGTAAAATCAGTTTTACTATAAATACGATATGTTCAATTGTAGTGGTATAATTGATTAAACCGTAAATATGATAAAGTCTGTTTTACATAGAATCTTTTCGCATCTTTTCATTTACTGCAGCGCCACTAGTTGTCACATCGCGAATCTATTGACAGTGTTTTGATTCGGGTGGTTTGTTTACTTAGTGGTGAAAATTTCATCAAGATTGAAGCAGTCAGTCAAAAGTTATCGACGATGCACACTCACGTAGGGAAACCGACGCGACGTGGTCAGGGGTAAAGATCGCGAAAATCCTGAAATATCCAAAATTGACTGTAAATTCGGTGCTACAACGTTACCGGGAGACCCTTACGGTGAATCGAGCAAAACAAACCAGGCTCAAAAGTAGAACATATGACCGGAAGCTGCGAGCAAAGGTAATTCGATCAGTTCACAATAATCCTGAAATCTCCTTGCGTGATTTGGCGAAAAAGTTCAAGACGAACCACAGTACAGCTCGACGAATTTGTTTGCGAGAAGGCTTGCGGTCGTATCTTGCAAGCAAACACCCAACAGGACGCAGAAACAAAGCCTGGTTGCCAAAACCAGGGCAAGGAAGTTGTACGAGAAAGTGTTGACCAAGTACAACGGATGCAATTTGATGGACGACGAAACTTACGTCAAAATGGATTTTGGACAAATACCCTGTAACAAATTTTGCCTTGCGAAGCGTAAATGGAATGTTGCGGGTAGATTCAAGTTTGATTTCGCAGGTAAATTTGCTCGTAAGTTGATGATTGGCAAGGGATCTGTAGTTGTGGGGAGAAGACTAAGATTTTCATCACTGGAGACACAATCAATGGAAATGTTTACAAAGAAGAATGTCTCCAGAAGAGGGTTTTGCCATTCATTCGGTCCCACAAAGGTCCTGTGAAGTTCTGGCCGGACCTGGCAAGCTGTCACTACAGCCGGGATGTCATTAAGTGGTATGAGGAGAACAAGATGGATTTTGTTGAAAAAAGTATCAATCCACCAAACTGTCCGGATTTTCGTCCCATTGCGAAATATTGGGCAATAGTTAAGGGAAAACTGAAGAAATGTTGCAGAACCATGAAAAAACCCGCTCAAATGGAAGCAACTACAAATGTATGATTGATTCTAGGTATTGAACTATAAATATAGTAAATTGAACTGTATTTTTATGATTGGGTGTGTTCTACTTGAATACTGAGTGTTCATCCGTGTTCATCAGCAAAAATAAAATAAAAACGTAAGTATGAGACCAGTACGTATTCCCTGCAGCGATGGTTGTCCTGTTTTTAGGGCTCATGGGAATGGGAAAACATTTTCCTCTTGGGGGAAGTGTTCCTAAATAAATGCGCATATTGGGTAATATGCGCATACAGCCGATTGACGATATGGCTGGAGATTCAACATATCTAATCAGTGCAGTTTGAGGGTAACACGCTTTTGATACATGGCATTAAAAAATTCAGTTGTTATGTAGAGTTAACAGGGCTGGTAGCGAGTCACTTTTTAGTGACTTGGTCACTTTTTTTGGGCCAGTCACTAAAAAGTCACTTTTTTCATCATTTGGTCACTAAAGTCACTATTTTCCGAAAAATGGTCACTTTTATCACCGAAAATAAACCAATGAAAGAGTAATTTGAATTGCGCGTGTTAATATTGACGGTAGTAACGGTAAATTACTTGATCAGTCACTTCCATCTGTACCGTTGAGCCGTCAACACGTACACAGGAGCATCGTATCGTTGCTGTGTGCCTGCAGGAACATTTTACATTATTTATTTTTTCCTTACCTGTATTTCAATCAGCACTTTTCAGTGCTAAAATTATTTTCATTTTCTTTTATTCATATTTTCTCTTTTCTTTCCAGCATGGGGAAGTCTTCGGCCGGCTCAAGGGCCGGAAGAAAACGGATTGCTGAACCTAATCCAGGGCCATCTGCCAAAAAAGTTGAAATTTCCAATTCATTCGATGTCCTTCATAACATCGGTGATGAGGAAATATTCATATTTAATTCTGATAAGAGTACTAAGAAACCTTCTTCTTCTTCTTATACTCTTAAAAACGAAAAGATTCCACCAATAACGGTCACGATTCCAAACTTCAATGCCTTTCGAAAAGAAATCGTCACTTCCGTCAAGGATGTGAAGATTTCTTTTCAGATCGGTCGAAGGGGAACTGCTCGTATATTGGCGGAATCTTTTAATGATTTTCAAAAAATTTTAAATTATTTGAATAATAAAAAACACCAATTTTTTACGTACGACACTAGAGGTGATCGTCCTTTTAAAGTTGTACTTCGTGGTCTCACCGGCGCACAGTGGTCCAAAACCCAGAAAAGCTGGCAGAAAGTCGATTTTTGAATCGCTCATAATTATCTATTCAAATATTTCATCGTGTTCCGGCATTTTCAAGCTAAATGAAACCATGAAAATGATAGTCTTAAGTTTACCCGTTTCGGAGTTCTCAAAGAAATGGTAAAAAAAAGATTGAATATTTTTTGAAAAATTTGCGAAGATTTGCTTACATTGAAAAACGAATAGATATCCAAATCGCGAATATATATTGCTTTGCAATTATTTTTATATTTTTGTTAGGCATATTTTACACTTTATGTAATAAAAATTTGTGATTTGGAATTCAGTTGAAATTTTTTATATGGAATTTAGTTGCAAAAATCGATAAATATTATGAATTTTATAACTTCAACTAGAGATTTAAAAAAAAACTCCACATAACTCCACTCTAATTTTACGTTGGATAGATTCCCACATTTCTGGGCTACAAAATATGGCAAATTGGGCTGCCTTTTTTTGCCATTTTTGGAGAACGACGCCAAATAGTTGAACCACTTTTTTCATCAAATTTGACTTCTAAGCGAATAACCTCTCGGATCACGAATTAAATTGATATTGAATTGAATCTCTAGGTTGATTTTTCTCAAAAATCCATTCATAAATCATCCTTTTCATATTTTGAAGCACTATTATTATGAATTTCTGTGTTTTTTTACTATTAGGAAATCTCCCAAAACAAAATTTATTTTCTCGGTTTCTCAAATATTCTTCTGATTATTGTTCAAATCATAGAACCTTTTTTGCTGTTCCAAATTCATTAGAACCAATTGAAACTTTTAAAATTGTTATAAACTTTTATGGTATTATTTTAAAAATACGAAATTAGAAATAAATTTAAAAATAAATATTTAAAGTTAAATAAAAAATTTGGAAAATATTAAGCAAAAAGTTTGTATTTCTCGTTTAAAATGTAAATCAAGTGTTTTGTATTAAAACATCCATTGATATAGTAAATGATCATTTAAGAAAAATAGCCTACAAACCTTAATTTCAAAATTTTGATCAGTAGTGGCGAAATTGTTGAACAATTCTCATCTTTCATAAAATTTCTATATTGACTCGTTAATTAATAAAAATTAAAAAAGTGATCGGTACTAGAGCGTTGTCAGGTCAATCTGTATTGATTAAATTTCATATGTATTGTAGTTTTGAGATAATTTTAGATTCAATTAACCTTTGTAGGATGTGATAGATTTTGCAGCAATCTGTTGGAAAATATTAAAACAAGAATTTACTTACTGAGATATTAAAATAAATTAAATTTTTCGAATTCTTACAATAAAAAAAGAAGTTTAAAAGAAAATATGAAAATAATATGTTATTTTTTGTGAAATTATGATTATCAAACAATTTTGAAAGGTTTCAGAGCAAAAATGGTTGAAAACAGACTTTTTGCCAGCTTTTTTTAGAATTGGACCACTGTGCGGCGATCAGACACCGGATGAGATCACAAATGAATTAAATTCTTTGCTAGGTTTTTCTCCAATTCAAGTAATTCAAATGAGGAAAAGAACCAACACGAATAATACCAGTAGTGTTGGTTTTGCTCCTGAACTTTATTTGATCCATTTTAAAAAGGATCAGGTTAATAATTTGAAAATTTTGGAAAAGGCTCGTCTTATGTTTCATTGTCGAGTAAAATTTGAACCTTTTCGTAAATCCCATACCAATTTTTTACAAAATATTACGCAATGTCGTCGTTGTCAAGCTTTTTGTCATGGCACTAAAAATTGTAGAATGAATGCCAGATGCATGTTTTGCGGCTCATTCGATCATGAAAAATCTAAATGCCTTTTTGGTGGTGATAAGCCAAAAACAGAATTTTTTAAGTGTGCGAATTGCGCAGGTAATCATTCCTCGAATTCTCTAGATTGTCCCGTTAGGGCAAAAATTGTTGCTTCTAGGAAAAACCCCAAAGTTTCCAGAAAAGTTTCTTCTCCTCCTTCCTCTTTTTCGTCTTCACACGTCAGACCGGCAAACAACCTGCCTGTTCGCGGTCAGCCTCGGCCTACATTGGAATCACGGCTGGGTAATACCCGAAGTGATTTTAATGTTACCTGGGCTGATTCTGCGCCACAGACTCGTTGTTTATCGTTCTCAGAGGTGGTTGAAAATGGGTTGCCCTCTTCAGGTTTAACTAATAAAAATGGGAAAAACCAAGTCTCAACGTTCATGCGAAATCCCCGAAATTCAAATACTTTTTCTTCTCCTTCTTTTTCTGATTCTTACAATTTTGTTAATTTGGGTGAGATTACTGAGGAAAAATTAAAATTTTTGCATCAAAATTTAATGAAAATGATGCAACTTATGTTAAAAGCAAATTCAATGTTTGAAGCTTTCCAAACTTCTTTTATTTATGCTAACAAAATTATTATGACTTTGCGATTCCCTCATGGATCCAAATAGATGTTTAAATATTATGAATTGGAACGCTAGATCTTTGCTGGCTAACCAAGACGAGTTCTTTTTATTTTTGAAAACTCAAAACATACATATTGCTGCCATCACTGAAACTTTTTTAAAGCCAGACAACAACTTGAAAAGCAATGCTTTCTTTAAAATTTTACGAAATGATCGACTTGATCGACAAGGTGGGGGTGTAGCTATTGTCATCAATAGTCGTCTCAAATTTAGACCTCTTCCTTCTTTCAATACAAAAGTCTTAGAAACAATTGGAATTGAATTAGAAACTTCTATGGGGAAAATTATAATTGTTGCCGCATATTTGCCTTTTCAATGTAGCGGTGAACAGAAAAATTTTTTGAAGGGAGATTTACAAAAACTCACCAGAAATAAATCTAAATTTTTTATTATTGGTGACTTTAATGCAAAACACCGATCTTGGAATAATATTTCATCAAATTCAAATGGGAATATTTTGTTTAATGACTGCTCTGCAGGTTATTATACTGTTGAATATCCTAATGGGCATACTTGTTTTTCTTCAATTAGAAATCCCTCCACAATTGATTTGGTTCTAACGGATTTAGGTGAGCATTGTAGTCAATTAGTTACTCATGCGGACCTCGATTCAGACCACCTTCCAGTAACTTTTTCTTTATCCCAAAGTCCCATTGAAAACCCTTTAAAATCAACTTTTAATTTTCAAAAGGCTAACTGGGAGCGATATATGAATTTTATTGAACGTAATTTAGATGTAAACGTTCCATTGAATTCAATAGAAGATATTGATTTGGCTGTAGAAAATTTGACAACTTCAATAGTCAATGCTAGAGCCGCTTCAATACCTAAAGTTAAACATAAATTTAATCAACCTTTAATTGATGATGATCTTCAGTTTTTGATACGACTGAAAAACATTCGTCGACGCCAATTTCAACGTACTAGGGATCCTTATTTGAAATTAATTTATTGCGACCTTCAAAAAGAGATCAAACGTCGTTTAAATTTCATTCGTAATGAAAATTTTGCTAAAGCAGTAGAGGACATAAAACCCTACTCAAAGCCATTTTGGAAATTAACTAAAATTCTAAAAAAGTTCCAGAAGCCAATTCCTACTTTGAAAGATGGGGATAAACTTCTTTTAACTAATTCAGAAAAAGCTCAAAAATTAGTCCAACAATTTGAGTCTGCTCATGATTTTAATTTAAACGTTGTAAGTCCAATTGATGCTCAAATTTCCCTAGAATTTGATGATATTCTTTCTAAGCAAATTGTGTTTGAAAGTTCTTGTGAGACAAATATTGATGAACTTAAATTGATTTTCAAAAAATTTAAAAATATGAAAGCCCCAGGGGAAGATGGGATTTTCTATATTCTTATTAAAAAGTTGCCTGAAAGCACTTTAAATTTTTTAGTTAAAATCTTCAATAAATGTTTTCACTTGGCTTATTTTCCCAATAAATGGAAAAATGCCGAAGTAACTCCAATTTTGAAACCTGGAAAAAGTGCTTCAGAGCCTTCAAGTTATCGACCAATTAGTTTGCTTCCTTCTTTAAGTAAACTATTTGAGAGAGTTATCTTGAATAGAATGATGATTCACATTAATCAGAATTCTATTTTCCCTGATGAACAATTTGGTTTCGTCATGGACATTCTACTACACATCAACTTTTGAGTGTAACTAATATGATTAACGCTAGCAAATCTGAAGGTTATTCAACTGGTGTTGCTCTTCTTGATATTGAAAAAGCTTTTGACAGTGTTTGGCACAAAGGTTTAGTAGCTAAATTAGCTCGATTTGATTTTCCTGTATATCTCACTAAAATTATTCAAAATTATTTGACTAGCCGAACCTTACAAGTAAGCTATCAAAATTCATGCTCTGAAAGGACACCCATTAGAGCTGGTGTCCCTCAGGGTAGTATACTTGGGCCAATCTTATACAATATTTTTACTTCTGATCTTCCTGATGTCCCAGAAGGAAAAGGTAGAAGATTATTTGCTGACGATACTTTGCTTTCAGCCAAAGGTCGAAATTTACGGGTGGTACGCAGTAGATTGCAACAAAATTTAAATTCCTTTTTGAATTACTTGAAAATGTGGAAAATTTCTCCTAACGCTTCCAAAACTCAACTTATTTTATTTCCCCATAAGCCAAGAGCAAATTTTTTAAAACCTAATGAAAATCATTCCATAACTTTTAATGGGGTTTCTTTAGAATGGTCTGATCACGTGAAGTACTTGGGACTCACACTTGATCGGAATCTTTCTTTTAAGAATCACATTGAAGATATTCAATCTAAATGTAATAAATACACTAAATCTCTTTATTCTCTCATCAACAGGAAATCCCGACTTTGCCTGAAGAATAAGATGCTTATTTACAAGCAAGTCTTCCGACCAGCGATAATGTATGCAGTTCCGATTTGGTCTAGCTGCTGCGCGACGAGGAAGAAAGCCATCCAGAGGATTCAGAACAAGGTTCTGAAAATGATTTTGCGGCTTCCACCTTGGCACAGCACCGAAGATCTTCATCGGATTGCAGGCATTGAAACTATCGAAGAGATGGCCAACAAAATCATCTCCAACTTCAGAGGCAAATCGATGCAGTCTTCCATCGCAGAGATTCGCTCTCTCTACAATTAATTTAATTTTAAGATAGCTTTAGTTTTTAGTTTAAAATTTTTTTTTTCCACTACAGGATGTTCTCCTTTATAAAAATGCTTGATTGTGCTCAGCAAACTTAAGTCGAATAAATAAATTTTAGTGATTATTAAACTATAGGGCTCTGAAAGTTCATTATTGAACTGAACACCTAATTTAATGTATTAATGTAATATAAATGTAATGATGAATTGGTACTAATAAAGATATATTTAAAAAAAAAAAAACTTGATCAGTCAGTCAGAATTTTTTTTCGCCTCCGGCGGAATTTCAGCATGAATCACCCTTGGCTTGAGACATTTCGATCTACGACATTTTTTGACGTTCATGAATTGAAATTAACTTTGATTGTATTGGAACTCAAAATTTGATTTACAAAAACCCTATCTCGTCTTAAGAATGGGTTTTTATTAAGAAGTGTAACTAAGATTGAGATTGAAACGAACCATTTTTTATATTAAAATTTTTTTTTACGTCATAACAAATGTTATGTTGACATGAAATATTCTTTGAAAAAACAATTTCATACTCAATTTTATTTCGTGTTTTTTGTTCTTCTAAATACTTAAAAAAAGGGTTTTTAAAATTTACACAAGGCCACAAAATTTACATTTTTCTTAGGTGCAATGAAGTTAAACGATAATTTCAACTAATTTGGGTTTCCCGAATCTAAATATGTATGCAATATTTCTATCAGCTTTTGTTATTGAAATGACTTTTGAAAATAATTAAAAATCTTTAGAAAAGTTTCTGCACTTTTTTTTAAAAAACTCAAATTAAAAATATATTATTGAAAAATAAAAATTTTAACTGAATATATGAGCTTTAAATAGAATCAAGTTTTTTTTACACTTTCTGCTGTGATGTCAAAAATACGTGTAATAAAAGACATTTTTTCCATAATCAGTTATCTATCATATTCCCCCCATCTTCACTTATGTGAATCAGTGTAAATCAACCACTGTCTCTCATGATAGGAAGCCCAAACTTAACCCTTTCCCGTTCCCCAATCCAAATAAACCCAAATTTAAATTTAAAAAAATAAAATTATTATATAGACCATCGGCAAATAAAAACTTTGTATAAAGTGATATGCCTAATATAGAAAAAAAAGTAATAAACTCTTTATCACCAAAACTGAAATTCGGCCGAACGAATTTGACAAAATTTCTAGTTTAGGACACTATGTACCAAATCAATAATTTTAAAAAATAAGCACCAAAATGGTTATAGAGAAACATGTTTATTGAAAAAACTTTTCCTGAAATGTTTTTAAAAACTAATCTTTTGTTCTTTCAGGACCCAATATGTTAATCAAAAGAGACAAAATACTCAGAGCTTGTAATTTAAAGCTTAAAAACCTGCGATTGAAAATTTAAAAACTTTTTATTAATATTTTTTATATGAAATCATGTTTTTTTGGATCGATCTTGATTTTTAAATTAATCCAAAAAGTTTGAAAAATTGTTCTAAGTAGCAACTTTAAAAATAAATTTTAATACGCAGTGTTAACTAACTTTGTATTTGATTTGTGCTTTCAATATTATGTGTATGTACTTTCAATATTAATAACAAAAGTTTTGAACTCATTATTTTTAATTTTTCACCAGTTTTTATCATTCACGTGATTACTCATTTTCTAACATTTCTTTGTCAGTGTAGTTGAACATGAAGTTATTATTTAAGCTTCAAACTGAAATTTTAAAAACTGGACGATTTTATTTGATTAAAGGTTTTATGTCTGGCTTATATATAACTGGCAATTTTAAAATAATGATAAATATATTCTTCTTTTTATCAAATAAAATTAAACCATCGAACATTGAATAAATTCTGTTAAAAATTCATTTCTTATTCAGTAATCGGTAATTCACATTTTAAATCGTGATTAAATATTTTTTGTTCAAATTAAAAAATTACAGCGGAATTTCTCACTATACTTCCAGTTCAAAATGAGGAAAAGAATTCCAAATTAAGATGAATAAAAATGAACAATTATTTTCCTAACATCTATTCATGGTGAGTTTTGTACAAGATTGGACATTTATTTTAGAATTCAGATTTTTTTAATTTTAAATTTGCTAAGAAATTCTTTTGAAACTAATTTATTTCTTACTTTCTTGACTTATCGAAAATTTGAAACATTCATTGTAATATGTTTCAAAAAATTTATTTACGAGTCATTTTTTTTAGTTTGTGTGTTGAACATGAGTGACAAACAGTGTAAGAAAACCCTTTCCTTTTCAATTTTTTATTTTGGTATTGTTATTATTTTTATCTAAATTTGAGTTTCGAAACCCCCCCATGGGAGGGCCCCATGGACGGGTCCTTCGCACGGGCCTGATTTGGTCACATTTTTTGTACTTCAAAGTTACTTTTTTCGTTCTACATAGTCACAATTTGGTCACTTTTTTCGGTCCTCAAAGTAACTATTTGGTCACTTTTTTTTTATCAAATTTTGGTCACTAAAGTCACTACTTTTTCATTGTCAAACCGCTACCAGCCTTGAGTTAAAAGAAAATTAAAAATTCGAACTAGATTTTTCTCAATTTTGTTATAATATATCGAACTTTAATTATCGTACGGACAGAATATGTAAACAAAAATGCTAATGGTTTTTATTTCTTATTCATCTGAAAGTCGGAAATTCAACAAATTGAAGCTTTTGGCAAAGTTGTAAATGATCAGATATTGGAATAAGAGACAGGTTTTGAATGCCCATATCAGGCCGGTTAAATTCCCATATTGAGAAAAAAAAATTTTTTTTTTACTTTTTATCATTGAAGCATTAAATGTACGCCCAACTCACAATCTTACAGTGGAAATAGAAGAGCTTTATACTGATCTGATAGAAATACGATATGAACAAAATATTACCATGGCCATACGGCATACCTAGTTCTGTTTCGTACAAAAGAACTAGTGGTAACTTAAATTTCGACAAAATTTCAGCATTGACGTATGCTTAACATCCGTTTCTACCATTTTCAATTGATCATATTGAAATGATATGATATCATCATATTGCAAGCGTAAACGAAATATAGCTGAAAACATAAATATGCGCATTTAGCCCGCCGTTTTCGGAAATCGGCCGTTTCGACTTCATTTATTATAAAATTATTTTCATAAAAACTGTAAGAGATTTAAACAGAAAATTGATATAACGTATACAAAACAGATGTCCGCTCATGTGCATATAGTTTTTTGACATCTGAAAATGAGTACTTCCCTTAATATGCGCATATAGACCGCCTCTTCCCTACCAGCTTCTGGCAGCGGTCGTGTAGTAGGCCGACAGTTCAGAGTGATTAGCGTAAGTCAGCGTATGATAGATTGATGTCAGGATATTGAGTGAATTTTCCCCCCATAAGGTCAATCTTCGCCGGGTGCAGGAGCACGGACTTCAGAGGACGTCTTCCGGGACCGATTAATTGAGACGCACAAAATACTGGGCAACCAAACATCAAGATGCAATAAAAAAACAGCCGAGGAACCAAGACGTGGATATTGGGATTTCCGGTCAGTTTTTTTGGCATCGCGGCTGCTAAAACGTACTAGATGCAAAATAATAATAATAAATTACAAGAAAACAAAACGAAGCCGTTAAATTATTCCGGAAAAAAAACATCTAAAGATATGATAACTTACAAACTGAATTAAAATTAACAATACATATAGTTGAACTTATTGATCAATCATAGAAATATAATTGTAGCAACCATATTTATAATTAAATCAATCATATCATTATAGTTGAATCTATCATATTTATAACTAAATCAATCATATTATTATAATTGAATCTATCATATTTATACTCAAATCAATCATATTATTATTGTTGAATCTACTATAATTAATGTTGAATGTAGGGCATCAATCGTACATCATAGTTGAATCTATTATATTTATAGTTGAATGCACAAAATCAATCATACAACTATAGTAGAATGTATTATATATATTGTTGAATGTACGAAATCAATCAGATTTACTTTTATTTATAAGTATTTCTGAAATTTTAATAATTATAGCTAGTTCAGAAGCATAAAGACATATGATTGAATATAAGTGGATTATTGTTGGAAATACCAGACTTTTTTCTACGTGTTCCGATCTTCGACTGATTACGGGTGTTTTCGGCTGAAAATTATAAGTATTTATAGAAACAATTTTATTCATGTACATGGGTGTAGAGTATTAGCCTTAACTTGGTGTTAAAATTAATGTAGTACCTAAATCATCTAAATGGGTTACGGGGAATAGAATCAGAAGAAGAAGAACAATGCCTAAACAATTATTTGAAATGAAATTATATTACGCTGTGTGGTTTTGAACTTCCCAGAATTCACTCATCGGAACGTTACAAAAACTTTATCAGCCGGATTCCATCGACTCGGCAACTGTCCACAATCTTGACTGAAAGCTCGCGCCGATCTTTTCCTCATACGTTGTAGGTACACTCGCATTTAGCTTAAAATGGGATTGCCATATTGTGGGGAAAATGAGATGAGACAAGCGGAGCTTCTTATAAGCCAAGTGAATGTGTTGGATCCTGCTTTCGTACCCACTTTTGCAATGCCACATTCTACAGTCGATGACAAGCGATTTTGTTCTGAAAGATTTTTTCACCATCAACAAGATGGGAGATTTTTTCTGCGTTGATGTCTTCGAACAAACTTCTGTTAGACCGAGTGTGCGAAAGTTGAAAATGAAAATTTTTGTCGTTTAATTTAAATTCGAAATGTCATAACACAATCAAGTAAAGCTTATTCGTATGAGCTCTGGAGTTCGCATCGAAAGTTTCATTTTTAAAGCTATCGTATTATTTTCCACAAAGGAGCTACAGGAATCCAGAATCGCTGGATGAGATAAAATAATCACGACACGTACTATCTGAATCTTAAAAGTACAATGCCACTTGTCAACGACCCCATTATTCGTTAAAGAGAGAGAGCAAAGAAGGAAAAAATCCAGCGAGCTTTATCCGTGGACGATATATTTTTATTATGCTGCATTTGACCAAGCTTATCAGATCTGGAATGAGCTGACCCTGGGACAGAAACCCTGCGGGAGTGCGCTTCTCATAACTGATGCGAAGCTTAGCTCGCAGGATGACTGGATCGAACTAAACGACAAGTTTATACACTATGTGGATGGTATCATTGAAGATATTGCGGTGAAAAGTAATTTTTGCACTCATTTCCAGTATATCGAATTTTGACTCGAATATTTTTCACAATTTTTGAATTATGAATTCTGTCGTCCATTCGTAAACCCTGCTTGTATGTTTCGAATCATAAGTTTTTTTTTACTTCAACCCCGTACCTCCCACAGAATTGTTTACAAGTAGGTATAGAACGAGATCAAACGGAGATATTACGACACGGCGAGAGAGCTTACAATATTATTCATAAACTTTTACACCATGACAGTTCAGATGTTGGGTTCGGTTTATCCCTGCCAAGAGTTCACCATCATCAGACTCATGACAACTTTACACACTTGAAAGACATTTCCACTGATACTGAACTTTCCGGCATCTCAAATGATCCGTTCATCTTTTCCTTTCAGGGCAGGCAGGCAGGCAGACAGAAAGAAGGCAAAAGCGATGAACAAAACTCCCCCACCGCCGCACGCAGAAAAGGACACAAACGCAAAGCCCACAGCGAGTTTGAGCGAGAGTCGAATGAGTCTGCGAAAATATGTTGCAAATTTTATACGGGCTTTTATCGATTCCCATCAGCGAGCAGTAAGATACAAGCAGAGCATCAAGGGTCGGTCGATGGGTCGTTCGTTCCTTTGGGCTTTTTTTATGATTGGTCTTCGATAAAGTTCATTCCTTCGTGTGTCCTTTTCACGCTTCCTCAGCAAGTGATAATATTCTAAAAAAAATAAAAAAAACGCGTCGTCAAAGCAATATGAAATGGCTTTGGTAATTTTTTCAGTCTCAAATAGAGACGATCTGGCTTGAAGTCGGTTGAAATTTGTAACTTCATCTATCGATTAAAAAAATGTAAAAAATCGTCTTAGAGCTACTTTTTTTGATTTCATAATGCAAATGCAGTGCTGAGGTATATAAATTGTCTGCTAAAGATATTGCACTTATTTTCAATAAACCTATAAAGAAATTAAGCTACAACAAAAAAAAAGAAACATTCTGAAGTATATTAATCAAGATTTTCATACGTAGAATAACGTCTTACGGCAACACTACACAAATAAAATTGAAGGATGCCACCAGAAAACATCGGACCTTCGCCGCAATGCAAAAACGTTTTGGAAGTTCGTTAACACCAAAAGGAAGGAGTCTGGTCTGCGGTGCTGGCTCCGCTGAATCAACCGAGTTCATTCCAGCTTCAAGGGTACCAGAAGGCAGTAATTTGGGCCCATCACTGTTTACGCTGTTCTGCAATGATATAAACATGGACGTGATTTAACAAATGCGAGAATCTGATTCAACAATTAAAAAATCTTGCACTGGCTAATAACATCGCAATCTTTACATAAACAACTATGCAATTATGGACAGGGAGTATAAAAAAAGAACCAACAACAGAATGCGATTAGGAATACTCTATTCCGCACGTAATTTTGCAGGTTTTCAAATTGTTTTTTCAATTGTTATTTTCGGAGCGTTCGTTAATAAGCTCCATAAAATTGGTCTGAGTCCGTAGATCTACGTTAGAATCCGTAGATCTTGTCATTCTACTGGTGACTGAGTTCTAACACAATTATGCGTGATCCAAAACTACGATCATTTGTTCCGTTTGGTCAGTGTGGAGTTCTAATTATGGCAAAACTTACATCATTGATACATGAATACAAAAAAGGGACGTTGTGCTAGAGGTTGCTAACATAGTTGCTGCTGAATTTGACTCTTACACTCTCATTATGAGTACAGCATAGGCATCCTTCAGAATGGTACAGTGAGCTTTCTTATATCGTATTTGTTTTATCCCTTCGTTCAGTGATGCACTCAACCCGATAAAAACAAACACAAATCGTCGCCAGTGTATTGCTACCTCACTCACTCACACGTTCTCTCGCAACACTGACAAAATTTTCGGGGCACTACCGCCCAATGGCAGGTCAAAACTAGTGCAACACTGTCCGAATAAACAAACAAGATGATAGCACTTAGTGGTGCACAAGTGCAACACTCGGAATAAACAAATAGGGTATTACATTCTTGTTCATCTGACCCAATGTCTCTATGTTAATGTAAAGTCCTGTCCAATGTTCCGAAAATCACTCAATATTTAAAAACATTTGAAAGAGATGCGTTCCTCTCTCAGTAGAGATACTCAACTATGAGTTAATGAACAATGCATGAGACCGGGGAACTGGAAAGAAGGGAGAAAATTCGTCAATGATCACACAAATTGTGCAGCCAATGATTGAATTTGTGGTAATTTGTTGCAATTGGTTAGAGTAAATTAGAAGGTTTAGGTTCAAATGAGAGAAACCAGTGCTCAGTGAGAATGAAAATGTGCTAATTGTTGCAAATTGTTGCAATTTGTGCAGTAGTTGTGGAATTTTGATCATTACCACTCCAAATGCAAATAATTCTCTCTTGATTTCAATCCCTTGAGTGAGACGCTAGCTGATTTTATGCCCCCGGATTCACTCAGTCACTTTTTTCGCTCACTCACTCACTCGATGACTGCTCAATGGTGGTGTTTTTGTTGTTATTTTATTTATTTGTACACCCAAATTAATTTAAAAATTATTTGTACGGAATTTTTCACTTAAACTATGATTTTGTTGCACCAAATCGGTTTTACGTGAGGCTGGAAGTAAACACAGTGTTTCACTACTTTATTTTCACTTAATTGCCTATGAATTTCACGCAAAGTTTAAAGGGTGATACGGTCAAAATTTGGTCAAGGGAAAACGCGTGTAAATCGGTGAATTCGTTTATTTAAAAAATCAAATTAAATTTCTTTTTAAAGTTTAATTAGTATAACATTCAGGAAAAATATTCAGTTAGGCTTTCGCTTTTCCAAACCCGAATTGCCGGGCCTTACGCTTAACCCCTGCCATCAGATTTTGTACAGCCACCTTGTCCACCTTCTTCGCCGCAGAAAGCCAGTTTGCCTTGAACTGCTGCTCGTCCTTAGCAGTTGGTTCCGCTTGACAATAGCTCAGTATTTCTCAATTGGGCGAAGCTCTGGCGTGATGGGAGGGTTCTTGTCCTTGGGAACCACCTGCACGTTGTTGGCGGCGTACCACCCCACGGCCTTTTTACCGTAATGGCAAGATGCCAAATCCGACCAAAACAGTACGGAACAACCGTGTTTCTTCAGGAAAGGCAGCAGACGTTTATCCAAACACTCTTTCACGTAAATTTCTTGGTTGACAGTCCCGCAAGCTATGAAAATGCTGCTTTTCAAGCCCCAGGCACAGATGGCTAGCCAAACCAGATATTTCTTCGCGAACTTTGACAGTTTCATGTGCTTGAAAATATCAGCAACCTTTCCCCTTCCTTTTTCCGTATAAAACTCCTGTCCCGGAAACTGCTTGTAGTCGGCTTTGACGTAGGTTTCGTCGTCCATTACCACGCAGTCAAACTTCGTCAGCATCGTCGTGTACAGCCTCCGGGATCGCGCTTTGGCCGTCGTATTTTGGTATTTCACTACCTTCTTGTAAGTCGATAGTCCGGCTCGTTTTTTGGCTCGATGCACGGTTGTAGACGATACACCCAGCTTATTTGTGGCATCTCGGAGAGAGAGGTTAGAGTTTCGCTTGAAACTTCCGGCAACTCTCTTTGTCGTCTCAGCGGCTTCCGGTTTTCGATTTCCCTCCGATTCAAACTTCCTGGCTGTCGACAAACGTTCCCCAAACACTTCAATTACATTTGTAGCGGTTGTTTTGGCAACTTTTAGCAATTTTTATTTTTTTATTTAAATGCTTTTTAAATGCAAAATTGAAAGAAATTGAAAAAAAAAACAAATTTTGACTGTATCTCCCTTTAGGTGGATCAATTTTAATCAGTTTCGAGTATTTTTTCCCCAAATTCGTATTGGAAAAGATTGTTGTTTGCATTCTGATGAGTTTAATATTCAAGATATCTTTTCCAAATCAAGCAAGTAAGTTACTCTTCCGTTTACGGAGAAAAAAAGTATAATATTTCCAACATTAATCCACTTATATTCAATCGTATTTCTGATTGATTTTCTACCAACTATAAATCTGAAGATTTCAACTATTTGTATAGTTGGCTGTCTGATGGATTTTATGCCCTCAACAATAAATACAATAATTTCAACTATGATCGTATGATTGAATTTATGCTTTTAACTTTAGTTGATGGATTCAATTGAAATTGTTAGGTTGATGGCAGGCGTTTTGCTGTAAATATTCTAAATTCAATTTTATTGATCTGATTGACTGCATTATAAATATATTGATTTTTAACAGTGCTTTAACCATGTGTCCGGTCATTCTAAATATTTCTTTTAAGAGAAACTTACTTAAGTCGACGGATTAGTCGACTTTTTTCCGTGTTAAACTGGTGGCACGACGTTTGTGGGACGGATTAAGGCTATGATCATTTAGTATCCGGGCACTTTGTTTCGGTGATAGCTACGTTAATAGAGCTCGGATATGCAAAACTTTATTAGCGTTGTGTTGGTTATAAAAAGGACTATCTTGCCTATTTTTGATAGATTTTTAAGTTAACGTGTGTTTGAGATATTTACGATGCAAAAAGGCATGGTAAAAATAATTTTGCACAAATTTGCTCTTTTTACGCATTTTGTGCCTCGAAAATTCGTCATTGTTGACTTTAAAGCTCATCAACTGTTGATTTTTTCTGATTTTTTTTTCGGACGAAATGGTTAAGAAATATAAGGAGCCACTCTAGGATCCACACGAAGTTCAAATCAACCATCGGAGTGCAACCCTTGATCTTAAATATGGTAAAAAGTCTATGGTTATTGGGGATAACTGAATGCAGACTCTTAAAATAATGCAAAAAATCCATTTCCGGAAGACAAAAAGTGTTGCCTGACTAGTAGACATTAACTAAATAACTAATAATGATTAGCTCCAAAGATCGCAATCTGTGCATCCGGTTTTTACGCAATATGACAGAAGTGTTCTGATGGACACAAAAAACTTATGTTAAAACCTTATTTAACAGATCAAATTATTCGAGATGCCTACTCATGAAAAGCTTCCAACCAGATTCCAATTGCTTTTTCTAGGTGAGTTTGTGTAAAATATCATGATTTTGCAAATGTTTTGCTTCTGTAGTAAAAAAAATAAATCAATTCACGACTGAAAAAAGTGTGCAAAGATAAAAAAGAGATTTTATGAAAAAGTAAGAGTATTTCTTGAAATCATAGATAAATATTTTTTTAAATATTTTTACATTAAATGTCATATTAACACCTTCATTTCCTCCATAGAAAGCTTTTCGATCAAATGAAAAGTTTTTAAAATGCACACGTTTGTAACTGCCCGGATACTAAATGATCATAGCCTTAGATTAAACAAGATGCCATTCGTAAAACCATTGGAGATATATTCGATGGCGTTAAAACAAGTTCTTCATTAATTTGGACCAGGGTAATTATTAAGCATTGAGATAATAAGTTTTCATTCTTTTCGTGATTTTGTCCACCGATTGACTAATCCCATCGCAAACAATTTTTTTATAAACAATAGATGGCCGGGCTTCGACCAGACCGAACTGAGCGCCACAAGGAAATTTAAAAACAACAGAAATTAGATTTCGTGTTATTTATATTGTAGATCCATATAGCGAATATTGTTGACTGGAATGAATTCCTTGGATTATAAAACGTTTCTGGTTTATAAATATAAAAGATTTCACCTCTCGATGAAAATATTTGCACATAAAGCTCAACAGTTTCGAAAATATTGTAATAATATGTAGTGTATTTGTTTGTTTTGACAACTTTTTATTATTATTTGTTTCATGATTTTGACCGCTGATTGACCAATCTCAATGCAAACAAAATTTTTGTTTATAAACAATAGATAATCCAATACTAATATAAAAACTTGGTATATATGTTTGTTTTAACAACTTTTTATTAAATCATCTTTCAATGTTTTTCGCTTGTTCAGCCGATTTAATTTCAGTCGATAAATAATCCTTACGAAGAACAATGCTTAATTTTTCTTGAACACTGTAATTTTTTTTACAGTGGTACCCTCCGGGAGCCCAAATCAGCTATCGCAGAAATAGAAAAAAAGAGTGGAACAACAATAAACTTTTAGGCACGCAGGCAGTATGTATAAGGAGTGTATTCGAAAAAATGCAAAACTTTGTTTTATGTATACCTAACTTTTGAATACTTGTATGCAGAGATGCCATTCTCTACCGAGAAAAACGGAGAACGGAGAAAAAAACACCCCCGTGCGATAGTTGCAAATCACCCGGGTGAGATTTTTCGATCCTCTCCACACATTATTCGAACCCCGGTTTTGAAAGCCACACACACCTAAGTTCAATAGCTCCGGCGTGCGACGATTTGTCACTGTAGAGCACCCTGGTGAAAACACAGAACCGACTAGTTGAAGCCACCAAAAAGCAAAGACAAAAAGAAACACGATGGTGTGCATAATAATAGCATCAACAAACGATGAATGTTTCGGGCGAGTGGTTCAGCTTCGTATGTGTTGGTAAACGCAACAAGCCAAGCCAGCTGCCGTCGCTGTCGCTCTCCTTGGTGAAAACATTTTTTCACTGTACCTAGTGTGTGTTAGCTCTGTCGTGTTGACTTACAGATTCTCTACAGAGGTTCGGCTAAAAATCTCTGCGGTGCGTTTCAGAGAATCTCTACCGAGAATCGAAAACCGAGCACATCGGTGATTCTCGTTAGAGAAATTGCAAGCCTGCTTGTATGTAAATTGATGAAATTTTCAGCGAAGTTACCTGGTAATGTAATCTTAGCAGTGATGCAATGTTTACATATGCAATTTTTTATGTTCTGATAAGTGGTTTTTGAGATAGCGTCCAATAAAGAAGCTTTTCGACTTTAATTTTTGGGCAACACGTGCGTCATCTATAATACATACTATGAACCACATTTTTTCTAATTCAACCCAACAAACCATTTAGCACTGTTATAAGCCGCATTTGGGACGAATAACAGTGCCTTTAAGCCGTGTCCAATATTTTCAAATGCCAATAGGCTCTATGAGATTGAAGCCGCAGAATAAGCCCTAAATTGGCATATAATGCAGCGTTTTAAGGCTTTCAAGCCCTGTGGGTTCAAGTTTGGTGACATTTACGTCAAAGCCTGGCTAATGTCATTTATCAGACAGAAAAAAATGACTGGGCTCTGGAAGAAGAAGATCTGCATTTATGTTTACTTTGGCAATTTATTCAGACTAGGAAAGAAAATGTAAGTTTCCTGGCTTCTTTATCAGCAACATCCTAATTAGAACCGCTTTTTTAATTTTATCCTTTTTTATTCATCCTCTTCGCTCTGGATCATACGCTGAAAAACACCCGGCAATCGGGGCCCATAACACGGCAGCGGCTGAAAATCATCGCTTCCTCTGCAGCACAACTACAGACGAAATGTCTCACAGGAACGAAATCGCCAGTTTGCTGTATGAGCTGCATTTGTAAAACATTTTAGTGATACGTGCAAAGTGAAAAAAAAAAGTCCAGAATAGTGTTTTTGTTATCCATTCTGGAATTGAAATAGGCTGAATGATGTACAAATTATAAATTTTCTCAGGTTTTGTAAAAATAAAATGAAAAACAAAATCCACTAATGCCCTGTTTTAATCAGAGAGTTTTGCATTTATTCATATCTAGAAATTTAACCTAATGCAAAAGTTTATGTTGATGAAATCCCTGATAAGAAATGGACTTGAATTCATCCATTCAAATACGACAAATTTTCTCAGACCCATGCATTGCTATGATAGGCTATTGAGCAAAGTGGCGATTGAATACTTAGCCGCAAAAGTTTAAAGGTTCGATTCCAGTTCCTAAACTACGTTGATTAAGAGGGATAAAAAAGGGAGGATGAGAGAGATAGAAGTTTAGGACGTAGTGTCCCGGATCGGAAGGAATATCGCAACCGGACCGATTACTGTCAAACTATTAGTTGTCAGTTTGAATCTATCCCGTTTCCCTTCGAATTCTGTTGGATTTCCTGACCATTTCTCCGCTGCCATACAATGACAGATATCGAAATCGATCAGTTTAGCTTCGCTTCGAATTCTGTCAGTTTTTCTTGACGACCGGGTCATTTGAAAAACGATCGGTTTTGTTGTTTTTTTTTTCTCACACGCAGCGCGTGCAATTGGAAAATTAAATCAAGTGAAACACGAGGAAACAACGGCGGTAAGTTTTTATTTGCGAATTAATTGTAATGTTTGGGTTATTTAACTTTTAAGCCTAGTCCACACTAGGCAACTTGGACTGCGATTTCGGTTGCTGAGACTTGTTTTTGTTTACATTTGATGAGATACTCGTCTCAAGTCTCCCGACTAGTATGGGAGACATTCAGCAACCAAGATGTAAACATAAACAAGTCTCAGCAACCGAAATCGCATTTCAAGTTGCCGAGTGTGGACTAGGCTTTAAGCTCAGGCCCTTTTGTTTTGTATATTTGTATTTATGTTTATGTTTATGTTTTTTTCAAATTTCAGCAAAACATCCGAACCACCAGCACCAGTAACACCATCCGCACCAGCATCGGCACCAGCGACGGCATCGGCACCGGTAACGCCATCCGCACCACCAGCAAAGGCATCGGCACGGCAGGTAAGAGATGTAGTTGATGTTACCGCAGGCTACCGGCTAAAGGCTACCTTCCAAACTTTTCATGGAAGTTGTCTTCTACCGGAAACTTGAAATTTTCGTTAGTTTTGGTTCCTCCACTGATTTGAAAGGAATCAATGGATTACCATCAAATAACCATTTATCGCCCAAAATCACCCTTCAATGTGTATTTTGAAAACCTGGGATTTAATTACCATACATAAAAATTCTGTGTTGGCATCATTGTCCGACCATTTCACTGAAAAAACATCAACAAATCAAGTGAAACAAGAGGAAACAACGGGGGTGGGTTTTTATTTGCGAATTAATTGTAATTTTTGGGTTATTTAACTTTTAAGCTCAGGCCCTTTTGTTTTGTATATTTGTACTTATGTTTATGTTTATGTTTTTTCAAATTTCAGCACAACATCCGAACCACCAGCACCAGTAACACCATCCGCACCAGCATCGGCACCAGCGACGGCATCGGCCCGCCGGATGTGTCTTCAATTTTATCGCGGAGCCGACATGCAAGAGGTCAATCCATTTCTGTAACGTTTGTATGGAGTGTACGGCCAAAACCGAGGTCTTATTCGATTCAACTTCGGAACCACTTGAACGACAACAGATCATAATATTCATTTGGGCACACATGTCGAGAGGAATATTCCATGCCAGAACGAAAAGATAGTTCCGAGTTGGAAAGGCAACCGGAGTCGAACACTCACAGAAACTAAGATCAACGAGATGGACCGATTCCTTCGCTAGATGAGCATCCTGATGGTGAATTGATTTTTACAAGTACATGTAACCGGTGCTGTTTGTCGATAGGTTGGTTGCGTCTACAGCACAGTTACCATTCATTTATTAATATTTTTTTTTTGCTTATTTCGGCGGAGACCAAATCACAGGTGTTAGTTCCCGCCGGATGTGTCTTCAATTTTATCGCGGAGCCGACATGCAAGAGGTCAATCCATTTCTGTTACGTTTGTATGGAGTGTACGGCCAAAACCGAGGTCTAATTCGATTGAACTTCGGAACCACTTGAACGACAACAGATCATAATATTCATTTGGGCACACATGTCGAGAGGAATATTCCATGCCAGAACGAAAAGGTAGTTCCGAGATCAAAAGGCAACCGGGGTCGAACACTCATAGAAACTAAGATCAACGAGATGGACCGATTCTTTCGCTAGATGAACATCATTCGCATGTCGACGTCCTGGTGCAGTTGGTCCATATGAAGCACAACTTCAAAGCTAGATGGACAACCACCTCTGGACACTCTAGAAAGCGGTGAAAGACGGAAGCGTGCGCCAGCATTACAACGAGATACTCCAGCTGCTAATTAGGGCAAAAATAAGCACAACCTTGAACTATCCAATGGGCCCAAGAACATCAACTCCCAGAAAAATCATATATTATCACAAGATAAAATGAAAAACATTGTATTTCATATATATTTTTTATTGCCACAAAAAAAAACTTATTAAAATTATGTACAAAAATTATTTTGTTGTTTTATTTGCAATTTTAATCCGAACCAAAATTGACATCAGGGCAGAAAAACAACAAAAACAACAGGGCAAAGCGTTCGGATTTTTTGTCCGATTTCGATCGAAAAACCGTCAAATTTTGATGGGAAAACCATCTGATTTTGGTAGGAAATCTAACCGATTTCCGTCTTGAAACGACCCGGTTGTTTTGACAGCTCACTCGCAAAAACTTATCGTCGTCAGGAAAGTTGTGTCACCAGGGCACTGAATTCGTCGGAAATCGGTTGGATTTCTCGTCAGAATTCTAACCGATTCACGGGTTGAACGGGCCGAAATCGAATCGATTTTGGGCCGATTTTTCGATCCGGGGTAGAGTCAAAAAAAAGATTAAACATACACAAGTTTTATTTTTTCTTTCCCCCGGTGGGTTGTACCCACTGAAGAAATTTTTTGACATTTTCCCATTGGCTGTATATTGGCCGATTTACAGGCCAAAACCAGCTTTAGGGCAGCCCTTAGGAGGAATTGAATGCTGCTTGGCTTTGTAAGGCATTTTCTATAATCAAATATAGAGCCGAACAAGGGCCATTTTTTACGGCTTATTGGTTACTTGGGAAGGCTTTTTTGATTACGTTTGCTGTTTCCTGAAGCTTGGCTTTCAAAATAACTCAAAATTTTGAATTTGGTCGAAGTTATAATAGATTTTGCCGATTATCCTCCTTCGGCACGAAAATAACATATTTGACTTTATCATATCACTCCACCACCGTTTTTGAACAATGGCACGATTTCAGATTCAACTTAAACAGAGTTTAAACTTTTTGGGACCTATTGAAGTGATTTGCAGAAGTAAAGATTGCACTTTTTTTAAATTTGGTTTCGTCTGACACTACTGGCTAGGATTATTCTGGCCCAAATTGCCAACGATCGCATTTGAAGACAGTCCTCTATGTATTTTTAGCCATTCATAGTGTCAATCGTTATGAAAGACTGAGTAATTAACAGTTTCTACAGATCGTAAGCCTCCTCAAATACTAGACATTAAATTTTCAGTTTTTTCTCTTTGTTTATCTTCGGGAAATATAGGCAAAAATTTCGTGTTGGAAACCTGCCAGGTGACCGCTAAAGAGTTCGTTTTGCTGTCCATAACGAAAGTTTTTAAAATATCTCCCCACTAGCCGTCGAAATATTTTGCGCACAATTTGACCGCCGTATTCTATTTATTTTACCGGTGGGCTGCTAAAAATGAAGTCAGGCCTACTGATAAGTCAGCTAGATGAATCACTCAGAGAAATTAGACTTTTTTAGCACTTCCTCTATTCATATTTTCATAGCTCACAACCCTCTTACATTTTATCAATTTTTCATCCATGAATTCCAAAGTTAATCACAAAACAAAGTTATGCATTTTTTCGAATACACTTCTTACGTATGTGTCTAAGCCAATGGTCATAAGATCGAATATCGGTAACTGAATACCCAAAAAAAAAAACAATTTCTTGCTGGCATTTTCTTGATATTAAATCAATATCGAACGCAAGTTTAGTTGCTTGCTTTTAAATTAGGCCGGAACAAATACCAAATCCTTCTTTTGTCACGTTCGTCATAGACTATAGTCTATGGCAAACCCTCCAAAAATGCCGTGAACACCAAGTTCCTACGCACCATCTATTCATCGAATTCAAAGCCGCATACAACACGATCGACCGTTACGAGCTATGGAAAATCATGGACGAGAACGGCTTGTCCGGGAAGCTGACCAGACTGATCAAGGCTAAGATGGATGGAACGCAGTGCTGTGTGTGGATTTCGGGTGAATTGTCGAGTTCATTCGAATCGCGCAGGGGGCTTCAACAAGGCGATGGTCTATCCTACATGATGTTAAACGTGAGCGAAATGCAGGGCACTTTTCAACAGATCCAGTCAACTTATCGGCTTTGCCGATGACATTGGTGTAGTCAGCAGATCATCTGCGGTGGCAGAATTGTGCTGATGACTAATACGCCCAATACGAAGAATATGCTAGGATCCGAGACCGACCGAGCCTGCTTATCCAGTAATAACAAGGTCACGATCGACGGCAACGAGATGGAGATAGTCGATGACTTTGTCTATCTCGGTTCACTGGTAACCGCAGACAATGGCACCAGCCGTGAGATCCGGCGGCGAATGGTCAGCGAAAGTCGTGTCTACTATGGACTCCACAAGCAACTGCGGTCGAGAAGAATTAGCCGGCGCACGAAGTGTAACCTGTACACGATGCTCATTAGACCGATTGTTCTCTACGAGCACGGGACGTGGATATTGCTCGAGAAGGACCTGCGTACACTCGGAAGAACGAAATGTGGAGGCTAAGGTTGAACCACGAGCTCGCGCGGATCAACGGTGGAGCCAGTATCCAGAAGGTGGCGAAGACTGAACGAATACGGTGAGCAGGACATTCTGCGATAATGGCGGACGACTGCCCAAAACAGATGCTCGCTGCCAATCCGGTAGAACCGAGACGAGCATGGGTGTCCTACCCGGGATTTCCCGACCGGGAAAATGAAATATTTTGAAAAGACTTGCTATACTACTACCAAAAATATCATGTAGATAAGTTGCAAATAGTATGCAGTTTAGTGATGAAGTTTTCATTTTCAATTTTTACCGGGAACCCGAAAATTTCCGGTAAAAGTATCGTCAGATTTCTCGATTTCTGTGAAGGCTTGAATGGCCGGGAAATGAACACTCTAGGCGCAACAAGCTAGATGGTTGGACCAACTGGAGCGTGATTTGGCGTATGTTGGATGCCCGAGAAGTTGGAGAACGATTGCCATGGGCCGAGTGAGTTGAAAGAATGTTCATCAGGATATGCCGTGAGATGGAACACCAACATCAGGATCCAGGATGAGCGTCCGACGAGATCAGAATACGGGATCGTGATCCAAAATTATCAAGATTCAACATCCGAAATTCCATAATCAAGATCTAGAGTCTGGATTGAAATCACGATCGAAAATCAAGATCAAAATCCGAAATCAGAATCAAATTCTGAAATCAGGATCTAAACTTAAGATCAGGATAAGAGTTTCGAATGGGAATTCATAATCGGAATCCGGCATCAGAGTCTAGAATCAGGAACAGGATCCAGGATTAAGATCAAATCATCGAGACCGGGGTGAAAATCAAAATTGGAATCATCACCATCATCAAAACATTGTTTTTCATCAAACAACGACATTTCTTAGTAACATATTGAACAAAAGGCTATTACATGAAGCGTTTCTAATTTGTGCACTTAAAAATTCTGCCTGAAATATCTTATTGAAAAATCTTATGACTTCACCGTAGCCACACTAATGTAGAAAAGTGGTTTTGAAACTATAAGCTCCAGAAATTTGAAAGATGCCATACGAAGTTGACATTCTCCGACATATTTATGGTATTATTAGATGTCAGAAATGCGCAATGCGACTTAAATTTTTTTTACAGTTTTGTAAGGTAGGACCTGGCTGAAAACCCTTAAGTATTGAAAAATAAACTCTGCATAACTATTCAAGGCAGAGGACAAAGTATTAACTATCAATTTATATCTTTTGCATCCGACATGCATTGCAAGGTATTCAATGTCCACACGTTTTCCACAAACAAATGTGAAGAGTTACATCTCTTTTTTAATTTTTAATTTCCTTATGATTATTTTGTAGAAATCATATCCCAGCTTTATTAAATAGCCTCGATCAATATTTTAAACGAAAAGTTCAATGACAACTGCATTTGTCTATTTGCTTTTTTCTTTATAAAAATCCAATTTATTTAATTTGTTTTATTTGTTAAATTCGCAACGAATACAAAACGTTTATTGAAGACAATTTTTCAAACTAATTTCCCAGTAGAACTGAAATATATAGGTACTGCCCGATAAATGATTTATTACAAAGAAGCCAGGATCGAGAGCAATCAATACACATAAATATAAGTCCCTCCGAAGGTTTTAAAGTGGGCTTAATTTGCCAGCCGGCTTTTGACAAAACTACCAAAAATTGAAATCCTTAACCCTCGAGAGTTGATGCCGACAGCATCATCAGCTGTCGATCCGAAATCCATTAACTGATGATCCCTAGTTGTTGAGCAACCCATCAATCTCTCTTCCGGCAGCCAATTTGGCATCCTTTTTTACCGAAAATCCGTCCGTGCGCCCAAAATTCTCCGCCTCCAAGTGCACCCAATTTCGTCGGTGTCGGTCGCTCTGTCGAATCCGGGAATATTCCGGCATCAGCTCAGCCAGACATGATATAGGAATGCACGGTTGCATGTCCGATTGGATGTGGGCCAGTGCGCCGCCTCTCCGAAATCCAAAACGAACAGAGGAACTCTTTTGAGCCCCCGAAAGGTGCAGAGCATTTCGTAAATCAAAATATTTTGACCTGTTGCAACGTTGGATATAATTTATCTTTCCTTTGTTTCAAAGCAGCAGCGCTCCTGCGAGCTGAGCTGAGCCAAAGCTGAGGGACTTCCTCGGTTGCGTTGATCTTTTTCCTCTGCCTTTTGGAATCCGGCTTTCGCCCACCACCTTCTTGCTTATCTGGCTTGGGATTTGAGCGGCCCCGATGATGATGGTGATGATGATGGTGGTGATGATGATGCACGTTGCTCTGCTGTGCGTTTACTCCATTCGTTGCTGGCCAAGAGCTGGACAGTCGTCGGTGCAGTGCATCTCCAAAGCCACCCTTCAACATCAACCGGACGGGATTATCGGCACATATGGGGCATAAAACGATGTTCGGAAGACGATAAAAGTTAAAGGAAATGTTGCCAGATTATTTCAGAGTTACCAATATCAGATTTCCGGGTGTAGTTAGTAACAGTTTTATAGAGATAGGGTTTGTGAGATAAGAGATTGTTCAAATCTATTTGGAAGTCCCTTAAACAGTTGTTCCAATAGTGATCTCATAACTTTGAAAAAGTTTATGTCAGCTAATGAGATTATGCAGAATTCAACTATTCAGTACATCAAGGTCTTTTTGACCGGTAATTTTAGCGCGGTTAGCGTTATGGAAAACATTGATATTTTTTTAAGTTGGGAGGAAGATATGCTTTGAAGTTTATAAGAAGCACCTTAAGACCTAAGACATGAAACCTGAGTTATGAAATATCAGATGTATCATATGTAACATTATACGGAACATTTTTCGTCTCCATAGTCGAGGCGTCGCGAGCAAACGTCGAGAGAGGGTAGTAACCAGGCATCCGAAAAGTACTGCCGAACGACAGTATTCTTGCGAACGTCGCACATCCACCTCGGTGAAAGCTTTCCGAATATTTCTACCCCGACAGTTTTAAAAGGCGCGGTCGTGCGATGTACAACGACGCCTTGGTTTACCTCATGCGAAAGTTTGCTTGTGGATATGATAGCCTTTAAAGCTCCGTGACAGTTTTGGGGAAATCTTCGTGACAGTTTTCAATGCGTTAAACTTCGCATGACAGTAGGGGAGGAGCGGGCTATATGCGCCTATTAAGCAGAACACTGATTTAATCAAATACCACATCGAATATGTGTACAAAAACTAGATACACGTGTGCAGGCATCTGTTTTCTATACAATGGAGTAATTTT
Source organism: Uranotaenia lowii (assembly GCF_029784155.1). NCBI lineage: Eukaryota > Metazoa > Arthropoda > Insecta > Diptera > Culicidae > Uranotaenia > Uranotaenia lowii. Next base: position 83,716,272 of record NC_073691.1, read on the forward strand.
TATGTTAAAATTTTCTTCTGTTTTCGAGAAAACGATTTTATTGTAAGTGTTGTCTAAAATGCCGAACCTCAAACCGTGCGGGCTAAATGCGCCTATTTATGTTTTGAACAAAATTTCTGTTTTTTGGAAAATATTTCCGTATAATTTCATTGAAACTGGTAGAAAGTAATAATTTCCGTACGACAAAGTCGAAGTTTTATAAAAATCTATGTATATTATAATTTTATGGAAGAAAACAAAAGTTAGGGTTGCCATACTATGGAGGCAGTTCATCCATGAGAAAAACTTTATCAAATCTGTTTTTAGATCTTCAATTCTCTCTAAAGATGTTATTCAGATCTTAGATTTGAAGGTTTAATGATAAAAATCATTTATTTATTCTATTTAACCTGTTATTTAAGGATGGAGGCATTTTACAAACATGATGGGGGCATACAAAAACACTCTATTATTTCACTATATAATCATTATTAAACCTCCACAAAAGCTGAAATATGTTTAATTTCTTAAGTTCATTTGAGTAAGAAACAAAAACCATCCTAGTTTTTGTTCTAAGCTTCTTTACGTATAATTTTTAAAAGTCGAAATATTACATCAAAATTTATCAAAACCTTGTATCATTTTTTTAATTTTTTTGAGTTTGTGAATTCATAAAATTCTTTCTTGCCTTATGTTCTAAGCGTATCACCCTCAAAATGCAGTGGTCAGGTAAGCTGTCTAGTCAGCCATTTTATCAAACAGCCGTAGGGTCATTTAACCCGATAGGCCCATTTAGGAAACCTTTCCCCTACTGTTAATTACGTCCGACTGTAGCCGAGATTCGCATTGGATCATCATCGGCTCACGCTCGGGTCGAGTTAATTTAGAATTAACGAACTTCTGCTTGAAGCTCAAGCTAGCTACTGCGGCTGGCTATCCTTACGTTATTAGTAGGTCGACACGCATTGATGCGTGTTGTTTTCCAGCCTGATATTGGATGTCGTTTATGAATAATAAAGTTCAAGATTTTAGATTTCAAATTGAAATATGTGATTTCAGATTTCAGATACAAATTCGGATTTCAGATTCATACTTCAGATCAAGATTTTAAATTCCAATTCGGATTTCAGATTCAAGTTTAGGATTTAAATTTCAGATTCAGCTTTGCAGACTCAGATTTCAGATTTAAATTTAGGGATCAAATATTTATGAGATTCAGATTTCAGATTCAGATTTAAGACTCAGATTTCAGAATCAGATTTCAGATTCAGATTTCAGAATCAGATACAAATTCAGATTTCAAATTTAGATTTTAGATTGAAATTTTAGATCCAGATTTCAGATTCAAATTTTAGATTCAGATTTCAGATTCAGATTCAGATTTCAGATTCAGATTTCAGATTCAGATTTCAGATTCAGATTTCAGATTCAGATTTTAGATACAGATTTCAGATTCAGATTCAGATTTCAGATTCAGATTTCAGATTCAGATTTCAGATTCAGATTTCAGATTCAGATTTTAGATTCAGATTTCAGATTCAGATTTCAGATTCAGATTTCAGATTCAGATTTCAGATTCAGATTTCAGATTCAGATCTCAGATTAAGATTTCAGATTCAGATTTCAGATTCAGATTTCAGATTCAGATTTCAGATTCAGATTTCAGATTCAGATTTCAGATTCAGATTTCAGATTCAGATTTCAGATTCAGATTTCAGATTCAGATTTCAGATTCAGATTTCAGATTCAGATTTCAGATTCAGATTTCAGATTCAGATTTCAGATTCAGATTTCAGATTCAGATTTCAGATTCAGATTTCAGATTCAGATTTCAGATTCAGATTTCAGATTCAGATTTCAGATTCAGATTTCAGATTCAGATTTCAGATTCAGATTTCAGATTCGGATTTCAGATTCAGATTTCAGATTTCAGATTTCAGATTTCAGATTCAGATTCAGATTCAGATTTCAGATTCAGATTCAGATTCAGATTTTAGATTCAGATTTCAGATTCAGATTTCAGATTTCAGATTTCAGATTAAAGTTTCAGTTTCGAATTTCAGATTCACATTTCAGATTTCAGATTCAGATTCAGATTTTAGAATCAGATTTCAGATTCAGATTTCGTATTTAGATGTAAGATTTGAATTTCAGATTCAGATTTCATGTTCCAATTTCAGATTCGGATTTCAGATTCAGATTTCAAATTGTGATTTCAGATTCAGATTTCAGTTTCAAATTTGAGATTTATATTTCAGATTCAAATTTAAGATTGAGATTCCAGATTCTTATTCAAATTTAATATTGAGATTCCAGGTTCTAATTTTGAGATCAGTTTCAGATTCAGATTTCAGAGAAGGGTTTTATATTCAGATTCAGATTAAAATTCTACATTCAGATTTCTAGTTGAAGGTAAAACTCTTAGATTTATGTTTCAGTTTCAAATTTCAGATTGAGATTCAATACAAGATCTCACTTCGAGATTTTCACCCAAAAATGATTATTTCTACGATTATTTATTTTATGTTTCATGATTCCCATCACTTGCCTTTTACATTAGTTTTTTACAATTCGTTTCTCAATTTTTTTCATTTTTTCTAATACTCAAACAAATTCTAGAGAAAAAATATAACGGCCAAATTTCCCTTCGAATCGACACAAAAAATGTGTTCCATCCCAACCCACTTCTCCCGTGAGTGAAATATTTCTAAGGCTATGATTCTAAATAAAAAATAAAAAATAAAATGATAAAAAAGTATTAAATTGTACGATTGAATTCATGTCTTCTTAAGGTTTTTTTTTTATCGAAGGTAATTCGCTGTTTCGAAGCTGCGCTGCTGCCATCTGGAGTAGTACGATGTTGCGTGAGCAACATTCCGGGTGAACGATAAATCATAGATGACCTTATAACTTTTTGATTAAAGTTTTCGTATATCCAAATGATTATGAAAAAAAACACTCTTTTGAAAAATTGAAGTTTATTTTCACTTAAATTGAAATAAATTAGCCCGGTTGAAGATTCAATTCTATGTGATTGTTCCGTTTTAAAATAGTCAGTTGGTAAGAAAAAGCCAACATGTAAATTGATTCTTTTCACCAAGACTTTTCCATTTTTCATATTTTCTATCTATATTTCAATATTATATCTTTATATTAAACTGTATGTGCTTTTCGCTGGTATATATACAGGAACAATTTTATCGTTTTACTATCAACTAACTATTGGATTGGGTTTAGTTGTTACATTTCATAAATAATTTACATGTAAAAATTGAAGAGGTTTTAGCTTAAGACAGTATAAAATGTTAAATTCTTAATTGAAATTCTCTACGGCTAATGGTCGCATTAATTTGATTTCCAATAAGTTTTCCCAAAAAAAATCAGACCATAAAGTCCGAAGTACAAAACATGATATAACCATTGAACGATGTCAACTGAATAGCATAAAAGTAAACTTAAGGTGTGTAGTAATTCAAGAATCTTTTTTTCATTAACTTCAAGCACCATCAAATATCCAAATCCGCCCTCCAGCTTCAAAATTAATACTCCTGATTGTATGCAGCTGCAGAGGAAAACCTAGTAGAAAATAGCATAAATCCATTTTTTTTAATAGAAATTTCTAGCTTATCAATTATTGAGGCTTTCCCAAGTTTCAAAGAAATGTTAATTGACTTCTCTTTTAACAAACTGCAATTGAAAATGTGCATTCTGCTTAAGTTTTCATTCAAAAATATGTAAAATACTCCGAGAGGTTTTTGTAATAGTAAAAAAATGACTTTTTTTGTCTTCGGTTTGCGATGCCTCACGGCATATAAACATTTTCTCCTATAGCTCAAAATAATCTCTGAACTTTCTACTTTAAGTTGGTATTTACCATTTTTTTGAAAATCCTTACCAATTCGGAGAAAACAATAATTTATTACAAGCTAGTATTTCCACCCATTTGTTTACATTTTCTTGCACACACACGAACTGTCAAAAATTAGCTTCGAAATCGCGGATTATTATAACAATTTTCGCATAACCTTCACCGACACCACACATCGCGTTACGCCTCGGTCGTATGCTGCTGCTCGGTTGGAATAGATTGCTCGTTCGGTCTATTCGAACCGAGCAGCAGCATCAGCAGCATACAACCGGGCATGGAAACGGTATGGGCATGACAGTCGCCCGTGACAGTCCTGCGCAAAACTGTCACGCCCTACAGCCGACAGTTAGGATGAAATTATTTGCGAAACAGGAGGCATGAAAGAATGAAAATCGAACTGTCGGTTCGGTTCGCTACAGCTTAAAGCACAACACTTTCGGCAGCGCAAGCTTTAGCCGATTGTTCAGATACAGTCTTCGTTCCCGAACGTGTGCGATGTAGCCGAAGCGTTTTTATTCGTCACCGACGGTACAGCCAGTGATGCCACATTTTAATCGGTATTTTGGAACCCAAAAAAATCTTTTATCGGTATAGAAAACCCAAAAATCGGTATGAAAATCGGTATTTGAGGTGGATTTTAAAAAATGCTTACATTTTCAAGTTCCCCACGTATTTTTAATACAAATGGAAGCTTGCAATAAAAAGCAAGTCTAAGAACTCTTATGAATGATAATTTTTAATTTTATTGTAATATTGGCTATTTTTCGGTCTAGGGATTCAATCAAACAACTTAGTTTTTGAAATGCCCGACGTTTCGACCATTTTTGGTGGTCTTTCTCAAGGGAATTATCTGTCCGTTGTTTTTGTCAATTTAGTTTTTGTCCAAAACAACGGACAGATAATTCCCTTGAGAAAGACCACCAAAAATGGTCGAAACGTCGGGCATTTCAAAAACTAAGTTGTTTGATTGAATCCCTAGACCGAAAAATAGCCAATATTACAATAAAACACCAATAACGGTCGAAAACATAATTTTTAATATAAAACTAGCTGACTAAGTGTGTTTTAGCAATTATTATTTAATTATTTATAAATACAAGAGATCCAATTTTTCATGCATTCGTTGCACAACACTTAAGTTTTACTTCTTTTGTTGAATGTTACAAAAGATGGATAGCAATGGAAGAAATCACGAGTACCTACATTCACGATTTTAATCCAGATTTTTCGTTCAAAATAAGCGCCTTTGATCATGCAATGAGCTTGCGGACAGTAGACAATTTGCATAACAACAACTTGCTCAAAAGTGTAGTGCACAAATATTTAAAAGCGGACGAAGAAGCAATAATGTTTTTAATTATTGAACAACTATGTCTCTAAAAAAAAACTTTTTTAAATTGCAGGTTTTTACGACCTTTGGTGTGCTTTCTCAGCATAAAATCAAAAACTTTTAATAATCCAACTTAAAATTCTGAGCATTTGTCATGACAGCCACATACCTTGCAACAAATTGGCGGTATTTGAATAGCCTCAAACATCATGGTTTCTGAATAAATGGCGTTTGTCTTTACAATTTTGAAAATTTCTCTCAATGTACTCGTTTTGGCGTTGCAGGATATGGTAGTCCTATTTTGCCTGGCGTGGCCTGGCTATCTCTGCAGTTAGGTACATGTAATATCATTTACTAGGCTAACAAGATGGAGAATGATTGAAGATTATACCGATGATATGACAAACCGTGTGTCTTAGGGATGAATCATCCTACAGGATGAAAAGTTAGCATTTAAGGAGACAAGAGTATTGTCTTTAGAAACTTCTACCTTCTGCTTGCAGTCGCAGAAGGTCAAATATCAGCCTTGAGCTGAGTCCATTGGCTTTGAGGCTGAGCACTATAATAGTGCATCATTTTACAGAACATAGGAACAAAACAGCGCGAACAACTGAACGAATTATGAGAGTGAGCCGTGAAGATCTTTGCAGGGTTCTTTAAAAGTTGTACAGATCAACTTACGCCACGCCAGCTACCGCACTTTGTCTCCTTTCTACGGGACCTTTACGAGGATAGCTTGAACTAAGTGGGAATGTGGAAGTGGAATGTAGTTTGAGTTGAAATCTTAAAAATCGGTATGAAATCGGTATGTTTTGCCAAAAATCGGTAATCGGTATATACCGATTCTTGGTTAAAATTTTGCTCAAAAATCGGTATAAATACCGGAAAATCGGTATGTGTGGCATCGCTGGGTACAGCAGCGAACCGAGTGGCAAGGCAAACCGAGACAGTTTGTTCGGCGAAGAAAAACTGTCATCGCAATGCAGTACTTATCGGAAGCCTGGTAGTAACCATGGCATAGCATACTGATTGTGATTAGTGGCAATATTTAGACGCGCATTTTTCAACCAAGCATAATTTCAATGCATGTGGTGGCCATATGAAGCCTAGATGTGTTTTTTTTTTCTTCTTGATTCCTAGATCATTTGTACAGCACATAGTAATGAATGACGCCTAGATGTGACCCAAATTGATATTTTGCCGATCAAATCAAAACCATTTAAACGATTAAAAAAAACCTTAATTCGTGTTATTTAAAGAAGGAATTTTTGTATGAAAAATATGAATTTAGTACTTATGCATATGAAATAATGGTATGACTCTTTACGGACATTTGAAAAAAGAAAAGTCGAAAGATTTGGTTTATAATCCAATACGCCTAGAAACATTTCTCGAACATGTACAAATGTGCTTTACTGAAGTTGTATCAAGCGCCTTTAAATTAACAGAACAACTACAAAATCCGTTGAAAATGAACAGACACATGAACTGAACAAGAGCCTGTCCTTTTTTTTTATTGATATTCCAGAAGCATAATTTAATAAGTTTTAATAATAAGTTTTTATGATGACTTAAAAATGTTGAAAATAATATTAACTCCTGTCATTTCACACGGTGAAACAACAACATATACCTACCAATTTTTCTCTAAAATAGTCAGAAAGGGTATCCCGAGTGTTGAATCTGAAGCGGATATTCAAAAAATTAATAAACGTCTTCGTAAATGAAGGTCTTTTGGTTAAACAGTATTCAGAAAAATTGAAGTACCAAGAATTATTTTATTCTGGAGAAAAACTGCATCAGATATATCAATGAAAGGTGATAAAAAAGACAAACATGAACAAGTTTTAAATTCATTTTAAAGTCTTTCTTTTTCTTTTAGAGAGAATATGAAAGTTAAACTGTGATGATATCCATTTGCACTTGCTCCGATGTTTCTTTAATAAAAATAACAATGTATAATAAAGAAAGACACTTAAATGTTAAAGGTTTCGAGGTAAACTTACATGAAAATTTCTAGAAAATAGAATGAACACATGAAATCATCGTAGCCTTAACAGATTACAGTAGTTTCTCGATTTTATCACGGTCAAAAAAAATTTCACCGTGAATATGGCGAAACCGTGAATTTGACGAAACTAAAAATTAAAGTGGAAAAAGGTATTTTTAATGTCTTTAATCAATAATTTATAATGTTTTCAGTAATGGAAACGTTTTGTATCAATAAATTTTGAACATAAGATGTTATTGTCATAGATTTATAAGCACAAAGTATCGATTTCAGTTCAAATTATTCTCTTCTATAGCAATTTTAAGATTTTTTTTTAAATAAAGCCATGTAGAATATCAATTTGATAGTCTACATCTAATTAAAGTGAATTATTAAGTTTTTATGGAAATTTAACAGTCGTTATCTGTTATGTCGATTTTGAAAAAAAAGAGTTCAAAGAAAAATGCACCAAAATAATTTCTTCGGCATATTTCAAATTTCAAAATTTTAATTTTCACACCTTTGATTAAATAAAAAGTTAACCTTTTCAAAAAATATTTTGAAATTTGCTCAACTTGAACTTTTAAAGTGTGTTTCTCAAAATTTTATTTATGAGCACATAATCCTTTGTTTTTCATATGTAGAAAAACAGAAATCTTAGCCTTTTTAATATATTTTAAGGAGAAGCTAGCAGAATTTCATTTTGATCTTCCATCCATCCATTATCCATTCAGACATTACTTAAAGCTGTCCCATCAGGATTGCGCCTCCTTTAAAAAAAACTAATAAAAAAAAACAGAGACACTTATCTCTTGTCAAAAAGCGTAAACTCACCCACATCTTTATATGATTCGCATAACCAAAAAAGTTTACTGTTTTAGAGCTGCTAACCAAGCACAAATAAAAAGCTACATCAGTGTGACGTTGAAATACTTATGACGATAATTACAAGTGTTTTTAAAATCCAAATGACTATTTAAAACACTATACAGCTAAAGTAAGCAGTTCAATGGCATTTTCATATTATTAAATACCTATACCATAACATAAACCATAAAAAATATCATGAACAAAAACGCTCTAGGCTTTGAACGAATATTGAGGACCTAAAAATGGTTTCAGAATGATTTCTAAAAAAAGCGTGATAAAATCGAAACCATAACCGTGATAAAATCGAGCGTGAATTTGGCGAGTATTGATAAAATCGAATAGTGATAAAATCGAAAAACTACTGTAGTTCTTTTTATGTTTTTGATTTTTTAAAACAGCATTCCAATTAAATGTTATTGAATTTTGAAAATATCACATAATCTTAAATGAAATCGTAAATAACCTTCACACTGTTAATAACAAAAAAAGTGGGGGAGGTAGTAATTTGGCTACGACCGCTAAACGTAGAATTACGCAATTGTTTTTTGTCAATGTATAGAATAACAGAACTTATAGTGCATTTTTGAAATGACCAACATATGAGTGTCAAAATGGCAATATGACGTGACAAATTTCAATCATTTAACAGAATTTAACCATGTGACATAAACCTATCGCCAGAAATAATCTGAGCATGCAGTACATGTGACATAATCGGATCATGCAACATAATCAGATCATGTAACATAATTCGACCAGGTGACCTAATTCAACTATGCAATAAAATCGACCATCTGAGATAATCCGACCATGCAACATAATCGACCATGTGGCACAATCTGATTATGCAATATAATCAACCATGTGACAATATCCGATCATGCAGTTAAATCGAAGATGTGACATTATCTGATCATGCAACATTTTCGACCATGCAACATATTTTGATCATGTGACAAAATCCGACCATGCTACATAACTCGATCATGCAACATAATCCGACCATGTGACAAAATCCAACCATTCAACACAATCGAATCATGCAATATAATCGGACCATGTGACATAATCCGATCCTGTGACATAATCGACCATGCAACAAATATGTGACATAATCCGACCATGTGACATAATCGGACCATGTGACATAATCGGAGCATGCAAGATAACCAGATCATGTGACATTATCCGATTATGTAACAAAATCGGACCATGTGACATAATCCAACCATGCAACATTATCGACCATGTGAAATAATCCGACCATGAACATAATCGACCATGTGACATAATTCGATCATGCAACAAAATCGACCATGTGACATAATCGAATTATGCAACATAATCCGACCATGCAACATAATCGGACCATGCAACATAATCGGACCATGTGACAGAATCTGATCATGCAACATAATCCGACCATGCGACAAAATCGGACCATTTGATATAATTCGACCATTCAACATGTGACATAATCCGACCATGCAACATAATCTGACCATGTGACAAAATCTAACCATGCAACATAATCGGATCATGCAACATAATCAGACCATGTGACATAATTGCCCATGCAACAGAAATAGACCATGTGACATAATCCGACCATGCAACATAATCCGACCATGTGACGAAATCCAACCATTTAACATAATGGGACCATGTGACATAATCGACCATGTGACATAATCCGACCATGCAACATAATCGGACCATGTGACATAATCCGACCATGTGACAAAATTAAACTATGCAACAGAATCAGACCATGTGACATAATCGCCCATGCAACATTATCGACCATGTGACATAAATCGATCATGCAAAATAATCGGACCATGTGACATAATCCGATCATGCAACATAATCCGATCATGCAACATCATCGAACTATGTGACATAATCGATCATGCATCATAAATGGACCCTGTGCCAAAATCCGACCATGCAACATTATCGATCATGTGACATAAATCGATCATGCAACATAATCGAATCATGCAACATAATCGGACCATGTGACATAATCCGATCATACAACATAATCCGACCATGAGACATAATCCGATCATGCAACATAATCGGACCATGTGACATAATCGCCCATGCAACATAAATAGACCCTGTGACAAAATCTGACCATGCAACATTATCAACCACGTGACATAAATCAATCATGCAACATAAACCGACCATGCAACATAACCCGACCATGTAACAAAATCTATCTATGCAACATAATCTCCCATGCAACATAAATTGACCATGTGACATAATCCGACCATGCAACATAATCGGACCATGTGACATAATTTGACCATGTAACATAATCCGACCATGCTACATAATCCGACCATGTGACGAATTCTAACCATGCAACATAATTGTACCATGTGACATAAATCGATCATGCAACATAATCGGACCATGTGACATAATCCGACCATGAGACATAATCCGATCATGCAACATAATCGGGCTATGTGACATAATCGCCCATGCAACTTAAATGGACCCTGTGACATAATCTGACCATGCAACATTATCGACCATGTGACATAAATCGATCATGCAACGTAATCGGACCATGTGACATAATCGCCCATGCAACATAAATGGACAATGTGACATAATCCGACCATGCAACATAATCGGACCATATGACATAATCCGACCATGCAACATTATCGACCATGTGACATAAATCGATCACGCAACATAATCGGACCATGACACAATCCGACCATGCAATATAAATCGACCATATGACGAAATCTAACCATGCAACATAATCGGACTATGTGACATAATCGACCATGTGACATAATCCGACCATGCAACATAATCCGACCATGTGACGAATTCCAACCATCGACCATGTCACATAATCCGACCATGCAACATAATCCGACCGTGTAACAAAATCCAACTATGCAACATAATCGCCCATGCAACATAAATTGACCATGTGACATAATTCGACCATGCAACGCCACTTGCGATGACCTGTAGGATCCCTGCCACTGCCACTGGAGTCCTCCGCCACTGAACGCCTCCGCCGCTGGCTGTCTACGCTGGTGTGGTGGCCGTCATCGTTGCTCACTGGTCCACGGTTGCCACTGAACTACTGCAAATCGATATCTGAGTCGGATTACCACTGGTGGGGTCCACACTCAGATCGAAGCGCAGACCGTTGCTGCTTGACGGCAAACAGAGAAAGAAACCGAGTCGACCGACGGGCCCTTTGTTTTATACCTTTCGTAGGTAGAGAAAAACAAAACCCATCAAAGCAGGCGTTGGTGATGACGTCATAATCCTTTAGATAGGATGTCTGTGAGATGGAAAGTTTTCGTGACGCGAGATCTGTTCGCAAATTTCAATTTGCCCCCCCTATAGTGTTGCCGTAAGACGTAATTCTACGTCAAAATTAAACATATTTTTTCTCCTTTCAAAACCAAATTAAATTCCTTTGAACATTAAACCAATAAATCAAAAAAAAACTTGATTTATTGAGTTAATATTTTATGGAATAAACTTTGCAATTTTTGCTCCGACAAATAAAAAAAGGCGAACTTTTTTTTGGACTTGGTTTTGATGAAAATATGGATATTAATAACCACTGCTTCCAAGGGTGAGGATAGTGAACAGCAAGCTGCTTGAAAATGGTTTGTAAAATATCTTCTCTAATGTTTTTTATTTCTTCAGTTCTAAAAAAAATGTACCATCCAAAGCTGTCGGAAGCTAAAGCTAGGCAGAATATTGGGCAAATACTCCAAATTTGTCCCGATATTCTTAATTCTTCTTCCATATGTTTCATATGCAATATATTTCAATAAATGAAATTTTTTTGATTTCGGTTTCAACCTTAAAGTGATCTTGAGCAAAGCGGAGTAAATCAACTAGGGGAGGAGCGGGCTATATGCGCCTATTAAGCAGTATACTAATCAAATATTACTTCAAGTATGTGTACAAAAACTACATACACATGAGCAGACATCTGTTTTCTATATATTGGAGTAATTTTTATGTTGAAATCTCCTTCCGTTTTTTTAAAAAATTGATTTTATTATAACTGTTGTCAAAATTGCCGAACCTCAATCCGTGCGGGCTAAATGCGCCTATTCATGTTTAAGGTAAAATTTCTGTTTCTTTTGCGATACTTCCGTATAATTTCATTGGAAATGCTAGAAACTGATAACTTTCATACGACAAAGCTGAAGTTTTATAAAAATCTATGTCTTTTATAACTTTTTGGAATAAACAAAATTTAGGGTTGCCATAATATGGAGGAATTTCATTGATAAGATAAATTTTATCAAATCTGTTTTGAGAACTTCGATTTGCTCATAAGATGTTAATCAGAGCTTAGATTTGAAGTTTTAATGATAAAAATCATATATTTATTCTATTTAACCTGTTATTTAAGGGTAGTGGCATTTTACAAACATGATAGGGGCATACAAAAACACTCTCTTATTCCACTTTCACATCATTATGAAACCATCAGAAAAGCTTAAACTTGTTTTATAGAGAATTCGTTTTCGTGTGGTGGTGCACCGGGGCACTACCGGTAGTGCACTTTTTGCTGTTTTCATGCTCGTTTTCACGATGAGTAGTCCAGTGGTAGTGCACCATAAAGTGGACGGTGGAACACTCTGAAAATATTCGGTGTTGCTTGCGCTCTCACCAATACTATCATGAATTTTGACAGCACATGCTTCCCGTTGTAAACAAATATCAGCTGGTTGGTTTATTTCTATACCGCAAAAATTGCGTTCGAGCTGTTTTTTTCTCTTTATTATCCCGAAGAACGGAAACTTGTTCAGGATTCAATACCAGTGCAGGGCCGTTTCCAACAGAGGCGGAGAATGTCACCTGGATGGCACGTTCCAAAGCAAACAACGCTCCCAAGAAGAAATGTGCCCAGAAGGTTTGCTGCAATCGGTTCCAGGCGATGCCGAAAAAGAGCAGCAAATCTAAGTGCAAAAAGGCCAACCCAAAGATCTGGTGGAATCGCCCAAACCGAAAAGTTTTCTTGTTCGGGAGGGTCCTAAAAGTTGACACTCTTGCACAGCAATAAGAAGCGTCCAGCTGCATCGAAGCTACTCTGCTTCGAGCTGTGCCTTATGGTGACGATGCTCGGTTGCGCCAAGTCCCGGATTCCCACCCGTTGCCCTTCAAAAACGGTAGTTCGAGACTACACCCTGTAGAGAATATTGGATAGTCATAGCATATTATTAGTAAAACTGGTAAAACTCAATACGAATAAAAATGAAATCACAAATCGTTGTTCTAACATATGGTATTACCCACCCTATGATAGTACTTTAACAGTAACTTTTCGAATTAGGAACGTCAATGAACGTGCCCAGAACGAGAGAGAGAAAGAGAAAGAGAAAGTTGGATAAAATGCTTAAAATGGCTATTTGTTGAAAGAGAGAGAGAGATTACTCAAAAGTTCGAGCTCGTGTTAAGGCGGTTTGGTAGAAGAGAGTCAGTCAACAAAGAGAGCTTAAAAACGACGGTTCGTCAGTGAATTTAGTGTTTCAAGTTTCAAGTAAATAGGCTTGGAAAGAAATTGGCCTGCGATTAAGAAGACGCGTTAAATCGGTTCTGACCGTTCTTACATGATCGATCACGACACACCCAATGCTTGAATTTCGTTCGTTTCGGTCTGTTAGCAAAATTTTCTCCCCCGACTTCCGCGATCTGAGTTCGCCAATTTGACTTCCAAGAATTTTTCTTTTGTCATCTGAAAACGGAAATAGGTACTCGAGGTATTTGCGAAGAATAAACGTTCAAAATACCGGAACCTTAAAGCTGGGGTAACTGCAGTCTAGCAGCAGCAAACATAGACCACCCAGAATCAGCCGGTATTGCAGTTATCATCAGAGCCAGAGGCGAATCTACCAAGCAAAATAAATCTGAATTCTTCACAATTCAACATAATATATAAATTCATGCTAAAATTTTCATATTATTTAAAAGATAATGATCAACTAAAGTAAATTTCATTTCAATTTTCGAAGTCAAACGAAAACAAATACCAGCTGTAATGGATTTTTGACAGCTTGATGTTTTCTGTTGACACTGCCGATTTCACGTACACCAACAAAGGTGGGTGCAAAACTCGATTCATGCTCGTTTTCAGCGTGGATGGTGCAACACTTTCGGGTGGTGAAAACAAATACGGTATTACTTTTATGGTTCATTTGAACAAGAAACAAAAACCACCCAACTTTTTGTTTGAGCTTCTTTACGTATGATTTTTTAAAGTCAAAATATTACATCAAAAGGTGTCAAAACCTTGTATGAATTTTTAAATTTTTTCATAAAATTCTTTCTTGCCATATGTTCAAAGCGTATCACCCTCAAAATACATTGATTAGATATGTTGTCTTTTCAGCCATTTCGTCAAACGGCCGTAGGATCATTTAACCCGATAGGCCCATTTAGGAAACCTTTCCCCTAAATGGTATACAATAAATGAAACATACACTCATCCGAAAAGCAAACGTTGAATTCGCCTGGATTTTCACGTAGGCGCTGATTACGTGAATTTTTGCTTGACTTACGTGAATCATTTGGATGTTAATACAAATTCACTTGATCCGTACGTGAAATTCACATAGCCGTTTGCTGTCAACACAAAGACACATTCGATTTACGTGAAAATCCAGTGATCCGCCAAGCACAAACGGATTTGGTGCATTTTATGTGACGTTCACGTAGCTCTAAATAACTTACTCATGTAAAATCTATGTGAAAGAATATGGCCAGTTCTCAATATGGCTTCCATCCAACAGTTGTTGCAGGCAGTTAGAGAAATTACGGGTGATGGAACTGATTTTTCGTAAGTTTATATACATAAATATTTTGTTGTTTGATTTTTGTTAACATCTTTTCCCTTTTCAGCAGAATTTGGAATTGAACAGCTGGGACGAACAGGCAACGGCTAACAAGGGACATTAATAAAATTGTCGCGGCGAAATATTTTTAAATAAAAAAGTTAAGTGAAGTGTACAGTGCGTGCTGGTGTTATATCAATTATTCCAGAAAATAAAATGTGTCTACAAAATCAAAACATTGTTATTTATTTGTTCGGAAAGGACTAACTACATTAACCTATGTTCATCTTTAACAAAATTTATGTGAAAGGCATGTAGCAAAACGAATCTCTATTCACATTCGATCTGCGTTATTTCCACATACCCTTCAAATAGAACTCACCTACAGCGCATATGAAAATTACGTGAATTTTGCTTGCTGTGCGAGCTCTGATTTCTACCTGAAATTCACGTAGGTTCCACGTGATTTTCATGATGGCAAAAATCCATGTACATTTTCACGTAGCGTTCATGTGAAAAGTTTTTTCGGTGTAGATATCATCAACATATGTTATTTATGGAACAAGTTACAAAGAGTGGATTTCTTTTAGCATAAGGCTTGCCAAGTTTGATGGTTACGTTGAGTGCTGAAAAAATCGAATTTGCAACGGGAAACTGATACCTAATACCATTCGGCAATATTTAAAGCATCCGAATCAAAGAAATGTTAATGAAAAACATTCATGTAAGATTGATTGGAGCAAATTTTTTGATAATTTATGAAAAGACCCGTAGAATTGAGTTAAAATTCTTAGATTTAATTCCGATATTATTAAGCGGGACAATTCGAGCAAACGGAAAAGTTGGATATGGGAAAAAAAACTAGGACATGTTCAAGAAAGCGAGACGATCAACAATTCAAGATTTAATGCTTTTTTGAAGTTAAACAGCGAAGAAAAAATGGAAATAGACGCCAAGTTTAACATGGTAAGACGAAGTTTACCGGGTCTACTAGTTTTTTCTATATTAAGAGCATTTCTTGAAAAACTACATGGAATCCATGAATCACACTTTTAGCCAAATTTGTTCTCAAGTAATATCACACTTTATATGTTATATGTAATTATATATAATTAGAATTGTAATTCGTGTTAATGGATTGTGGGTTCAAGCCAGCCGGAGTATCTCGGCAAATATGGAATCATGAGAAGGATACTATAGTTCCTTTTCATAATTCTAAATTTGTTTCGAACAGTCGGAAGAGAGTTTGGTGAGTCAAACCTATCCCAAACCAGTGGTAACGGACCCCTTGGTTGCACTGCAAATATTGTTGGTGAGTTAGGCATGGACAATATTTGAACGTGCGATCGAGACTTCCCGTACCGACTCGGGTCGAAAGACCTATCAGCCACTGGTGGGTTTAACATACATACATACATACATACATACAATTAGAATTGTAATTCGTGTTTTCATTTAGTTCGAATAAACCAATAAACAAAAATACAAATTTACAGAATAAAAATTCGACATCGTAGCGCTGCAGGAGATATGCTGGAAGGAATCCACGGTACGAACATACCAAGATGATCATGCCATCTACCAGAGCTGCGAAAACACATACCTACGATCTTGGAACAGCTTTTAAAGTGATGGGGAAAATGAAGAACCGCGTGATTAGGTGGTGGCCAATCGACCCACGAATGAGCCGGTTTAGTATCAATGACCGTTTCTTCAATATCAGCATCTTCATCGTGCACAGCCCTTACTTCGAAGGTAACAGTGACGACCGCAGCTGGAACAGCACTACGACCGCTGCCCAAAACATGATACCAAGATCATCATCGGGGATTATAACGCTCTGGTCGACCAGGAGGAGGAATTCGAACCGACAATTGGAAGGTTCAGCGCACACCAGCTGACCAACGAAAACGGCCTAAGACTCATAGATTTCACCGCCACCAAACGAATGACCGTTTTTTTCTAATTGTCAAGCATTTTCCGCCCTTACTTCTTTCCGAACTTTCAAGTGAATATCATCCAAACTCAAATATTAGAAAAACATTAAAAATTGCAATCGACCGCAACAACAATGGTTAAAATCGGTCATTATTTGACGAAACGGCATGCATTTCACATTGAGTGTCCTGGTCGGACATTTAGTCGCCTCAACAATGATGAATGTCACCCTTAAAAAAGTTAGCCAATTTTTGAAGCTTAATAACTTTTTTATCTTAACTTTAATTGAAATGCAACCTTCTGATGAAATACTTGTCATAGTTTGGGCTTCAAGAAAACCCGTTTTTGAAAAAAATCGGTCGAAGGAGACAAAAGTTATTGTTGAAAAACTGGTTTTTCATGTTCCTCTCGAACAAAATGTCTCAAAATCCCATACAAACTTCAGGCTCGTTGAGCGACCCCTTTCCGTGGTCCGATCTGGCCCAAATTTGGCATGAGATCTTGTACTAGGCCCAGGATCAATATTAGCCTGCAGCGTCTAACATTTCACAGGTTTTAAATTTCCCATACAAATTTGGGGCAGTCTAATCCAGATGTTAGATCTCATGTCTTAGATTTCATTTCTCTTGTCTCATATCGTAAGTTGCAGGTCTCAAATCTCAGAATTCATTTCTAATATGTCTAGTTTGAAACCTTCACTCCGTTTCAATTTCAAAATTTTCAGCGGATTCTGGAATAACAATGTAAATGGTCGGTTTTCCAAATTCTATCCTGAATTTTTTTATGCATCCATAATCCAGTCATTGCCAGTTGCCACCCTACTACATAGTCTGTTGAGACTTGATGCAGGAATCGTGGAAAATAAATTTGAAATTGAGCTTTACCGTTAAAAAATGAAACTTAATAAACCAGCATCACTGATTCCAATGCTGGATTCGAGAGGAACCTGTCGGGAGCCAAATTTCAAACCAACCAAGCAGCAGAGGTCCGATTCGCTCAGGGGGACATTCGCCGTCCTGATGGAGTTCCGTGTGATGCAAAGCTATGATGTCTGAGCTACGACGACCCACTACCTACATACGACTGCAAAACTGGGACCCTCATTTTTTCCAACGAGCGGGCGGGATCCGGATCGGCAAACTTTGCATGTCCACACCCCACGTTCACCCGAATTGTCCGAATGTCGTGTGTGTATGAATTGCGATTTCGACTTGGCAAACTCACTTGCGAATCTCTCGACGGGAGGCGAATTAAAGAGCGGGCGAAGCGGAAGAAACGACGAAGAAAAAAATAAAACAGTTAGCAGGTAGACAGACATAACTCAAAATCCTCGATCCACGGAATTGCATTTGGGCAAGTCACGAGCCATCGAAGGCTGCTCCCCGAACGAACATTTTGATATGGCTCTGCTGGGGGCTCTCTCTCACGTGCAGTGGAATGAAAAAGTCGGAAAAGGGAACGAATCGACGGCATCAGGTCGGCCCGGGAGATCCCGTAGGGCCACCAAAGTGCCTCCGACGGACTTTCGTACAGGTTGGATTCATTCCATTTTTTTTCATCGTTCAGATTTGTGGGTGAGAAGAAGGGGGTCAGCAGGAGGCAGAACAAATTTTGGGTTATGGTGATTTAATAAAGGCCGGATTAAAGTGGGTCGATCGTTTGGGGCATCCATTCTTGTTTTTTATTCCTGTAGCGCTGTGAGGGTGATTCGTTTTTGGAGAAATGCGTGGTAATAGAATAAAATGACACAAAGTTTTGAATTTTTAAAGTTATGATTTATTTCTTAATGATCGACTTTTTTAGTAAAAATAATTCAGTGGTAAATACTAAATTGATACCGATAAACAAAATTCCTATTCACAGTTGACTTTTAAATTATATTAATTTGAGAGAAATAAAGCTTCGAATTCGTTTAGAAAATATAAGAGACATTGTTTGAGCTTCCCTGAAATATTGGATGGATGGAAATAACAAATTTCATTGTAGAAAAAGGAGGAAACCCTAAGGGAGAGTGTGATTCTTCTAATCAACCGTTTTACTTTGCCTTATAACTTTTTAGAAATATCACAATGAATGAACTTTATTAATGGTTTGATATTTCACCAACAAAATTGTTCAACATTTTTTAAAGACACAATATATAATTCTATACATATATTTTTTTCTATTTTAGCAAATATAGGGGAATTATTGGGCTTATGAGAAGTGATCAAATCCTCAAACCGTCAATTTATCATCATAATATTTTCCAAAAAAATCAATTTAAAACCATTATTTTAAAGTGTTAAGTTTTATATACATCCAGCAGGTCAAAACTGAACCCGCACGTTTCGGTAAGCATGAATAATGGGGAAGCAAACCCGAAAAAAAAATGCTCCATTACCTTTCTACAGAGAAGAAAGAACGGCAAGTTTGGGGGCTCCGATAATCTGTTATGATTTTTCAAACACATCAAGCAATAAGTAGAGGTACGACAGCAAGAAAAATGGCTGGCAAGATGGAGTGGAGAAAAATAAATGCCCTCCCCGGGTTCAGGTCAACCTGAGATCAATCCGATCGATTTTTGTTTGGCCCCTTTCGGATGCGAGGGTTGGAAGATTTAAACCTGTCTATTTCGAATCAATTTGTAGAACCATCAGTTTGCATATTCATTGTAAAGTGTTTGAAAATCTTTCTAACAGGCAATTTCTTTTCAATCGCTTTTCTAGTAATGAAAAATAAAACGATTCCAATACCCTTTCATCAATACCTCCAAGTTTAGAGAACGGTCCGAATGGCCGATGAAAAGAAAGAACTCGCCCAGCGAAAGGCGATTATTGAAATTAAATTTGTCTTATTTGATTTGGTTTCGGGCCTCCACGGCGAAGCTTTCGAAATCAAACGGTGTGATGTGGGCTTTCCGTCTTGTGCCTGTTGGTTTTGTTTTTGTTTTGCTTTTTCGGTATTCTTGCCCTGTGCCGTCGTGCTCATGTTTACAAGATGATGATTCGATTTGCCACCTTTTCGGAAGATTGGAGAAAATAACGGTTGAATCGATGTTGGGTTTTGATTTTGATTGCTTCCCAATCGGATTGCGGTTTAAAATCGGGGAAGAATACCGAATGGCAGAACATTTGAAGGTTAAAAAATTGAACATTAAATCTGATCTGATTTATTGATCAAAGTAGAAGTAATTTCATCTATCCCATTAAATCTGTGATCAATGAATGAATATTAATTGATAATTTAGATTTACATTTTCTAGATTTTTGAACGTCATTTCTTCACCTTTTCTAGAATAACATTATTCTCATATCTGTCAAATTAACGTTGTGCATAGGGATAGGAATTTGAAACAGAAATGGCACGATAAGCATTTCTAAGACATTTGTCTGACCTTCCAGAATTGACCAAACAAGCTCCTCCATTTCAGCGATTGAGGAACAAAATACCATCCACAAATCTAAAGGGTGTCCACGATAAAATTGCCACACTATGAAATTGCTCTAACTGTTTAACCGTTGGGTAGAATTTAATGAAAATTTGGGTCGATTTAGTTCAGAATGCATTGTTTACATCCTGCAAGTTTTAAAGTCCTGTGCAGGCTTCCGAAAAGTACTGACGAACGACAGTATTCTTGCGAACCTCACACGTGCATCTCGATGAAAGCTTCCCGAATATTTCTTCCCCGAAAGTTTTAAAAGGAGCGGTCGTGCAATGTACAGCGATGCCTTGTTTTACCTCATGCGAGAGTTTGTTCGTGGGTATGAAAGATTTTTAAGCTACGTGACAGTTTTGGGAAAATCTTCGTGACAGTTTTCAATGCGTTGAATTTCGCATGACAGTACTACTTACTCCGTCCGACTGTAGCCGAGATTCGCTCGGGCCGAGTTAATTTCGAACGAACGTATTTTCCTTTTGCTTGAAGCTTGTGCGGGTGGTGATCACCCCAATCACCCTCCCCTCCCCTCTTCGCCTAACCTGCACCGGCACCACACATCGCGTTACGCCTCGGTCGTATGCTGCTGCTCGGTGTGAATATATGGCTCGTTCGATCTATTCGAACCGAGCAGCAGCGCATACGATCGGGCATGGGTACGGTATGGGCACGACAGTCACCCGTGACAGTCCTACCCAAAACTATCACGCCCTGCAGCCGACAGTTAGGATGAAATTATTTTCGATACAGGAGGCATGAAGGGATGAAAACCGAACTGTCGGTTGGGTTCGCTACAGCTTGAAGCACAACATTTTCGGCAACGCATGCTTTGAGCCGATTGTTCAGATACAGCCTGGGTCCTCGCACGTGTGCGATGTAGCCGAAGCGTTTTGATTCGTTACCGACGGTACAGCAGCAAACCGAGTGGCAAGGAAAACCGAGACAGTTTGCTCGACAAGGAAAAGGCTGTCATAGCAAAGCTGTACTTTTCGGAAGCCTGGTCCTGTGATTAAAACTTGTTGAAATGGAGTCGAAAGAACAGCTCGTGCGTGATAAAATCTTGTGCATTCATCACGACAACAAGGATTTCTCGCATCGTTCCATCGCTAAAACGTTGGGAATCGTGAATTCCACGGTGTCGCGAGTGATTAAGCGGTTCGAGGAACGATTGACTACCGATCGGAAGCCCAGAAGTGAAGGCAATAGTATTCCGTACTGTGTGGGGCATGAATGTATGAGTGAGCTCAAGGACGCTCTCTCTCAAGACCATCCTTCAATTGCCCTCAGTCAACGTGCGTCAGCCTCGCGAGTGAGTCGCAGAAACGGCTAAGGGTACGTCAGCGGTTAAGTTATTTTTTAATCCCTGTAAGTTAGATGGTAAGATGTCGCAGAGGTAATCATAAGACTCGAGTTCGATTTTTTTTTCATTTACCATTCATGATCGATTATTTTGATTGTTGCATTATATAACTAGTAGCATCTTTGCTGGTGATGCAAAGCACCAAAAACATAATGTATGAGTGTGTGTAAATTGTGCATGAAATGCATCGATCATGAATTGTAAATGAAAAAAATCACCTTGAACAGTAATCGAACTCGAGCCTGCTGATTGGCTCCCCGACATCTAACCAATAGTTAGGCCAATTCGTCAGATAGAACAAGTCAAGCTGTAGCTCTATTATTCAGTTGAATTCATCGAGTGAAATTCGCTCCTAGATTCCACGGTAGAAAACGCTCATCGTACCCCGATTAATGTTGCTTATACTGCCCCAGTGGGGGTTCTCATTATGCCCCTACAGTGACTGATTTTCAGCTTTCGGCAACAATTTTTAAAATGCATTTTTTAATGTTTTTATCTACTTTTTCAAGTATCAGCCAGTTAGGAACTAGACTCTTTCAATGTCTGAACACGAAACAATTATGTAAGTCACATATTATAGCTATTTACCATGGTTAACACGTTCGTCGCCCAAAAAAAATCTCAGAGCATGAAAGTAAAGCGAGAGAGCTTCAGATTTACAACGCGTGGCAGAACTGAGCGGCAACCTTGCTTAAGAGAGCCGTCACCCATATATGGGTGACGTGGCGACGAACGTGTTAAATAAGCGTCTTCCTTAAGGTGGCCTAATGCACCTTGTACGGACACCATGTACAAACGCGGCAGGATTCCGTTATTGTTGTCCCAGGATTTGGGTAACACGGTTGACGAAAACGCAGGAAACAGGAAGCAACAATGGTCATCAACTTGACCAGCGATGGCGGAGCCAACAATAGGCCGAAATGAAACGAACTTTTTGTAGCAGAAAAACACGACCGTTGCGCGCGATTAGGTTTTCATAAGTGGCATAATTGCCCTTATCTCCCCTACACCGTTTAACGGTACACACAATCACATGCCACTAACCATTCAAAAATCACTGCAGCATTTCAATAATTAAAAAAAATACCACCGTCTAGCTGTGACTGAGGCCTGGTTCGTTGTTGTTACGGGGGAACAGGTTGTCTGATATTTCCACCAGTTACTGAAAGTTGCCATTGCATCTGTTGTTGCTGTATCTGTAAGGCTAAAGTAAAATTTTAAAAGAAGAGAAATCACCGTGAATTTGTTTTATGAAATTAATTTGCGGCTTTATCGGTGAGGGTTAAAGAGTTGAAATGAAAGACGGATAGAAGATCAGAAGAAAATTCTAAGGTGGTGAAAAAAGCGAAGAGCATTTGGAATAGAAACTTGACCACATACTAAATTCTTTGTCCCGCACCAATTCTTCAATACAGTTAATTGGTGCAAGATAAAGAATTTAGTATGTGGTCAAGCTTCTATTCCAAATGCTCTTCGCTTAGAATTTTCTTCTGATCTTCTATCCGTCTCTCATTTCAACTCTTTAACCCTCACCGATAAAGCCGCAAATTAATTTCGCAAAATTTTAATTTATATGATTTCGCCTCCTGCAATTTTGACTTACCGGTAACGGCACTTGATACCAGTCAGATTTGACACATCCGGCCTTTCCTTGAATGCGTTGATCCTCTAAGTGCTGCAGGATTGAGAAAGCCATCACGACCATCAATCGGATCAAAGTTGATTCACGGATCTGGAATTTGGTTGGGCTTAAAGATAAAAAAAAACATATTTATTATCAAGTGGCTTACAAACAAATTAAAAAAAAAATACCGCTTTTCTTGATGCCGATTGGGTTAAATGAAGTTATATCCATTTTGGAGAAAAGCTTTTCGAGCCAGTGTTACGGTCTTTTTTCAGATCTGGAAATCAGAAAACGTGTTTTCAAACAATCAATTAACAAAAAATCGACGCTTTCTACTCACTTCGAAATTTTTTTTAAACAAAAATAAACAGACTGACTAGTCCAATGGCTGGGCCATTTTATTCTTTTTAGAATCACGTACACGCTACACGGTAGTTAAAAAAGCTCATAAGGGGAATTCAAGTCACCCACTTACACTTAAAGTGAATTTCATGAGCCGTTTAGATGGAAGTAAAGTAGTTATCAGTTATCAGCACCAAAATCATTATTTACGAGAAATATCTAATAGAATTAATTTTTTAATTCTGTTGCGTGTATACTAAGCTTGCCAGATTGCCCGGATTTATCCGGGTTTGCTCGGATATTTGATGCAAAATTTCGAGAAAGTCCGGTCCGGCCCGGTTGCCCGGATATCGTGAAAAAAGTCCGGATATTGCCCGGGTTTTTTACAATTTTCACAAATAAACCAAAAAAAAATCAAAGTTTTTGAGTAAGTGTTATTTTTGAGATGTCGACTGTATATTTTAATGTTATTTTTCCGGCAAATCAGTCACATTTTTTAATAAACGAACGATATTTATTTTACTCCAACGTTTCGGTGTCGTTTAACACCATCCTCAGGGATTCTATAAGTGTTATAATGTGTTTTACAAGTTAAAAATAGTGTTTGTTGGTTCAATCAGTGTTATGTTGTACTCACAAAATGGTCGTTGTTTCTGTGCTTTATGTGAAAGCGTACTATCCGGATTTTGTTTTTGGGTTTAGTTTCACTGTGAATGGATTATACTATTAATTTAAATTTCCATCTAAACTAAAAAAGGCGTCTTACACATAATTTAAATTTGAGTTCTCACTATTTCCACAATCAACTTTCAGGCGGTACTTGTATCGAATCTTCTTGCGTTGTTTTCGGTGTTTTATCACTATCGATATTTTTGACGGATTTTTGACGTTTCTTTCTGTAGTTGTGTTCGTGTAATATGCTTAGAACAGAGGCAAAAATTGTGTTGAGATTTTTGCAATCTGTTCTCTGGTTTACGGTGTTGGGTGTATTGAAAATGTGACACATTTCCAAGAAATTGAGTGTGTGTTTGTTGTAGCTTGTGTCTAATACAGATGTGTTGCTTATATTAAATGTGTGTCCTGTTTCGATAATATGGTCGATGAGAGCCGTATTATCTTTCTCTCTGGTTTTCTCTGTTCCTATTGGTTTGTTTATGTTTTTGTCTCTCTTTTCCTTTAATGTTTTGATGTTACTGCGGTGGCCCGAGAGCCTCTGATCTAGTGTGTTCTTGGTAAGATCAATATACACGCTTGAGCAGGGCTCTTGGCATGGGATTTGGTATATTAAGTTGGACTTCTCACCGATTCGTTTTGGGTCCTTCACTCGGCTGAACAAGTCTCCCACTGTCATGTTTTTTCTGCTCGCTACTCTGACGTTGGGATAGTCGGTAGCTAAGCATTGGATCAGTCGATCGGTGAGCAGCGGTACATATGGTACTGATCGGTATGATACTTCTGGTTGGCTGGATGCTGGATCGTTGATCTCGATGTTTTCAGGATGGTGATTGCTGGCTGGAATTTGTTCGGATGGATCGGAGTGTGAAATTTGTTGGATATTTGTGCTGGTTGACGGTTGGTTGGGGTCCGGATTTTGGGCTTTTGAGTTGTGGGCGAGTTCGGATGGATCGGAGTGTGGAGTTTGTTGAAGATTTGTGCTAGTTGACGGTTGGTTGGAGTCCGGGTTATGAGTTGTTGAATTGTTGGCGAGTTGATTCATTTCCTGGTAGGTGTTGTGTTGTGGTTCTTCATTCGGGTATGGTTGGTCGTGGTTGGAGTGTGGGTTGGTGGGGTTTTCATTAGGTTGTTGTAGTAGGCTGATAGTTGGTTTCTGGATTTGTTTTTGTTTGGATTTTCGTGATCGGATTGCTGGGTTTGTGTTGATCAATCTGTTGACCAGTTGCTTCGGAAAGTCGTTCTGCTTCAGATGTTTTTGGATGAGCTCAAAACATAATCGAGCTCATCCAAAAACATCTGAAGCAGAACGACTTTCCGAAGCAACTGGTCAACAGATTGATCAACACAAACCCAGCAATCCGATCACGAAAATCCAAACAAAAACAAATCCAGAAACCAACTATCAGCCTACTACAACAACCTAATGAAAACCCCACCAACCCACACTCCAACCACGACCAACCATACCCGAATGAAGAACCACAACACAACACCTACCAGGAAATGAATCAACTCGCCAACAATTCAACAACTCATAACCCGGACTCCAACCAACCGTCAACTAGCACAAATCTTCAACAAACTCCACACTCCGATCCATCCGAACTCGCCCACAACTCAAAAGCCCAAAATCCGGACCCCAACCAACCGTCAACCAGCACAAATATCCAACAAATTTCACACTCCGATCCATCCGAACAAATTCCAGCCAGCAATCACCATCCTGAAAACATCGAGATCAACGATCCAGCATCCAGCCAACCAGAAGTATCATACCGATCAGTACCATATGTACCGCTGCTCACCGATCGACTGATCCAATGCTTAGCTACCGACTATCCCAACGTCAGAGTAGCGAGCAGAAAAAACATGACAGTGGGAGACTTGTTCAGCCGAGTGAAGGACCCAAAACGAATCGGTGAGAAGTCCAACTTATAGAGAATTCGTTTTCGTGTGGTGGTGCACCGGGGCACTACCGGTAGTGCACTTTTTGCTGTTTTCATGCTCGTTTTCAGGATGAGTAGTCCACTGGTAGTGCACCATAAAGTGGACGGTGGAACACTCTGAAAATATTCGGTGTTGCTTGCGCTCTCACCAATACTATCATGAATTTTGACAGCACATGCTTCCCGATGTAAACAAATATCAGCTGATTGGTTTATTCCTATACCGTATAAATTGCGTTCGAGCTGTTTTTTTCTCTTTATTATCCCGAAGAACGGAAACTTGTTCCGGATTCAATACCAGTGCCGTTTCCAACAGAGGCGGAGAATTCCACCTGGATGGCACGTTCCAAAGCAAACAACGCTTCCTAGAAGAATTGTGCCCAGAAGGCTTGCTGCAATCGGTTCCAGGCGATGCCGAAAAAGAGCAGCAAATCCGAGTGCTAAAAGGCCAACCCAAAGATCTGGTGGAATCGACCAAATCGAAGTTTTCTTGTTCGGGAGGGTCCTAGAAGTTGGTCTCCACAGCAAGAAGCGTTCAGCTGCATCGAAGCTACTCTGCTTTGAGCCAGCTTCGAGCTGTGCCTTAAGGTGACGATGCTTGGTTGTGCCAAGTCCCGGATTCCCACCCGTTGCCCTTCAAAAACGGTAGTTCGAGACTATACACCCGCATTGGGAGCTTGAATTTCGTTCGTTTCGGTCTGTTAGCAAAATTTTCTCCCCCGACTTCCGCGATCTGAGTTCACCAATTTGACTTCCAAGAATTTTTCTTTTGTCATCTGAAAACGGAAATAGGTACTCGAGGTATTTGCGAGGAATAAACGTTCAAAATACCGGAACCTTCAAGCTGGGGTAATTGTAGTCTAGCAGCAGCAAACATAGACCGCCCAGAATCGGCCGGTATTGCAGTTATCATCAGAGCCAGAGGCGAATCTAAAAAGCAAAATAAATCTGAAATCTTCACAATTCAACATAATATATAATTCATGCTAAAATTTTCATATTATTCAAAAGATAATGATCAACTAAAGTAAATTTCATTTCAATTTTCGAAGTCAAACGAAAACAAATACCAGCTGTAATGGATTTTTGACAGCTTGATGTTTTCTGTTGACACTGCCGGTTTCACGTACACCAACAAAGGTGGGTGCAAAACTCGATTCATGCTCGTTTTCAGCGTGGATGGTGCAACACTTTCGGGTGGTGAAAACAAATACCGTATTAATATACCAAATCCCATGCCAAGAGCCCTGCTCAAGCGTGTATATTGGTCTTACCAAGAACACACTAGATCAGAGGCTCTCGGGCCACCGCAGTAACATCAAAACATTAAAGGAAAAGAGAGACAAAAACATAAACAAACCAATAGGAACAGAGAAAACCAGAGAGAAAGATAATACGGCTCTCATCAACCATATTATCGAAACAGGACACACATTTAATATAAGCAACACATCTGTATTAGACACAAGCTACAACAAACACACACTCAATTTCTTGGAAATGTGTCACATTTTCAATACACCCAACACCGTAAACCAGAGAACAGATTGCAAAAATCTCAACACAATTTTGGCCTCTGTTCTAAGCATATTACACGAACACAACTACAGAAAGAAACGTCAAAAATCCGTCAAAAATATCGATAGTGATAAAACACCGAAAACAACGCAAGAAGATTCGATACAAGTACCGCCTGAAAGTTGATTGTGGAAATAGTGAGAACTCAAATTTAAATTATGTGTAAGACGCCTTTTTTAGTTTAGATGGAAATTTAAATTAATAGTATAATCCATTCACAGTGAAACTAAACCCAAAAACAAAATCCGGATAGTACGCTTTCACATAAAGCACAGAAACAACGACCATTTTGTGAGTACAACATAACACTGATTGAACCAACAAACACTATTTTTAACTTGTAAAACACATTATAACACTTATAGAATCCCTGAGGATGGTGTTAAACGACACCGAAACGTTGGAGTAAAATAAATATCGTTCTTTATAAAAAAAAAATGTGACTGATTTGCCGGAAAAATTAACTTTTTGAGTAAGTTTCAGCAAAATCGATTAACGGTATGGACATTTTCATCGGTTGTTTCAAATAATTTCGCTGATTTACTTTTATAAACATTTAAATATTAAAGTGTTCCAAAAAGTTTTGGAAGTCTGCAATTACATTAATAAAATATTAATTTCATTTTTTTTTTTTGCATTTTTTCTTTGCTTTTATATATAATAACACCTAAACTTTGCCCGGTTATTGCCCGGTTTTTTTATTTGAAAAATTGAAATCCATGCCCGGATTTTGCCAGGTTTTTTTGAAAAAATGCCCGGAATTGCTAGGCTCGGATGGGAGTGGAAAAAATTCTGGCAACCTTAGTGTATACTCAACCGAGATCGGTTCAAATCCGTATATAATAGCGCCAGCACTAAATTTTACTTCGGAAGTTTATAAACCATCATTTTTTATAACAAAATCAGAGCTACAGTAAGGTTTTTTTTACACTGACATACGTACCGCGTAAAAAATCCGTGCAAAAAAAAACCGTGTTAATTCCCGAAAATCGTGTAAAAAACTGTGCTTATTCCCGAAAACCGTGCTAATTGCGGAAAACCGTGTAAAAGAAACTTTAAAGACCTGAGACTTGAGATTTTAGACTTAAACCATGAGACCTGAGATCTGAGACCTGCGAACTGGTGCCTATGACATGAGACCTTACAATTGAGGCATGAGACCTGAGAACTGATACCTGAGACCTGAGACTTTCGACATGACACCTGAAACCTGAGACATAAAACATGAGATATGGGACATTAGACCTGAGACCTGAGACATAAAACATGAGACCTGAGATCTGAGACCTGCGACATGAGACATGAGACATGAGACATGAGACATAAGACATAAGACATAAGACATGAGACATGAGAGATACGTGGGAAGTTATCAGGCCGGCTCCATGGAGGGACGATCTACGGCGGAACAGATCTTCACATTACGTCAAATCAACTGAAATGATCAACTTTAATGCTCCTTCGAGGACTTTACGTCATCACTCTTTGCTATCGAATCGAACCCACCGAACATCTTACGGACATAATGAACCAGTGAGTGCTATGATGCGTACGTTCCAGATTGCTGAGCATCTACATCAATTGGGGGAGCCATCTAGCCGATTCATCAACCGAGTACGCCAGTCTTCATTGTTTCGTGTTATCTAATTGTTTTGTATAGATCCTTAGTATAGATAATTCATTAAAACAAAATGTTCGATGAATAAAACTTAATAATAATAATAATAATAAAATCCCCGAAAAATGCCGTGAGCACCAAGTCCCTACGCACCATTTATTCATCGACTTCAAAGCCGCACATGACACGATCGACCGTGACGAGCTCATTCGAATCACGCAGGGGGCTTCGACAAGGTGATGGTCTATCCTGCATGATGTTCACGTGGGCGAAATGCGGGACACGATTTTCAACGGATGCAGTCAACTTATCTGCTTTACCGACGACATTGATATATTCGCAAGCAAGAACACATAAACAGTCATCGAAAGTGTACAACGTAGCATTCAAATTTAAGTAAAATAAAAAGTGCCGTTTAAATTTGAAGCTCGTAGATCAGTTTGGTCAAATAAAATGTGTGCATTTCAACAATCTGCAAGACAACAAAGGAATTAAATCCAAAATCAGGTGACAAAAAAATAAACATTGCAACTTTGATCCCAACACCCACTTCTCTATTAGTTGTCTGGTGTATTAGCTAATTACCAGATGTAATTTTCCGTTCCAGGCAAACCCAAACACTTGCATATGAGTTGTGGAAGCAACCTACTAACGCTAACACAAAATTTCCCATCAATTCAAGCGTGATATGATTAGCGTACACAGAGCCCAAAGTTTGCTTAAATGCTTCTTCCGGGAAATTTGCTCCCACACTTGGTAGTATGACCCAGTGCATCATCAACATCATCGTCGTCGTCGTCCGGCATCCTTAACCATTTTCATGGAAATGAACCACTACGCCAGCATCGCAGTCGTCGTCATCATCATAACAATCATCACACCGTCGCGTCGGGTACGGCGTCGTCACATTGCAATTGGACGTCCGTCGCCATGAATTCTGATAAGTGAGATTATGTGGACGGGGACTTGTTTGCTAGGGAATTGTATACCCCTGAACCTCAACCAAATGAATTCTCCCCGCCAGGTGTGGACCGGAAATGTTTGAATTGCTCAGCGGACACAAAACCAACCGCCGGGCGACGGATGGGGCAAGACCGGGATGGGACCAGGTGAACGTACCCCCGAAAACAGAATCCTCGTTTGCTCGTTTTTGGGTCCGGGTCCGCGTTTCATTATTATTGTTATTACGATTATAACCGCTTTACTGTTAATTACCATTGTCTCGCCCCAAAACTGAAATGGATTTCAGGGTGTCGCCGGCGGTTCACCGAATAATCGTTTGCATTTTTTCCCCGGCTGTCATCGTTACCGAGAATAGGTATTTGCAGGTGAAGGGTATGTTGGAGCAAATTTCTAAAAATTTTCATTTGTGAAACACCTTTCAATAATGGTTTTCTTAGCTTAGCTTGTTTGACTACTCATATCCACCTTAAATCATCCAACCCGAAATGCTTTTCTAACATTGTTTTCCACATCGCCAATGGTTGCTACTCCGTGATTGATCGAGGCCATCAATTTTGTGCAAGAGCCAAAAGAATGCAGCTTGGGATTAGCAATTCATTCCCAATGCACAAAACTCATGCTCTCCCTTTAAAAAATGATCAATAACGACGCCGGCCACGTCCTAGTAGTCAATGAAGGATGAAGAAAGGATTTTAGTGAGATACTTTTTAGGATCAACTATAAATCTGTCATTCCAGTTTTCTTCAAAAGCTTGTTTTGAAAAACTCTGAAACAATGATGAGTCAGTTTCACCAGCTATAGAAACCGTCTATACGTCTGCGAATCTATATTCCAGTATCTCAGGAAGAGTTGTGTTAGTAAGGGAAAGGTTTGGATCAGGAGCCATTTTTTTAAAATGGTGCGATCTTCGTTTTACCTACACCTCCTAAGCTCCTAGACATTTCCTGAGAATTCTCCTATTAATACCTACGGACTAAGGAGTGTTATTAATTTGAATATCCAAAAACAATTATGAGCACTCAAATTATTGGAAAAGCAATCATTCAAAATTTTCACAAGCAAGCTTTTTCACTGATTGAAATCTCTATGACATCATCCTAGCAAATCAATTTTTGGTTGGACTAACTAGTGTAGATCTATTTTTTACAATCTACACTTTTAACAAGAACAATAAACAAGACAAGAATCATATTAAAAAATTTGTAGATATTTGGATTTCAAATCGAATACCTAATATGCACCCTTAATCTAACAATAATTTTTTTCTTATCCTATCAATTGCAATCTTCTACAATGCGTTCAAATTCTAATTGAATAAAATACATCTCAGTAGAAATTTAAAATTTGCCGTGCTTAAAAATGTCCAAACTTGATTCCAACTACCGTAAGATGAAATGATGGGAATAGAAATAGACCAAGAAAAATGATTATGATCACATGGGAGAACTATTCCCTTCATTCCGATAGACATCGACACTCAACCAGTATAATATTCATACGCCAGGTTGGTCTCCTGTAGTAGAATGTTAATACATGGGCCCCGGAGAGGCGCAAGATGTGGGTTCAAGTCTCACCGGGAGACAAGGCGAATTTTTTTCGCATGTTTTTCAACATCGATTTTCTCTTATCTAGTCCCTGAAATTTCATCTAAGTTGGATTCATTTCTCTACAAAAAAAAGTTGCTGACTGAATGTTTGAGTCAAGACCCATCTCTGGGTCGCAATTTACAAAAAAAAATTTAAAATTATTTTTATAAAAAAAATCATTTTTCACGGCAGAAAAATTAAAGAAATTGATTTTTAATTTTACCTATAATTTTTAAACTTGTTTTTTGACACAAAACTTCAAACGTAACCATTTAATTTAAAATTTTAAAGCTAACAAATATGAAAACATTATATTTGTTAGCTTTTTCAAATGGTTGCAATCGCCAAAATTTAAAAAATGTTACCAGAAGTTCAATTTTCTACAAATAAATCTGAATAACTAATAAAATGTTCATCTTGGTGCAAAACATTAAATTTTTCAATGATTTAAAAACAACATCATTGAAGAATAAATGAAGAGGCGAACTGCCAGCATTTAATCATCACTAGAAGAATCTAATTTATTTTTGGTCCAGCTAATCAAATTCATAAAAAAACAAATTCTTCTAATCGAATGATAAAAAAATCCGACTGAGAACAATAAAATTAAAATTTAACTGTTTTCGTTACTTTAAAATCTGAATGTGAGTAAGTGCAGGTTCCATCACAATACCTCGGATCCGATAACATCTCATTTCAAACTGCCGTACCACCATCACTTTTTTGTCCAGAACCGGGCAAAGAGGTTTCAATCTTTTTACTAGTGGTCTTCTTACTATTCTTTTGCAAAATTTGGTCAACCACATCCGCTCATTTTATACTTAATCGAGGACAAGTTCGAAATTTTCGGCAAATTTCCATCAGCTTGTTAAAACACGTCATTTCACTACGGTAGGTTTCTGCGATCTTCCATTCAATAATGGTTTTCTTGTATTAAACTAGCACAAAAAATCAACCCTAAGTCACGCACTGCGTTGATCGTTTTGCAACTTAAGATGAAAGCAGATCCTAAGGTAGACTAATCTACGTCGGATCATTCTAAGAATCCACAAGCAAAACGATCTTCGAAAGGAAGAGATAAAGCATAGTTCATAAATCTGGACGCACTGTATATTATACCGCAGCGCTCCTAGTGGTCGGATCTGGCATTTTTTGACAGTACTTTGTTTTGGAATGTTTCCTCTATAAGTGCTGAAAATTACATTAAGATTCATTTTGTATCTAAAAACGTAAAACGTGATTGGATTTTGGACACCCACGTCAAAAACCCGAAGTGGTCTGGTTCAAAAAACGCGAAATCGTTGAAAATGGTCAAATCGACCATGTGCAGCGCTCTCAAACGTTTCCGTGAGATGCATACTATCGATCGGCTGGTTCATACCAAGCGTTATAATGGAACTAAGGATCGGAAACTGGATTTTAAGGTGTTGAGGACGATCAAGGCGAACCCAGGGCAGTCGGGCTATGACATCGCCAAAAAATTCAAAGCAAACCGGTGCAATGTCAGAAGGATTCGTCGGCGCAAAGGAATACGATCTTATCGGGCTAGTAAGCAATCAAGCCGGACATTGAAGCAGAATGTAGTGACCAAAGGACGTGCCCGGAAGTTAAACAACAAGGTTTTAACGAATAACGACGGATGCATCCTCATCTATGACAAAACGAAGATGGATTTTGGGGAGCTTCCAGGCCAAAAATGTTATAAAACCTCTCTGGTCGGGGTGATGTCCCAGCCAAGTTTAAATTCGTTTTTGCCGATAAGTTTGCAAGAAAGTGTTTGATCTGGCAAGATATTTGCAGCTGCGGACGAAAAACCATGGTTTTTGTGACAAACAAGACCATGGACTCCGAAATGTTCAAGGAGGAGTACCTGAGAAAACGTATTCTTCCGTACTACATTAGATCTCACAAAGGACCAGTAAAGTTTTGGCCAGATTTGGCAAACTGCCATAAAAGCAAAGAGGTACTACAGTGGTATCGGGACAACTGGGTGGATTTTTTCGAAAAAGGCATCCACCCAACTGGCCTCAATTCCACCCTTTCGAAAAATTATTGGCAATTGTCAAGCAGAAGATGATAAAGACTGGTAGGACGACTCAGGATACAATAGAGATGAAGAGATGGTTGAACAAAATGGCCGCAAAATTGACTTTTATTTTGAGTAGATACATAATATTTTTAATTCATTTACATCGACGATCCACGTGGAAGAACTTATTCTTTATATCCAGTGACGTGAAATAGTTCCTACCTTGAAGATTATTTATCTGATCCTCGATAATAGGTAATGGAAACTCCCCATTTTTCTCACGGGTCCACACTACTCGACTCAAATATGGCGACTCGTTCTCTCGTATGATCCCTTTAACTAATACCGTATTTGTTTATGCCGAGTGTTGCACTAGTGTTGCACTGGTGCACCACTAGGTGCTGTCAAACTGTTTGTTTATTCGGACGGTGTTGCACTGGTTTTGACCTGTCGGAGTTCTGCTTACGGACGGTGGCCCACCGATAATTTTGCCAGTGTTGCGAGAGAGCGTGTGAGTGAGTGAGGTAGCAATACACTGGCGACGATTTGTGTTTGTTTTTGTCGGGTACGGTGGAACACTGATCGGGGGGAGAAAACAAATACGGTATAAAAGATCGTCAATAGTTTCATCCTGCTCGCGACGCTCATAATCACTGAGTTTAAGAGAAGTTGAATTAAAATATCAATCTTTTTTAGTTTGATTTCAGCGCAATACTTCACCTTTGGTTCCTAGAATTTCACGCTACTCACATATTCATTCTTAAAAATTCGAAAAACAGTATCACTTATCTAGCTTGTCTCTAAAGTATCTCCAACTTTGAGATCAATTTTATCGCCCACGAACAAAGTTTCTAAATCATTACCTAAAGCGTCTTCGATTGTAAATTCATCGGAATATATAGGTTCTACTTTCCTATCG
The DNA here is from genome assembly GCF_029784155.1 of Uranotaenia lowii. Taxonomy (NCBI): domain Eukaryota; kingdom Metazoa; phylum Arthropoda; class Insecta; order Diptera; family Culicidae; genus Uranotaenia; species Uranotaenia lowii. The sequence continues at coordinate 83,751,156 of NC_073691.1, forward strand.
CGCGAAAAAAAAATCAAACAGGGAATATCGTTTTATTCGAAGAATTTTCGACCCAAAATAATTTCCACGCGCATCAGTTTGAAACAGCTTTAAATTCAGTAAAAAAAAAACTCAAAGGAGCCATTATCCAAAACCGATGAGTACGAACCTAACACTCGAATTTCAGATTCATCAGCTCCTACCAACTCTGCATCCCTAACCTTACTGTACAAAGATTCAATTTTAAAACAATGTTGTTTAATTAAACTCACCGGACAACCAGTGTCCACCAGGGAAGCAACTTGCCGTTCACTCACTCGTTCCCCCTTCAGTGTCGCTCTTCCGATGATCAAGCCGCGATCTGAACCACGTTCGCCATCCAAATCGCCATCGCTGACTTGACTTCACCGCGTGCCCATTCTTGTTGGCATTTTGCTCGTCTTCGCCACATCGCTGGGGCTACGCAACCCGGTTGGTAGACACCAGGAACCAGTAATAATCGCACGCTCAGACTACCAAACGATCCAGATCCCACTTCTTATATTTGTAGCCGGTACACGCGGAAAACCGGTGATATTCTCTCGGATAAATTACACAGGAAAAACATTTTCTGTTGGCGCCTTTTTTATACGTCTAAACTGTTCACTTTCCGTTGTCGTTATCCTGTCATTCTTACACTCGAAAAAAATATCATACACATTGGGTAACAAATACGCTCAGTTCAAAATGCTTCACATGCTTCGTTTTTTTTTATGGCAGTTTTTTCTCATCAGCAGCTGCAGACGACGACCGTTCCCAAACGTCGTTGCGGAGACTTTCCGCGGTTAATGGTTAATCTTTGGAGGTTGCTGCCAACCTTCTGGTTCAACCTGTCCGGATCACGTGGACACCACTTTCTTTTTCCAACTGAAGAATACCACGACCTTGAAATTTCTCTTCACATGCCACGTTCTTATTTTTCTTTTTGCACTGAAACAAGTTGAGTTGTACGAATTCGCGTTTCTCTGACACTTTTGCTGTGGCACGAGGAGTCTCCTTATTTGCACAAATACTCGTCCACACTGAGTGGAGCTACGAGGTAACTTAATCCATATCATTGATTATCAATATAACACTATTGGAAGTTTGTAACTTTATTCGGGTGCATCCAAAGAAAAAAGATCATGATGACCCCCAATGAATTCCTGAAATCTTTAATTTTGCATCATTACTTTTTTTATTGACGCACCCTTAAAGCCCAGGAAAAAACTCCCTGATCAAACCTTAAGCCCTGACCATACTGGCTGGACACTTGATTTAGTTTGTTGGATAATTTTTCCAAAAGCACGCAAAATCGATTCCAGAGTGCGCATCGATCGATTTAAAGAAATGCTATCCCTGTTAGAAAGTGCCACCCAACTTTCGAAAAAAAGGACTAAACTAAAAAAGGCCAAACTCGTTTTGTGTTTTTACAAATGTTTGCTTAAGTTGAGAGATCATCACTTTTCGTACTTTTCGTTCAATGAACCGTAAACATTGTTGAAGTCACATCAGATAAATTTTTAAAATAGGATAGTTGACGTAATTTGGCACATTTTTGCATTTTTCGATTTTCAAAATACGAAACACCGAATTTTTGTCAATTGTATCTGACCGTCGACCTTAGAGCGATACGACTGAGAGTTGCGCGTGTCCAACGGCGAGAGAAGAAAGTCGGATGGCGATACGATGTCCGCCGGCTGGAGAATCCAGATGTGAAAAGGGCATACGTTGAACAGCTTGAATTCCGAGCCTCGGAACTGCTAAGTGCTGCTAACACGACGAGCCATGGTATTCTCGGTAAGGTCTGTGGAAGAAGAAGCGAATGAATGTCGGATGAAACCTGGAGGCTGGTCGATGATCGGAGAAAGGCAAAAGTGAACAGAATCCAAGAAATGATTGACGCTAATAATACTGGTGTCGTGATTTTACGATTCTTATGAAATTCAATTCCGAGATTCACTCGGACACGTCTGTCACACACAAGAATAGATCAATGACTGACTTTGTGTTGCCAAAATAACAAACGTTAGGGGAGAGGCGGGCTATATGCGCATATTAAGAAAAGCACTCATTTTCTCCCATATCCCAACAGAGGTCATTTTGATTGCATTCTTTGAATCCGAAACCGAGCCTAGAAAAGTAGAAAAGACGTGGGTCAGCGCGCGAGTGCATAAGATTATGGGGAGGTTGTGGTAGACAAAAAAAGAATTATGACTAGGTAATGAAAAACAAAGGTTTAGGATACAGCAAAATTTCAAAATGCAAGCGAGTGCTTAATAGCATCGTAATCAGACGGCATGGGGTGTGACGCGTAAGCATAATTGTTGCCATGGTAACGGGCGGCAATCGTGAAGAAATGTTGTACAAAATCAGCGCTTGCTTAGATGCACTTTTGGCAATTATTAATAATGGCTAACCGGGTGATCGCTTGAGTCGGGTAAGTGAGTCGTTCGGGTAAGGTGATGATTTCTGAAGTGATAAATTTGAAAAGTAGAATCTGAAAGAAAATGAGAAGGTTCAACAAAAGTGGAGTGGAGGGGAAGGGAAGGATAAAAGAGCTGGCTCAAGAAAGTGAAAAAAAAATGTCATCGCGCTCGACCAAACTCACGGGTGTTGCTGCAAGTGAGTGCGAGAAGTGGTTGTTAATGGGATGTACACAAAGAATCGCGCAATGGAAAAGTGAAAATTTCAGAGTCTAAAAGTTCTAGTTCTTCGAGAAAAAAAAAGTAAATTGGCTAAAATTAGCGGTCGAGATATTATATTTTGAGTGAATTACAATGCGTAGCAAGAGTTTGAAAATTTAACTGGGTCGAAGAATGTGAAAATTTTCGCTGAATGGAAGGGAAGGCTAAGGTCTCAATTAACGACGCCATGAAAAGAGCGAATAGGAAAATTCAAAGTAGGGTAAATGAGCCTAATTTCGCTATATTTTGTCAGAGGTTTTTAGATTTGTTATTATTGCGCCGGATCTTTAATACTTAGATATACAATTTTTTGGTAACTAAATTCAAAATTTTTTTCTGAACTCTGTTTTGGTTTGAAATAATCATTTCAAGCCTTAATTTACGAAAAATATCATGTTTTATAAAGTGTGTCGATGTTCCTAATATGGCACTAATTGTTCCTAATGTTAACATATGGGTGTTCCTAATGTTAACATATGAGGAAAAATGTATCCGCGTACCCAAATATTACACTTTTTGTTCCTGATTTTGCATATGGGTCTTGTTTTTTAATACTTTAAAAAGAAAAATCTTAAAACTCACCTTTTTATAAATATAACAACGTTTTAGGAATATGAATAGGGAAATGAGAACTATTTAAATCCTACACAATATTCCTTTACGCTATTTTTGAGGAAAATAGTGAATATTGAGCTCATTTAAATTCAAACTTTACCTTTTCCAATGGATACATTTATTATATTTCAAAAAGTAGAAAATTCTACAATGAATGGATATGGATACAAATGGATACAAATAAGTTAAGTTAAACAGAGCATCATGCAACAGCATTGTTAGATGCAACATTTGGGTACCACAACACTTATTTAACTTTTATTTTAATATAATTGATTAAAACTATCATTTAATGATTAAAAAAAACGATGATGCCATAGTTTCTCACATCGTGAGAGAATTTTATGAAGTTTTTGAATCTCATAGAAAATTCGAAACATCGAAATTTTTACATTTTTGATGCCGTAAAAAACTTTACACAATGGGACGGATTGACTTAGTGATATTACCTACAAACTTTATATGGAACTTATTATCCTACATCAACACTGTTGGTGTATGAATATTTTTCGAACCATCATTTAATTTTTTAAAATAAACATTTTTAAAATTCCGTTACCAGTCTGGGCTAAAATGCATCGACATGCAAATCAACGATTCACAGTTTAAATCTTGTTTCCATAAGCTAGAATATGTGTTGTTGCCCCAAAAGACGGTATACAACGTATTTTATTGAGATTTTTTTTATTTTTCCTTTCGATTCTGTTCTCGTTAAGAAGCTCTCTGTAATTTGATGGTTTCCTTCTCTGTCGCGAAAGGTGCGTTCCTTACAACCATATTTTTTCAACATTTTAAGCTTTGAGATATACTGAAGTAAAAAAAACATGTTTTATTAGCTCAAAACAGTTTATTTTAACAGATCGTTGAAAATTATGTTAAAACACAATTCATTCAATCAAATTTATTTCAAATACATTCTATGACTTTGATATAGTTTGGAAAACTTTGACTATGTCCATAATTAGGAACACGTTGAAAATAGTGTTCCTAATTGTGGACATATGCTTTTTTAAGTTTTTACACGAACAAAACATCGATCTAACATACTTATTACTTAAATCATGATAAAAAACAATCCGTCAAAAAATTTCAAAAAATCGGTTGATAAATTCAGCTTTAATCTTCTATTTCTAAACAGGTGTTTTTTAAATAATTTGCTAACACTTCCATTCAATTTGGACATACTAGGAAACAATCCGGATTTTACGAAAAATCTTGTGAATTAGAAAGCTAATTTGTTTGTAAAATGAAAGATCACATGATCCTTTACAATATCATTTTTTTTGATAATTGTGATAAGTGAAAAATAACGTCAAAAACAGGCAAAATCGAACAGTATGTTAACATAAGGTACACATGCCACATTAGGAACACTTACCTTATATGCAGGAAAAAGCTCTGAGAAAATATGGTTTGGTGTGACGTGGATAAAAGGAGCGCGTTGGTCGCTAGTGTGTAGATTTATAGTGAGGGAAGCAAAAAAGAAATATATTCATATTTGAGCCGCTGAGAGTGAGTACCTATAGTGGTTACAGTGAGGTGTGAGTTGTCTAGCGGATCTGTGTTTGGATTCCAGTATCGGCAATAAGTTTTGGGTTTAAGTCCCATTAACTGCCGATGGGTAAGATGCGTGTACTTTTACAACTGTATTAAATTGAACGTTCAATCAGCTGCCAGTTGGCCAGGTATATACACGGATGCCGGAATACTTGTAGTAAATATATAATAGAATAAATGTTATAAATTTTAAACTGATTGTGTTCCTGATTGACACGTTCTTCCAAAATATATTTTCACGAACACTTAATACACTCATTTCAGTAGAGTTCACACGAAGCCATGGTGTCGGGTATAGTGTACGTTACATAAAAGATTTGCTGATCAGTATCTAAATAATGCATGTGTGCACATACTTTGATAAAACTGCGGTGAATCCGTGCACCCATGGTGGATTTCCAACATACATACATAACAATAACATACATATCCCAACAGATAGGAAGCTGAAAACTATATACACATGAGCGGACGTCTGTTTTATATACGTTAGAGCAATTTTTTTTTTGGTTGAAATCTCTTACAGTTTTTGTGAAAATAATTTTATAATAAAGGAAGTCAAAATAGCCGGTTTCCGAAAACGGCGGGCTAAATGCGCATATTTATGCTTTTAGCTATATTTCATTTAAGCTTGCAATATTTTGATATTATTGAATTGAAAATGGTAGAAACGGATGTTTAGCAGACGTCAAGGCTGAAATTTTGGTGAAATTTTTTACATCACTAGTTCTTTTGCATGAAACATAGTTAGGTATGCCATATGGCCATATTTCATGATAATATTTTCTTCATATCGTATTTTTATAGGATCAGTATGAAGTTCTTCTTTTTTCGCTGTAAGATCATGATTTGAGCGTACATTTAATGTTTAAATGATAAAAAGTAAAAAATTTATAAGACTTATCTATTTTTCTTGATATAGGCATTTTACCTACCTTGATATGAGCATTCAGAACCTGTCTCTTATTCCATTATCTTATCATTTACAACTTTGCCAAAAGCTTCAATTTGTTGAATTTCCGATTTCCAGATGAATAAGAAAGAAAAACCATTAAAATTTTTGTTCACAGAAACTGTACGCACGATAATTAATGTTCAATATATTATAACAAAACTGACAAAAATTTTGTTCGAATTTTTAAATTTTTTCGACTTTATATAACAATTTAATTTTTTCATGCCATGTGTTAAAAGCCTTTCACCCTCAAACTACACTGATTAAAGCTTAGTTCTTTTAGAAATGGGACAGTTACGAATGCCTGTATCTCAAAAACCATTCGTTTGAACCAAATACTTTCTATGAAGAAAAAGAAGGTAATGTTATGATTTTTCATGAAAAAATTTGAAAAAAAATATTTTCCGTTTTTTGTTAAAAAAATTTCTACTTTATTCTTGGTATCTCCCATTGGCCGGCGCACACTTTTTTCGGTCATGGTATTGATCAGTTTCTCCAACTTATACTTCGTAAAATCTATATTTTAGGTGGCTTCACCCTCCTTCTTCAATTTCTAATACTTTTTGGTCCAATACTTCTCTGGAAACTGGAAACTGGAAGCATTTTAGTGGAAACAGTTGTTTCGAAATGAACAAATTTGATTATTTTTGACCACATTTTTGAACGTTTTTTTTGGGCACCGGTTTTACAGCTTAAGAGCTTTGGAACTATCAAAAAATGGTTGTTTGAGGTTGGATTTCTATGAGTCATCACTAGGCAACATTTTCAGCTTATCGGAGAAAATTGTTTTGGACATTTCAGCGATCTACCCTTAATTTTTCGTTTATTGAAAATTAAAAATGCTGATATGAGACTTGACTTCCTTGATGATCCTTAACCGTTGTTGCCGATCATGTGCTTCACTCCAATGCTTGATTTGAACTTTGCGGACATTATTGACAGTGTTTGCATACTTATCCACCACAAAAACTTAGTAATTCTTTGAATAATCAACGGTTTTGTCAGCTATCAATTTGATAATGACGATTTTTAAAGGAAATTGTGCAAAATTATTTTTTTCTTTTTCTCTTGCATCGTACATATCTCAAAAACGCGTAAATTTTAAATTTTGAAAAAAATAGGCCGAATAGTACTTTTTACAGGCAACAAAATGCTGTAAAAATTTTTAATATCCAATAACTAGTTAACGAGCTATTAGCAAATGAAAGTGTCCCATTTCTAAAAGAACTAAGCTTTAGATATGTTGAATATGCAGCCATATCGTCAACCGGCTGTATGCGCATATTACCCAATATGCGCATTTAGGAACACTTTCCCCTACATAGAAATATATTTTATTTTATTTAACTTTAGTGTTGCCGAAAACAACTTTATTGTTTATTTTTTTATTAAATTTGATGTACTTTCTGCATATCCTTCATCTCATCTCTACATTCCTTCTCACCTCTATTCGTACACCCAAAATTCAGCCTCTATGTTAATCGCGTGTAATCAATTACATAGCATCATTGACATAAGAAAATAACGCGACCGGTGATGATCCGATTTGCGTCCGCCGGCATTAACCTTCAGCGTATGACTGAAAGAAACAAAATAAAGACGTTTTCACGTCCCTCTCTATCGCATCACAAGACGAAGAAGGATGGAAATAAATACCGGTCAACACCAGGCAGCCAGCGAACCGAGCACTGTTCGTGTGTATTTATGTAGCAAAAGCAAAAAAAAACATTCCCTTATTTCAATCCAAAGGGAAACAACCATCCTACCAAGCTGCACGGCTTTAGCAGCTGTGCGTGTGTATGTAAGGCAGTAGACTGAATCGATTTGGGTTCATTTTTGAATTTCTCAAACCCTGGGGTCTAAAAAGCTTCGTTTTGGTTCAAAACTCATCCATGATTTTTTGCAGTTTTTAAGAAACGTTTTCATGAGGAAATTTGAACTTTTAGGTTTATATGGGAAAATTGAATATTTTGTACTGAGGAACCGAGCCAGCTAAAGGTTTTTGTGCCAATTTATAAATTCTCCAAAGGAAATTTTCGGCTGAAAAACTTTGTCCGAGACTTTAACTTTGTATCTTATTAGGCAAAAAAATCAGCTGTTTAACAGGGGTATGTCTTTCGGCATTGATAAACAATAAATTCAATTGACATCACTGCTTGTGCCTCGCAAAGCATTGCATAAAAAGTAGTCATGCAATAACTCACTGGGCACCCAAAGTTACTCATGTAAATGTAACTTAAAAATTCTGCAGAAAATCATGGATGAGTTTTGAATCAAAACAAAGCTTTTTAGATCCCAGGATTTGAGAAATTCAAAAATGACCCCAAATCGACTCAGTCTAGTAAGGCAGGTGGTAAGCAAAACACAGTTCTCATTCAATGGGTTTCCCTTTTCCTTTACTACCGTTTCCTTTTCCGTTCCCTTTCTCGTTTCCTTCACAAAACAAACGACTACCTTGAAAGGAGACCAAAAATCAACCGTTGTGCGTTTTTTTGTGATTGATCGGTGGCAGAAAGCCTACGACAAATATCCCTCGACCTGCATGAAGCTCAAGTAGTACACTGGTTAAGATGCCGGATTGGAAAGACGATAATTGGAGATGTGAGAACGATTCTCATTTCCCTACAGCACTGGGTTTTTTTCTTGTTTCTTGTTTCCAATAGGAGAAAATCCCCTGAAATGTTTTTTTTTCGCTTGATTGTAGTGGTCATGCATCATTTTGGTTGGGAGCTCGAGTCCTCGTGCCAGTAGTGCTTTTTCAAACATATCATCATTGACAGAATGCACATTTCTGCGCATTTTCGGCACAGAGATTTGCTAGATAGGCATTGGATTTTTGCAACCTCTTCTCTGGGTGTATAAAATTGGCTTTCTGAGAGGAGTTGATTTTTTTATTCCTCTGCTCACGCCCGTGGCGTAGAGGGTAGCCTCCCAGTCTTCAAGCCAACGGTCATGAGATCGAAAGAAAAGTGTTACTTGCATTTTCTGAAATGCTTCTTCATTGAGCAAGATATTTCCTGCAAGTATACTTTTCATTTTTAAGAGAGTAAAATTTGAACGACGTAGCTTAACATAGAAACGTTAAAACGTTTACAATCTCAACAAAAATATACATACATATATTAATGTAGAAGTTTTTTCCACAAATGTTTTGGCAATAATTTCGTAGCGGACGATCCATTTACTCCGTCAGCCCCTGAATTCCATTGCATCCACTATAGTTAACGCGAAAGCATCGGATTGAAAACCAGACATGGTTTTCAGCGATGCTTATTCATGTAGGTACCTATATTGTGACGTGAACAGTAGACCCAACTTGGTGTAGTGGTTAAATGCAACGAACCGAGCTCTCGGAATTGGCAAAGGAACATTAATTGGGTTTGTTAGGAAGAAGCGATTTGTTAGTATGTTGACTATTGTGTGATCCTTCATGCTCTTTTTGGAAAACGAGCTAACGAACCTCGTCCTCAAATTAGGCAACTCATTGCAATTCCATAAAACATAACGATTCATTACGGTTAATGATCTTTGTAATCAAAATTAGTCAATAAAAATCCAGTAAAATGTGTGTGTATACACAATTGATATCATGGCAAAAGTCAATCTGAGAATTTGAACATGTGTTGATCCTTAGAAGTATCAATATTTGGTAATTTTAAACGATGACCATGAAGATTACCTTAAGGGTTGAATTTGTCAAAATTCCGGTCCTTAATCGATAAAGAGAGATATAAGAACATTAAATCTTCTAAATACGATATTGCTATTGCGAATCACTTAAAGATAAGTCCCTAAATTATTTGAAAACTTTTAAGTAATTTTTGTCAAAGCTCAATTCAGACGACCTAGGCCCTTGTCGGGAAAGTTAACCCATAATAATCGTTTACTTACCTTTTTCACCCCGAAATGAATTGGTGGCAAATGCCCCATAAAAAGTTTACCGATTATGGTCCCCGTCTGCCGCTGCCTGGGCGGCCAGGTCGATGTCAATCGTAAACCATCTATCGGTTCAATCTTAATGAGTCGCGTTTCCGGATAACTTTCCGGCTGTTGTTTTTCGGGAGAACAACCGAACACAAACGGCCCCGAAATTCATTCAAATGGCAGATTGCACGGTTATCTCCTGTCGATTTGCGGGGCCCTGGCTGTAGACCAACGAAAATTCTCTTTCTCGATGACAAACTGTTGCAATTATAATTGCCGAAATGGTTATCGTCCGGGGACGGGCACCTTTTATCGATTTTGACAGATTGAATATTTTCGTTTGAATTTTTTTTCCATGGGAGTATTGGATTAAGAATAGATGATGAAATACCAGGAAATATAAAATACAAATTATGGATTAATGTTAAATTCCAATGACGATTTGAAAATTGAGAACCATAGAAATGATTAGCTATTGAAGAAAAAAATCATTCTTAATACTCAATAATTATATGATAAAAATTAACAGCTATCAAAATATTATGTTGTCTAGCTCGAGGCTCATTTTTATTCTCTGATCTCCGATTTTCAAAATTCAATGTTTTCGGGTCGTTAAACGGTTAATAAAGCGTATAGAAATATCCCTGTAAACATTTTTGTAGGTATATTTCTCAACAACTTAGTCATACTTTTGATCGTATGAAACTCGAAAAAACAACATTTACCTACCTACCTACCAAAGTGTAGGCAATATATGTACGTACATATTTTCAACTTCTGGCTAAAGCAATAAGAGTGTACGAATTGGACGATAATCGACACCTTATTCTCGCGGGAGAAAAAAGGGACGAAATTGTCTTCAAAATCTGCAAACACGGCGAACTTTTTATCATATCCGATTCAAACCATTTAATCCGACTTCGAGTAACAATTTTTACGACCTTTTACTTGCGTTAGTTGGAATTACGATTCGCAGTAACGTTTTTGTTGACTTGAGTTACAATTTTTAATGCGATTTTATGGTTGCTGGGATGGCAGTTATCTGTTTGTTAACAGTTAAATTCTATGATTTTTCGGACAACACTTTTTTTCAGTTTAAAACTTTAATATGTTTAGTTCATAAACTTTGACTCGCCACCACCATGAAACGGTCTTCAAATCCGCAATTAAAAGAAAGCAGACACGTGAGCGTCTTCCTTCCAATAATGGCTGTTAGCGAAAGACTTTCACTCGATTCGATTTGAATGTCGCTTTCGGTAATCCATAGGGGGCTTCTGGTTTTGCAAAGTTAATCCGATTGAAAACGAAATGGTATCATCCGGGAGTAAGAAGGTATGGAAATGGAATTGGAAAATTGAAAAACAGAACCTCAAGCTGCTGGCCCTGGAAGAGGTGGGGGGAATTAATTTCACAAAGCTAACTTTAATTGATATTAACAGTTTGTGCTTCCAAGAAATTGGTTGGTAGTGCGGCGAGCGGTGCAAAATAAAGCCGAATGTTTTCAACTTATCGCTGTGAGCGCATTATCGGGATCTGGGCTGATGAGTGTCAAAAAATTATTCCTCATTTCACAGTCTGCGCTTACACTGTCTTACACCTCTAGGGCGGCTCCTTGCTTGCTGCTTGTTCAAATTGGTGTCTTCTGTTTTGCAGCCGATTAAGAAATTTCCATCCACCCACCACAAAACGTGTCAATGACGCACGTTGCGTTATCTTTCTTCAAGGACTCAAAATAGAAAGACGAAGAAGGGGGCGCAGGGATGCTGGAAAACAGATCATAAGCTGCAAATTCCAAAGAATGTCTCCTGTGCTAAATTATTATAATCCCCTCGAAACCAAGAAAGATTGACATCAGGTGGTATTACGCACGTGATTGCCTAAGACTTTTTAAAGCTCCAGTTCCGTTGGAAAATTGTGTCAAATTTATGAGTCTTTGTAAGATATTTTTGTGACTTTTTGGTTTTGTAAATTTGTAGCCTAATGCACTGAAGCAAACAAAAATAAAATTCAACTTAATGATTTTTTTACTTTTGCAAAAGGTTGGATAACGGACCTATTTTGGACCGCTTAAAGAAGTTGATGAACAATTTTCAGTGTAATTAAGACTGCAAAATGAAATCCTTAATTTTAATTGCTTGCCATATCGTTTAAATATGACTGATTTTAACCAGTTTGTTTGCATTAGATTACAGCCATAAACAATTTTTTTAGCTAAATAACCAATACAAACACCTCAAAGTAACAATCGTTCCCAATAGGAAAAACAACGTCTCAAACCAAAGTAATGCTTCTAAAGATAGATTCTAAAGGTAGATATCGCAGAAGACAGGATTATAAATTGGCCACTTGTTTTCCAGCCACCTAGTTTTCCAGCTAACGATGATGGTGATCGTATCAACTGGTATTTTTCATTCCGACAATGACACCTCCCATCTTGGCCTGCACTTCCAATAATGCAACATCGGAGCCGCTTCATCATCCTTCTGCAACCCGATCAGGAATCACTTGAATAATGATGGAAAAATAATAAAGATAATACGTCCCATCCTTCTCAAGCTGCTTGGCCCAACCGGAGATGATAATGCAGAAAGGCAAAAGGCACAAAGTGGAAATTACAGTTCTCTTTTGCTCCAGCTCGATGACATCCGTCGGAAACGGCTCCAGTTCCGGCCGGGGGGAATCAGTTCAGTTGCATCCAGCCATCATCATCATAGCCATCGGTTGCCATAAAATGGTTGTTATCCTTGGAAATGGAGCGATTAAACTGGAGATGGGCGGCAATCGCCCGGCAACACTGCTCTAAATCACAAGCACCATTCTTTTCGAAACCCTTCCAATTATATCGAAACCCGGCGAAATTGAAGAAAACTGTTGAAGGAGCACTAGCTCTGCCTTGAAAGTGCATTGTGGTTCTTTTTTTATCTACTGATTGCTATAAAACCTGTTTTACAGCCGTTGATAGAAGCGAACAAAAAAAAAGGTGCAACTGATAGAAAAAGCCAATATTTCCGCCATGGATACTCTCCTTGGACGAGGAGCGTCAATTTCCGGTTGAAATAACGAGTTTATTTAGCTAATGGAAGGTGCAAACGGCTGGAAGAAATTTCAACCGGAAGCAATGGATAGCAGTTTCCTTGTTAGTTCATTTACGATAGATTTTTCACATCAACAAGTGGCCACGACGATGGGTTCGGGAAACTCAATCCGCTTGTTAGCAACACGCAATCATGTTTGGGGTTGTTCGGAATAGATCGATGGTTTTTTTTCCTTGATTTACAGTGCAATTTCATCTTTTGAAGCATCTGCATGCTTTCCATTTGATCGTTGGTTTTTTTAAAATTTGAGGGCTTCACTTCTCATCGTATTTCAGATATTAAAGGAGAAATATTGGCTTACGGATTATTCGACCTCAATCTTGTTTTAACAGACTCAATACACTGTGGAAACCGATAAACCTTATTAATTAAGCGATAAGAACGAAAGGTATAAAATGAGAATGATTGAAACTGTGGTAAAGAAGAATCTCAGTTGTTAAATTCATGGAAAAAATGACCAATGAATAATTGGTAGGGTATTTCGGGGGAATATGCACCTGCTAAGGGAAATTACCGAGTATGCGGAATACATAAGCTGAACACCCGAATAAATTGCAACATATGCTTCGTATTTCTATCTTCTACTCATATTCTGAAAAAAATATTACTTTTATTGTAAAAACTATGAAAATATTCTATTTTTTACAAACGCCTTTAAAAGCATCCTTTGAAATCATTGGATGTTAAACGCCCCAGTGTAGGCAAATGATGCTCCAAAACATTGGATCAAAACGACTCGAAAACAACGCAATATTCACAGTGAAAATAAATTAATTCTGTTATTTGATTCGGAAAAAAGTGCAAAAAATATTTTTTTGCAAGTTTATCTACACATAAAAACAAGTGGTTTGTTAACATTTTGTCGTGATTTTACGAATCTCAATTCAGAGATTCACCTAAACACGTCTGTCGCTCGCAAGAATAGATCAATGACTGACTTTGTTTTGTTTGTTTGTCAAGTGCTGCCAAAATAGCAAATGTTCTCATAGAAATTTATTTTATTTTATTCATCTACAGTGTTGCCGAATACAACTATTATTTTATTTTATTCCTAATTAAATTTGATTTATTTTCTGTATATTCTTCATCTCATCCCTACATTCCTTCTCACCTCTATTCTTAATTAAAACTTTTCACACATCAACATTTGTTTTTTTTTCTTTAGTGCAAAATTTTATTTACCAAATATCCTCAATTTTTATTCCATATTCCACATCTTTATTCTCCATCCTACAAATTTTATTTAATTTCTGCTTATCCTTCATCACATTTCTACATTCCTTTTCAACTCTATTCTCAATAGAATCTTTAATTTACCGACTTTTGTTTTTTTTTAAATAAAAAAATTTATATCCCAAATATTCCCCATCTCAATTCTACATTCCATTCTCTGCAAAAGCTCTTAAAATCTTTTTTTTTTGGCATATTCTTCATTTCATCCGAAAATATTCTTCACAAAAGCCTTCCCAATTTGTGCTTTCTCTGTCGCTCTGCTTTTATTTACCAGAGCCGGAACAATCCGCAAAAAAACATTCTTAGCAACAGCTTTCTCAAACTGTGCTTTCCTTGTTACTCTGTCTCTGTTTACAAGAGCCGGAATAATTCGATAGTATTCTAAGAGACAGCCTGCCCAACCAGAAGGCTTATTCAAAACAAACAATCAGCAGCAGCAGCCTTAAATATCTGTGCTTCTAACGGCAACTCCGTCTTATTTCCACCGGAAGACCAAATCAAAACAATCAGCAGCAGCAGCCTTAAATATCTGCGCTCTTAACGGCAATTCCGTTTTATTTCCATCGGAAAGAAGCCTTAAATATCTGCGCTTTTCAGGGGCAATTCCGTCTTATTTCCACCGGAAGGCCAGATCAAAACAATCAGCAGCAGCAGCCTTAAATATCTGCGCTTTTAACGGCAATTCCGTCTTATTTCCATCGGAAAGCAGCCTTAAATATCTGCGCTTTTCAGGGGCAATTCCGTCTTATTTCCACCGGAAGGCCAGATCAAAACAATCAGCAGCAGCAGCCTTAAATATCTGCGCTTTTCAGTGGCAATTCCGTCTTATTTCCACCGGAAGGCCAAATCAAAACAATCAGCAGCCGCAGCCTTAAATATCTGCGCTTTTCAGAGGCAATTCCGTCTTATTTCCACCGGAAGGCCAGATCAAAACAATCAGCAACAGCAGCCTTAAATATCTGCGCTTTTCAGGGGCAATTCCGTCTTATTTCCACCGGAAGGCCAAATCAAAACAATCAGCAGCAGCAGCCTTAAATATCTGCGCTTTTCAGGGTCAATTCCGTCTTATTTCCACCGGAAGGCCAGATCAAAACAGTCAGCAGCACCAGCCTTAAATATCTGCGCTTTTCAGGGGCAATTCCGTCTTATTTCCACCGGAAGGCCAGATCAAAACAATCAGTAGCAGCAGCCTTAAATATCTGCGCTTTTCAGGGGCAATTCCGTCTTATTTCCACCGGAAGGCCAAATCAAAACAATCAGCAGCAGCAGCCTTAAATATCTGCGCTTTTCAGTGGCAATTCCGTCTTAATTCCACCGGAAGGCCAAATCAAAACAATCAGCAGCAGCAGCCTTAAATATCTGCGCTTTTCAGTGGCAATTCCGTCTTAATTCCACCGGAAGGCCAGATCAAAACAATCAGCAGCAGCAGCCTTAAATATCTGCGCTTTTCAGGGGCAATTCCGTCTTATTTCCATCGGAAGGCCAAATCAAAACAATCAGCAGCAGCAGCCTTAAATATCTGCGCTATTTGTGCTTATTCTACCAACCACGCCATTGTCGTGATTTTACGAATCTCAATTCAGAGATTCACCTAAACACGTCTGTCGCTCGCAAGAATAGATCAATGACTGACTTTGTTTTGTTTGTTTGTCAAGTGCTGCCAAAATAGCAAATGTTCTCATAGAAATTTATTTAATTTATTCATCTACAGTGTTGCCGAATACAACTATTATTTTATTTTATTCCTAATTAAATTTGATTTATTTTCTGTATATTCTTCATCTCATCCCTACACATTTCTCAATGAATAAATGAAAATTTTGAAATTCTTGACTTTATTTTGAACTGTGTCAGTTTCAACCTTATTTTTCTGCTGCTTTTGGCGACAAATTTAGTGAACCGATTCGATTTTCTGTGCACGTTTTTTCCTCAAATCCGATCGAATGTTATAATTGTTTTGCATCCTAATGATAATTTAGGATTAAGCAAAGAAGAAGATCGATATATCATTTCGATAATCGGTCTGTATTCATGGAAAACTGCACTCCAAAATTTAGAATAAAACACGTGGTTTTGTTTACATCGATGATAAGTTTTAATCGCCGATAAATTTTTATTAATTTAATATGTTCATTGACACGTGCGGCGAGATGAAACGCTAGGTAGAAGAATTTGTAAAGGCATGAAGAATAGGCGGATAGGCAAGCATCAGATGAGCTTCGTAGGATAAAGTTTGGATAGGTGTTGAAACTGTAAGTCTAGGGCATTTTTATTGGAAAGCATGAAAGTGTGGTGGTACGCCTTTGCCGTACAACAGACTTGTCTGACTTGTGGCACAATTTTCCCGTATGTTTGGATAACGTGCCGCTATTAAGCCTACCCCCATTCTGTCAATCGTTATGAAACACTGTGTGATTTGAAGTTTCCACAGATCGTTAGCCTCCTCAACGAAAAGTTGCTGGTTGGAAACCTGCCAGGTGATCGCCAAACAGTTCGTTTTGCTGTCCATTACGAAATTTTTCAAAACATCTCCCCACTAGCAGTCCTAATATTTTGCGCACGATTCGACCACCGTATTTTGTTTATTTTACCGGTGCTTTTCTACATTGTAAAAATGAAGTCAGGCCCGTTTATTAAAAAAAATTAAAAAAAAACCTCTCACATTCCTTAACTTCATGGAATCAATCATCTTCACTTTTATTAAAATTTGAGCACACTGTTGGATCCCCTAGGACTTCTTAAACGATTTATGTAAACTTTGGTCGAATAGTTCATATCCAGCCGTTTTTGGGTCTCCCACTGGAAATTTTCTGGATTTTGTCAATGAACATTCAGTATTGGACACTATCTCGAAAACCACTTGACGGTAATTTTGTACACGTACACATAACATTGGGATTGGAGCTGCTAAAAAAATAAAGCCTGCTCTTTACTCTTACACAGATTTCCATAAGAATGACAGCTAATTGGAGTGAAATTGGAGTGAAGGCTATTTCTCTCTCTGTTTAACACACGCTCTTTTTTTTAAACTCAAAATTAAGTAGTTTTGGCTCAAAACAGCACTTCGGTGGCTTCCCTCAACTTTGAGTTTGACTGGGCAATAGCAAAACTAAGTTCTGATAGGCATACTCAATACTAAGTTCGGCAGCCGAACTCGAATTTATCCTTTTTTTTTTCGAGGGTAGCTGATTTTCAGGGAGTTAAAGGATGATTAAAATTTGTTGTACCCGGATGCTGCTGTTCCGGTACATTGCATTGCAATTACAGAGCGGTGGAAAGTTTTGACATTCCCGGTCTAAGAAAACTTCCGGGTGTTACTTCCCACGGGAAGTAAACAACATCCGGAAGTTTCCGGACATTCCAAGCCGCTCACCATATGATGACAATGACGGACAGAATTTTACGCTGACACGGTGAACATGCATTTCATTATGAAGTTCCTTCATAGTCTTCCGGTAATTGTTCCGGAACGACATAATTTTGCGACGTGTTCGTTGGTTGCTGTTCCGGTTCGGACTGAACTCGCTAAGTGTTTTCAGTCCAACAAAGAGAGTTCAATTTTTAGTTCATAAGGTCGAACTCAAGGGATCAATTTTGAGTTCACAGTTCGAACTCCGTTTTGATCCATCGCAAGGAGGAAAAAAGGGTACTTAACTTTAAGTTCATAGAATCGAACTATGTTTTGAACCTCGGTCATACTTAATTTTGAGTTAAAAAAAAAGAGCGTGCACACGAGAAATCGTATACCGGGACTGCGAGCGCGCCCATCGCCTATTACTAGGTAGTGTAGAGATCAGGAGTGGTTATAAGAAATTGAAAAGTTAAATAACCAAGATGACTGAATCTCACTTAGCGTGCACGAACAAATGGTTTGTTCTAATTCGCTGTTTCGAAGCTGCGCTGCTGCCTTCTGTGTCGTTTACATGTTGCGTGCGTAAACAAAAACAACATTCGTGATTAACGAGATTAACTGCGACTAGTTTCATTGTTTTGAGTAGTAAGCAAGTGCTCGTTGTTCGTCTTTTACAAGATTCACAATATTGTTGAATTTATTGGAAATATTACAGTTTACAGGTGAGTTAAGGTAATATTTTGAACTCATATGCACTCTGCATTAAGCAGAGGGAGGCAACGTTATACGTTTTGTCTATGTATCGTGTGACCAACATCTTTTAAACAAGTGGTCGTGAATCTCGCTTTTAAGCTCTTTTTCCTCAGATTTAAGCTTTTTTTACCTTGCGAAGATAGGAGACGAAAGCTTAAATCTGAGAAAAAAAGCTTAAATCTCTCAAAAAAAGCTTAAATCTGAGAGATGTGCTCCATACGGTTTGAATAGCGTTGCCACCGTCTGGCATTATGTATGTATGTATTTCTACCACCCAGGTAGCAAGGCACAGCCAGTAGCAGCGAGCAACTTTTACTTTGCAACTTGTTCAAGATTCATCAACTGGATATGTTCAAAATGTCTTTGAATGGACTGTTCCAAGGGATAAGAAATGTAAGCAGAGGCACTTACATATCTAAACAGGGATAGGATTGAATTATCTCCATCGAAAGAACAAATTTAACTTATCGAGCGTCTGAATCAAGCCATTGCAATGCGAAGCGCTCAGCTGGGTGGGGAGACGGACCCTTCCTCAATTCACGGCGTTGCCACCGTCTGGCATTAAGGCAAATATGTTGATTCCGTTTTTTTCAATGTTGATGTGTAATAAAGTAATCGAGATGTTGAATAATTGCGAAAATTATACTGTTGATGAAGAGATTCCAGTACAGGAATATAAAAGTCGGTTTGCTGCGTTCCCGGTTGCAATCAACGGTACGCAATAGGAATTTCGTTCCATTCATTTCCGAAAAATAGTCAGTCCGAGCGCCGGGAGAAGTGTATCTAATTACTCAGGCTGAAATACGAACCTGCTCCAACAACGAAAGTTTGTAGTTTGCACTTCAGCATTCATCATTTCGTCAGTCCATGTAAGTAAATTGCCATGTAACAATATAATCCAACATACAACAATTTTTTTTAGCTGTGAACCGAATAACTGATAGAATGATACTGAAATCATCCGCAATTCCAGATTTGAATCTTCCTCAAACTGATCAAGAAAAACACGAACAGCAGTTAGCAGATATTCGGTCGAAACGGGTAGCTGACAGAAATGCACGGAAAGATGAAGCCAGGAAACATTCAACAAATATTTCAAACCTTATATTGCCGAGTATCGAAAATATGGAAATAGCTGAACCATTGATTAAAAAAGATACTGCACTGCAAATTTTTGCCTCGATTTCCAGCAAAAAAAATTGCTGGAAACGTTCAGCAATCCAAATTTTTGCTGGAAACCAGCAATCGGTTTTCTAATTGCTGGATTTTACAGCAATCGGTTGTGTTCTTGTCATTTTTGCTGAAAAATCAGTAATCGGTTTTCAAATCGCTGGACTTTCCAGCAATTGATCTAGTTTGCTGGAAAATCAGCAATCGAGTTGTCACATTATGGAGTCTATTTGTTTTAGTACGCTGAAGCAAGATGAGACTCTATTTTACGAATTTTGGTTGGATTAATATAATTATTTTTATTTTCCTCTATATTCTAGCACCAGACACAAGTCAAGGGTGAGTTTTTATTGGACAGATTTCATAAAAGATACTAATCAGAACTCTTTTCTCAGGTAGCGAATGATCAACACTCTGGCACAAAGCTGCCACCCCAGAGCCGGTGTTGGAAAATTTAAAAAAAAAAGTTCTTGAAAATAAACAAAACATAATTTAAAAATAGAATAAACTAATTCTTTTTCATTGTTCTTATATGCTCAGCCAGTATTCAATATTTAATTTAGAATTGAAATATAAATTTGGTACTAAATACAGCCGGTTGTTTTGAAAGAAATAGCTGGTTTCCAGCAATCTGGATTGCTGATTTTCCAGCAATTTGAATTGCTGGAAACCAGCATTAACGTTTGCTGTTTTTTCCAGCAATTTAAATTGCTGGAAATTTTGCTGGAAAGTCAGTGGGACAAAAACCAGCAAAATTTTGCTGGTTTCCAGCAAAAAAAAATTTGCTGTGTGGTGTTCAAGTCGACATACTGGATCTCGAAAGATTGTATCAGAACCGCAAAAGAAAAACGGCATTAAATTTTAGAACGGATGCAGAACTCAACCGGATCGACCGGATTGAATTCCATCAAACTTTTGAATGTTATAGAGAGAGAGCTATATTGTCGTTGGCAGATTATGAGAAACGGCCTCGATCAACATTGAGCCTTTCTTTTTATTGCATAAGTGTTCTTTTGTCTTTACACCACCAGTCCATATCTACAGCCTTCTACAGAACGGTTTCCTTGATCCGAGAAATAGTGTAGGTTTTGATTCCTTGGCCGACTAAGGGTGAAACATGTAAAAACCTACCGAAATGTTTTAAGCCACATTATACGGATGTAGTTCTGGTGTTAGATTGCACAGAAATTCCAGTAAAAAAAACCGCGATTGTTGAATAACTTGGATTTGTTTTATCAAGTTAACGTTTGTATATCTTCACAAGAAGCAAAACAAATATGTTTAAAAACAATCCATCAAAACAATTCCACTTGGAGACACGAACGCAGCCACAGCGTCCAACGCTGTCGGATTGTTTGTTATTCACACTACAAAGGATTAGAAACGGCGAAATACCTTGTTGAAGTGACTCCTGGGGGAACAATTGCAAGCATCAGTAGAAGCTATGAAGGGAAAGCCTCCGATAGACAAGTCGTTATTGAGGAAGGAATACTTAACCGCATCAACCCTGGTGAAGCTATCATGAGCGATAAGGGGTCCCATATTGATGACGAGTGTTTAGCAAGATGTATTAAATTAGTACGCCCTCCATTTTTAAGATTACCTCAGACTCAACTGACGAGAATTGAGTCCAGAGAAGCGAGCGAATTGAGCGAGCGATTCAACGAATCAAAATTTTTAAGATTTTCAGTTCTAAAATTGCAGTACGATTTTTCTCTATTCTCGATGATCTTATAGTAATAGCTTGTGGAATTGTGAATGTTCCAAGCCCCATACTTTCGAACGACAAATTTTGATGTTTAGTGTATTGTTGGTTGTTTCGAAAAGAAATAAATGATACCATTTTCAATTTAACATGAATTTCATTTGATAACAAAATCAATGTAGAAACATAAGGCAACAGTTTTCATTAACTTGGCAATTTAAAGAATTTTATTTTGTATTCCATTTGAGTAAAATCATATCCATAACTAGATTTCAACTGAATTAAATTAATTTTTTTCATATAATCCGTTTGTGATTCATTAAATAAAATGATAAGCTTCCATTAGATATTTGCAACTTTATTTTAGATTTAATTAACCTTTTATATTGTATAAATATTTCAAGTACACGTTAAAGTAGACTTCTTTTAATGCGGGTATTAAATTTTAAAGATATTCGTGCTCATAATAAATAGTAATTATAAAAATGTCATCCTCTTTTTCACTGTAACATGACCAGATCTGCTAAGTAACACTGAAGTATAAACATAAACAGCTGAATTTGACCATAGTACATGTGGTTTTTTTTTCAAATCAAACTCCTTTTTTGTGAGATAGTCTAAGTTAACGATTATGTTCACAATGTTTTCTGTTTTTCCTGACAAAGGACATTTAATTTCAATAAGTTTTTTCTCTACGATAATCACTCCATCAGGCGAACAACCCAACCACGGGGCGTTAGGGGCTACCACAACAAGTCCAAGCTAGGTAACTGTTTTTTGGTTTTCCTCATGTAACATGCCCTGGCCTTATGTTCATTCCTCCGCCCGTGCTCGATAGCCGTAGAGTGAATGTCTTGTTGTTTTTGTTCACGCACTCGACCTGTCAAAAATTAGCTTCGAAAGAGCAGATAAGAATCTTTGTCTACTGCAAATGCGAGAGTGTGCTAGTTTCGTTAAGTTTCGTGATAGTACGTTGTATGTGTGTTGACAGAATGAACGATTAAATTCAGGCAGATAAAAAAATATAGTTTGCGTGGACGGATGTGCAGAAAAGAAGTTCCGTGTAAAAGAGAAAAAATTGCTCGAAGAAAGACCGTCCGGTCACTACAGGTAGCTTCACTGAAAATTTCATCATTTTCCATTCATGTATACAAAAGTTATTCACAAAAATAAGTGTTTCATTTTTTCGAATACACTCCTTAGCCTTACTACAAAGAGGGGGATCGGAATAGGGGGTGTAAAAGAATTCATGGGTTAAACGACTATGTCCAACTCTCAACCTAGTTAACATTTTTTGTTCATATGGGCATATGCGATCATTGGGTTTAGATACATAATTCTTCACTTTGAGAAGATCAGGGTGGATTGATGCGGTATACTCAAATCTTTCGCCAATTTAGTAGTAATTCGTCGAAGAAATTCTCTCAAGGTCTTCTTGATTATCTTCACTAAAATAGGTGTCGCCACTTGACTTGACTTGACGATCTCCACTAGGCATTCTACGTCACGGTTCGAAGCCCATTTTTCCGAATAACACTTGATTACGAAATTAACAAATACATATCCACTGATAGCTTGAACATAATGTTAATACCAGTGAGAAGGGGTCATCAAATATAGTTATTATAATCACTGTTAAAGTTATGTAGCACTGTAGCAGTTCAATTGTCGAACCCTGTATAGTTTTTACTACGTAATTTGGAGGTAGCAGAGTCCTTGATACTCAAAATATTTATAAGAAGTGGGTATAGTCTGGGTAAAACATTTGATATTAGAAACCCCCGAAATTGATCCATCACAGAAAATTTCATTCAATGGTACCCCTTTGAAAGAATAAAGTACATACGTATTTTTCAGAAAACCGAATTATTGTCGAGATGATAAGACGCAAACAAGCTCTAATGTTTATCATCCATCTACGGAGAAGCTTTTGAATCGCCTCCTGTCGATGAAAACTTTGCGTAAAAGTGCATTAATTATTCACCGGTTGCATCAACCATTCACCGGGGCTGAATCCACCTACCTAAGATATCCAAACAGCTGAAATTTTGGCTTTGATCTTCTGAAAGGGCTTACTGATATCTTTTTGCGTTTTCTTCATAACAACGTGGAAGGTGTTGGTTCGTCAGAAAATATTGGCACTTCATTGTTGTGTAAATTTTAATGTTTTGGAAATTCAACACGCTTTGCTCTTCAAACGACCTTTTCTAAAACATTTTTATCTTTTGCCTAATTGATGCACGTTTTTTTGCTTGTATCGAAAAATATTTTCATCATAGATGTTTTTGCACAGCATATTTGAAACTTCTAATTTTACCATTGCTCGAGAAACTTAGTTGCAGAACTTTCATCTTTGGTACATAGGTTCGGATAGAACATTTTCATTGAGTGGATCTCACAATGTACCGATAAAGAACTAAATTGAATTGGCTCCACACGCTTCGGTAGATCAAAACGTAACTAACTCGAAAGTTTTCTCCCCACTCCTCCTGTTGATCCGAACTAGTTACTCCAGCTTCTGAGTCCTGGATTGACGAAACGAACGAAGAAAACGATGGAAAGACTAAATTGGAAACATTTGAAGCCGATCAAAGTGTTTATCCTCACTTGAGCGTGCCAGCAAGTATTTGTTTGCTGTTTGCCGTCCCTAAACTTGGTCTCTGATTATGTTGGGCGAGCGTCTGACTGACTGATGGTGCTCATTTCAGCCGCCAGGCATTCGGTCCCAAAGTCTTTCCCTTCAACCCAACTATGGATATTTATACGTGTGTATAGGAATCTCACTCGGCGAACTAGGTCGTCTTCCTCCTTGCCCGAGTGCAACCAATATCCGGATTCAAGTTTCCAGGCAAACAGGAAGAAATTACCATAGCTCAGCTTCTTGTTAGCCAGCCCATTCCGTCCTGAGGGGTGGGTGGTGGCATTTCCTTATCATCTGACTAGCAAAGTGCCCCAAAGCTTGGTGGAGATTCAATAAAATCAAATGGAAGATTTCTCCAATTCGGGTCAATGTGAAGAGTTGAACTTGAAACAACAATTATGGCATGAATAATAAAGTTTTTTCTGCATTGTGTATAGGTCTACAATTGAAAGTTGAAGAAGTGGTTTCCTAAATTTACTTGAACTTTTATCTGACCTTACAGATAAGTAATAGTCTCCATTGTTGTGCGTATCTGAGAAATTTATGTTAAAAGTTGTTGTTTTTTTATATGATTTGTCAAAAACGGCATCGATATCGGTTAAGTGTAGTTGCATTCCCGAATTTACATTTGGAAGTGCCACCCCAAACCAAATGTATATTAGACATTAGAGATCAGAAGAGCAAACTATTCTAGTAGCAGATACCAGACAGACCGAAATGGGAATGATAAATTGATCAATTTGACTCAATTTTATTTGGCAGTTTCCCCAATAAATTGCTATCATAAATCGTTTCGGACGACGACGCGCGCTCTATGGCATTTTGTTGTTACATATCTACATATGTTCATACGGTCGCGTAAAATGAACAATCCTTCCGGAATGCAAATGTGACTGAAAATGCCAGAAACTTGCCAGCATGGTTTGGATAAAGCTATAAACTGCAAGTACATATATTTCCCGAACAGATGCCGCTTTAAGGCGAAGATGTTTCGGTGGGACATCGATAAAAAAAACTCTCCCGCAAAAGCGTGAACCTTTGGCAAACACCTACCCTCCTTCCCAGATATCTTCGGATGTCCCATACATTGATTTGAAAGTCATGTTTTTTTACAATTTCTACAATATTTTTTTAAATATTTAAATCTACAAGTTATTGCCTAAATCAAAGCAATCGAATTATTCAACCAAGTAGGTTCACCAATGTGGTACAAAGAGGTGATGAACAAACACGCACACTATTACAGAACTCGTTATTCAAAAAATAAAAATGTAAACAAAGCCTACGTCACTTGCAAGGATGTTTATGTATCCTAGGCGAAAATCGTAAACAGCAGTCGGCAATAATTTTTTTCTCTAGTTTTCACTGGTACAGCGATGAATGTTGTTTGTTTGAAAATGCAACTGACGTCACGCATTGTCTTGGTTACAATGTTTACAAAAAAAAACTTTTACTTACACTTAGCACGGGATATCCATCGCCACCTGAGATATGTATACACGTTGTAGATTCACAACAAGAACCAAGGGGGGTATATAGTAGGTGTACTGATGTACCAAATTATCGAATCAGCCATCATTATTTTTCAAATCAGCTACCATGGACACGTTGCGTGTGTTTACCAACAAAGCACTCGAAGACGAAGACGATCTGACCAGAATACAACCGACCGGTAGCGATCAAGAACCAATTCCAGCTTCGATTGTTAATCTTCCAGCATTAAGAACTGCCGGAGGACGAGCAAGCTGTTGACGAGATCATTAAGTCCGGTGCTGAATGGAAACAACTCTTCGTTGAAACGTCCTGTCCTAGACAGATGTAGATGCAGCAAACCTCGACGACCGAAAATCATCATATGGTTTTTTGCTGACCAGTAGGATGACGTCATAATGAAATTACTGGATGGAGGGATCACCGATAGTCGAGGAGGGAAAATGGAAAACATCCGGTAATCGTCGACGTCGGTTGATTGAAAATTAAGGAGGATTATCTAAAAATTGAGAAAACGAATTCAGCCGGATAGAGCTTGGACATTTTCTCGATATGTCTTCGATAATAAAGCCTATGAAAAAGTAGTTTTACTTGGACCAGAGATGCCAACTGCCAGCTTTTAATTGATAATCTAATCATACATTCTAAACATTATCAATAACTGACACTCTGACACCATTGTGGAATTATTGAAAGTACTACGTTCTATGCCTTATTCCCTGATTTACATCTTAAAAATGTCTGGAAGAAAAGTCGAAAGTCTAGAAACCTAAAAATTTGTCTGACAAAATTTCAAAAAGTCTGGAAGATTCAGACAAAATCTGAATGGTTGACATCACTGGGCGGGACTGTCAATCGAAAACGATTCGAAACATTCGAAACGTTTATGTTTTTTCTCATCGGTCCGGTCCAAGGAATCCTTAGCTGAAATCCTCACTGGAACCAGAGGAAATTGTCGACAGCACTGAAGAACGATCCCCTACTAACCTAGAAAGGCACTACAGGAGCAGTACCATGAAACAGGCTCCGTTTGTTTGGAGCTGCAGAGTGGCTGCAGTGCAAGCAAGCCACCACCGAGCTGCTGCAGGAGTGTATGCCGCAGCGAAGCACCCCCAATCTGGCACACTATCTGCTTGGGTTATAACGAGAGCCCCGACACACTTCCGTTTCGTTAGCGGGTGGCTTAAGCGCCACTTCCTTACGGAAGACCACCCACCTAGTCTTGGTTTGCCCAGCTGAATGAGACTCGGACGTGAGTTCCTTTTTTGGTTCCCTATTTTGGGAAAGAAGCAGAAGGGTCTTTGAAAAGGGATCCGTACTTCGGCTTCGAATTCGAATCCGCCCCGAAAACGAGAACAGCCCGCAAAATCACGGAAAGGGAGATTATTCGTTGTTCGCTAAAAAGTTGAACTAGAGAAGTCTGAAAACTAACGGACGAATTCCCCCCCTCTTAACTTGCTCAGGAATGGGAAAAGACCGTGATTGGATTCGCAGCCAATCACCGCAGTAAACGAATAAGAAGCAACAACGAATAACCTGTGACCCCCTTCCCAATGCCCCAATTATGTCATTATCCCTCTAATATTTCCGGTCCAAAATACCTGAGACGGTTTAGTTAGGTACATTCATTGGATCCAATTATTTCGGCCTCTACTGTCGTGTTAGTTTTACCATTTTATGTGTCTGTTTCGATTTCCTACTGCTAGTGCTGGTGGAGACACTTGGTTTTTCATTCCTTTACGGTGCGCTCGATCATTGAAATTTTCCCCATACAAACGATTTGAATATCCTTTGCGAGGGTGGAAATGGGCTACTTTTCCGGCTCGCCAGTCCAAATTACGTCGATCGCATATAAAATTATCGTTGTAGGACGAAATTTTCAAATCGCAACATAAGCGGCTAAAGTTGCATGCCGTTCATAAAAAATGTACATGTACATGAGCGAACCATCGCTAGTAAACAGAGATGGCATTAGGTGAGTACTCACTAACGGGGGTTTTTGATGTTTCCCCGGTTCGCCTGCCAAGTGCGGTGAACCCTCGATGTGCTCTCCCGGCAGATGCGCTGGTGACGGGCTATCGGTGAATATGATGAATCTCCATGCAGGTGATAATGGCTGAACGCGTGGTTGGATCTAATGTGATCCCATGCGTTCAGCAAAACTTTTGGCCGAGGTCCCCCAGCTGCCACAGTTGGTCGAAAATTTCGTCGTATTGCAAATCTCTGCGGGGGCGACGCGATCGCGGCTGAACGAAATTCTGTCAGGAATACTCGTTTCCAAAAAAGGGAAAATCCCGCTGTATTTCCTGTAGCACTTCTGCGCGCGAGCTCCAGGAATGACGTTTCGTCCCGGCGGTTTGCAGATGGCCTTAGAAGGTTTCGGGTGCTTTGGCGGGTTTCCGGATCGTCACGGTGGGACCAACGATCGATGTAGCGGCTGCTGGAGGAAGCTGTAGTGGGTTTCTCGAACCTGTCGCAAGAAACAAACGGCGTTTCACGAATCGTTCGGCGAGCTAGCGTTTCACACCTTACTGTAGTGTATAAAGATGAATAAGTTAAAAATTTAGGAAAAAAAGAAATTAAATTTATTTATTCATCGAAATTTATTAAATTAAAAGAGATTGGCAAGTTTTCATTGATCGTGTATTTATCGATGAAAGTATGTTGATCGTTTTGGAGAGCGATCCGAAAGAAAAAAAGGAGTGAGGGAGTCAGAGAGTTTACAAACGAATTGAAAAAACGAGCAACGGAAAATCAGTTTACTAACGAATTCTCGAGACGATAGCGTCTATCGGTTGTGTTGAAGTTTTTTAGTATCACCGAATCCGACACTTACCTGATTGAGTCAGCACTTTTCCTACGCTTTTTAGCACTACACTTCCCTGCGCTATTTTTACCTTAACTGCGAGCTAAGCGGAGAACACAAAAAGGGCTAATTAATAACCGGAACACTGGTTCACGGATCACAGGTGGAAAAAATTACCACGCGAATTAAACGATCTTCAACCAACTGAACTTCAAGATTAAGAGGTTCAGGAAGTCGCAATTGATATCAGCCTTCTCGATCTAGTTCAACTTTGTACCGGAACTACCCGATACGAAGACATAATCGAGAAGTTAAACCAACAACTCTCTTTTCTGCGATTTTACAATGCCGTCTTGTCTTCCCCTTCCAAACCCGAGTCCAAAGGCCAAACCTTTTCTCTTCCAAACCTAGGTGCACAAAGGCACCCCGAAAGAGGTCATTCACCTGGTGCACAACAAGCTTGCAGTCGGTGATCATCTGGAAGATGACTCTCTAAACCATACTTTTTACTCCAAAAATGTGTCGGGTGATCGAATACATCTACAGGCGCGATTTGATGTTAATGATCAAGTTAATGATTATTATAGGGTGGTACCTGGCAGCAGGATTCATTCGCTCAACTTTCTTCGTTGATTTTACTGTTCGAAATCTTTATTTTAAGTTTTAAGTGGAGGTACTTTATGAATAATTAATTTGATTGTTATTGTTTCATTTTATTTAGTTCCTAAATGGCTCTTAATTTATTTATTTAAAGGTTATAAAGGAATTTATGTTGTTGGTTTTACTAGTAGCTAGTGTACCCGTTACAGGGTTTGACCTGAGCAAAGAACTGCGACTCATCAATTTGCAGCAACCGGTGATGTTAACTTCCCTACCAACTGCGCCTTATTTTGCTGCTGGATCAAGCCTGGGAGGTAGGTTTATGATTTATTTTTGAGTTTTGTTGTTTTTAGCAATTTTTTGTAGGCCTACTCAACTCCCCAGCCCAAGGCCCAGCAGCAGATACCGAACCACCTGGGATTGCCGCGCAGTTTGGTCGCGGTCTCGTTGTATGATGACGGAAGGAAATCGCTTGTG
Organism: Uranotaenia lowii; assembly: GCF_029784155.1. Lineage (NCBI taxonomy): Eukaryota > Metazoa > Arthropoda > Insecta > Diptera > Culicidae > Uranotaenia > Uranotaenia lowii. The sequence goes on from NC_073691.1 coordinate 83,780,214, forward strand.
GCCAGCTAGAAATAGCTTTTCCAGGCGCGAACCGGACTCAGTTGGTGCACCGATGCGTCACAGGTAATAATATAAAAAAAACGAATGCCTACATAGCGAAATCAAAATGATTTTCAAAATTCACAGGAAATAACCCAGCTTATAATTCCTTACACGGATGGTCTGGTCGCCGATGGATTGCTTCACAAGATCGTCGATCTCTTGGAGGAACTGGACATCACCAAGGAGCTGGATGTATTGACGAACAATTGAGCACTTGGGCTCCTGCTACAAGTCAACATTAAATCCGACTTCCTTAGGCTGCTTCTGCACATCATCGACGAAGCCTGTTCCCTCTTTGACACCTTCACACCATTCTCCGGACTCAAAAATATAGAGAAGACGTCCCAAATGCGCTGCAGATCCTGTACCGCGGCTCTCAAAACACAGGATGACGAATTTTTGGTGTTCGACGCAGACGATCATCTGCCCCATTGGGCAAATCCTTTCAAAATTTCCAACCCAAAAAATGATTTTTTTTTAATATTGTTTATATTGCCATCCAAAATTTATTAAAAATATCCATAAATTTTGTTTTGTTTTATTTCCAAAAAATTGGAATCCGAACAAAAATCAACATCAGGGCAGAAAAGCAACAAAAACAACAGGGCAACAGGCGTTCGGATTTTTTGTCCGATTTTTATCGGAAAAACGTCAGATTTTGGTAGGAAATCTAACCGACTTCGGTCTTGAAACGACCCGATTGTTTTGACAGCTCACATGCAAAAACTTATCGTCGTCAGGAAAGTTGTGTCACCAGGGCACTGAATCCGTCCGAATTCGGTGGGATTCCTGGTCAGATTTCTAACCGATTCACGGGTTGAACGGACCGAAATCCAACCGATTTTGGTCCGTTTTTTTGATCCGGGTGCTGTTAAAATTTTCAAACCACACTCTTATTCTCCGTGACTAAGATTTGAAGGAAAACAATTCAAAATGCGCCAAAACTGGGAAAACTCAAATTTTGATTAGAGCGGCATAACTCAGAAATGAATTTTAGGGGTTTTCGCGAATTTTGAGTTGTTTTTGTTCAGGAATGTTTTGAGCTCATCTGAAAGAATCTGAATCATAACAACTCAGAATTTTATCAAATTTTGATACGCTTTCGAAAGGAACTGTGTATTTTTGAAGAAATATACTGAAATTTCGAATAAAAGAAAAACAAAACAAATGTCTGAAAATACGTTTATTTATCATCATTCTGTTTCACCGAAGTTAGTGAATGGAAACAATTTTCTTCGGTACTGTTATCACGACTGTACCGTGAATCCTGACTTACCTTCCGGTAGTACCGATTCTTGCTGTTCTTCCGATGGTTACCGAGAAGATTGCCCCGATCACCACCTTCTCCTCGACCACACCAACTTCTGTCGCCGGCAATCCCGTCGTAGGCGCCTCGCTCCATACTATTTTTGGGAAAATGTTTAAGGATTGTGAGTTGTCACGACTTCGGCTTCCTCCCCCTCGACTGCCTGCCCCGGGAGGCAAGGGAGCTGTGTTGTCACTGCCATCTTTCTGCCTCCAGTTGAGATTTGTGTCCGGCCATCAAAGCTGAAGTTTCCTAGAGGAAAAGATAAATTTGTTACTTTTTTCTTTTTTTATTAGAATTCACAATTATTATCTGAATTTTGAATAAAGATACTGTAAATTATCTATAACAGCATCCATAAAGTAATTAAAAGTTGTACTTACCCTTTTTTTCATCACCTGCACCCGACCGTCGCATCCAAACAATCATATTGTTTTTTGAACCTCTCTGAGTTGTTTTCATCTATTTTGCACGAATGTGCGTCTTTGCTAAGTCCCAGGATTTGGAACTCGCTAGCAGAGATGTTAAAATCGCGAGTCTTCATACTCGCACTTAGCCCTTCCTTGCAGAACGATTTTATTTCGTTAAACTCAAACTGCAATGATGCTATCGATAGTTCAATTCGGAAAGCATCAGGAAGGAAGCTTCGGGTAAACTCGGCAGTAGTAAACAGCAATCGGGGGAAACATCAGCGAAACGAACGTACAGTTCTGCGGATTAAAAAAAAATCGTTTTCGTTCGGCAGCCGAACACATCAATCGGACAACGGATGGGGGCGTGGCTAAAAGTGATAGATACAAGAGAACGGGAAACGAGCGAGAGAAGGATGCGGGAAACGAACGATCGCTCGTGTGCATTCGTGTACGGTCAGCTTCGTTCTGTTGTTTCGTTGTGTTGATTTTATTCCTGCGAGCAGTGATGCCACATTTCTATCGGTATTTTGAAACCCTAAAAAATCTTTTATCGGTATGTAAATCCTAAAAATCGGTATGAAAATCGGTATTTGAGGTGGATATTCAAAAATGCTTGCCTTTTCAACTTCTCAACGTATTTTTCTTTAAATAGAACCTTGCAATAAACAGCAAGTCTAAGAACTCTCATGAATGTTCATTTTTAGTTCAAAACTAGCTGACTAAATATAGTTTATAACTGACAGGCTCACGAACTCCTAACAATAAACATTAAACATTCGTTACACTAGTTTACACAAAACGACGGTTTGGAAATTTTAACAGAACTTCATGTTTGTTATGACTTGTACAATTTTTTTTAAATTTTAAAACTATCTGCTTTTGCTGACGAAAGCAAAAATCACAAATTAAAATTCAGCAGAAAATCCGAAATAAGTGTTTCTTTCCAGTACTCATAAGTGAATGGAAATTTATTTTAAAAGTTACCGTTTGATAAGAAAAATAGGTGCATGGCGAGCACCTTCAGGTTACAAGTTGCTTAGGCATATAAATTAAGTAAAAACTTGAGACTTTGATGTTTGGCTAAAGTGGGATGTAAATTTGATGAATTCGATAAAGCAATAGAACCAGGCCAAACTAAAGGAAATTTTAATTTAGTAAGCATTTACAAATCCAATGGCTTTTTGATGTTCGAAGTTAATATGGACCCAAGTAGATGTTCTTCGTTTTATTGATGGATTTTCGCCAATCTGACCATTTCAGCTTTTAGTATTAGATATGAGTTCTAGCGATTAGAAAAACAAATGAAGAAAAAAGAAAAAGAAAGTTGAGAGATTTGTTTGCCTTAATTTTTTTATAGTCAATGAAAAATTAATTTTATTTTATGAAAAATCACGCATAAGTCCAAGAGTCCAAGAAAATCCAAGAATTGTATGCGAATATAAATGAGAAATGTGCTCTAAAAGAAGGTGTTCTTCCGAAAAAGATAATAAAACACATAGTTATACTATAACTGAAAGTACCCATTTTGCCTGGCGTGGTCTTTAATTCTGCGATCTCTGCAGTTAGGTACTTATGATATCATTTATTTGGCTAACAAGATGCAGAAGGATTGAAGATTATACCGATGATATTACGTACCGTGTATCTGATTGCACTTCAAATCTCGACATACCCCATCTGGCGACAAGTTGAACAAGGATTATATTCAAACGATGTATGTATATTTTTCCTTGAAAAGTTAGCATCTCTCGAGACAAGAGCTTTAATGAGATCGTCAATTGAAATTGACCTTAAGAAACTTCTATTGGCAGTCGCAGAAGGTCAAATATCAGCCTTGAGCTTAGTGCATTGGCTTTTAGGTTGAGTACCATAATAGTGCATCATTTGACAGAACAAAGGAAAAAACAGCGCGAACAACTGAACGAATTATGAAAGTGAGCCGTTGAGATCTTTGCAGAATACTTTTAAAGTTGTACAGATCAAAGTTACGCCACGCACCTAGTCTCATTTCTACAGGACCTTTACGAGGATAGCTTGAATGAAGTGGGAATGTTGAAGTGGGATGAATTTTTAGTTAAAATCTTAAAAATCGGTATGAAATCGGTATGTTTTGCCAAAAATCGGTAATCGGTATATACCGATTCTTGGTCAAAATTTTGCTCAAAAATCGGTATAAATACCGGAAAATCGGTATGTGTGTCATCGCTGCCTGCGAGGCATGGACAACATCAATGCAAAACTGTTTTCTTCGTTTTGTGCACATTGACGTGATGATTGGAACGAAGATAAAATCAATCTGCAAATAGCAAGATAAACTCGGAAGAAATCAGCCGAATGATTCTTTTCGAGGCGAGATCACGCACCTCTGCTCGCTAGATGCAAACAACTCAGAATTTTGAAAGATTTTAATTCAGTTGTCTTTATCTTCATACATGGTGCGATCCCTGAACCGAAATTATTCAGTCTCTGAATAATCTAAAATTACCGTGCACTGTAGGAAACAAGGTGTGTATATATAGGAGGTGTTACGTGATACATTGTAATAAATTCAAATAGCTCATACAACATTATGAAACAATCTGATTTTTGTGAGTTACTTGAGGAGTTATCGTTCTACCTTCAGCATACACTCAAAAGGAAAAAAAAGTCAAACACAATCAGTGATAAAGCGCAACAATCAATCTTCTGAGCGTCTGCCAGCATAAGTTTTGAACAACAGAAGACAAAGTTTTCTGCATGGGACGTCCATTTTTAAAAACAATATAAATATTGGATCATGCATTTTATTTACCACACACACACACACACAAACGCACACACACACACACACACACACACACACACACACACACACACACACACACACACACACACACACACACACACACACACACACACACACACACACACACACACACACACACACACACACACACACACACACACACACACACACACACACACACACACACACACAGACACACACACACACACACACACACACACACACACACACACACACACACACACACACACACACACACACACACACACACACACACACACACACACACACACACACACACACGAAAACACCGCTCTGCATCCGGTAAATCATCTTCCGGCTACAGAAAAACATTACATCCGAGCCAGCACACCCTCTAAACACCACATCACCACCGACAGGGTGTCAAATGATCTGCGAGCGAGGTGCTCGAAAATCTCGGAGGGATACTTTGTCACTTTTTTCCTTCCTTTCTTCCTGTCCACCATCCACCAGGGGGTTCTGGTTTTCCACTCTCTCTTCAGGAAATCCGTCGTGGCGCGTATTTTCCTCATTCGTGTGTCTGCCAAAAGCAGCAGCCAGCATCCAGCAACAGCAGCATCACATCGGGAGAGGTGATAATAAATATTCTTGGTTGTTGGGGGATTTCTTTTTTTTTTGCAGCCGGCACCTCACACTTTCGGTCACTCGAACTCGGAGAATATTATAAATGATGCTCGTCTGCATCGGAACCGAAGAAGAAGAGGCGAGAAGCGAGCGGTTATCTTCCGAAACTGTGTGAGATAGTGTGATGCGTCTGGTGGTGCATAGCTTTTGTCTTACCAGAAAACCATGGATGATAAATCGAGCAAACCATTCATAATGTCACCAGTCGCAATTTGTTTGCATAATTTGTATTCCGACAAAAAGAAGAACCGTTAACAGGAACGCAGCATCCGGGAAGTCAAATATTCGATGATTTTGTTAGGAGAAAAACTCTCACACATTTTTCTCTTTGTGATTCGAATTTTTCATTGAGGCCTGTCTTTTTCTGAGCTTCTACCTTTTTTCATCTCTTAATATCCTTCTTCCTTCTTCCTTCCTCCTTCTTCCTTCTTCCTTCTTCCTTCTTCCTTCTTCCTTCTTCCTTCTTCCTTCTTCCTTCTTCCTTCTTCCTTCTTCCTTCTTCCTTCTTCCTTCTTCCTTCTTCCTTCTTCCTTCTTCCTTCTTCCTTCTTCCTTCTTCCTTCTTCCTTCTTCCTTCTCTTCCTTCTTCCTTCTTCTTTCTTCCTTCTTCCTTCTTCCTTCTTCCTTCTTCCTTCTTCCTTCTTCCTTCTTCCTTCTTCCTTCTTCCTTCTTCCTTCTTCCTTCTTCCTTCTTCCTTCTTCCTTCTTCCTTCTCCCTTCTTCCTTCTTCCTTCTTCCTTCTTCCTTCTTCCTTCTTCCTTCTTCCTTCTTCCTTCTTCCTTCTTCCTTCTTCCTTCCTCCTTCTTCCTTCTCTTCCTTCTTCCTTCTTCTTTCTTCCTTCTTCCTTCTTCCTTCTTCCTTCTTCCTTCTTCCTTCTTCCTTCTTCCTTCTTCCTTCTTCCTTCTTCCTTCTTCCTTCTTCCTTCTTCCTTCTTCCTTCTTCCTTCTTCCTTCTTCCTTCTTCCTTCTCCCTTCTTCCTTCTTCCTTCTTCCTTCTTCCTTCTTCCTTCTTCCTTCTTCCTTCTTCCTTCTTCCTTCTTCCTTCTTCCTTCCTCCTTCCTCCTTCCTCCTTCCTCCTTCCTCCTTCCTCCTTCCTCCTTCCTCCTTCCTCCTTCCTCCTTCCTCCTTCCTCCTTCCTCCTTCCTCCTTCCTCCTTCCTCCTTCCTCCTTCCTCCTTCCTCCTTCCTCCTTCCTCCTTCCTCCTTCCTCCTTCCTCCTTCCTCCTTCTTCCTTCTTCCTTCTTCCTTCTTCCTTCTTCCTTCTTCCTTCATCCTTCTTCTTTCTTCCTTCATCCTTCTTCTTTCTTCCTTCTTCATGTGTGTCTCTTTTCCCACTTCCTGCTTATTTCTTTCTTCATACTTGTTTTTGTGATCTTCATCTTTTTCGATTTTCCTTTTCCCCTTTCTTTCTACACCTTCCAAACTTCTCCTTATTACTTCGAACATCTTACTTTTCCTGCTAACTTCTTCTTTCGAACTTGTTTCTATTTTCTTCATCATTTTCCCTGTTCCCTTTTCCCTTTTCCCTTTTCCCTTTTCCCTTTTCCCTTTTCTCTTTTCTCTTTTCCCTTTTCCCTTTTCTCTTTTCTCTATTCCCTTTTCCCTTTTACTTTTCACTTTTTCTTTTTCCCTTTTCCCTTTTTCCTTTTCCCTTCTCCCTTTTCCCTTTTCCATTCTCCCTTTTTCCTTTTCCCTTTTTCCAATTCTTTTTTCCCTTTTCTCTTTTCCCTTTGCCCTTTTCTCTTTTCTCTTTTCCCTTCACCCGTTCTCCTTTTCCTATTCATCTTTTCCCTTTTCTTATTTCGCTTGGTCCTGTTCTCTTCTCCCATTTTCCTTTTTCCTTTTTCCTTTTTCCTTTTGCCTTTTTCATTTTTCCTTTTTCCATTTACCTTATTCCTTTTTCTATTTACCTGTTCCCTTTTTCCCTTTTTCCTTTTTCGTTTTTCCTTTTTATTTTTAACTTTTCCATTTTCTCATTTCCTTTGCATTTTCCTCATCTCTTTTTCGATGCTATTTTTTCCTTTCCCTTGTTGTTTTCTCTTTGTGTTTTTTGACATCCTTTTCTCCTTTAATTTTATTATTTTTTTGCCTCTTTCCTTTGTCTACTTTCTTCTATTTAATTATTTTTCCTTATTTACTCCTCTTCTGTTTTCATTTATTCTAAGCTTGTTAACGTTTTTCCTTTTGCCTTTTTTACTTTATTGCTTTTTTTTTATCCATCCCGCTTTTCTGTTTCCCGTTTTTCCTTTTATTCTTTTCCAATTTTCCTATTTCCTTTTTGAACTTTTTAAATTCTTTAATTTAATTCTTTTTTTTTCTTTTTTCAATGATTCCTTTTTTTCCTTTTTTGTTTTCTCCTTTTATCCATTTTTTCCCTCTATTCTATTTTAAATTTTCCTGTATTTTTTTTTCTTTTTTTTCATTCTTTCTTTTTTCCCGTTTTACCATTTTTTATTCTTTTTTTTACTTTCCTCCTTTTTTTATTCTTATGTTTTACATTTTCTCACGTTCCTTGCGTTTCCCTCTTCTCTTTTTTATCCTTTTTTCCTTTCCCTTGTTTTTTTTCTCCTTACGTTTTTCTTCATCTTTTCCCTTTTTAATTTTATTATTTGTTTGCCTTTTTTTTCCTCTTCTTCTTCCTTCTTGTTTGCCATTTTTCTTTTTCTCCTTCCTGCTGTATATTCTTTTTTCCAGTTTAACTTCTATCCTGTTTTTTCTTCAATGCTTGCTTACGCTTTTCCTTTATTCTTTTGCCCTTTTATTACTTTTCGGTTCTTTTATTTTTTTCCGTTATTTCGGTTTCCCGTTTTTCCTTTTTCTGTTTGTTTTTTTTTCATTTTTTGTTTTTCTTTTTTACTTTTAATGTTTTTCCATTTTTCTTTTTTTTCTCATGTTTCCGTTTTCTTTTTTTCAGTATTTTTCCCTTCATTCCATTTTTCTTTTTTTTATTTTTCTTTAGCTTTTTTTCTTCTTTTTTTTTCCTTTTTCCCGTTCTTGTTTTCTACTTTTTTTACTTTTTTATTATCCTTCTATTTTTATTTATTTTTTTTTTTTCATTTTTCCGTTTTACCTTTTTCCTTTTCTTGTATTTGTTCTTCTTTTTTCCTTTTTCATTTTTTCCTTTCTTTTTTTTGCCCTTTTCCCTATTCCTTCCTTCTTTTATTTTCGTTTTTCTTTTCTTTTTTACTGTGTTACATTTGCCATTTTTGCTATTTTACGTCTCTTTTTGTTTTCGATCTTCAGTCACACCTTTTTTTTCATTTTTTTTTTTTCACAGAATTTCAACTTGTAAATAACTTTAACTTTACTACAATTTATTTGAACTTCTAGCAACCAGTTGCTTCTAGTAACAATTTCCTTCGAATCTCTTTTTCCATATTTTTGTCCAGTATTTTTATTCAAACTTATTGCTTAAGAAATTCTTCGTCGTTGTTTGAATATCTTTTAAGTTAATTTTCACTTATACTTTATGCTTTTACGGTTTTCAGATTAATCTTTTTTTTTCTCGTGCCAAATTATTATATTTCGGATTTTTCATTTTTTGTTTTGTTTTGTGATTTATTTTTCGTTTTTAATTTTGTATTTCGTACTTCTTCTTTTGGAAGATTTCACTCAATTTCGTTTTGAGTGATTACTTTCTTAGCATTGCATAGCGTTTAACACATGTTACAGTCAAATGCTTATGTTGATAATGAATTAAAAGAAATCGAGCCAAGACTATAGATTTTTTTAAATAGCTAAGGAGATCAAAAGTAGATTTTTTCAATCAATATTTGATTTGGAAATATACCTCAACCCATCATTTACACAACATTTGTCCATTGGAAGATTTATAGACCCCACAAACCAATCTGGCACCGGCAAAAGCTACATCAAAAAGCATCCGAGCTCAAACGAAAGTGATAAAGACAGATATTTTGTCAATTTGCCCAAGAAATGAAATCACATTTACATCGGTTGGTCTCAACACTTTCTTTATTTCGCCTACGGCGCAGGGAAATTTGCCTGTCTGTGTTGTGTGTCGAATAGTTTCCTCACACAGAATTTGTGCAAGGGTGGTTCTAAGAGTTTTTTTTACCGGAGAAAAGTATGAGATTAGATTTTTCAAAAATTATTTTGTACCTATATATAATTTAAAACAAATGGACTTAACATAATAAACTGATTTAAAATACAAATAATGCTTTTATGTTTCATCTACCAATTTTCCTTTCCGGCTATTTGTGAATATTTCCTTTGAGGTCGTCGGAGGGGGTACAAAAACACTCCGAAGCAAGTAAAAATAGCCGGAACCATTCACACAAAGTCTCTGGACGAGACGCCCGGAACTGATGCTCGATAATCGATATCAATTTGTTTCCTCTTCCTGGCCTGGCCCATCGTCGTTGCCGGAAAACATCGACACACGACTTTTGCCACAGCAAAACGATTGAATTTTCTGGCCGGATGCAGATGATGCCAGCAAGCAAGTGTGGCGAAGATAAATATTGCACACATCGATCTGCCCGGCCACATTCAATATTCTTTCTATTTCTATCTGTTTTTTTTAGTATTTTACACTCTTCCTGTTGCAACTTTAGATTGGAAGATCGAAATGTCGAAGCAGTAATAGTGGATTGTGTGTCTGTCTGTCTCATTGTAAGATTTCCAGAGCGCCACCGTTACCGAGACACGAGGTTATGTTTCTCGCTTCCTGCAGGTGTGGGAAACAGCATATCCAAAGTGAAATCCTTTTTTATTGTTACCTGGCAAATTTGTGTGTTGCGCACATATCGGGACACGTTTTTCTATAATATTTCAATCACCACGTATAACGACTTTTGTTTTGCGTCCAGAAACCCAGCAAATTCGTTTTTTACTTCGCCTTGTCCGTGGCTATTCGGTTTTTAACTCTAATGAAGATCTATTTTCAAAATGAGCCCCGTATCATTTGTTGTCTAAGCCCGGCTAAGCACTCTGTACGCTGTTAAGGTACTCATAATTTTAAATAGTGCAAATGATAAGACTAATTTTGCATGTTCATGCAGTCGCTTATTATTTCAAGCAAATCCACTTATTCTTAGATTTTACTTAATTGCTACTTACAAACTAAACAAATATTGAGATCGTAGTGACAAACAGTTAATAATTTTGCCAGAAGCGTTTCTTTGCTCCTGGTTACTATTCGAATTCGCTAGACTGCGATTTGGATCACTGCTGGATGATGATGATTCACTGCAAGCACGCTAGTGGTTCTTCGCATGCATCGGCATCCCAGTGATTTTTTGAGTTCATTTTCCGCTTCGCAGCGAAATAAATCCGGAGCGCAACTGCGGAATAGCAGTTGAAACAAAATTGTCGCGTTAATCACCGAAAGTGAACGCGACCTTCGAGTGAGTGCCTTGTGATTCATCCGAAAGCTCCGAAAGCGGAAGAAACGCCCCTCGGACATCGTTAGAGCACGATGCCCGAAGTGTGCATACATGAGATGGGATCTTCGGCTTATCCCTTCCCGATGCGCGTCCGTTGCATTCCATTTACCAGCCAGAGATGCCAATGTGCCTGATTTTTCAGGGATGGCCTGATTTTTCGAGGCTCTGCCTGACAACCTAATAAGCCATTGAATTTCCCTGATTTTCGATTTTTGCCTGATTTATTCGAATGTGATGAATAATGGGTAGTAAAGAACTGGATTAGGTACCATTGCTGAAGTTACAGAGTGAAAATGTAGCTGAGTCAAAGCAATCGAACGATTCCCTTTAATTATTATTTAAAAAAGGGAATTAAAGGGAATCTTTCTATTGCTTTGGTTGAGTAAAATTATTCAACCAAGTAGGCTCACAACACATATAGAAGTGAAAATGTGGAGTGATGACTAAAAAAAATGGTCATCATTTTAAGTGAAATTTCCGTTACTAACGTATCCTGATTTTGCCTGATTTGTATTTCACCAGTTGCCTGATTTTTGAAAAAAAAAATGTTGGCAACTCTGTTACCAGCACATGATTGGTATGTGGATGTTTGTGGATGTTCTATTTCGGTGCGCGTCCAGTGCGCGAGTGATTACGATGATTTGATAGTTTGCCGATGCGAATTATTATTGGGAGAGTTTAAAGTAAAGTAAAGGTGACTAAGGCGAAATTACAACCACTTGATTAATATAATCATTTCCGCAACATTGAAGGCATTTCGGATTTTTCACTAAATTTTCCAGAATAAGTTGTGGAAATTACAGCATTTATTTTCAACAATTTACTTATTAAAGTTTAAAAAATATTCAAATATATCAATAAATACACTCATGAAAAAATCGTTTGTAAAAGTAAGCAAACAAAAACAAATTAAAAATATTTGAATTAATCTGAAAATGGACATAAAATTGTTAAGTCATAAGAATTTCAGACAAAAAAACTACATATGCAAGCTACAACTCAAAATTAACGGAATTTAGATCTTGGATCTTAGGTATCAGAATTCGTATTCAAAATTTACAAATCAGAAACATAAAATTAGGGAGTCTCAATTTCACTTAATTATTTTTGTAAGATTTAAAGTGATAAGTTGAGAAATATTTTTTTAGCAAATAATCATGATTTATAAAATGGAATAAAAAACATCTGAATCCATTTTGTTTGGTTGTATTTTATTTCCTTTTTTTCAACAATGAATTCGAAATTCATAATAAACGACTCAGAAATCAGGTTAAAATTTTCGAAAGAAAATTTAGATTCAGCTTTCAGATTCGAATTTCAGATTCAGATTTAGATTCAGATTTCAGATTCAGATTTCAGATTCAGATTTCAGATTCAGATTTCAGATTCAGATTTCAGATTCAGATTTCAGATTCAGATTTCAGATTCAGATTTCAGATTCAGATTTCAGATTCAGATTTCAGATTCAGATTTCAGATTCAGATTTCAGATTCAGATTTCAGATTCAGATTTCAGATTCAGATTTCAGATTCAGATTTCAGATTCAGATTTCAGATTCAGATTTCAGATTCAGATTTCAGATTCAGATTTCAGATTCAGATTTCAGATTCAGATTTCAGATTCAGATTTCAGATTCAGATTTCAGATTCGGATCTCAGATTCAGATTTCAGATTCAGATTTCAGATTCAGATTTCAGATTCAGATTTCAGATTCAGATTTCAGATTCAGATTTCAGATTCAGATTTCAGATTCAGATTTCAGATTCAGATTTCAGATTCAGATTTCAGATTCAGATTTCAGATTCAGATTTCAGATTCAGATTTCAGATTCAGATTTCAGATTCAGATTTCAGATTCAGATTTCAGATTCAGATTTCAGATTCAGATTTCAGATTCAGATTTCAGATTCAGATTTCAGATTCAGATTTCAGATTCAGATTTCAGATTCAGATTTCAGATTCAGATTTCAGATTCAGATTTCAGATTCAGATTTCAGATTCAGATTTCAGATTCAGATTTCAGATTCAGATTTTAGATTCAGATTTCAGATTCAGATTTCAGATTTCAGATTCAGATTTCAGATTCAGATTTCAGATTCAGATTTCAGATTCAGATTTCAGATTCAGATTTCAGATTCAGATTTCAGATTCAGATTCAGATTTCAGATTCAGATTTCAGATTCAGATTTCAGATTCAGATTTCAGATTCAGATTTCAGATTCAGATTTCAGATTCAGATTTCAGATTCAGATTTCAGATTCAGATTTCAGATTCAGATTCTAGATTGAGATGTCAGATTCATACCACGATATGAAAAATTAAAATTAAAAATTCAATAACAGTGTTTACAGTACGGAATCCAGAACCTGGTATCTTGGGATCAAAATCTGGATTCAGAAATTACTTTAAGGGTGCTTAATCGGTATAGCGCACGGCACCCTTCCAAATAAACGAATTTCAAATCAAATCAAATCAAATCAGAAATTACTTTTCATAAGCCTCAAATTTTGAATCTTTATTAGATTTTCTAATTTTCAATCTATGTTAACCCAATTCTTTTTTTCTGGGATTTCAATTCAGATTATGATTTCAGATTTTTAAGTTTTTTTTTCTCGTTTTCAAAACCTGTTTAAAATTCAAATTTAAGAATTGAGGTTTTTAACGAATTTGTTGATTTCAACGGACCAGTTTGCAAAAAAAAACCATAGCTGATTTTAGTTTGTACTGTTCACATTTTATTGTTCAACTTTACATTAGTAAAGGATTGAGAAAAGGATAACAGGATTAAATCGACAGATTTTAAAAATATATTTTCGGAATGCTAAGACTAACCCCCGGTTGCCATCTCAAAACCATAGAAATGCAGAAATGAAGATAATGAATGGAAAATTAAAATTGTCTACTTCAGAAACAAGAATCTGGAAAACTAAAATCAGCTCTTGGTATTCGGAAACTATATTCTTAGATAGGAAAATGAAATGAATTAATAAATTGATATTTCTAAGGTTTGAGATGCAGGTATTATGCCCTATTGTTAAGTTAGAAAGCAATTTAGGAATAATATTATGAAATTCAAAGTTCCGAATTCACATTGCATTTTGATTTAATTTTCAGCAGTGAATTCGGAATTCAGAATTTGGGTAAAAAAACAGATTCTGAAGTTACTTACATAGAAAATCCGTTGTTGGATATGTTCTGGAATTCTGATTTCACTAATCACTTTCAACACCGCAACAACAACTTTCGCTCCTCGTTAAAAAAAAAATTAACGTACACCCACGACGTCTGTACGGATTCGAAGCACGAATGAAACTGAACTCCTTTCAAACAATATCAACAAAATCAGCCAGCATTGAACAATCGGGTCGCCCAGTTCCAATACATTGAAAAACAATTGCGTCCATCCATTTCCATAGGAAAGGAACATAAAATTTAAAACTGTGTTGGTGCGTGAAGATGGACCTCGGCAGAAGAAAGACCGAAAATATTCTAAATTCGGAATCTCAAAGCCGGTGCGCCTTCGGAAAATCACCCATTTATTCATTTGGAGGCGGAATAATGAACGGGAATGAATTTTTTTCTTGCTGGGATGCTACTTCCCAGTGATTTTCAAGTTCATTTTCCGCTTCGCAGCGAAATAAATCCGAGGCGGGCCGCTTCGAATTTATTTCGTTGCGAAGCGAAAAATGAACGGTAATGAATTTTTTTCTTGCTGGGTTGTTCGATCACGCTGGTAGTTAACGATTCACTGCAATTAGCGCGCTAGTGGTTCTTCACATGCATCGGCATGCTGCTAGTTGGATCTTGCTGGTAGACGATGGTTCACTGCAATTAGCGCGCTAGTGGTTCTTCACATGCATCGGCATGCTGCTTGTCCGATCTCGCTGGTAGATTTTCCTACGCTCCTTCGATTTTCCGTCTCCCACTGCAAGTAGGTGATTTGCAAGACACTCACTTACACCGCGCACCAGCTCGATTACTCCGGTGAGCATCAACAGTTTGCATGCACTGTGTCGGCATGCACAAACTTTCCGACGAGCGTTTGCAGATTGTCTTTACACAAAACCATCCGTTGTTCGGACTGCACGAAATGTAGATGGCAAATCCCGAAATGCACTTTTATAATTTCGTTGTTCTTCCATTCAACGACGACACATGCAGCCACTCGATTTCTCCTTCGTCCCAACATGCACTTGGTTCCATGCACTTCGAGAATTTCTGCGTAGTAGAAACTCGATTTTTCAACTCGAATTCTTCAAAAGAGGATCGAGCTCCCAAAAAACGGCCCTATTGTGGAATGTAGTGTGTTAAGCAAAAGAATTTCATTTTATTGTTTTTCATCTTACTTCGCGAAGAAGGCCGTTTGCATGACCGGAGCTCGGACCAGTGTTCAAAACGTGGCTATGGGGCCTTTTCTTAACTGCCCTTCCGTCGTCGTCTCAATGTGAGATATCTCGCAGGTCACGAGCAATATTCTGCTCGCCAATCGGTAGACTGTGGAATGTATGGCGTTAGGCAAGAGAATATGATGTTGTCATTTTTTTATCTTTTTACCTTACTTCACGCAGGGGCCGTTGGCATGCACGGAGCTCGGATCGGTGTTCAATATTCTCGGTATACTTCGGTGCTTCTGGCTGCAATTTGTTTATGGTGATTTAGCGAATTTTCAAGTTTGTTTGAACAATATTCTTACTGTTTTCGTTTAGGTCGGGGGCCCGCGACATGCACCACGAGGAACACGATGTATAATCTCGCCGAATAGTTGATAGGCACTGTTGTGTGTTAATACACTAAATTTTACGCCGAGGAATCACAAAATTGTTTTATGCGGAACAGCGGATCTAATCGATGGCCCGCGAATAACTTTGCCGCGATATAGCGATAGATTTCTCTATAACTAGAGATAAACTCCGGCCTTTCGAGTCTGTGTGCACTACCGATCTAATGCCGGAAATTCACATCCGAGAGCTGATTAGGCATCGACCAAAAAAATTATTCAGCTGGTTTTCGATTTCAAGCCAGTTAGATGTCTTTCCGATTACTTATGCCATAAAATGCTGTTAGCCTAGGCCAAATTGTAATACACGTGTGTTTTGTTTTCATTTTTCAAAGTTAAAAATATGTTTGTTTTTATTACCAGGGGGCTCAAATGAGCCTTTTAGTACGGGGGAGTGGTGTGGGCCGCTTAACTCAAATTGTCTATCTATCTAAACTGCAACACATAAATCAACGGCGAGCAAATCCTCATAGACTGCAACTGCGACATCGAAATATTTATCCCAAGACAGACTGAAAAGCAATTTAGCTCTCAATAATCGACAAATTCTGTCGAACTGCCGAACAAGAAGAAAATTTTAATATTTAAAAAAAAATGAGAAAAAATAATTAAGACATCCACAACATAAGCCACGGAGAAATAAGCATGAATGGACTCGAGAGGCTTAACATCACGGAAAATTTATAAATTTCCTGGGATAAATCCCAGATTATAAGGGTTTACACGGTCGACGGCATTGATGGCTGGTTGGCCATAACCTTGAAACTTGATTTGGATTTGGCCTCATCAGAGCTACCAGGTTGTTATGACAAAAGTTAATAGATATTTGCTCGTGTTTTTTTTCTCGAATATTTTAACTCAATTTTTAACTAACAACATTTCCTACACATTTGATTGCAACTTTTCAGATTTTTAAGAGTCATGTATGTGCCTTGCGCATGCAAAAACTTCATTTCAGTAGATAAAGAAAATGTAAAATTTCTAAGGGTATCGTTGGAAACTTTGGGTGTTCAGGCAGTGCAGTGGTGATTGATAGAGAAGCTGAGAAGGTTTCATATTACGGTTCCCTCACAACAAGTATGTGTATATCTCAAAATAATTGCTGCAGGTTATTTTAAAACAAGTTACAGTTACAAACCTAAACAAAGTCAATACGGACTTGAGGAATGAAGTCACTACTAATAAATTTTACGTTAAATTTATTACTTAAACTTAAATATGAAGAGGACTTTTCAAAGCATAGTAAAATTTGCTTTAATTTATGATTTTCATAAATTTTCAGATCAGATTCAAAAAATCAGTGCGAATATTAAAAAAATATTTGACCTGGCTCCACTGGGTAGCCTTCTAAATCAGGGCGTGTACAGCTTCGGGTGTGTTCTTATACCAATTCACGGAATCGTCCATCTTGTGACAGGCAATCGTAATCGTAGGCATGGTAGGCGAACAATTCGCTGTCAAAAAGCGCTCCGTCTCCACCCCCCACCAATGAGAAACTTTTAGTACCCCTTGCCTACTTTTCCTCAATATCAAAATCAAAACATTGAAAATTCAACCGGTTCGGATAAGAAAAGAACCCTAAAAGCAGCGTTCAAAGTGTAGCAGCTTGAAGCTTAAATAATTTATATTTTATTAATTTAGAGCTCTAAAACAATTGATGGCTGAAAACTTATATTTAGATTTCTTTTACTCGGGCTCTCACACTTGCTTGTTCGGATCGACGAATGACTATCTTCGCTTCTCATTTTCCATCCGGAACCTTAGTTTTAAGAACATAATTGTTAGGCAAACCAATTTAGAATACAAAATTAGTACTTACGATTACAATACGGTTCTTTTTGTATAATTTATGCTGATTGAATCGTCCTGAACATGGTTTTGCAGGTGATTTCCCTTGATCGTGAACTATTTGTTTTTAAATTCATTTTAGTAAACAAACTGTTCTGTGGATTCATTTCGTACTCACTTTTTCACCTGTTAGTGGAAAAAATTAAACTCAACTAGTCTTTCTCGTACTATTAGGGTTAAGAAATACTTACACTATAAGGATTAGCTAATACTTTTTTATTTAAAACCGCTCTGCCCTACGCACGCTAAAAATTTCCAACTATCTCCCGGTTGTTTTTGTTTTCCTCTCGTTTGTAATGACCTATCTCGTGCGCACTCTCCCGCTCAATAAAAAGCATAGTAGGACCACTAGAAAGATTAGTAGGAATTCTACTTGCCGCCTACTAGCCATCCCATTGTTTTATAGTGGAAAATGGCCCAACCGATACAGTAGAAATGAATTTTCCCGTTTCAGAGCTGTTATCTCGTTGACGTCTAGCATGGTTGGATTGTATTGGTGTGATTGGTACATGCTTATATATGTATGCGTGCGTTTATGTATGTATGCGTGTCATTTCGAAAAAGTACAAACAATGCATAAAAATAAAAAAAAAATCTCAAAATTAATTTTCAAAAATATTTTATAAAACTTTATTAAACGCTTTCTTAAAAGCTATAAATAATACATTTTCTTATTAGGTCCAATTTTTGTTCAAAACAAAACATTTTCGTTACATTTTTTGGACAATTTGAAGGATCCTGCAGCGAGCCATAACCGATGTAGAACAGCATGCATCTGAGCTGGAACCATAGTGGACCCTCTTCATGCAGGTTCATAACCGTGGGATTGATCCGAGTCGCATTTGGTCAGATATTAGCCGTGGCCAATTTCCCGCTCTTCGGAGCTCAACTGATCGTTTCCGTCCGACACCTGTGTGGTAACTTTTCTCCTCTCCTGATGGATGCACAAGGGGGAATTTCTCCACCGCCACCACTAATTCGATCCTCTGCTCGCCGGATTTGTCGACAATTACCTGTAGCACGACCTGTAGACAAGAAACAAGACATTTTCAAGAGAAATAGTGAAAATATTCCGATGTTTCATTACCATTTTGTTCAATTTTCTTTTGCCTGACGAACCGCGCGCCTTGTTTACTGCTGGGTCCAAGTTGTAGTTTTCACTGCAAAATTCGCCCCACATGAACTGCAATAAAAACTTCAATTTAGTTACGGGACAATAAACAATTAAAGTGACTTAGATTACCTGTAATGAAATGAAACAATCAAGTTTCATATCCACGCGAACCCGTTCACAGTCGACATTGTTACCAAACTTCGTAACAAAGGGTTTGTTTTTTTTTAATATTGGTGTGTTTTTTAGTTGTAGAATTTTTCCCGTGTAGAGTAAGTAGTTTCCTTTCCCCCTTTGAATATCCCTTTTCCTAATTGTTGCTGCATGGGTCGGTTGAGGTTGCAAAGCCAAACTAGCAACACTGGCGAAAGGAAAGGGAACTAGCGGTTTCAAGCTGACAGCGGCATTAAGTGTTGGGCTGCGAACCAGAACGGACGCCAATTGTTCTGGTCCGAGTGCTTTTTTTTATCGGACTCCACTCCACGTGCACTATTACCAGGAGTTCGCCGAAGTGTCCAGGTCTCCATCTTGCTCACTATATCCGGGTTTTTGGCCGTTTCGAGCAAGCGTGGAACCCGGCATATCCGGACTTGCGTGTCGACGGGTGACTAGGACACGGAGGATCAAGTCGAGTACGCCCACGTCCAACGGGTTTCGACTAGCACCATCAGCATCCATCAGCCCTCCTATCAACTGCCAACCAGCCGCCAAAGCCGTCCGGGGCGACCGATCGTTGGGTTAACCTACAACCCTTGGCCTGAGGACGATAAGACCGAGCGAAGCAGAAGCGAGGACAGCCGGGTGGCCGAACCACTACCAAGCCACTTCCGGTGCCAGCCTACCTCGTGGTCGGATCCTGCTTGAGGCACCACGTGCTACCACCTCGGAATGCCAGGTATGAGCAACCGCTCCTAAACAGCAACAATCCCTTTCCTACAAAAATGTAAACCCCCCCAATAAATGTTAAAAATGTACCCTACTGTGTCGTGACACACCAATCCGAAATCCCTCCTGTTTGCGTTTGTTCTTGCGTCTTTGGTAAGTGGAAAGCCGATCCTGAGTAAAAATCGTCTGAGCTAGCCGGTTGTTACATTTGGCGATCTAACTAAATGAAAAAATATTCATAATTGAATAAATTAGAATATTTTTTACCACTTACCAAGGGAGACTCACGAATTCCTCGTTAATCGTGATTAACTGTATGCGTGAAACTTGTCGAGTATGATTGTTTGCTAAAACTTGTTCGAATATTTGAGTAGTAATTCTATTTCAGCCACAATATCAGTTTTTGAGACTTCAACAGTTATATTCGGAAGTGTTAAAATTTTGGGTGAAGTTTGTAAGCTTTCATTTCCTATCTATTAGCCACAGTGAATCAGCAAGACTTTCTTAATCCCTTCGTTTATTATTTATCGAATATGGCCAGTGTAAGTGCTAACGAAGCCAATGCGATAACAGAAGAAAATATTGATTTTAAATTTTTTGAAATTCGCGTCGATCATTTGACAGAAGAGGAGATAAATTTCGAGCTAGAAGTCAGGAAAATCATTTTCGAAAAACCCGAGCCTCTAGTTAGAAAACGAAGAGCGCTTAGAGAGTTGATAAAACGAGAAAAAAGTGAATATCCCGAGACAACTAAGTATTTATATGGAAGTGTAAGTCAGCACATTATCGAGGTAACCGAGAAAGTTCAGGAGATAGAGAAGCTAATTGATTCCGGAATAAACAAATTAACCCCAAACTATCGATCGACATTGTTGCATATCGCTTGTCGTATCAAGTTAATAAAAACGCGGGCAAATTCGGATCAGAATAGTGTACTTAACGGCTTGCTTAATAAAAGTCTCGAGTTTTTAAATAGATTCTTTGTTAGTTCGAATATCGTGCCGGAGAATCCTCTGGAACCTCAGGATCTGACTGAAATGTTCAGGGATCCTGACCCGATAAATGTCAACACACGCGGAGAAAATCTCAAAATCATTCCCCGTACGGATTCTCAAGATAACCCTGTGATGTCACCTTTAGTCAGCGATGATCAAGACGTAATTAGTGCCATGAAACGTTTAGGGTTGATTAATCAGAATCATACTGAACCGTCAGATATGAGAGAAGCTTTATTGACTCTAGAACACGAGCTATACCAGCTGCGGAGATTTCATGCGAAACATAACGAGAAACCTATTTCAAATCATAGAGAAAACGAGCCCCAATGCGTCAGTACGTGCACCGGAACCATACCGAAGGATTCACAGCACTCTGCCAACTATTCCTCTGCGGGAGCCTCGTTTTCTGATGTTCATAGATCGTTTGACATTCCTGCTGTTGCTCAGCCATTCCCGCAGATAGGTACTAATAATCCTGTTTACACGACAGGCACAACACCTAGTACAGGTATCCGTTCTGAAGCACTGATTTCGAGCGCTTCAGCGACAATTGGCTCTATCACAGCTTCAGCTGGACACCCTTCCCTCACAGGTAATAGATTTTCTAATTTAATACCAGATTATCCTTCTACGAGTTCATTTACAGCCGGATACTTAACCAATTTTTACCCACCCCATTGGCCGTATCCTATTGAGGGCAGGCCTGTGTCATCCGGAGCATCAATGCCCGCGATGCCAAGTTGGTCGTCCTCTTACCATCCGATAGGACTTCCAGCAAGCTCTAGCTACAGTCACCATCCGAGAACCATTACCGATCACACTCATACAAAACCATCTAACCACTGGACCAATCCAATACCATCATCGACAACATACCCAGGTTCGGGAGGCAATCCTCAGTGGCCAATTTCCAGTGCGTTCACTAACATGAATCCATTGTACGCACAGCCTCCACTTGTGCCAAGTTTCCACGGATGCCCTCCCCTTGGGCCACTACCAACCCCGACTTCAATTGCCTACCCTTCCTTGAACACGTCCATGTCGAATTCATATCCGACCCAGATGGCATATCCGTATGCTCCAATGCCTCCACTAGCATGTCAGAATTTAGCTCCAGGAAATACGGGTACGAATCCATACTCTGTATCCGAAGCGCCAGTTTCGTTTTCATATCCGGTAGCTAAACCGTCCTCTGCCATGTTAAATCCAACGCCGGCTCCGTCGATGATTCCGACGTCGATAAATTCGCTTCCATTACCTAATACGAACCCCATTCCTGGGCAACCAATTTACGAGCAGAGTTACCAGCGAAATTCTCACAAATCCCTAGCTGTTTCAAAGTGGAAACTGGAGAAATACGCGGGAACTGACCAAGGTCTCAAGCTGAACGAATTCCTGGAGCTGGTATCCCAACTCGCGTTGGCTGAACATACCTCTCCAGAATCCCTCTTCGATTCGGCTTTCCATTTATTCACTGGACCAGCGCTCAATTGGTACATGTCCATGAGAGCGGCTGGTCAGTTGAAAGATTGGAACCACCTGATTCTTGAGCTTAAAAAGACTTTCGTACATCCAGAATTAGATGCCCTTGTTCGAAACAGAATATATTCCCGTCGGCAGCAGAGGAACGAAACATTCCAGGAATACTACCATGAAATGGAAAGTATGTTTCGTTCCATGAATTGCCCCATGAGTGACCTAGAGAAACTAGATGTGTTGAGGCGTAATATGAGAGTTGATTACAAGAAATCCTTGCTCTGGCAACCGATTCACAGCTTGATGGATCTTCTTGAAGCAGGTCGAACCATCGATGCGTCCAACTTCTCATTGTATGCCAAAGTTTTTGGAACTGAGAAATCAGCAAATATGCTTACCATAGAACGACCAGAAAGAAACAAAAATAGGTTCGAGAATCGAATACCAAGTAATCGGCCTCTTATTAATCAATCAGGAGGGAAAGACTTCAATCGTGGAAAGCCGAAAGAAGAAACGTTCAGGGAAAAGAGAAAAAACGAAGTGGCAGGTAAGTCGGGTAAATCTGACAAACCTAGGCCCAGACCGGAAGACGACGAGAGAGAAGCCAGCTGTTCTAAACCAACTAGGACCCTAGACTCACTTATACACACACATCGTCCCCCACGGGATTATGAATGCCTAAATTGTAGACAACAGACTCATTCAATCGAAAATTGCCAAAAATTCAGGGGTCTTTTATGCATGGTTTGTGGCTTCAAAGGATTTGAGACACAACATTGTCCTTACTGCAAAAAAAACGGGTTGCAGACGGTCGAAAATCGCCGATCGTCCAGCCCAAGCGTGTAAATTCATTCCCACTTAACACCACGCCATCCGAACTATGGGAACCGGTTCGAGATCAGGCATACTCCCCAGATTTGTCCCAAGTTCATTACATATCATTTCCCATATTGGACGACAATCGTCCCTACGCGGACATAACGGCTTACGGCGTAAAGTGTAGGGGCCTGCTAGACTCAGGAAGTCAACTTACCCTAGTAAGCGAAAAACTTTTAAAGAAATTCCAAAATCCGAGAATAAACACTCTCTCTCAGCGGATGACTGTTCGTTCTGCGAACGGCTCCGAACTGAAGATAATGGGAAAACTTTACGTTCCCTATGAATTCACGGGTCGTACTAAAATAATACCGACACTCGTTGTCCAAAATCTTTCAGTGGATTGTATCCTCGGAATGGATTTCTGGGAGAACTTTGAGGTCTTTCCATCCATAAAACACTGCCATCTAATTGAAACTAGGAACCAACAGGATTCGACGGATGCCTTAAAATTATCGAAAGAACAGATTGATGGTTTGGAGAAGGCTAAACAGATGTTTTTGGTCGCCCAACCTGATACTCTCACCGAAACCCCCTTAGCCGAGCATCGCATCGAGATAGCCGACGAATGGAAAGGAAAAGCACCTGTTCGCCAATACCCATATGCTCTTTCCCCAAAGGTACAGGAGAAAGTGGGAGCGGAGCTCAAGCGGATGCTCAAGGTGGGCATTATCGAACGCGCTCAATCGGACTGGTCGTCCAACGTAGTCCCAGTAATTAAACCGTCAGGCAAAGTACGCCTCTGCCTCGATGCCCGAAAGATTAACGAGCGGACGATACGGGACGCGTATCCACTCCCACACCCTGCTCGAATTTTAGGGCAGCTCCCACGAGCCCGGTACTTAAGCACGATTGACTTATCCGAGGCATTTCTCCAGATTCCTCTGGAGAAATCCTCAAGACGATATACGGCTTTCAGTGTACAGGGCCGTGGAATGTTCCAATTTACGCGGTGTTGCTATGGACTTGTCAATAGTCCAGCAACCTTGGTTCGCCTGATGGACAGAATCCTTGGGCACGGAGAACTCGAACCGAGCGTCTTCGTATACCTTGATGATATCATCATTGCATCGGAGACGTTCGAGGAGCATATCCGACTCTTGGGCGAGGTGGCAAGGAGGTTGAAGTCAGGAAATCTCTCTATCAATATCGAGAAGTCACAGTTTTGTGTACCGGAGTTGCCATTCCTAGGGTACTTACTTTCTACGAACGGTCTTCGTGCTAACCCAGAGAAGATAAGGGCCATTGTGGAATACGAACGGCCATCCACTATCACCAAGCTTCGTAGGTTCCTAGGAATGGCCAACTACTATAGGCGATTTATAGAGAATTTCAGTGGCGTCACCTCTCCCCTATCGGATTTGTTAAAAACCAAATCTAAGGTTTTGGTCTGGACGAAGGCAGCTGAGGAGGCCTTCGATCAAATAAAGGAGAAACTTATCTCAGCCCCTATTTTATCGGCTCCGAACTTCGAGAAAGAGTTTTCCATTCAAACGGATGCTAGCGACGTGGCGGTCGCTGGTATCCTCACTCAAGAACAGGACGGTCATGAACGAGTTATTGCTTACCACTCGCACAAGCTCACCACTCCTCAGCGTAACTATCATGCATGTGAGAAGGAAGCCCTCGCTGCATTATTATGCATAGAAGCGTTCAGAGGCTTTGTGGAAGGGAGCCACTTTACTCTCATCACAGACTCTAGCGCCCTTACCCACATCATGACCGCGAAATGGAAAACGGCTTCTCGATGCAGTAGATGGTGTCTAGCTTTACAACATCATAACATGACCATACTACACCGTAAAGGTCGCGATAATGTTGTCCCAGACGCTTTGTCCCGCAGCGTAGCCGTGGTGTCGTCCGCAGCTGATGCTGACTGGTACAATGACCTGCTTGAAAAAGTCATTAATCAACCAGATGATTTTGTTGACTTTCAGGTCCGGGACGGCGTACTATTCAAGTACGTTTCCACACCGAATAAACTTGAAGATAAACGTTATTCGTGGAAAGAAATTCCGGGTCCTGAAGCACGAATGAAAATCATTCAAGAAAACCATGACGAGTCTATGCACCCGGGATTCGATCGCACGTTGACTAGAATCCAACAGCGATTCTTTTGGCCACGTATGACCAAACATGTTCGGGATTACGTTAGTGCATGTGGTACCTGTAAAGAAACAAAGTTTCCGAATACAGCTATGGCTCCCCCAATGGGAGAACAGCGCATAACGTCGCATCCTTGGCAAATAATCGCATTAGATTTTATTGGCCCATTGCCACGAAGCAAAAAACAGAACCAATATATTCTCTCGGTAGTCGATTTGTTCAGCAAGTGGGTAATGCTACTCCCGTTTAGGAAAATTGATAGTCCTGTGTTTTGCGCCGCCTTACGGGACCAATGGTTCCTTAGGAATTCGATTCCGGAAGTCGTTATTACTGATAACGCATCCTGCTTCCTTTCCAAAGAGTTCAAGTCCCTGTTGAGTAGGTTCGAAATTCGGCATTGGCTGAATTCTAAATACCATTCACAGGCGAACCCTGTTGAAAGGGTCAATAGAACAGTCAATGCCGCAATTCGGACCTACGCAAGAGGGGACCAGAGACTCTGGGACACCAGACTAACCGAAATAGAAACCGTCCTAAATACCTCTATTCACTCAGCCACAAAAGTGACACCTTTCTTTGCAACACACGGGTATGAAATGTTCCTGAAAGGTACAGATCATGAACTTTCTATGATTCAAAAGGGAATCCAGCAAGCTAAACCGCAGGACAATCTTTGCAAAGAAATTCAGGAATTGATTAAAAAAAATCTCGAGATTGCTCACGAGAAGAGCAAAGGAGCTTACAACCTCCGGCACATTCGAAAATCGAAATCCTTTAGTCCCGGTGACTTCGTTTATCACCGCAACATGCGGCAATCAAGTGCACTAGAAAAGTATAATGCTAAATACGGTGCTCAATACCTACCCGCTAAAATCTTGCGAAAACAGGGTACTTCTTCATATGAGATTGCCAACCTCGACGGTAAAAATTTGGGTATTTGGCCAGCCGACCACCTAAAACCAGCCTGAATTCATAGTGTGGGAGGTCATCTAATCCACAGGGAAATAAACAATAAAGTATAATTCCATTTGTTTATTTACCGTTTTCTTTTGTCGTTGAATTTAAAATTTTCCTTTTCGGCCGAATCTAAAATAGAAGCGAAAGGTAATTTAAGGAAACATCTGAAATAAAGTTTCTACTTACCGAAATTTCAAAACGTACACCCTTCGGATCCATTTAAATACCCTAGTTGGTTTGTCTCGGTAAGCCGCGTTAAAAGTTAGGAGAATGTCCCTAGTAGGAAAAAAGTTTTCCGCGAGCGACGAGAATTTAATATTGTTTTTTTTTGGTTACGCTTTGAACGGCAATTCGCATTGACGTTTCGTCTTACGATACACGCTCAAATAATTTATATCAAAGTTAAACTAAAATTTAATAGAATGAGGGATAGGAAACAACAGGTTTGCTATTCGAGATTCAGAAAAAATAATGAACCCCCCCGTTAATAGCAATTCTTCATAAAATGAGAAAGACTTGCACATAATATTTTCGAAAACGAAGATTATTTATGTTAATTAAAATTCCAGCTGGTAGTTTAGGAAATAGTAGATAGGTTTATTTGAAAAGGATGATGGGCGCCCAAATCATTCTTGCTAAGTAGTAAATAAGAAAACCTACGATCAATTACTTCGAGTATTAGAAAATTATTTATTTGATCGATCTAAGGTAGAGAATATAATTAATTTAAATTAGCAAATCAGGCAATTTATTCAATTAAATTCACACCCAGCATTTCCGCTCACAATTCTTTGGATTCTATACGACACTTGTGAAGTTTCAAAAATTGTAGTTGATAAGTCAAAAAAAAATATATCCATACCCAAGCAAACCATCATTTCAACAAGTGGAATACAGTCAGTTAGTAAAGATTTAAAAAAAATAATAAGTTTTGTCCTTATTATTTTTTTCCCCTGACGAGGAGGTAATTGTTACCAAACTTCGTAACAAAGGGTTTGTTTTTTTTTAATATTGGTGTGTTTTTTAGTTGTAGAATTTTTCCCGTGTAGAGTAAGTAGTTTCCTTTCCCCCTTTGAATATCCCTTTTCCTAATTGTTGCTGCATGGGTCGGTTGAGGTTGCAAAGCCAAACTAGCAACACTGGCGAAAGGAAAGGGAACTAGCGGTTTCAAGCTGACAGCGGCATTAAGTGTTGGGCTGCGAACCAGAACGGACGCCAATTGTTCTGGTCCGAGTGCTTTTTTTTATCGGACTCCACTCCACGTGCACTATTACCAGGAGTTCGCCGAAGTGTCCAGGTCTCCATCTTGCTCACTATATCCGGGTTTTTGGCCGTTTCGAGCAAGCGTGGAACCCGGCATATCCGGACTTGCGTGTCGACGGGTGACTAGGACACGGAGGATCAAGTCGAGTACGCCCACGTCCAACGGGTTTCGACTAGCACCATCAGCATCCATCAGCCCTCCTATCAACTGCCAACCAGCCGCCAAAGCCGTCCGGGGCGACCGATCGTTGGGTTAACCTACAACCCTTGGCCTGAGGACGATAAGACCGAGCGAAGCAGAAGCGAGGACAGCCGGGTGGCCGAACCACTACCAAGCCACTTCCGGTGCCAGCCTACCTCGTGGTCGGATCCTGCTTGAGGCACCACGTGCTACCACCTCGGAATGCCAGGTATGAGCAACCGCTCCTAAACAGCAACAATCCCTTTCCTACAAAAATGTAAACCCCCCCAATAAATGTTAAAAATGTACCCTACTGTGTCGTGACACACCAATCCGAAATCCCTCCTGTTTGCGTTTGTTCTGCCCAAGTCCGCCGTTTGATCACAACCACCTTTGGTCGTTTGTCCGCCTTTGGTAAGTGGAAAGCCGATCCTGAGTAAAAATCGTCTGAGCTAGCCGGTTGTTACAACATGTTGAATGTTTTTTGCTTGGAGTTCAGTGTTGCCGAGAGTGATGATTTCAAAACAACCCCCTGGCAACTTGACAGTTTAGTCGAGTTTGCTGTGCCGTCTTCAAAATTGTAGATGTCGCACTAGTCGCGTTTGTTTACTTGCATCCTGGGTCGTCCCTAGCAGCAGCGACGTTCAGTTTCCATTGAAACCACTTGATTTTGTTTCGGCATCCTTGGATGCAATTCAACTGACGAAATACCATTTTAAAAGGGCACATAATCAAAGTGATGTAAAAAAGAAAAATAAATAACTTTATAATTAAATTTTAAAATAGTTGTCAATGAAATTAGTAATTTTATTTCAATCTATTTGTGTTCCATTCTCGGTTCCAACTTAATAAAATTTATATTTATAGCAAATTACAAAATGACCATCTTTCATCCGAATCCGTTGTGTTTTTGTTACAAGGCGTCACCAGATAGAGTTATGAGTTTCTTTCGTTAAACATAACGCGGTTTGAAATAGTTCCGCTATT
The DNA here is from genome assembly GCF_029784155.1 of Uranotaenia lowii. Lineage (NCBI taxonomy): Eukaryota > Metazoa > Arthropoda > Insecta > Diptera > Culicidae > Uranotaenia > Uranotaenia lowii. The sequence goes on from NC_073691.1 coordinate 83,808,297, forward strand.
CCCTTAAGTTTATTACGGTAAAATTTTATCCAGCTGAATGTTATGAAATATTAGTTTAACAAATATGTTGAGATAGTAAACACTGAGAATGAATGCGGAAACGAGTTGAGGTGATGGCTTTGCATTTGCACAAGTGACGTACAGACAAAATTTCGGCAAGTTTAATTAAAAAAAAATTAGTTCGTAGCATCAAATGTAAAGATTGCAGAAATGAACTTTTCAATAGTTTTATTAGCAGATTAGAAGTTAATGCCGATGTGCAGAATAACCGAGTTTGAGGTAAAAATTGTAGAACAAAATCATCAAAGTTTAAACTTAGCATACTATTGATATCATAATGAATCGAACTCTGACACGGGTTTGAAATGATGCACGGGATGTTTTTAGAGGATTAGCCGAACACTTTTTGGATCAAGATGCTTTAGTTAACCATCGAAACTGTTGTTGAAATTATGTGTTGATTTTTATTTGAAGTTTCGGAAGGAGTCTTTCGCTAAGCAACACAATGATTCTAAAGAATCTCTTCAAAAAAAAAAACTAACAAAGTTAATATTGTTTAGAAATGAATAAAATGTTGTTTTTAAAATTTACTATGCAATAAACCATTTACAAAGATTTTTGAATTAAAGTTTGCTTGTGTATTTCATAAATAAAATCCCATTTGAAACGCTTACATTTTTTACCACATTATCGTGTTTTTCTTTAAACATCAACTCCTTTTTCGCTTAATAGGTGATGCCTAATCATTGTTTTTAAAAACTTTTTTTTTCAATAAAAAATATATTTTTGAAACCTTAATTTGTCGAACATTTCATTATCCACCCTTTCGATATGTTTGTTGGGTGAAAATGAGATTTTGACAGAACCAGAGAACCAGAAAAACTGGCACACGCGATTAGTATGAGAAACGTCAAGTTGCCAGGGGGTTGTTTCAAAAAAATAATGGTCAAAAGTTTTTAATTATCAGAAAGTTAATTTATTTTGTTTTTTTTAATGCCCTTTAAGTAATATAGTTATAAATGATGATTGTTGTTTTTAAACATGAACATGTTGCTTTTAAACATGAACATATGAACATTAAATATTTTTTAAATGTTTATGATTATATTAAAAATGGATTGCCTTTGCCTTTGAATCAATTTAATCATAATAATTCACAATAATGTTCGCTTATTGCAAATGCATGATTGAATAACTTACAGAAAGAAAGAATAAATATCATAATAATAAACAGGTAAAATACGGTGAATATGTTTTTTAATTCAAGGCTCAAGAATAAATGTAATTTTCTGAGACTATCTTTGTATTTGTAGCAAAATCCAACTTTGTGTTGAATAGTTTTATTTTTCAATTTATTTTTATTAAAGCTTTTTCAATTAATGAAAATTGAATTCAAAATTTTTTGACGAGGCAATATAACATCAATGTATGAAACATTCAAAAATTAAACAAAAATTATTCAAACCGAGTCAATATAGAACTTTGTACAACTTTCAAATTTTCTATAATTCGTTTAAAAAATGCTACTGGAATCACTGCATCGAGCAGCCATGATTTTTCTAAATCTGGCAATATGGCCGAAGTCAGCCATGTTTTCACAATGAACAAGATGAACACCAGTGTTGTACATTGGGGCGATTCATCTTGTTCTGTATAATACAAGCATGAACTATCAAATTTATGCTAATATGTGCGACACGATGATTTGGCGCCAAAAAATTTTTCACGCTCATCCAATTATACCTCAATTGGACAGTTGCTACGCTGTGAATAATTCGTTCTACAGTTTATGGCAGAGTCTGGGCTCTGACAAGGGATGCCGAGTCGCGCAGTTGATACACGTCATACAGTTCTCCACCCGTAAACCTGGTCCAGATCCACTATCTGGAGCCACCGTCTGGACTCTGTCAGCAATCTCTAGCACAGCCAGATTCCACGTCGAAAAACTCCCCCAGTTGTATCTACCAAAGCTTGACGGACCCGTCCGTCGCCAGAAACGATCGGTTTCTCGAGGAACCATCGAACCCAGGCTTTACGTTGACTGCCTATTCCTTTTCTTTAGAGGATTTGTTACGGAGAACCACTTAGAGTACTTAGACCATTTGTTGACTGTCGGCACGTATTTACTCTAAAATCCACCGCTTCCATAACTTATCGGTAAGCTGCTGCGATCTCTTGTAAGCATCCCGAAGTGCTTCTGCAGGATGGGTAGGTTTAATAACTTCATGTGGCTCGCTGGGATCTAAACCTCGCAGGAAGACATTTGGACAAAGTGCACCCATCCCTGGATCCGTGGTTACAAGAGTCAGTGGCCCGCTGTTGATCATGTGTTCAGTTTCGGCAAGCGTAGAATTTCGTCGTTAAATCGACGCCCGTCGTCTAAAACTGTCTTAACCTGCTTCACCGAGCGCACCATCCTCTCCCACGCTCCTCCCATGTGGGGTGTTCCAGGCTGGGTGAAATGCTAGCTCGTAATAGCAGTCGTGAATTCATTGGCACAAAAAGCACCATTTTCTCAAACCTTTTGGATTATCTCCTTACTGGTACCTCGCAAGTTCGTTCAGATGTCCGAGAAGTATTCAGAGGCTGGACCTGGATTGCGCGGTAAGACTGTGGGCAACTTCCAAATGCACCGCCCTAACAACCGTACACGTGAACACCGCAATCCAACGTTTTTCTCTGCGGCGACCTACGACGATTTCGACAGGACCCAGGCAGTCAAGGTCCATAATGTTAAATGGAGGTTTCAAAGGAAGCAATCTTCGTACAGGAAGTGCAGCCATTGGAGGATTCTTCGGCAGACATTTCCGGACCTTGCACCTCACACAGCTTCTTTCGGTTCGTCTTATCAAATTGGTACGACCGCTTATCACAAAACGTTGCTTGATTTCATTCTTCACCATCTCTCGAAATCTCGAAAACACGATATAAAAACGTTATAGAATTTTAAGCGGTTCTCTAAGTGAAACTTTTCTAAGTTTGTCACCTGCTCCAAAAGCAGCGTGTGACAGGATTTTGTTACGCAGCCTTGGAATGGGTATTATCCCCCACAATTGGAAAGAGTGGTACAGTCGTATAAGATAGGTTAAAAGTAAATAAATAGATCGATAATTGTACAACAGAACACTAAACAACATACACAACAGAACACGAGCAACGAGATCAATTGTGGCCAAGAATCAATTGATCATGAGCTACTTTTCCGGTTCAGGCTCAAGATATTCCATAGAGCACATCCAAGCCAACCTAACCTGACAGCATGATCAAATCTGTTCGACAGAAGGGAAAAGAAGGAACACTAGATACGCAGATCCAACCCTGGAACGATTACTCGGGATTGCTGTTCTCTCTACTACCGATCGATGATCTCAAGAATACAGCATCCGAGAGTGAAGATGACTGTAACTAACCCAACAAAACAGGAGAACACTAAGCGAAACGTTACCGGTTGAAGGTTCAGCATCAAGGAGACCATTTGCTACCTGAACCCTGGTAGTCTCACTTTCAGCTGTTAATAAAGTATAATTTATATAGTTCTGTTCAAAGTGGAAAGATTATTAAGTGTACGGCAGGCTGATAAGTAAGCGGTTCAATTCACATCAGGTTCGTAGTGAAACTAGAAACACGTTATAGTGTCTACATAGTGCTTCTTATCAACCCACAGCCTGGATGGAGTACTGGTTCGTTTTAACAGTCGACATGCCAAAATGACGAACTAGTTAAATCATAATGCTAGGAGTTAAAGAGATCGGTAAGAAACCTAGAGACAGCGGTAATGAATATTAACTAATGCCTAGATTGTGGGTTTATCACGCAGGCCTATTATGTTTAACCCCAGGTTTTGTGGGGCGGAGGTGGTTGCTGCTGTGCGTCTGAGCGATGGAGTTTCGGCCATTTCGAACTCGTCAAACAAACCAAGCGAAGCCGGCAAAACAGAGAACATAGTGAGCGGTCCCCACTCGCCTCTGAGGCTTGAGCCAGGGACTGCCTATGTTTCTATTCGCTTGATGACCAACGAAGTTGAACCGAAACCAGCCGAGGCTGGTAGAGACATCATACAATGCATCCGGATGCAGGACTTCAAGCCGTTCGTCGAGGGATACACAAGTACACACTACACTGACACTCACACAGAATTAAGGTAAGGTAGTTATAAGAGCGGGTTAGGAAAATGGGAAAAATCGGGGAAAATCTTAACTTAATACAATTACTTAAAACATTTTTTTTTTGGATTCTTTCATTGTGTAATGCTGAAGCATTGTATTCATCTTTTGGGATTTACTCGGGTAAGATAAACGTTTTAATATCTGATGTTGAATCGCGAACCTGTCCATGAAGCCGAAGACGGGCCAATGCCTCTTCCGGCAGGACTTTCTTTTTTGAATAATATTTTGTCCTCTGGCTGAGATTTTTGGCCGGTTTACAAGTTCTTCAATTGTACACGCCGCAGAATGCGTTGCGGAAAGTTGTTTCTCATTAATTAGTATTTTTTTCATAGTATTTACCCAAAGTGCAAACTGCAACATTCCATTTCGAAAAATCTGACCACGTCGATAAAGAAACTCGGAAGCAAACACCGTGAAAATGTATATCGCTTTGATTTGCGTTCTTGTATTTGCAGCGGGAAGATTCTGTTGAGGTCATTCCAACGGCTGCTGCTACAAGAAGTCCGGCCAAGAAATCATGAACCTTCGCTCGAAAGCTCCGAAAGACGACCCCATTTGATGAACGAATCTGCTACATTTAGCTTGGTCGGAACGTGGCGCCAGTCTGCCAGCTTAGAGAGATGGCGAATTTCTCCGATTCGGAAGCCGACAAACGCCTTATAACAACGTTAATCGGGTTGAATCCAGGATAATCACTGCAGTAGAAAGTTTGATGAATAGGAAGGGAATGGTTGTTTGTAACGGTGTGAGTTCACTCCCAAGACTGCTGCCTTCAGTTCAAGTCGTGGAATAGTGCTACTTTCGATCGAGCCTTCACCAACGTACAGTATTTTCACACAAATCGTTAGATACGTGAAGCGTTACATCATGAAATCCTAACACCTTCGATCAGAGAAAAAATTACGACCCACTTTCGCCACTTCTTCAGGCACTCTCCGTTGATTCCCTGGTCACAACTAGTCACAACCCGCTCGCCACAGGTCTTTCATGAGCATTTTTCCTAACACAGTAAATGGAGTCAACAGGCCGATTGGTTCGAACAGTGACATGATTGTGCTCAGGACTCCCCTTTTCTTTGGTGGTCTTGTCTCTGTAGCGGCTGCGTTTGTGGGAAACACGTCGTTCTGCGTGTCCCACATGATGCCGAGAACTCGTTCGTATTTCGTCAGCTTGTCTTGGTTTAAATGGATTGACTCTCTGGAGCCACCATCCATTCCTATACTTCGGGTGATTTCGAATCCACCTTTCGAGTGGATCCAACGTACCTCTCTGGTTCGCTCGATGGCTTCCTTTTCGGTGTCCAAATTGTCGTGTAGTCATCGGCATAATAGCGGTGAACGATAGCTTGTGGTGCTGCTGGATAACGAGTGAAAAACTACTGGGCATTCAGGTTCTTGACGTACTGCAGCGCCGAAGGTGGCCACGTCCATGACAAAAACGGTAGGATGATCATCTTGCGGGATCCCGAAGAGAAACCATTGCGCCTGCTTGTCTGTGCCTCTCATCCTGAGCTGATGGTAGATCTATTTGATGTCACCTCCCACGGCAACTTTTCGCTCTCGAAACTTGCTCATGACTGCCGGAAGTGATGCCCGTAGATCGGGGACTTTGAGCAGGTAACAATTGAGAGAAAAACCCCGCGATTTGGCCGCCGTATCCTACACTAAAGGGTGATACGGTCAAAATTTTGTCAAGGGAAAACGCGTGTATATCGGTGAAATCGTTTATTTAAAAAATCAAATTAAATTTCTTTTTCAAGTTCAATTAGTATACAATTCAGGAAAAATATTCAGTTAGGCTTTCGCTTTTCCAAATCCAAATTACTGGGCCTTACGCTAAACCCCTGCCATCAGATTTTGTACAGCCACCTTGTTCACCTTCTTCGCCGCAGAAAGCCAGTTTGCCTTGAACTGCTGCTCGTCCTTAGCAGTTTTTTTGTCTTCTTTAGGTTCCGCTTAACAATAGCCCAGTATTTCTCAATTGGGCGGAGCTCTGGCGTATTGGGAGGGTTCTTGTCCTTGGGAACCACCTGCACGTTGTTGGCGGCGTACCACCCCATGGCCTTTTTACCGTAATGGCAAGATGCCAAATCCGGCCAAAACAGTACGGAACAACCGTGTTTTTTCAGGAAAGGCAGCAGACGTTTATTCAAACACTCTTTCACGTAAATTTCTTAGTTGACAGTCCTGGAAGCTATTAAAATGCTGCTTTTCAAGCCACAGGTACAGATGGCTTGCCAAACCAGATATTTCTTCGCGAACTTTGACAGTTTCATGTGCTTGAAAATATCTGCTACCTTTCCTCTTCCTTTTGCTGTATAAAACTCCTGTCCCGGAAGCTGCTTGTAGTCGACTTTGACGGAGGTTTCGTCGTCCATTACCACGCAGTCAAAATTCGTCAGCATCGTCGTCGGGATCACGCTTTGGCCGTCGTATTTTGTTTATCATCGCGATTTGGAGTCACTACCTTCTTGTTAGTCGATAGTCGGGCTCGTTTTTTGGCTCGATGCACGGTTGTAGACGATACACCCAGCTTATTTGCGGCATCTCGGAGAGAGAGGTTAGGGTTTCACTTGAAACTACCGGCAACTCTCTTTGTGGTCTCAGCGGCTTCCAGTTTTCGATTTCCCCCCGATCCAGACTTCCTGGCTGTCGACAAACTTTTCCCAAACACTCTAATTACATTTGTAATGGTTGATTTGGCAACTTTTAACTATTTTACCAGCTTTGCATGCGAGTAGCTCGGATTTTCGCGATGCGCGAGCAAAATTTTGATACGCTGCTCTTCTTCCTTGGACGGCATTTTGACAACTGAAGAGTTAATTCCAAAATCAAAATAGGAGCAACATTCTACACACACACACACCTTCAAAATGAAAGGTGTTCAGGTTTTTAAAATGCAAAATTGAAAGAAATACGTCAAGTTGATCGCTAGATAAACCCAAGCAACCAAAAGTCGCATACTTACTTAAACATGAAACTCCGAAGTTCGCATTTGGCTGAATTTAGGTTTTACGGGACTTTCAGGTACCCATATCGCGTAAGAGTTACTCAGAGACTTCTAAAAGGTGAAAAAAGCGATAACGGAACTTCAAAGCGCTTTTAATGCGACTTCTTTCGAGAAGGATCCTCAGGTTCGATAAGTAATTTCTAACGAACCGTCAATGAACCTTCTAGTTACTGCACAGAATTTGTTTGAGACTTTTAAGCGAAATGTCAAATATTTCTGTCAAACATTGCGTTTTGTTTACATTCGAATTGTCCACAATGAAGTCCAGCATAAAAATAGCCAAGCCGCCGTAGGTAAGAATGAATATACAAAAAGTTTTTTGGTATTTTTATCATTTCGTTCTTAAATTTTCAGACATTTTACCAACCATCGCGGAAACAGGCAGTGGATAAAACCGGTCTCGAATGCAGGAAAGCCCGCGGAACATAAACGCCCAGCAGCACCTTCAAACATGGAGAAGTTCGAGGAGGATAGTTATCATCAACACCTTTTTCGAACCAGTCCGGCACTTCGATGGAAACCAAATAGAGCAGCGAATGGTTTGCAGCAAGTATTTCCGTATGTGCAACTCGTCGACCGATTGCCGATTCGAACATCACCCTACAATCTCATGCCGCCCCTCATGGTCACTGGTTTTGAAAAGAAGATGGGTCTATCCTTGACCGATTCTGTTCATTGTATTTCACGTGTATAAATAAAATAGAACAAACAATGTTGTATTTATTCCCTCATTCATGCAAATATCATACACATCTTCAAACATCCAAATTACACACTAGGCTATCCTCTAATACTAGCAAGGTAAAATTTTCAGGTTCAGTTTATAAACGACTAGAAACGATAATGATAACAAAGCCGGTTTGGTCAAGAGGCTATAAAGTTTCCCAGCAGCCTAAAGAGCATTGGATCTATTCTCGAAGCGGGTAAGTTCATTCGTAAGTATAAATTTAGTAAACCTAAAAGTCAATGAGATAAACATAGATAGACCGACAACCTTGCAGTCTGTCTTCTGGTTGTCAGAGCAATCTGTCAATCGGATTTTTTTTTCGGCGCGTAGAAGTTCCTTGACATTCTCTTAGAGGCTGAATAGCGTTCTCTCCAGCCACATAAACGAACTTCAAAGTAGCTTTAATAACTTAAATTTTGGGCTGATTAGCATTCTCTAGGACCACCTCCAGAAGCTGATTAAGCTTCAATGGTACCTCTTTATGGAACTTTTGGTCGCTTGGGAAGTGAGTTTTAATAGTTTAGTAAAATGAATTATTTCTGGTCCGCTGAATTAATTGAGAAACTTATACTGATGGATGAACTGAAAATGTTATTTTGCATGTGAGAGAGCAAACAGTCTTAAAAAAGGCCTCTCGGATCACCGAGTTTTGAGCGTGAAGCCTTCATGATGACTTGTCGTTGGTGGCTCCAGAGACCCCTTACAAACATGGATGGCAAAACTCCTCAGATGGGCTTGTTCAGTGAAAGAGAGTGCAATTTTATTCTTCTACAATACTCCGCTAGGCACCAAGCTGTGATGTCAATTGAATTTGTTGTTTTTCAATGCCAACAGACTTACCCCTGTTTAACAGCTAATAACTTGTTTGCCTAATTAATTAGTTACGAAGTTACGGTCTTCAACAAAGTTGTTCAGCGGAAAATTTCCTTCAAAAATTTTTAAAATTCGCACAAAAACCGTTAGCAGGCTCGGTTCCACAGAAGATTCAAAAATGATGTTGATTTTTCAGTACAAAATATTCGATTTTCCCATACAAAGCTAAAAGTCAAATTTACTCATGTAAATGTTACTTAAAAATTCTGTAAAAAATCATATGTGATTTTGGAACCAAAACGAAGCTTTTTAGACCCCAGGGTTTGATAAATTTAAAAATGACCCCAGATCAACTTAGTCTAATGATACTAAATAGAATTGAATTAAACATTTTTTTAATTATTTTGAAAGTGTGCTTATAATTTCTGGAAAAGTCTAAAGTTTGAACTTGTTCGTATGTCGTATGGAAAAATAAATATATTTATTCTTTTTTTGATATTTCATAAACAGTCATAAAACGTAAAACATTCCGATGTTGAATTTTTTTTTATTGCTTACATTTGAATTCAAATTAATTAGCTTTCCTGTCGCTTAAACAATTGACAATTGAACCAGCCCTCAGGCAGCAGGTGGTGGTTCCTGGCCCACTGTGCGTCCTTAACTTTTTCGTGCTCGTGAATCAATTTTTATGAAAATCGCAATCGAAAACCCCTCCCATAAAATGTGTTTTTTTTCTGAGATTTTAACGCTCTCGCGTTATTCATCCTTTACCCATAAAATGTAAGATTCTTGAAACTAAATATTATACAAACCATCTCTGACTCGGAAAACTCTCGTATACCAAAATTCAACTCATTCCGACCGACGGTTTAAACGTGATTGTGTTACAAAGACCACGCCTCCAATTGTATATATTACTTTACTTATTACTAAATTAAAAAAAAACATCGACAACACAAGCCACGAAGAAATAAGGATGAATAGACTCCAGAGGCTCAAAATCGCATGAAAATCCGAGACATATTATACTCTCTGTAAAAACTTGATACAGCCCCGATATGAACAATAGGGTGCCCAACACCAAATATAACTGGTACAAATTCAATTACATTTTGAGCAACAAACGTGCCACATTTCCGCGCCACGTAGATGTTTAATTTATTTTTGCACCTCTTCCTAAAACCAATGCATTGTGCTGTTCATTGTTAAATAATCTACTGAATCCATCATTAGCCAGCCAGCCGGTAATTTACACCCGGAAAATTCAATTAATATTCCATTACTTTGTCGGCTGGGTTGGAATTAATTGCCATGGTGTAGTAAGCAAATGGCAGGCAAACCCAGGATGTGCGGCGCATATTGTTGCAATCTGCATCACGTTCGTTGCAAGTAAATTTTCCCTCCGGGAAGCGATTATCGTATGGAATAAATATTTTAACCAGCAAGCAGCATCAACTCGACGAAGACCTGCTAATCGGAACCATTTGTAGGCGACTTCTACGTGACTTCGAAGGCACTCATTTGGTGGGGCACTTTCTTGGTTTTTAGAGCCCAAGAATGCAAGAAGCAAATTTGATCGTAACATAAAACTACTGACGTTTGGATTTGGCAATTGGGTAGCTCGTGACTTGGCTGCTGTAGAGCGGGATTAAAACTTGTCATTGTGTATTCTCCCGATGAGAAACTTCCTATTGCTGGACATCTTTATTGCGAAAAGAGGCTGTGGATTGCATAAAAACATAATCATGGGTGAATTTGATTTTTAAATGATCAGGAAAATTAAAAAAGATCTACGTACCTATCATTCCAATAATTATACTTAAAAACCAGCAGAGTTGAGTATTTTAAATCCAGCCCTGTCCAACAACATTACCACTAGATACACTCTCATCCAGTTCACTTTTTGTCCAATGTCCAAAGAATAAACGGGGCACTGATTTCGCAACCATCCGATTTTCTAAAAAATGGATAAAAAAAAAACACCCTCAAGGAATCAACTGATGCTCCAAACTTCCAGCTCACGTTTCCTTCATAAAATTCGTTGGCAATTGTCATCGTTGAATCGATGTGATACGGACAGAATATGAAGTGTCCAAACTGGGTCATTGATGCAGTTGCATTCCAAAGGATTAGGCAAATTGGATTCAACTCTAGGAAACTTTGGAAATATTAGTGTCTAAATTAACATTTCTCTGTGTGACTTTTCATCCGGTTTTGCTCCAACCTCGATAACAGCATCAGCTTCATCCCTTAGTAACTCTTCAGTCGCCCCATTGAGCCTTGACGAAGGCCCTCTTCCTATTCTGACACCTTAGGTGTCATTAATCTTCCTTCAAGTGAGTATATGTTTGTATGTGTTTGGTGTAAATTGACCCTTATTCTAGAAGAACCGACTTGGGCTAGGACTTCATCCGAAAATCCTTTTTCTTAGCCTTAAATTAAGTCTCTCCGTTTTTTGTCTAGCGAAACATGGAAGATATACGAAGAATCCATTCGACCGAGACATGTCGTCAACGTTGAGCAATTTTCTTCCTTGTCCCGTCCGGTTATGGAATGGAACCTGCCACAAGACAGAGTGTTGGTACATATATTCACTCCACTACTCGAGGGGGGCCGGGCCTTGAACCTTTTCCGGGGTTGATTTTTCCTACTGGCAGGCAACAAAGCATGGCAAAAGTGGATATCCATCCGTAGAGCTTCAGTTATTGTTGTTGTTGTTGTTGTTGTTGTTGGGTAAATTAAATGGCTTTCGTCACTTTTCCTTTCCAAGGGAATCTATTACTGGTTGGCTGTTGATGGTTGATTGAGTCAAGGGTTTCGATTTTGTTTGGGATTTTCTGTTACTGTGATTGTGAAAAATTCTCATTAGGTATTAAAGATTTGTTTTCGACCTTTCACAAAAAAGTGAGAAAAAATATAAATTTATCAGTTAATATAAAACACCGAGTGTTTTGTACGATAGTTAATTTTTACGGCCTTATCGATGAATGTTATGTTTCTTGTGAGTGAAAATATTTCAAGACTTGAAAAAAAAATAGATTTATAGAAGAAGATTTGAAAATGAGCGGGTAGAATTTTATTCGTTTTTGTTTTAAATAATGCTCTATTTTGGATTTCTTTTAAATTTGTTGGAAGATTATTGAAACAATGAGGGCCGCAAACGGAAAATCTAGTTTGTCCTAGGTGTAGGATGCGCATGTATGTACATATATGAGGAAGATTAGTTGAACACGACGAACCCGAGTGGCCGTGCGAGCCGCGAGCTGCTAGATCTGTCAGTAACGAACGAACCTCTGAGAGAGGCAGTTGCATTAACAACTAAGCTCCTTGTATCTCTATAAACTCTACAATTTGGCGCAGCCTTTAGGATTTTTTTTTTGTGTGCTGACGTGAACTAGATTGCGTAAGTAGGTCTCAAACAGTGGGTTGGAAAGTAAGCTAGTGGGCTCAGCAGAAATTGAACAACATAAGAAACAAGATGGTTGAAATTTGCTGGTCCAGTTCCGTACTGTAGAGCACAACGAGGAAGCATTGAAAATAATACTGTGGTAGTGTAAAAAGAGAGAGCTGGTCCAGTTTATTTTAAACTGCAGAGCGATCCGCGGGACCGGTTGGAAATTCCAAATCGAAGCGCGTAAGAAAGAGAAAAATAATGCTGGTCCAGTCTATAGGCTGAAGAGCGAGAGCGGGACCGGTTAAAAGAATGAAACCGCAGCACCAGAGTAAAAGTTTGATTGAAGAAAAGCAGGTCCAGTTTTCAAGCTGTAGAGAGCGAGAACGGGTCCGGTTGGTATTGGTATAGAAAACCGAAGCGCAGAAGAAAGAGATTTGTTTGTATTCGCTTGAGAGACATATAAAGTCGACTGATAGAGAGCGAGAGTAAGCTGTTTGGAAAAAGTTTCTATCCATAGATAATCCCCCAAAATTCAGCAGTGGATGATTTAAAATGGCCTTGAGTGTGTGCCATGTTATGCGTAAAATTAACATTGTTGGAGAGTTCTCTTTAGGAGTTTAAGTGCAGAGCTTAGCACTATCATCGAGAAGTTCGCTTGCTTACAACGACATCTGTGTTGTTTGAATGATGGTTGGATAGGTGAAATTAAATACACAGCCGTACACGGACTGGCATTTGCAGCGCGATTTTTGGAAGCAACGAGAACGAGTCCGTTGGGAGTTGTGGATGGGGATGAAGCTGGAAATGATTTATCTGGTTGAGTCGCTTGACTGTGTAGAGAGGTATACACGTAGGTTGCATACTCGGGTTATTGCATATTTGTTCTGATAGTTGTAGCCGATACCGAAGGGAAAGCGGGTGATATTCTCGCGCAGACGAATAATATAAAACACGTTTTCGCTTGTGTCGCTTTATATTTTGCGTCTTTACTTGTACGCTATCGAATCGAGAATGACGAAACGGAAAATCAACGAGTTTGATACAAATGTTCGTCGTTAAACGCCGTTACGCCGGACCTATCAATTTTACACGCTAGGAAATCATCGCTCAAATTCGTATTATCAATACGCTCAGATTAGAATGCTACAGCTCGTCCATCCTGACAATATACTGTTGACCTCAACAGTTCGCTTAGTTCAAATTAGTTGACGCATTCTCGTTTTATCGCAGACTATTTACAATATTTACATTTGTTTTTCAGAATCGAAACTAACCTATCGTACTCGCTTACAACTACTATTTACATAAATTTACATTTTAATCATTCAATTTTGCGCTTTATCATCTTTTTCATTGAGACAATTATCGTTAACATCTTTCTCGTATCTCTTTTTATATCGTGTTCGATGTTTCGAATTTCTATCGCGCTTCTCTCGAATATTCATTTCAAACGACTTATCACGCATCATTTCGTTTTGTTCTGGACTGCCAGAACGCAAAGAATAAATTATATAATCGCGATTTTTCTTCGATTTCGCTTTGAAAGATGGTTTTTCGTTTTGTTTACAATTCCGAAAATTTTCTGAATCAACTGTCGTAACATCTTTGTTTCTAACCTCTGAGTTCTTAGATTCAAGTTTCTTCATCGCGTTACAATTAAAATCGTTTTTGAATTTCAAACCACTAAGATTATTGTCTTGAAAAAATCTTCGACCTAATATCATATCAAATTTAATAGTATTATCTGGCACCACTGTCAAGTTAGCTACCAAAACATTCGAGTCAACGATCAAATTAGTCGAGTACGCTCCTATAACTTCAATTTTCGAATTATTTACTCCTACCAACTGATTATCGCTAGCTGCACTTAAAGCTACACGGCTCCCGAAGAACGATTTCTTCACCAGATTCACCGGACAACCTGAATCAGCAAGTGTCTGAATCGGCAAAACTCTTCCTCCTATGATGACATCACTTTTCAGCATCGAATTGCCATCGACTTCGAGAAAACGTTGTTCCTCCGCTGGTTCGGCTCGTTGTTCGTCGTCTGGATCGGTACCTTCGATTTTCGTTTCAGTTTCACTCTTCTTCTCGCCTTCCGCATTCGTCTCCGTAATCACACACACCGGGCCGCTGATATGATCGATTTCGGAATAGTTAACCGCTTCGCTTGACACCGTCGTTTTCGCTGCTTCTTCTCGCTTGAAACACCTTTCTTCGCTGTGTCCAACTTTGTTGCACAACCGACACCTTGGACGACGTTGCGGTTGGGGACAATCCGCCGAAAAATGTCCTACGCCGTGACAGTTATAGCACTCATCGTTACGCCTCGGTTTTCTGTTACCACCTTCGTCTGCCCGCTGAACCAAATTCATTCGTTTCGGTTCCGCCTCGGGATGGTTGACATTTGGTGCAAAATTTCGACGTTTGCACATTTCTTGATTCGCCTCGCAGTACCGCAGGTGCTCTAGCAGATCATAAATCGAACAAAATCTGCTGGTCGACAAGCTGGTGTACAACGGATCGTACGACAATCCGCTGATGATATATTTGATGACAGCACCATCGCTGACGTTGCCCTTTCGTCCCAGAGCAGTCATTCGAAAAACATAGTTTTCGTAGGACTCCTTCGCTTCTTTTACGCCTTTTGCCAACTTGCGGTGAATGTCGGCCTCGTCCTCTTGATCCGGAAACGCCACCTTAATGCCCGTTTTCAGATCGGCCCAACTCGAAATCGCTCGCCGCACTCCCTCGTACCATTGTTGCGCGGCACCACCTAGTCGACACGTTGCGTACAGCAATGTCGAGCTCTTCGACCAATGGTAAAGTTTTTCATAGTGATCTATGGTTGAGATCCACTCCGTAACGCCTTTGCCTTCACGAAATACCGGGATTAACTGCCGTAATTCTTCTGGATGGAAGTGCCTTTCGGGGACTTGTCGCTCGTAATCGCCTTCCTTCTTCGGTGTAGATTTCGAAGCCATATCACGATCGGAAATTTTATCGCAATCCGGATCGCAAAAAACTTGACTCCGACGAACTTTTCTGGTCGCCATTTCGCTGGTGCTCGTTTTCCACACTGGGGCTACGCCACCCGATTGGTCCACTGAACACGCTGGAACCACAAAACTTTCGCTCGCTCGCTTCAGGACAATTGATCCGAATGTTGATCCAGATCCCACTTCTGATAATTTGTAGCCGATACCGAAGGGAAAGCGGGTGATATTCTCGCGCAGACGAATAATATAAAACACGTTTTCGCTTGTGTCGCTTTATATTTTGCGTCTTTACTTGTACGCTATCGAATCGAGAATGACGAAACGGAAAATAAACGAGTTTGATACAAATGTTCGTCGTTAAACGCCGTTACGCCGGACCTATCAATTTTACACGCTAGGAAATCATCGCTCAAATTCGTATTATCAATACGCTCAGATTAGAATGTTACATAGTGTTATACAAACGTTTACTTATGGTATCCCACAAAAGTGTGAATGTAGTTGTGCTGGTCCAGCTTTATGCTGTAGAGGGAGTCCGGGTCCGAAGAATTCCTCAGACGTGAGAGAGAAAGCAAGCGCTTGAACACGTGGTCAATTCAACGCTGGCCGAGAGACTTTGAGGCGTTTCCGAATCGTTGCCTAGACGCGGGTGAATTAGATGGCATGTTTATAGTTGGGCGCGTAAAGATGTAAAGATGAGCTAGTTTGATTCCATACGTTGTAGGATATATATTTGAACAGTGTATCAGAAAGAAAGTGCTCTGTTTTCTGTTACAGCTTCTCTGATATATAGTCAGCATGTTTACATGGTCAAGACCCACGTTAAGAATCATCATATCTTCCTGAATCACTTGAAATGCGTAACAAAATCAAGAAATACTAGCTGTGAAATTACAATACCACAATGAGGAAAACTGTGAATCTTGACTAGATTGAGCGGGTTTAACGCGCGGTACTTTTGTCTTGTGCGGGAGACACACGAGACTATGAAGGCAGACTGGCCCGGCGTTGGGTAGAGGCGTCGCATCCAGCCGAGGGAACCACGCCCTGTCTCACTCGGCTCGCTCACACTCACCGACTGACTAGCTGTGGGGTAGCGGCATTAGAATACTACCCCGGGGTCGCTGACCCATGTCGTAAGAGGCGACTAAATGCAGCAAAACTCCCCCCTGACCTACGCAACGAACTCGGATTATGCACCCGGAACAAATCGGAACCATCCCCTCTTCCAACGATAACATATGCAACGGAAATGGATTATGCAAACGGAACTGATACAAACCCCTCTTATAAAGACACATGCTACGGAAATGGACTATGCAAACGGAATCGACGAAACCCCCCTACGGATGAAGACATACGCAACGAACTCGGACTTTTCTAACGGAACCTATTGGATACAACGACCCAAGATTACCCAAAGTGTGCCGCTCATGGGGGCGTGAAAACGCCTCTATGCGACAGACCGTGCTGACGAGGTGGAAGGCTGGCGGGTCGAAAATGTGTCAGTCGCAAACGGTAGCCTGTGGGGCACCAGGACGCACCCCACAGTAATGAAGTCCTTGCTGCGCTAAAGCAGGGCACTGGCGCAGTGGACCGTATATTTCCCTAGCTACTCGTGGGACTAAACATGAACTTAAACAACAACACTAAAAACAGAAAGAACGTCGAGACAACTGATGTTAGCTCGGACGAAGGAGGAGAAAGCAGAAGAACTCAGACGGAGGTCTTTGCTAGGAGAGGACTCCTTAGGTCTCCTCTACTGAGCAAAGTAGTAAAGGAGCTAGGAAAGGAGATTGGCAGGGAGGTTGCCAAGGAAGCGGGAAGAAGCCCGGTCGCGGATGGGTCCACTGAAAACCTCAGCAGTTCCCAGCAAGAGGAGCAGGTCCCAATCGCAGGAAGAGGTGCACCAAGGGGCATCAAAAAGTGTGGCCTTTTGGAGGCAGCCGACATGGTCGACAAGATGCAGGAGTTTGTGCGAAGCACCAACAACGTGCACACGCACATCAAGACCTGGGTGCCGAAATTGATGGTGCTCCTGCAGAGTGCCGTCAAGGAACGAACGGAGTTGGTGCGGAAGGCCGAGGCTGCAGAGAAGGACCTGGAGGAAGCAAAATTGGTTGCTTCTCAAGGACTTTCGAAGGAGTCCAAGCCAAGAAAAACCGCAAAAAGAGACCGCGACTCCCCCGTCGTGAACGATTCCTCCAAAAAAAGGAGGGGCACGGATTATGAGGATGTCGACGGTGAAAGCAGTGCTGGAGGCTGGCGAATGGTTCGCAATAGGAAGGAGAACGTAAAAAGAAAGGTCGTTACGAAACCAGAACCACCCCCAAAACCCAAACCTCAACGGGTGGTGTCCAGGGGTGATGCGCTTATCGTGGAAGCGAAAGAAGGCACAACGTATGCGGACTTGTTCCGGAAGTTACGCGCAGAGCCAAAGTTATCTGCTCTTGGCGAGAGCGTCACCAAAACAAGACGCACCCAAAAAGGCGAACTGCTCTTCGAGCTAAAAAAAGACCCGGCGGTAAAAAGCGCCGACTTCAAGGAGCTTGTCGAAAGCACCCTAGGCGATGAAGCGACTGTCCGAGCGCTATCACAGATCGCGTCCATTGAATGTAAGGACCTTGATGAGTTTACCACTGCAGAGGAGCTCGAGAAAGCTCTCTCTAGCATACCTGGCATGAGCAACGAATCGGTAGCTATAAAATTAAGAAAGGCGTACGGTGGAATGCAGATTGCAACGATTCGCCTCTCACCAACAGCGGCCAACACGCTACTGACGGTAGGAAGTGTAAGAGTAGGGTGGTCAATAGGGCATTTTAGAACCGCACCCAGGATACCGAAGCAGATGCAACGCTGCTTCAACTGCTGGGATTTTGGTCATCTATCCCGAAGCTGCAACGGACCCGACCGGTCACGATGCTGTCGAAGATGCGGTGAAGAGGGACACTTCTCTCGAGAATGCAAAAAACAGCCGAAATGTATGCTATGCAAGCAGGAGGATGGAAATGCCCACGAAACTGGTGGCTTGGAATGTCCGGTATATATAAAGGCAAAGGCAAGCCAGTAAAACTGGAAATAATCCAGCTAAACCTCAACCATAGCGAGATTGCACAGCTTCTGCTGGAGCAAACGGTAGGCGAAAAGAAGTGTGATGTGGCGCTTTTATCAGAACCATACAGAATCCCGTCTGGAAACGGTAATTGGGCAGCGGACAGGTCTGGCTCAGCTGCTGTCTACGCCACGGGACGTTTTCCTATCCAGGAGATAGTGGTAGATTCTCGGGACGGATTCGTGATTGCCAAAATTAACGGCATCTTTTTCTGTAGCTGCTACGCTCCACCAAGATGGACGATCGGGGAGTTCAACACAATGTTGGATGAACTCACTCACGAACTGGCAGGAAAGGCCCCTGTTGTAATAGGAGGAGACTTCAACGCCTGGGCGGTAAACTGGGGTAGTAGGTGCAACAACCCTAGGGGCCACAGTCTACTAGAGTCCTTCGCAAGACTGGAAGTTGAGCTGTGCAACACTGGATCCATCAGCACCTATCGCAAGCATGGATTACCAGACAGAACGTCAGTGATCGATATCACCTTTGCGAGTCCATCATTAAAAACTGATATGAATTGGAGAGTGTGTGACGATTATACCCACAGCGATCACCAAGCGATACGCTATAGCGTAGGAAACCGAAATCCGGTGGCAGTAAGGCAGCTGCCAGTGCACGAGCGGAGATGGAAGACTAAAGTGTTCGACAAGGAAGTGTGCACCGAAGCTGTATACATGCAGGACTCATCCCAGGTCCATAATGCTGAGCAGCTGACGAAAATGATGGTAGCGGTGTGCGACATGACCATGCCCAGAAGAAATACACCGAAGTGGTGGCGACGACCGGCTTACTGGTGGACTTCAGAAATAGCTGAGCTTCGTACTAGCTGTCTAAAAGCGAGACGACGAGCTCAACGGGCGAGAAATGAAGCCGACAGAGAAACGAGAGGTGCCGTTTACCGAGCAGCCAAGGTGGCACTTAAGCGAGCTATTAAAACAAGCAAAGAAAACTGCTACAGAGCGTTATGCCAGAGCGTAGATGATAACCCATGGGGCCAAGCCTATAAAGTTGCACTGGCGAGATTCGGTGGCCCAAGGTCGCTGACCGAAAAGTGTCCGGAAAAACTAAAAGAGATCGTTGCACATCTTTTCCCGCAGCATGGCCCGACGCAGTGGCCACTTACCCCGTACGACGCGGGTGCCCACGACATCGAGCCAGTAACGAACGAAGAACTCGTGGCTATCGCTAAGAAACTTGCGGTGAATAAGGCCCCTGGTCCGGACGGAATCCCAAATGCAGTACTGAAGGTGGCGGTACAGACCATTCCGGATACCTTCAGAGTGGTGCTACAAAAGTGTCTCGACGAAGGATCTTTTCCCAATTCGTGGAAAACGGCGAAGTTGGTGCTACTACCGAAACCCGGGAAACCCCCAGGGCATCCATCATCATATAGACCCATTTGTCTGCTGGACACCCTTGGTAAGCTACTGGAGAGGATAATATTAAACAGACTTATTATCTACACAGAAGGCGGAAGTGGACTGTCGGACAGACAGTTCGGTTTTCGGAAAGGGAGATCTACGGTGGACGCCATCCGTAAGGTGACAGAGTACGCGAAGCGCGCATATAAAAAGAAGCGAAAAGGTGTTCGTCACTGCGCCATTGTGACGATCGACGTTAAGAATGCCTTCAACAATGCCAGCTGGGAAGCGATTGCCAAAGCGCTTCACAGGATGCTTGTTCCCAATACTCTCTGCAGGATAATAGGAAGCTTCTTCGAAAATCGAATCCTGACGTACGAAACCGAAACTGGGATACGATCTACTGCCCTAACAGCGGGTGTTCCACAGGGTTCCATACTCGGACCTGTGCTTTGGAATGCCATGTATAATGAGGTGTTAACGCTGAAACTACCAGCAGGCGTGCAGATAGTCGGATTTGCTGACGATATCGTGCTCATGATTACCGGCGAAACAATCGAGGAGGTAGAAGACCTTGCAACGGTGTCCGTAGAAAGGGTTGGTATCTGGATGGAGGGAGTTAAGCTTCAGATAGCTCACCATAAAACTGAAGTTCTGCTCGTGACCAATAAAAGAGTTGTGCCGCACATGGAGATTACTGTTGGAGGGCACACGACATCTTCGAAACAGCAGCTGAAATACCTTGGAGTAATGGTCGATCATCGCTTAAGTTTTGGTGCGCATGTCAAATACTGTTGCGAAAGTGCTTCGAAAGTCATAGATTCATTGGCCTGGATTATGCCGAACTGCCATGGTCCAAAGAGTAGCAAGAGACGTCTCCTTGCGAGCGTAGCACTGTCGAAACTACGATACGGAGGAGCGGCCTGGAGCTCCGCGATAGAGGTAGAGCGCAACAGATCCAAATTACGGAGCACACATCGGTTGATAGCCATGCGAGTTTCCTGTGCGTACAGGACCATATCAGCAGATGCAGCTTTTGTCATCGCGGGCATGGTTCCCATCGACATAACTCTGGCGGAGGATATGGAATGTTACAAAGCAAGAGCTGTTAGAGGAGTGCGTAATATTCAACGAGCAGCGTCGATGCTCAAGTGGCAGGAGCAATGGGACGCATCGAACAACGCAAGATGGACGCATAGGCTAATCCCGAGACTTTCAGACTGGGTAAATCGGAAGTATGGAGAGGTCAACTTCTACCTGACGCAGTTCCTTTCGGGTCATGGGTGCTTTAAGCAATACCTTCATCGGTTTAAGCTTATCAGCTCGCCTTATTGCCCGGAATGCGTAAAGACGGAGGAATCGGC
This sequence comes from Uranotaenia lowii, assembly GCF_029784155.1. Classification (NCBI taxonomy): domain Eukaryota; kingdom Metazoa; phylum Arthropoda; class Insecta; order Diptera; family Culicidae; genus Uranotaenia; species Uranotaenia lowii. The sequence goes on from NC_073691.1 coordinate 83,829,242, forward strand.
AGAACATGCTATCTTTGTCTGCCCCAGGTTCAATTCAAGGCGTCAACAACTTCAAAATTTGAACGCTGAAAACATAGTGAGTGAAATGTGTCGCGACGAACAGTCATGGCGTGATATAGTCGACGAAATCTCGCAAATCATGCGCGATCTGATAAGGATCAGGAAAGATGATGAACGGAGAGAGCGAGATAGTCAACCAAATTTGACAAGCTAATGAAAGGTCTTGGGCCTCGTATGACACTTCAATTCAAAAGCAACGCGATCTTAGGGCGCGGTATAACCCTAATCTGGACTCATACGTGTGGTGGGACTTAAAAAGTCTCACGTACTCAGCTACGATCTTTCCTGCAGCAAAAGGAAGCGGAGATACCATTCGGGGTGGTCGTGTCGGGATTCTAGCTTGGTAGTTTCTCAATCGGCCATGCCTTGGTGGTTAGAAATCCTGCGGAAGTGGTTGCTGTGACGGGCGCGAGTTACTTTGAAAGCGTTACCTAACCGGCACACGTTTCGAGGTCCCCGGGATAGTGGATGCTGTGACGGGCGTGAGTTATTATGAAAGCGTTACCTAACCGGCACACGTTTCGGGGTCTTCCGTACCAGTCTGAAGTTGACGATAGAGGAAAAGGAGAAGGAGGAAAAAGGATAAAGCAGAACGATGATCAAGGAGAAATTGAGGAAAAATTGAGAAAGAGGAAAAGGGTGAGATGTATAAGTGCATGAGCACAGCCTACCCCTTGATGTAGTATCATAGGGTGAAACCAAGGGGCACATCTGGCACACGAAGCCCAAGGTGGTTTTAGTGGGACGAACCCACACACGGCAGCAAACACCCGGCTGTTATGGTTTGAAGTCAAATTTCCATCTTGTAAAAAAAAAAAAAAAAAAAAAAACTCACCGACTGACTGCCGACTCGCGTGCACGCTCGTTTCGAATGACGAGGTGTTGGTTTAATCCATTCACACAGAGACGAGACGACTTTAATGTGAAAAATCAAGAGAATACTGTTGAGAGAGCGAAAAAGACTTTTACCGTATTTGTTTATGCCGAGTGTTGCACTAGTGCACCACTAGGTGCTGTAATACTATTTGTTTATTCGGACAGTGTTGCACTGGTTTTGACCTGGTGGAGCTCTGCTTACGGACAGTGCTGCCGTGTTACGCCGAAGTGACGTATAAACCATTTTCGTTTTAAGCGAATAAAAGCGATTTTCTCTTTTTCCTCTTTATTCGTTAATCTGAGACTTTTCATAAAATGTGATCTGTAGGATTTATGCATAGATAGATGACAAATGCAGCCTTTTGAAACACAACTCTTTATTTTGCGTAAAATTCGTATAATTACTTCAAATGGATATGCGTCAGTTCGGCGTATAAACGTTTGTTTTGATTAGACGATTCTCCGCCGGAGTGACGTTTATCCTTAGTCTTTTCGTGCAGTTGGAACAAATTTCGTTCTTAGTTAAAATGGCCAGTGCGTTGGATCTTCTTAAATTGTATTCGAGTGAGGAAGAAAATTTTAGTGATTTTAGTGATACATAAAAAAACAATTTCCGTTTGTTCGTTTGTGAGTTTTTTTTTATTTGACCTCAATTGCCCTCTCAGCCCTAGTTTTAGCGTTAAGATCAGACCTAGAGAACTGAAATTCGGTATGAGTGGGTGCTAATTATTACCAGAAATGAAGGAAAATGTCAGATTTGTAGATGACTTATAATGTTTTACATTGGATTTAGATGAAAATTGACAAACAGTTGCGTTCAAAAAATAATGAATTTGCGTGAAGCGGCGTACCCACTTCCAACTTTGACAAGCTGCCATTTCTCTCTCGGTTGATATTTTTTCATGACATTTTTACACAATTTAGTTCAACTATCTAATTAACGCTCTACGAAATTTGAAGTCTTTACAATGACTGGAAACAAAGATACAGCTATTCCTGTAAGAAAAGGGAAATTTGGAATTGTTTCATTAAATATGCTGTATCTTTGACAATTTTCATTGTAAAATTTTGAAATTTGGTCCAAAGATGTAAAAATGTTTGATCTAGTACCAGGCCAAGTTTCGTCAAAGTCAATGAACGTGATCAAAAATGATGCTGGGTAGAAAATGAGGTTCATTGGACCAAATTTCAAGATTATTCAATGAAAATTGTCAAAGATACAGCACATTTAGTGAAGCAATTTCAAATTTCCCTTTTTAACGGGAATAGCTGTATCTTTGTTTCCAGTCATTGTTAAGACTTCAAATTTCGTAGAGCGTTAGTTGGATAGTTGAACTAGATCGTGTGAAAATTTCATAAAAAAATATCAACCGAGAGAGAAATGGCAGCTTGTCAAAGTTTGAAGTGGGTGCGCAGCTTCAAGCTATTTCATTCTTTTTTTAACGCAACTGTATGTAAATTAGGCGGGGTAAACAATAGATTCAGGTATCAAATCTTGCATATGTTTGAGACGAAAATGCATACTCGGGGGTTTTGTGAGGTCTATGATTTTAGATTTTAGAAATAAGGTCAGGAAAAGCAGTCATCCGTATATAACCGTACATCCGTCTATACAGTTGTCTATGTCTATTTTAGCGATAATTCCTTGAAAAAAAAAAACGAAATCTATGTGAAAATGTTCACATACTACATGTAATATAAATATATTTTCACTCTCACCAGCTGCAAGTGAACCAAAACATACAAAAAAACAAGCTTCAATTGCCCAAAAAGGCTCGACAACTTCTTTGTTTGAGAACCCTTTATTCTGTGGAAAGGGGGGGGGGTATAGCTTTTTTATTTTATTCTAAACCGATTGTCATGTTAAAATATGATTTTTTTTCAAATCTGAGGAATGTCGCCTGTAAATTATACGGGTTATTGAAATTGTTCTGTATCACTTTCAAAAACGCATGGATATACGTCACTTCGGCGTATAAATCGCACTTTTGGCGATTCGTTTTTATCGATTTTCTCAAAAACTGTTTGATATTTTCCAGATTTGTTGAAAGCATTTGATAGCTCATAGGAAAACGCACACGATAGCGTCAAAAAGTCAAAATCGAAAAAAAATGGATATACGTCACTTCGTCATATCACGGCAGAGTGGTCCACCTATAATTTTGCCAGTGTTGTGAGAGAGCTTGTGAGTGATTGAGGCAGTAATACACTGTATCGTAGCTGTAGAGGATTCGTTCAATGTGTGGGTTGTTAGTTTTGTGGGGCTCGTTGCGGAGTCTACCGGAGAACCGACAATCTGAATTCCCGCTTGACGGAAAAAGGTCCGTTCTGTCGTTCGCAGCTTGGCAGAAGCTTGCGACGGGACTGGCGCATGACGGACGAACGGACTGAACCAGGGTTGCCAGATGGTTTTTTAAAAAATCTGTATCGGCCTCATAAAAAAATCTGTATCTATCTGTTTTTGAACAAAAACTTATGTTTCTGTTTTTTGTATTAGCCATTTGCTTAGTTTGCAAGTTAGAAATATGTTTTAATGGTTTTTAAGAATTCATAATACAAAAATTGAAAAATTAATCCATTAATTGAACTTAATCTAGAGTGATAAAACCTTAGTTGTAAGTATATTAGATATGAAAATTAGTAATAAAGACAAATCCACACCAGAGGTAAAAAATATAATTTTTATTCCGCAACAAATCTTTAGTCTCCCGCATTATGTATATATGTTTTTTTTAATATATCGGTGAAAAATTTAATGATCATTGATATGATCATTGTTGGTTAAGGTCCAAATCATAGCAATAAGGTTTTGGGAATCGAGCTTGTGTTCTTGTAATCTCATGTTCAAATAGTAAAATTTTCGTTCGGAAATTTTGCGATACAGAGATTTTAATTTTAGTCAATATGAGTCACTCAAACTTAAACCGTGATGAAAAGTTTGAAACTTTTAAATATTCAATTATAATTCGAGAAAACGAAATTTGAACCTTATCACTTGAAATTCATTTGAAGAATTCAAAACCAGAAGCTCTCTTAATTAATATTCTTTTAAATACATATGACATCGTTATTTCGAATATGAATGAAACTAAAAGTCAGTATATCATTTCCCAATTCTGATTTAAACTAGCTTTAAACTTAAACGAAAAGGATTTCTAGAAATGAGCCTAAACTTCCAATCTATACTAAACTAACATGTGTGAGATTAAATTGAAATTCTCTAAAATTGAACATTAGATACATATATCCACAACCCTAAAACTAAATTTTGAAAGTTTGTCATTTATTTAGCCTTATCTTTTGTTGGTTATTCTTTTATTTTTAAATACAATACTTTTAAGTTATTTTTTTATTGTCTGAATCAGAAGACGTTATGCGAGATATTTGGTCCTCAATGATTTTAAGTTATAATTATTATTAACAAAATAATTTCTGAATTCATAAAATTCAAAAATTTGTATTAAAGATACGACACTCGAATTTAAGTTATGAATGAATACTACTGAATGTTAATAACACAATTATTATTGAGAAATTTGAATCTGATTCAATCACCCAGAATTTAGAATTTTGTATGATCAAACCCTAACCTGGATATAAATATTAGACCGCTGCAAAAAATTACTTTTTGCTCCCTTATGTTTTTTCGATGCCTTTTGGGTCACTAAGCATCAGTGTAAAATTTTAGATGATTTGGTTGATTCCTGAGTTAGCGCAACGCGTTTCGATTTTGTATGAAAATTTATATGGAAGAAGAAATTTTTGTACATTAAATCATCCAGAAAATTCAAATAAGCTTGAAATGAAGTAGGTCTTTGATTTTTGGTTTTGACTATTCTTAAGCTTCATTTTTTTTTACTAACATGACAAGCAGCTAATAATTTCATGAAAAAAGTTATAACCATTTCAAAATAAAAAATTTGAAACCATTGAAAAGTATTTGAAAATCGCGAATTTTGCTTGCTAGAGCTGTTAATGATAGCGTGAAATGTTTTTGCAAAGGTTATATAAATCAATAAATTCTCTGGAAATGCAAAGCAGTTTTTTGAGATTTTTTATTTCCATCATACGGTTACAGAGCTTGCAAATAAGCAGAAAAAACGCAAAAATTGAAAAAAAATATTTTGAAATTTTTTTTTATAACATTGAACAACTTCTCTGGGGTATATGTTAGGTGTTTGCTTTGTTCACATGAATAGTACTGCAAGAATCAAGAAATATTTTTCATCCAAAGTTAAATTTTTTGGCACTCTCAGTACATCTCTGGCAATTTTTGAATGAAAATTTTTGTTTTCCCATACAAATTTTCATACAAAATTGAAACTCGTTGCTCTAATTCAGGACTGAATGGATCGCTTCCAAAATTTTTATTGCTATTTCTGGCAGCAAAAACAACCAAAAAAAGTTATGGGAGGTGTACAAATTTAAGAATTTGAAATTTCCATACAATGCTTGTAGCGGTCTAATAAATATAGTGTCGGAAATAAAAACGAAAAAAATTTTTGGTTCCTGTGTTTTAATAATTGATTTGGAAGATTTTGGGTTCCTGAATTAAAATCATTCAGATTTAATATAGAAATATCCAATCCTGACGTCATTCGAAAAAAGTCTTTGAGTATTTGATATTGCAAATTTTAACTTATTCAACAACTTGGTTGAAGACTGCAAAACGCTTTGATTCATGACTTAAGAAATATCGAGGTTTGAATTTTGTTAAAATTGACGTTTTTTTTTATGAATTGGAATAAAATCAACAAAACGGAATCTTTTATCCTTTTTTCTGAAAAGTCAATATTAGTTGTGGTCTTGGGGAAAGTTGATCATTGAATTGAAACCTTTATTTTAAATATCTTTGTCATTTTCTATAGTTTTTTTTTTCAAAAAGCCCACAAATTTATTGAATGAATACACATTGCTTGAATTTTTCTGCCTTGTTTTATCGATGTAAAATTTTATCTGATTTTTAAAATTTTAAAACAAATTAACAACCGAAAATCTCGTCTTTAACTTCATGCCTCAAGTTACACTTACGAAAATAACTCAAAAACTATAAATACCTATAACAATTTCAATGTTCTGCAGAATAAAACACGACACCCTGAGTTGAAAAATATGAAATATTATTTAAGCTTCAGTGATTGTGGAGATGTAACACGCCTTATTTCAAGTTCTGTTGATAAAATCAATTTCTCAATGAAATATTGAAATTTAATTTCAAGAATGTTTTCTTATATTTATGAACTAAAACTCGTTTCAATAAGTCGGCAGACTTCGAAAAATTATCTGCCTATCGTAAGAGAATTTGAATTTATTTTAAAATTATGAAGTTTTCTAATTCAGAAAATCAGAAATCTACTTAATTCAGTTATAGTGTGGTTTTCCCAATAAGTTTTGAATTGAAAACCTGATTACGCAAACTTAATTAAATCTAAAATTAAAATTTTCTGTATGATTTTTTCATTTTTTTTCCTTTTCAAAACTCCCATAAAGTGACAATCTTTAATTTCACCTTTCTCTGTATAGATTAAAAACTAAAGAAGAAGAAATTTCCTATGATTTGAATTATCTAAATTTGTCACAGTACATTCGGTTGGGTCTATCATTCACCGTTAAGAAGACAAATATTTCAGTTATGTTTATTGCTGAGTAAAAAATACTATTGAAGCTCCTTTTCTGCTATTATAAAGCTTAGTTCTTTTAGGAATGGGACACTTTCTTTTGCTGATAGCTCATTTAATAGTTATCGGACATTTAAAATTTTGATAGCATTTTGTTCCCTCAGCAGGCTTCGGACGGCTCCTGAGGTGTCGCTCATAAGTGCAAGAGCAAAGCTTCACAAAGAGGTGTGGAACCCACACTCTTGTGAGCGGCAAACCGCACACACTTTGCTCAAGCTTCCCGGAAAATAAATGTTCGACACTCACTTACATGAGTGATGTGTGCTCCGTAAGTGTCGCTCTCAGAGTGTACTCTTAGTGTTAACACTGAGGGAAGTTAAGTGTGTTTTAGGCTACCGCCCTTCCTTTCGTAACAAAAATAAAGACGCACAGAAAGCACAGCTCGCAAGCAGTCGTGCAGAGGTTCATATTCCAAGGGTTTTATGAAATTATTATAATGAAAAGTAATTGATCGTTTGACACAATTCAGGGTCGCGAGGTTGGTTCGTTAAAAATCAAGATCATTCACAGCAAAAAAAATCAGAATTTTTCATGAGATCTCTTGATTCATGGAAATCATTAGCAGCTCTGCTTATATTGCATAAACAAAGGCGGAATCCAGGTGCTAAAAACGCTTTGATTTATGCAATAGCAGTAACCCGAACCACCTTTTTCGATTTTCTCAAAGTTCAAGTGATTTTAAGTTGAAGTTTAATTTCAAGACTTTTTTCATTATTTAATTTGAATGGAATTCATAATATGATGTGTTGCAACGCACACAGAAGTATATAAACAAATTTAAAATTGAAGCAGGTCATCCCGCAATGAAATGAACGAAATCTAAAAATGAAAAAAATCGCAATTTGGCGTTTTTGAAAGTTGCAAATTCGGACCTAATCGTGAAAAGATTGCCGCTGGTCTGGATAGTCAATAAGGATTTTAGAAGAATAAAGAAGATTGTAGTTTAATGCCTATTTTTTAACCAAAGTGTATCAGATTTATTAATCCCGATTTGACATCATTTTCTATTTGATTTATCTTCGGAAAACACAGCAAAAAACGAACCAAAGCGAACAGCACCATCAATTCATTACTTGGACGCACTAAGTGTACACTTTCAGAGTGCTCTTTGGGAGACATACTTATAGAGTACTCATTTCAATTTTGAGTGTTGTTTGAGTGACGAAAAACGCTCCCTGTGTGTATCGTCACACTGATCCTATTGACCACTCTTGTTCCGCTCACAACATCATTTAAAGAGCGGAGCAGAAAGTTACACCGCTCTTGTAGGGCTCTGAGGAGCGTCCGAAGCCTGTCCCTCAGTTTCTTTTAAAAGAGAAGTATTGGACCGAAAAGTAGCAGAAATTGAAAGAGGAGGATGCATCCACCTAGAATACAGATTAGACGTAGTAAAAGTAGGAAAAACTGATCAAAATCATGACTGAAAAAGTGTGCGCCGGCTGATGGGAGATACAAAGAATAAAGCAGATTTTTTTCTTATAAAAATACGATAAATAATTTTTTTCAAAATTTTTCATGAATTGTCATAAGATAACCTTCATTTCTTTCATAGAAAGTATTTCGATCAAACGAATGGTTTTTGAGATACACGCATTCGTAACTGTCCCATTTCTGAAAGAACTAAGCTTTAAATAATAAGCACATAGATATAGCCGTCACAAAATCTTACTTCTAGAAGTTAAAGATCTGGATAGATTATTTTGATAAATGGACAGGGCAAGTGTAAACAGGGTGTAGTGCTATTGCAAGGAAAACAGTTATATGGTATACTGCAGTTGGAAAGATAAAGGTAATATTTGGATCGGATGGACCATGGAAATTGGTTCATCAACAATAATTTTAATTTTTATAAAAAATCTGTATAAATCTGTATTAATGTTTAAAAATCTGTATAAAAATCTTTATATGTATCTTATCTGTATTTACGTTGAAAAATCTGTATAATACAGAAAAATCTGTATATATGACACCGCTGAACTGAACTGACTGACGTGACGCGAGAAGCGAGTTGTCGTTGCCAGCCCCGCTGGCGAGAAGGAGAGGATTAGAGGGAGAAAGATGTCAATCGTGACAGATCTTACAATGCTGGTAAATAGTGATGCCAGTTGCATTGTTTGACTTTACATTTGACTTACTTCCTTTTCTCATATCCCACAAGTTTGAAACCTTTTTTCCCCTTGTACAATACGTTTTGGAAAACACCTTTGCTCTAGACAGGATGAGACAGTCCAAACTGAACTTTAAGGGATTAAGGGGTAAGCAGTAAGACTACAATTAAGAATTGCAGGAAATTCGTGCTGGACCGCGACCACGGCTAGTGTTCTACTTTTGATAAGGAATCCGTCATCGATGTGCCCAACCGAAACATTCAGTGTTTATTTTAAGACTCGAATTCAAGCTTCAGTATAGCTGGCTAGAATGTCGAGAGGTCTTGACTCATTAAATTTCATAATATCATGAGCTTCCCAGATTTTTTTTCTAACTTGTAACTTTTTAAATAAAGAAGAGGGAAGAGATGTAGGATGCGTATGTATGTATATGAGGAAGATTAGTTGAACACGACGAACCCGAGTGGCCGTGCGAGCTGCTAGATCTGTCAGTAACGAACGAACCGCTGAGAGAGGCAGTTGCATTAACAACTAAGCTCCTTGTATCTCTATAAACTCTACACTAGGTTTGTTAATGCCCGATTGTACTACAGATTATTCCGATTTCGGGTATTATGTAAATGGTTTGAAATAACAACGGTAAAATTATGGTGAGAGGAAGAGTTAAACAAAATATTATGTACAAAAATAACTGTATGTAATTTACAAAGTGCTCTGAGTGGTAAAATACCATGATCATCCCGGGAATTGAAACTAGGCCTTCGGCTAGCTCAGGACTCCTGCCAATCTCAGGGTCGGCTCGTCGTAGATAGGAGAACACTTACCAACCTGTTCAACCTTGATTCCTCCCACCCGTATTTAGATGCTATTTCGTTGCACGCAATAAAATATAACAAACATTTATGGGGCAGCAAAAGGGATATATTAAAAATGTTCGAGAATCTAACAAAATTTAGTTTGAAGAATCTAAAGGAAGGATCGATTTTATTTATTTATAAATAACACTATATGACTCACTGCTTGCTGCTTCTTGGCTTCCTTGGCCGTATGTTGACGGACGACCGGTGTCTTCAGCCGTATGTTGACGGACGGCTTTTCGACCCTCTTGGGACGCACTAGGCACCTGTTTGGCTACGGTGCCTTTAGCAAATTGCACTTATTTAAGTTACAACCACCAAGGTTTCAACTGTCACGACTCTTGGATGGTGGATGGTTGGTTGGCGGATAAAACAAAGCGCACACAACGGTCGAACAACACTTACCGGTCTCGCGTTCCTAAGGGATAAGAGAGCCCGGCCCATTGGTGCGTTGGTTTTATCACCTCCCCCGGTACGACCAATCGGTGATGTCGACGATCCTGATTGGGCCACGTCATCCCCTTGGTGTTTGTGCATGTGGCGCGGATTTCGTCTGTCGCAGATGGTGTCTCGGCTAAAGTCGCGATATAAGTTGTTGATATAAGTCGCGAATGACATAGAGGTGTTAAAACGACTATAATAAAAACAGAAAAAATATTATGAAAATAATAAAATTTCACAGTTGCAGAAGATTGTGCTTGAATAAAATGGATTAATGTATAATACCATCCATAAAATATAGGTACCTATGTAATGAAAAATATCAAAAAAGATTCAAACAATACCTACAAAAATAAAACATTTATTACGTTATCAACATCAGCACAATTAATTACCAAAGCCATGCAGCGAGACGGCAGTTCCTCCTGCTGCTGGGTTGGGTGATAGATTTGGTGAGCGACAAACAGAGAGCTAAGGAATTTGTTTCTCCCGCGGCTACGTGAGGGGTGCGAGATTTGTACATCAACCTGCTGAAAATGTCGGCCAAACTGATTGAAATCTGAAAGCTTTCAGTAAATTCGAAAAACGTTGTTACAAATTTTCGAAACACTACACAAAAAGTATATCCATCGAAAGAGGAGACTCTAATGAATCTCCAGGTATATAAAAAGTGGCCAATTTGAGTTCAAATTTTAGATAAATCAAGCTAACAAAATCCCGTAAGCCTACCAACTCGAGGGGAAGTTTGAAAAATGGCAAAAAAGATGTGAGAATCATTACGATATACTGAAGAACTGAGATTTTTAAGGAACCAAGTATGTTCAATGGAAATGATAATAGAGTTGACGAAAAAAAACTAAAATTTGAATTTTGAGAATCGGTCCATTGGTAAGCGAGGTACAGCGATGCAAAGCCAAAATTGGGTGTCTTTTTTGAAGTAAGAATTTTTTCTTACGGAAGTTCTGGAATAGCGGCCAAACCTTCCACTGGACCCCCACATATTTGTACATCTGTAGAAAGGTAAATTCTTAACAATTTCGAAAATCGTTAAATTAGTTCAAAACAATAAATCGTTCAGAAGTTATAAGCATTTCAAAAGGAGCTCTTTTTTTGGACTTTTTTCATTCGGAATGGTGTATCGGTAATTTCCTTGAACATATTGACTTAATTTTATAACGTTGAGAAACTAGATAAAATTACCTAAACAACGAATATAATATCATCAAAATCGGTCATTATTTGAGGCCAGGGGAACGAGCGCAAGAGCTCGGGTCAATATGACCCGAACGGCATATTATCGGTTTTTTTCATGGGGCCATCTCCGGTGGTCACCGGAAGTTATCTGGTACTACAAATTGTGTATTCTGCGGCTCTGCGTAATTGTTCCAAATTTCAGATTTTTCCGATTTTTTTGTCACGAGTTATGATGAATTGAATGTACGCTTCGGGTCATATTGACCCGAGCGGCGCGGGAAGGTTAAAATTATCACCAGGATGCGAACAAGGACAGTCCGTAGGCAGGGCGCAAATTACAGGTTTCCGAAGCGTACGAGGTTCACAACGATGACTCCAAGCGCCGCGAGGATGACTGCATCGATCAAATTTCGGAGCTGATTGAACGTGTTGGCAGTGGAGGACCCGGAGCTGGAGGCTCTCAGGACTGGCAGCACAAACGAACCGAGAAAACTATTCCGAATTTTTTTTCTGACGATGGGTTCAAGAAGGGATTCGGATTTGTTGGTGCTCTGATAAATTCAAAGTTCACCCAGACAGCACGGGGAGTCAACAAAAATAATCGACGTGAATGTTGTTGAAGCGAACCGAAAACGAAACCGGGCAAATACAACATGAATGGAAAACATTCGACCGGCCCTTTTTGTTAAGCACTCGACGCGTCGTTATTGTTAGGTAACCCGAATATTTTTCAAGTTTCCGTACCTGGAAGGTGGCGAAAAAGAACTCACAGTTTAGTGCAAACAATGATGTATGCGCGAAGTCTCCGAAAACAGCAGTTCGATAAATTGGCAAAATTAAGGAGGGCAAATAAGCGGTAAGTTACTTTTTCCATTCAAAGTTAAGAACGAACTATAAGCTTTAAAACAATTTTTTTAGGTCAAAATAAACAGGATCAATGATGAACCGGAAAAATGGTTCTATCGATTTCGACGAAAGGAATTGTTTGTACAATGGAAAGTCCGACAGCCGGCAACCTGACCAATTTGATTAAATTTAAGTGGCTTTCGACGTTGCAACCTGTACAAAAAAGGGTTTCATTAAATCCGGAATGATTGAATGCATCATTTTAAGAAGCTTTACGGTACAGTTGATAACGAGGTCACCTAGCCGTGGACAGATTCTTAATGGTTTTTGATATAAGGATGCTAAGTTTGATTTTGCTGCTTCATCTAATTACTGGAAAACGTTAGGAACAAATGATACGCTCTGAAAAGTGCTTCTACCAGTAGAAGCAGCGGTGATGGATTCGTTCCAAAGATATTTAACTGCCTTGGCAAATGTGAGTCAAAAATCAAAGCGATTTTTTTCCAGTTTGGTTCAAGAAGCGAAATTTTTCACCTTGGACTATTTTTATTTATTTATTTTGTTTTCAGTTTGGACTGGAAGGTCTGGAAATGTTAAAATGAAATATTTCAACCGTAAGTGATAATGCTTGTGGTCATTAGAATCATGCTCTTTAATAAAATTCTCGATCGTAAAAAAACTCAATAAAAATAAAAAAGGGCTATTAAATAGTGAAAGTATTTTTTATGATTACATTGAAATTCAAACAAACAAAATTCTATGGCATTGGTTCGGAAACAGACCGGTTTTGGCTTTTTATAGTATCTACATGACCGATTTTAATTTTTTAAAGATTAAGTACGGGTGCTATTTCATAGAACTGCACCTCGTTTTGGTTTCATTTTTTTTTGTATTGAATGAATCTTACAGCAAATTACGATGTTATTTGGAATGCAGTTCAAAATATTTGAAAATTGATGATATCTCCACGATGCTTAATTTTGCTTTCAGAACAACTTCTACATCAAGTTATGCTAGCAGCTTGCTGTTGCTACCTCATTTTGGTCTCATTTTGCTGTCAAGTGGAATTTTTTGAAACCTTTATGATGCCTACTTTTGCTATCGCAAAATTATCACTAGCAAATGATGCTATCAATATGCTGTTGACACCTCATTTTGATCTCAGTTTGCTATTGTTTTGGGCATCAAAGTCTGCTCGGGTCGTCAGTTTATGCGCGGATAGGTTGTCCAAGCTCCTCTCCCAATTCAACACCTCGACATAGACGTTCTGGTCGAATTGTGTTGTCTTTCAGGGGCGTTTACCTGTCCTAGACTCCCGTGTAGGCCTCGCTTACTATCCAATCGTACACCAACCTCGGGCTAACGAAGTTGACACCTATGGTTGACTCGCTCCCGTTTCTGTGGTAGGTCGTGGTGCTACCTACGTTCGACAGATCAACATGCAGCCTTGCCAGGGCTTCTCCTCGTAAGCACCTCTACAATCTTGTCAACCATAGTGCCGAACCTCTCAAAGGACCATCTTGGGGGAGCAGAGCAGCTTCAGAAGAAGATCCCGTTAACTTTGGCTATCACCATGCTTTCGTTTTCAGACGCCATCACCTCTTGTATGGGAAAAACCACCTGAAACCGATATCGCGGATATTTTGGCGTCATCGGTCACCCAATTAATGCCGGCCATCCGAAGCTCTACGATATGGGTTTGCCAATAGCGCGATGTCCAACTTTTCCTAGCTATGCCTCTGGCTGTAAGAGTATGGGAGATAAGCTCTTAACATCAGCAATAGCCATCGCTAGCATAACTGAGCTCTGAAGTGTCTAGTGATCGATAATGCCAGTTGAGAATTGTAACCACGGGCTAGCCTACTGCTCAGTGGAGCAAGAACCCCCCTCTAGCCTCAGGGTCGGCACTCGTAAAAAGGGAATCGCGGACTCAAGGAAACGCTTTAGTTTGGTCAGGAAAACTCCCACCTTATTTTCCCAAAAACGTATTAACAAACGTGACACTGGTCAAATGGGGTTGGTTATGGCAGTTCACTCTACCCCAAACAATTACTCCCAAGGAAACAATTTTGTCCTACCTCGTGTTGCGGCGCGATGCCGGGTTGCGGGTTGACGTTGGCCCAATACTCCTAGCGGCTTCCTGACGGTTGTTGACAGGGATCAAAGGATCTCTTGGTGGGTGGCGAAGGCCGACAGACGACGAATAAGATGTCGAATTTGGATAAGGCACGCTGGGTATCGGCTGGTTCACGGTACGCGCAGAGTCGGGCGGAGCTGATTCCTGGGTTCCTGGAGGGTGATCCTAGGGTAAACCTTCGGTGGAGCTGGGAATATTATCCAGCCAAAAACTACGGGGTCCTAAGGCACATGATGGGACACGGAAATGGATTAGTCGGACGCCGGGTACGGGGTTCAAAAATGGCGGTTACCTGGTTATCAGTGTGTCCCAGATAACTCGCTGGGTTGCCTACTGGCTTTGTGTGGCTGTGTTGTTTGGCGATGTCGACGTCTCGAACTTATGGATCCAAATGAGCCTGTTTCTGAGCTAGGCTATTGACCCCGTACTCCGGTCAAAGACATTTTGGGTCCGTCCTATAATTCCTCCCATCATGTCCTGTTATGCTTCGATGCGTTAGCGTTACCGTTACCATAACGCGTCCTTCAGCTCCACCTGGTGTCGACTAGCGCTCTGTTGACCTGATCACGCTGCCTCTACGCGTTCAGTATCGTGGAGTGGTCATTCTCCGTTCCTCCCCAAAGCACCTCCTTGAATCATAATGGTGTGTTCCGAAGTTTAAACTATGATTCTCACTACACTCAACGGTAAACTAACGCACTGGTTACAGAATCAATCTCGAGAGAACCCTGCAAACGGGCCCCTGCAAACGGGGCCCCATGTCCGGTTGCTGGGGGATGGATATCTGACAGATAGACCATCCCACCTTTAGCCGCCCACACTTAAGTCTCGCGTTTGCTGATGCAACCGAAACCGCCATGGTCCTGTTGGCCTTACCATCCTTCTTGAAAACTCTCTTGACGATAGCCCAATATCGTTCTATGGGACAGTTTGTTGGGTTAATATCTTTCCCAACGAAATCTACATCGTTATCCTCAAACCATCTAAGAGTGGATTTAGCGTGGTGGGCTGACGCCGAATCCGGCCAGAACAATGGTGGAGTCGTATGTTTCCTATATAGTGGCAGCAACCTTTTCTGCAAACACTCCTTTTGGTAGATATCGGCATTTATTGTTCCTTTTGTAAAGAAACTCGCCGACTTCAATCCGCAGGAGCAGATTGCCTGCCACACAAGCACTTTCTGGCCAAATTTTTTCATCTCAATCGACTTCTCGTGGTCACTCACATCCTCCCCTATAGCTGCAGTGTAGAATTGTGATCTCGGAAGAGTACTGGAATCCTCTTTTACATAAGTTTCATCGTCCATGAGAATGCACGCATCTGGCTTCTGCAAAAGCCGATGATACAGCTTCCGGGCTCTAGTTGTGGCTCATGATTTTTGTTCAGCTGTTTGTTTGGACACTTTCTGTTTCTTATATGTCTTCAGGCTGTTCCGTTTTTTGATCCGCTGTACTATTCCGATCGATGCCCCAGCTTTTTTCGCCAAATCCCGTATGGACATCGATCGATTCTGGTTGATGAGGTTGATTACCTTACGGTCCAGATTTGGGTAAGATGGTCCTGGTTTTTTGCCTCTTCCTGGCAAATCATCGAACGTATAGTGTTCCCTGAACTTGTGGATGATGGATTTTACGCTCGCCGGATGAATGCCGAAACGTTTCGCCACTTCATTCATCGAGATGCCCTTCTCTCGCATCCAATTGTTTTAACTTCTTTTTAAATTCGCGACATTTTGGGAGAAACGAATGTTTCAAACGTAAACAAAGCGCTGGTTCACTCTTGACAGATCAAGATGCTACATACAGGGGAACACAGTTGTGTGCGTTCACGCGTTAGTAAGTAGAAGGCCCAAAATATGTTTATAGTAAATTTTCGATACACTCCTTAGAACTCCTTGTCCCGTGAAATAATTTAAAAAAAAACTGCAGTATAAGGGTTCTAAGTTGACTAATTCAAAACACTTCTGTGAGGAAAATTGCTTTTTATCGAATTAAGCTTGCCTTTATGAAACACGCACAAAGCTAACTTTTCGCCGTTAAGCTCCATCAAAAATCGAGAAACACTTTCTCCGTTCTTTTTTAAAGGTCATATTATTGAACATCCTCCAGCGGATAAGTAGGTATGCGACCACATGTATGTTTGCTCGTATAGATGCAGTAAAAACGGAATTGACTCCGATCGCATTTTCCGCCCAAAAACAGAAGAGTCAATAAACCTTCGCACTTGTCGTTCCCAATTCCAACATATCGACATACATATACCCAGTGAGAGCACTACAGTTTAGCCACCAACCGAACGGGACACACTTATGAACTGCCGCCATAAATAACATCGAACGCTTTTATCTCTCGGATGGCGTTTGAGTTCGTTAGTGAACTTCCAGCTTCCATCTTCCAGCCCGTCAGTGTCGTCCTCTCCCGGTCAAATTGGGAAAATTTCGGAAAAGCAGTACGCCGCAATTTCGGCAAGAAACGAGCTCCATTCATTCAGTCATCCACCCCCTTCCTTTTGCACCTTATAACCCCGGTGCGGTGGATGGCCTCGGAAAAATCGTCCCATTTCGATTACGCTCTGTAATGGTCCAGAATGAGATCCTTTCAGGCGAAATCCGGCAGCAGCAGCAGCATCCTTTGCTCGGGACTGCTAGAATAACGTGCTGTGGCAGTCGAAGATGCGATGGCAGCCGCCCCGTTTCGCCTTCCCATCCAGCTTCATCCCAATCCGTCTTTGGACCATTTGAAGGACGCTAGTCGTCGGGACAGCGCACTGAGAAAGTTTTATCGTTTAGTCGGAATAAAAGGGTCAATTAGGGGGATAAAACCCTAGGAAAAGTTGAATGAGCTCGTGAAGCATGTGTGTGTGTCTATGTCTGTCTCTGCCTGACCATATAACATTTGAAATGGACCCGCACTCGGAGAAAATCAGGATACACACATCAGACAAGGAAATCCATTTCGGGGTTTCCCCGATAAAGAAAGTGAAAGGACTAGGCTAGGCTTGCTGGAAGTCCTTAAAAGTCGATTATATCTACAACAGGTTTGCGAGGGTAGCAAAATGTGAAGAATCGGCCATTCGAGGAAAAAACCTCAAAAACCACGAGCAACCGACCACGTAATGGAAAAATGACATCCCTTCTAATCGGAAACCGTTCCGAGAATTTGGTCAATGAAAACTTCAACCTCGTTGCTGACCTGCAATTTTTCGCACAATTGAAGCGTAAATTTACAGTGCACGATGCCGCATTGCATTGAATGGAACGAAACTGAGAAATGGCGCTACTTTTATTTAGTCTCACTCAGATTGAATGCCAAAGTAAATAATTTCTTTTTTCAAATCACATTCGAAAAAATATTTAGACTTTCAACGTTCTTTCGCAATCCACTTTCTATTTCAGAGCACGAAGTAAGCTCTGACTTTTTGGCGACGCACGCGTTTTCCTTTTCGTCCATCAACAATGTTATTGAAATTTAAGTTTAACCAAACATATTATAATTTTTATTATATTGGGTTTAACTAAAATTTTGAGAAAAAAAAACAAGTGGAAAATGTTTAAATAAGTGACCGGTGAGCGTTGCCGAAGTGGTTCCTGGTTTATTTAAGAACACAAATGCCTGGGTGGGGACTGATGAACATGTTACAATCTGATAGTATATTCACTGATCACACTAACAGGACACTTGTTAAGAACAAAAATGCGTTTGCCAAATTTGTCAGGTTCGCAATACTGACGGTAGGTGACGAACCTTGCATTTTTCCGATACAAATGCCCTGTAGGAAAAATGAAGCTGTTTAGCCCGATTGAAATTGCAATTTTTTGAATTGGGTGGCACTTTTTAACTGGGATAGCATTTCTTCAAATCGACCGGGGATCGCAGCAAGCCGTGCTCGAGAACGGACGTATTTTTTTCCAACGTCGCGTTTTTTCTCGTTTGTATTTTCGCGAATATCAATGTTGGTGAATTTTAGGTGTTTTGGAGTTTTCTGTTTAGAAAGATACATATTAAAAGTGATTGAAATGCATACAAAAATTTGTTACCGCTTTAATCAGGTGTTCAAAGTCGGCAACAAGTCCTATGGATGACACCAATACTTTGTTCTTTTGTTCGCGTTAGTTTATCTTGTTTTTTTTTTTTGCTGTTATTATGGCTCGATCCGTTGAAGTCAATTTAAATTTAAATTCTTGTTGTAAATGTACTTGCCCGCTGTTGTCCTATTTGGGGTCTATCAGACAGTTGACCTAATGCCAGTCATGTAGATATTAACCGGATATCAAAGTTCTAGGCGAAGAGGAACCAGGGGAATGAAATGAGGTGAGATGCGGCGGAAAAGAATGGGGTCTTGGGGCTGCTGAATGCTGAGCCCCGATCACTTTAGTTGAGACTTGGAAAGCGACCAAACGTATTTGGAACAAACTAAAAAAAACGCTCACGATACTATCCGTTCGGGTCAGAGTGCGTGTGTGGCCGAAGAGCCTATCATAACCGGAAGTGTACGGTGGTGAGTTGTGTCCGGAGATCCGGCTTGAGGTTCTGGTGAGTTATTCCCGTAGCCAGACCCAGTGAGGTACTGTCGCGACTACCGTCAACATTGGTCCGACAGGATGAACCCCGTACCTTCCCGCCCGTTCCGAGAAGCGCCACGCTGTTTTCCAGCGCTTCGTCGGATTATCACAGTCTCGACCGCACCCGCTGAGACAGCCCATAGCGGACCCGAACGACACCACTGACAATCGACCCACCTGGTGAAATTGTCTGACGCACCAGAATCCGCCAACCCGCTGACGGCCAACATCCCTTTGCCTAACCGGTTGGTGGATGTAAACAATCCCCGAAGACGCCCATCGAAACGCTCCCGCAGCCTGGACAATTCGAGCACGACGCTGGTTCCGAATCCGACCGCTACCCTGTTGATGGCCATCACGTTCACCCGACTCCAAAGACTGGCACCAAACGGCAAGTTACAAAAATAAACCTTATCATTACCGTATCATTCCGTAAATTTATAATTTCTGTCGAGCCATAGGTTGTATTTGTCTTGTCCGCCAGAGATTTGTCCGCTTTGTACATTCGATTGGTTGTTCCCATTCTACCTAGGACGGCGTAGCGACCCTGAGAGAACCGTAAGTATCGACTGAGCTAGCTGGATGTACTGGCCAAGGCCTTTACTTTCAAATTTAATTAGATGCTAAATTTGGTGTTCTGTTGTGCTTGGCGAATCGTGCGAGAAGAAAATCAATCGTTGGTTGTAGAAAAAGGAATTCTATTTCTGGTCGTCGTGATTTTTATACTTGAAATCAAATAAGCTAAGTTTCGGTTGGAGGGATATTAATGATCTTATGGTTGTGCATGAATCGATGAGTGTATTTTCATTAAAATTTGGGTCCTCGTAAAATGCTCATGTAGATTTCTCTGAGGAGAAGAACGAAAAAAGAAACAAACTGGAAGTCTGAGCAACATTTTTTCTTCGGCTCGTATTTGTTTGTTTTATTAGTTCTTGGCGGCAAGGATGGTGATTGGCGAATAAATCGACGAACATAAAATGATGCTCTCACTCTCTGAGGTAACCCATTCCCCGAACGCATTCGAAAAAATTACACACGATGGCACTCAGTGAGCGAACCAATCGGACTTTCCTGCCAACCTCTTTAGTTCATTCAGGAGGCGATTGGGTTGCCTGTCTGCCATCCTATGATCCAATCATCAAGCGATTGCTTTGGAAGATGATTCTGCACAGAAGAATCGCAGACGAATATCATCAGCGAGCGATTGATGATTGCAATTCTTTTGACCGCATCCGATCATTCGTTCTGCTCGCAAAGTTGGTTTTGCTACAGTTTGGTTGCCTGCGTTCGGACGCTTCTGCAAGTAGCTCGAGCGTCTGAATTAGGTGGATCCTTTTTTATGATGAGTAGTATCATTAATAGATTTGATTTGGTGTTTGAATTATGAAATTGATAATTCAGAAACTATTTTTATCAAAAACCGTTTTAAAGCAAAATATTACCCATTTTCGATTTTAAGAAATGTGTATACATCAGCTTAAGAGATGATGGGTATAAATGTAATGAAAAAAGAAATGTATCCATTTTCGTTATCGGTGAAAAGAGATTATAAAACTTGTTCATCTTATTATTAAAATAATATCTCCAATTATTAACTTTAAATGTGTACTTTATAACTTTTTTTGTTTATTCTTCCGTTTTTCGACTGTTTTTGTTAACATGTATTGAAAAATCCTTGAAAAATTATAAAAAAAATGTTTCAATTCTTTAAGCAAGTTCAAAACTCCATCAAGAATGCGGCCCGCGGCCTTGGTCAATGCGGCCCGCGGCCTTGGTCAATGCGGCCCGCGTAGCCCCATCGTAAATGTCACAAAAAAAAATCACTGATTTTTATGTAAAATATTACTGCAAAAACTCAAGTTGAATGTCACGATTTCAACTTAATGCAAATATTTTTCGTTGTTCAAATTTCCTCTCAGAAAAACACGCGTAACATTGTTGCTTTGAACCACAGTTTGAGGTGATTCCTGCTTCCGTAAAGTATTGTGTGTAAACATTCATAGCGTGAACAACAAAAATATCTTCTATTCATTGTAAAAAATAAATTTTATCCGTTCCCGTGGCTTGAATCATCGCCAATTTTTCGACATTTTTGGAAGACATTTGACATGAATTCGATTGTGTTTCCTACTACATAGAAGTACGCTGGCTTTCCTGCCACAAAATGTTTAAAAGATTTTTTTTGCTACGAAAGGAAATATTATTATTTTTCAAAATGAAAGATAAACCTGTTGAACATTTTCAAGCAGACGACTGGTTTCAGGATTTGGCATTTGCCGTTGATCTCACTGGCCAGGAAATAATTTTTGCTGTGTAGAATCGTTACTAGATGCATTTAAAAGCCGTTTTCGTGGCTTTAATTTATATGCGCAAGAATTTTCGTTGTCTGTATCTCCATTTTTGTTAGCTCCTAAAAATGCTGCTGATAGTTTGCATTTAGAGTTGATAGAGCTGCAGTGCGATTCTTTATTAAAAGCGAAATACATTGAAGTGGCTGTACCAAAATTTTACAGCTATTTGTCTGAACGCTACGTTGAGTTACAGAAATTTGTTGCCAGAATTATTGCTATGTTTGCAAATACCTATCTATGTGAGCAGTTTTTTCCATAATGAAAGCTACAAAAATATCTCATCGTTCGAGATTATCTGATAAAAATGATGAAAGTGTCAGTGACAAATAAACTTCAACCTGATAATAGACTAGTATGTCAGAAAAGTTGTCAAGCATTAGGGCAATATATATAATGCATTATAATAAAAGAATGTTAAACATTAAAAGCTTTAATAAAAATATAACGCAAAATTTTATTCCAAGTTTACTCATAACTATATTGTATTGCATCTCCGTTAAACTAATATGTAATGTTTTCTAACTGGTTTTGGCTGCGGCCCTCTACGTCATAGAAAATTTTTAATGCGGCCCGCACACCTAAACGAATTTGACATGCCTGTTAAGACAAGAAACAATTGATTATTCAAGCCCAAGGTTTCCAAAAAAATAACTGTGTTTTTGATAAAAAAAAAATTCTCAAATTCTGTTACAGACCCCGTTTGTTTTTGGCAAAATGTCCGAAAATTTTATGTTGCCAAAATCGAATGTTGCCAAAATCTAACGGTTTTTTTCCTTAATTTTTTTCTCATATTTTTACAAAATAACTATTTCTATTATCATTAACGTTATTTTAAGTCAATTTCCGATCATTTAAGAATTTTTATAGTTTTTCTTCTCATGTTTTTTATGCATTTCGCACTATTTTAGTTTTGTTTATAATCTTTGTTTTGTTTATAATCTTTGTTTTTTTTGTCATTTTTGCTGTTTTTATCATTTTTAAGTTGATTTTGTCATTTTTAGTCTTTTGTTGTATTTGTTTTTGTTTTTTTTTTTTTAATTTTTAATCTTTTTGTAATTTTTGACTACTTTATAATTTTTTTCAAAAAACTTTTGTTTTTATTGTAGTATTCTATCTCCATTTCTGAACGTAAAAACGTATTTTTGGTGTTTGCCTAAATTATATTGATCCTGTTATAGAGAAAACCAAAAGATAACGTCGTTTCTGAAAACCGTTCGATTTTGGCACATGTGCCAAAATCGGATGTTGCCAAAATCGAATGTTGCCAAAATCGAGTGTTGCCAAAAACAAACGGGGTCTGTATTTGAACAAAAACTTCTGGGATGGTTTTCTTTGCCGCTATTTCTATGAAATTCATTGAAAAAATCAAGTGAAGCATCAACAACTTGGAAACTACTCACAGTTTTAATAGAATTTTCAATATTTTTGTTTTTCTTTTTGTAAATTTTTTGTCTAAACTTTGCGATGGTTTAATCATAAGTTTATAATATTTTCATCATTTATTCATATATTTGCCATATTTGCAAATTTTTTTTCATAGTGTTGTTATTTATAATTTAGCCTTTTGCGAAAAAAAAACTCATGATTAATTTCAAATTTGAACAAATTTTAATCCGAACTAATCTTCATTATTATATTAATAAATAACACAGGGAACCAGCATTTTTGGTACCTTTGTTTCAAAAACGGATTTTGGAAAAATTTTGCGTCTTAAAATTCAAAACATTTGTCAAATTTTGTCTCTCACCTCTAGTTTTGGTGAAATGGCGTGTGTAAATTTTAAAATTGGTCAGTTTTGGGTAAAATTGATTTTTGATAACTGATAAACAAACAAGCGTACATGGAAACACATGGAAAGATTTTTTTGAATCAATTAATCATATCTCATTGAATGTTCTTGTTTCAGAGACAAAACACTTAAAAAACATTGAATTATTCAAAAGATCCAAAAGATTTGATTACAACTATTCCTCACATCACTCAAGGAAGTCATTAAATATTTGACGATATATATTTGAGCTCATTCTACAACTTTCACTACCCGTTTTTGAAAATTTTGACAAATTTTTCAAAAATACTAGCGGTCTTTGGGAAAGTTGATTATTGACTTAAAACCTTAATTTTCAAAAAATGTTTTGATAGTGATTGATTTGATTAATGTATTTTAACCTGTTTTCAAATTTTATCTCGAAATTAAGAGCTGATAAACTAATAGAGAATTCGTTTTCGTGTGGTGGTGCACCGGGGCACTACCGGTAGTGCACTTTTTGCTGTTTTCATGCTCGTTTTCAGGATGGGTAGTCCACTAGTAGTGCACCATAAAGTGGACGGTGGAACACTCTGAAAATATTCGGTGTTGCTTGCGCTCTCACCAATACTATCATGAATTTTGACAGCACATGCTTCCCGATGTAAACAAATATCAGCTGGTTGGTTTATTTCTAAACCGTATATATAAATTGCGTTCGAGCTGTTTTTTTCTCTTTACTATCCCGAAGAACGGAAACTTGTTCCGGATTCAATACCAGTGCTGTTTCCAACAGAGGCGGAGAATTTCACCTGGATGGCACGTTCCAAAGCAAACAACGCTTCCTAGAAGAAATGTGCCCAGAAGGCTTGCTGCAATCAGTTCCAGGCGATGCCGAAAAAGAGCAGCAAATCCGAGTGCACAAAGGCCAACCCAGAGATCTGGTGGAATCGCCCAAATCGAAAAGTTTTCTTGTTCGGGAGGGTCCTATAAGTTGATCTCCACAGCAAGAAGCGTTCAGCTGCATCGAAGCTACTCTGCTTCGAGCTGTGCCTTAGGGCGCAGACACCATATACCCAGACTGATCAGTGGCGGTTGAGCCCATACAACTACAAATCGCCCAGAACCATACGCCATCTATCGGGGCATCGTGAAACCATTGTGCTTCATCAAGAAAAAAAAATGCACTTGATAATTAACAAGCCAAATGAAAACTTGTTTGATTGAATCACCTATGAGTATTTGAAATTCTTTTTAGAATATTTTCAATTTGGTTTTTGTCTTCAATGTTGAACTGTTTACTCTAATTTACTGTATCATGATAAGAAATGAATGTTGTACACACCATGCCCGTTGATCGATTTAGATGAAAAAATACAAAACTTACGTTGTATCGGTCCTTAGTTTAGAGCCAATTATTTTGGTATTCAGCTTTGATTTCGAAATTTATCCGGCTGAGTGACAGTTTGAAATTTATAATGTCCGCATTAAATAATTCATTGAGTTCTGAATTGTTCATCTTATTATTTTTATTTATAGTTTACTACGACAAAAAAAAACAAACTTCATAATATGATTTATTATATCCTTGAAAAACTTGAATTCCAATCAATCTTAGCTGTTTTGGCTAATATCTAGATTGGTTTGAGGAGTAAAATACATTATCGTTGGAATGATTAGAACTTGTTTAGACAATTTGCAAAAAAAAATTAAGTAGAATAATAAATATGACGAATGTATTGGCCAGCGCTTTAATCATATTTACTTTTTGTTTTTGTTTCAATTATAGTCGTTTTACAATCTTTATAGCATTCGCGACTTTATCAACGTTGCAGTTGGCGGATTGTTATTGAAAAACTATCCGGTACAACTGTGTTCGATGTTTACTCTTGGGCTCGAACTCGCGGACATCGGCTCAGGAGGCAACAGACTTGCCAACTGAGCTATATCACAAGCCTCAACCATATTTACTGCTGGTAGTGTTCGTGATATAATGCTGGTTGTTTCAATAAAATTTATATTTCGATTTAGAAATATAACCTCAGAAACTTTTTTAGCCTTATTCTGGACTAGCCTAAAAAGCCTAATTTTTTAGACAATTTTTCCATCTTTTTCCGTTCAACTTTTTCTCTAAGAAATTTTTGGAAAACAAGGTCAAATATCCACTGAATTTGAGACATTTAAAAATGTCTGTTTCAAATCCATTTCTCCTTGTTTCTAAAAAACTTTCACGGTTGAAATTTAACCAAATGTTTTAATTCAAAGTTATGTTTAAATCATAGTCTTTTAGTAATTAGTATACAAAATGAATCCATTCTTCAAAAAATTATAATTTTGAATGAAGTTTATTTCATGTGAATAAGCAATAATTTCACTGTATTATTTATCGAATTCAATACTTTTCCACACAGCCGAAACGAATTTTGAATGGTAAAAGAACATTACTCTCTTGATGCAAACGAAGATGATTTTTATTTTCTTGTCGTTGCATGAAATGTCAAATAGCGTATGCCTGTGTGAGTGAATTCGTTTTATGTTTTGATTTTGATGTGACGAGCTCACGTTTGTTTTTTTATACCCATTGATAGCATCGATTACACGTGCGATATTCAATAAATGGTTCGAAATTTGACCAACAAAAATAATGAAAACGGGTAAAACACTTTGTCAGTGTTGTTTATCTTCGAGAAGTATACCGGCCGGAAAACTCGATCGCTAAGATCCAACGATTGAAGGATAAGGCTGAGGCCAAGGCCGCTGGCAAGGAGGAACCTCCGGCAAAGAAAACCAACCGCCTGCGGCAGGGCGCCAACACCGTCGTCAAACTAGTCGAGCAGAAGAAGGCTCAGCTGGTGATGATCGTTCACGATGCTGACTCCATTGAGCTGGTCATCTACCTACCGGCTCTGTGCCGAAAGATGGGTATTCAGTTCTACATCATCAAGGACAAGTTCAGACTGGGAACGTTGGTGTTCCATCAAGATCTGCACCTGTGTTGCTCTGACCCAAGTGGACAACTCCGACCGTGCCAATCTGTCCAATTAAACCATCTATACCAATTCAACGATCTCTACGAGGAGATCCGCAAGCACTGGGTAGGTGGTCTGCTCGGGCCGAAGAGTATGGCCTGCATCGCCAAGCGGATCAGATTATAAACACATGAAGATTATTGCACCTGTCGGTTGGTTGTCTGTACCTTTATCTAACAGCTTAGAATTTCGAAGCTTCCAATTCGATACCTTCCTTAGAATCAATTGTCGTTGAATAGTTAACCTCAAACAAATTTAAAACTTTAATAATTCATTAAGGATAAATTTAAAGAAAACTAACTAAAAAACCTTCACGATATTTAGAATTTCCCGCTTTAATTTTCTCCCTCGTTTTTGTTGTTTTTAATTAAATCAAAATTAAAGAATTGATTCATTAATTTTTGCACGAATCTGTTGTCTTTTGATTTCAAAAACAGTAAATGAATTCAATATTTTTAAACATCAACTTGAAATAATTTTCTTTCATTTTGATAGAAATAAATTTAAACCAAAAAATAAGGTTTAGATAAAAAAAAATACTAGAACATTGATTTAAAAAGGTATTTCTTTTGTTTCAATGACAATCGATTTCTCTGCGTGAAACAATAAAGTGTAAGCTTAATTAGTTTTATTGGTATCTTCAACTTATCAACAGAACATGAAAAGCTAAGCTATTATCACTAAACTCGGATGGGTGAGACTGTTTGTCAAGACTCATCATTTTGTCAACCAACTCACTTGATTAGAAATTGTTCTAAATTTGCGAGAAAATGTTTACAAATGCATCATCTCGAGGTCCAAAATATTGTTTCGAAAACCGCTGGGCTGTAAAAGGGCTCGTTTCGTATCCAAGTTTAAATAGATATTTGGAAAAGCAGACATTTTTCGAGTGTAACACAATTTTTTCAGAGAAAGGAAAATATTAGAATTTATTGGAGAAAAAAAGTGAATAAAAACCTGACATCGGTTTTTTGTTGTAGATGAAGACTTGATGGTATATTTCGTTGTTGCGATTTTCATTCATTTCTTCTGTGAACAAAACATTGTTTTTCAAATTTTGTAAATATAGCCCCTACTTTTGTTTTATTCAGTTTTTGCAAACATTTGCATATGCGACGTTTCGGCTAGGAGAAGGTTTTAAGAAACTTTAGATTAAACAGTTTATTCATCAAAACTTTGTAGTTTAAGTTTATTATTCGAAACTACGGTAGCCTCAAAGTTACATATAATCTCGTCCATTCTTCTGATTTAAGAGTTCTAAACCAGTAACATAATTTAAAGCCATATTCAATGTACTGAATTCACAGTGTGTGGTTTTCAACCTGGACCACAATGGAGTTGTCAGAAAATGGTTGTTTTTCAACCACAACGCAATAAGGCTTAATTAATTTTTTGATCTCATGGATTCTTCTTGTGAATTCACAGTGTGTGGTTTTCAACCAGGACCACAATGGAGTTGTCAGAAAATGGTTGTTTTTCAACCACAACGCAATAAGGCTTAATTCATTTTTTGATCTCATGGATTCTTCTTGTGAATTCACAGTGTGTGGTTTTCAACCAGGACCACACTGGAGTTGTCAGAAAATGTTTGTTTTTCAACCACAACTCAATAAGGAAGTGGAGCGAAAAATCTCAAGTTTTCATTCGCTCAAAAATAAAATTGGTTTGATTTAATCATCGACTAGTAAGTCAACCAGGGACTGAAAACAGCATGAACACAGTGTTGCAGGATATGTACTGTGGTGTGTTTGAGATATGAGTTTCTTCACACATCGTTCTAAGTGAGTTTCCTAATGTCAAACATACCACAAATGTAACATAAATTATGAAAGTAATTGTAACGTTGTAACGCTAAAGTAAATAAATGTCAAATTCCAAATGCTGTTGAAGTCGATGTATTTTTTATAAGCTTTATGGTTGAATTTTAACCACATTCGGTTAATGCGCTCTAATTCGAAAATGGTTTTTAGTGGTTTTTTAACCATACCGTGTTTTTTTTTTTTTAATCAAAAGTAGGTAATCAAAAACAACCGTTTTCATCTCTAGATTAAAAAAACAAATAGCACAATGCAAATGTGTGCGTGATATATTAATAGCGTTTCAATATATACACAATAATAGTTATGTTTGTGTAAAAAAAAATCCTTTTGTGTAAGTGGCCGTTAGTTTCACGATAACCCGTAGATAGCGCTGCGGAAAACGCGCCAAAATCAGCCTTCAGTGGTCAGTCTGGGTATATGGTGTCTGCGCTTAGGGTGACGATGCTCGGTTGCGCCAAGTCCCGGATTCCCACCCGTTGCCCTTCAAAAACGGTAGTTCGAGACTATACACCCGCATTGGTGGGAGCTTGAATTTTTTTTCGGTCTGTTAGAAAAATTTTCTCCCCCGATTTCCGCGATCTGAGTTCGCCAATTTGACTTCCAAGAATTTTTCTTTTGTCATCTGAAAACGGAAATAGGTACTCGAGGTATTTGCGAGGAATAAACGTTCAAAATACCGGAACCTTCAAGCTGGGGTAACTGCAGTCTAGCAGCAGCAAACATAGACCACCCAGAATCAGCTGGTATTGCAGTTATCATCAGAGCCAGAGGCGAATCTACCAAGCAAAATAAA
The DNA here is from genome assembly GCF_029784155.1 of Uranotaenia lowii. Lineage (NCBI taxonomy): Eukaryota > Metazoa > Arthropoda > Insecta > Diptera > Culicidae > Uranotaenia > Uranotaenia lowii. The sequence continues at coordinate 83,857,740 of NC_073691.1, forward strand.
TCTGAAATCTTCACAATTCAACATAGTATATAAATTCATGCTAAAATTTTCATATTATTTAAAAGATAATGATCAACTAAAGTAAATTTCATTTCAATTTTCGAAGTCAAACGAAAACAAATACCAGCTGTAATGGATTTTTGACAGCTTGATGTTTTCTGTTGACACTGCCGATTTCACGTACACCAACAAAGGTGGGTGCGAAACTCGATTCATGCTCGTTTTCAGCGTGGAAGGTGCAACACTTTCGGGTGGTGAAAACAAATACGGTATAAGTTACTATTTTGAATCAGCCCTCCAAAATAAGTCAAAATTAGCTCTTATATTTTTCGCACCTAGGAATGTGAATTTTGTAGCCTTGTGTTATGAATTACTTGACTCAAAATAGCATCGAAATAATAGCCAAACTAGACTGGACTTATATTTTTGTGATTACATCAAAGTTTAAACTTATTTTTCATATCCCTTGGTAATAAAATCAGTTTTTTCTTTGAAAATATTAAAGATCATAAAAAAATATGAACATGTTGCGAAGAAATCAAATGACTACCGTGTACCGTTTGGCCGCAATGATTTTTTTTTCTTAAATACTGTGTGCGGCGATTCAAAGATATCTGAACGAACGGCGGGCCAATCATTTGCCGATTCGATTCCTTCTTTCAGTTGAACCAGTTGAATCGGATCAGCGAACGAATATCTGGAGCCAGGGAAGTCGATGATTGCATCATTGCATGATTCAAACCTGCCCGTACGCAAGCGGCCAACGTTCAAAACCAGCAGCACTCACAAACAGATTCGATCAACGTTACTCTTTTTCCCCCCGCGTTCGGTTCAGACAAAGATTCGCGAGATCCGAAAGAGCGCTTGAGTGAATCGTTGAAGAGTGTGTCGCGATTGAGTGAGCGAGTGGATTTAGACCATCCTTGCTTGGCGGAACATACTAATTACGTTCTAAGGTAAACGCAAACAACCAATTGGCGGTTGATGTTAGGCAGTTGAAATTGAGGGAACAGTCATGTTGAGAACATGTGAATGCAACCAATTTCAAGATTACCGGAACCAAGAAAAATAGGCAGATAGCACCAGCGGAATCCTTTGGAGTTTGGTGAGATCGTTTCTATTGAATATTATTCTTTTAACCCTAATCCGTCCCAGATTTTTCCCAATTACCAATCAATCAATAGTTATAAATTTTAGCAAAATATCATATGAAGCGTTTGTCAGGGAACTCCACGCTTTATTCCTCCCTTGTTCCTGTATCTTTCGCGGTTTCCATCACATGGTTGGCCTGGCCGTAGTAGAATCTGCAATGCATGGTAATATGTAACAGATAATACGCTGAAAAGAAAAATGAAAGACGTAAGTCTTCCATTTTCCAGGATGCCTACATGTTTTGGCCATGTTGATGTAAGAAGAGGAAGAAGAAGAAGAAGAAGAAGATAGCATTTCTTCAAATCAATCGATGCGCACTCTGGAATCGATATTGCGTACTGTTGGAAAAATTATCCAACAAACGAAATCGAGTTTCCAGTCAATATGGTCACTGTCAAAACGTTTTACAATCAGCGAGCTTCGGTTGATATTGATGAAGTACACGTTAATTCTGGCTTTCTATGGCGATGAAAAACAAACTTTAGCTAAAGCAAGAAAATTAGACCCAAAAAATGGGTCCATGATTGCAAAGATTAAATAAACTCGAAAATTGTATGAGTGAACCCTTTTTCTGAGTTGGGAAGGACTCAAAACTATCACCAAAACTTTCACCATAACTTTGCAAAGTTTCATGCTGATCGACTCGTTGGTGAAGATTTGTTTTGCATTAATATTTATATGGAAAGAAACATAGTTCAATTCATCTTAACACCTTAAGGAACGGGAAGAAATTTAAGCATGGGAAATACCGAAATCCGTCAATCTGTATCTCAGAAACCACTGGACCAAATTTCACAAATTTTGTATTTTGAGTTACCGAAAGTACTGAGTTAAATTTCGTCGAATATATTTTCATTATCAAAAAAATAACATAAGAGTTATGCTACGAAGTGTAGCACACTAACGGCATAACGGGTGTTAAATAAAAAATGAGAATTTTTTCAATCACAAATAAAAAAATGTGATCTGATGTTCGACGCAACTTTGTCGCGATGCTCTCACAAGAACGTTGTACGGCACTTACGTCCATTTTCCGGATACAATTCCGGATTCTTGTAGTCAGTTGCTTCGTGTCCTTGGTCCTCCAATTGTTTTTATACACTAGGGCACTGAGTGAGCCAAAGAAATCCTCTATTGGGCGGCACTGGGGCAAGTTTGTTGGGTTACGATCTTTCGGCACGAACGGTATCTTTTTCTCCTCAAGGTACGCCAGCCAGCCAGAACGAATGACGTCCCGCGGTATTTTTTGGTCATCCACCGACACTGTGATTTGACCGTCTCAATCTGCTCCTCCGTGTACTCCGGCGACCTCGTCTTCTTCCTGCAGACGATTCCTTCCATCTTGAGGGTACGATGGATCAATACGTGAGAGCAGCCATATTTCCGACCGGCGTCACGCAGGCTGGTTGCGTCCTTGTTGTCAAACAGCTTCTTTAACGATGTCTTCCTCTGCTTCGTCATTATCGTCACCGGACGACCACTTCCGACCTTCCGCTCTACGTTCAAAGAAGCCAGGATACGATATACCGTACTGACAGGTACATTTTCTTCCTTAAAATGTGCCACCGTGAACTTTTTTCCTTGCTGGAAATGCGTTTCATAGAACCGTACAATGCGTTCGCGGAGCACGTGCTGTTTCGACGCCATCTTTGCTTTGACTAAATTCAAACTAGCCAAACCAAACACGCCTACTGTTTCTAGGGAGCCAAAGAGCAATTTTCTTGGAGAAAGAAAATTTTACGCTCTGTATTTGAGTTACTGAAAGGTATTGAAAACATTCTCAGTTTTTATTTAACACCCGTTACCTCGTACCTATTTGGTCCGCAATGTGTTTGTTCTCTACCTTGTCTAATTTTTCTAATTTATTTGATCATGAGTTCACTAATAACACAAATAGAGATTATTTCAGCCGCCTCTGGCACCAATAAGAGTTAAAAAGTGTCAGTTTATTTTGTGTTAAGCATTTATTCATTGTTTAAGAATAGAAGATAAGAAGTTTGATGGGCCACATGGTAAAACATCCACGAGACAAATTTGGAACAAAACACATAAATCACCAGTGTGGCGAAATCCGGAAAAAACGCATTAACTTCTCAGCACAATTGTGTGTTAAGCTCCTATCCACGTTCTTGACTTTAGTTGGATTATCTTGGACGTTGGATTTATACAATATCTACACTTGGTGCAGATTTGTCGAGTGTGGAATAAAGATGGGTACCTACCTAATTCCATCAATCAAATGCATTTACACGTCCAAATCCCCTCGAACGAATAAAATGACAACATATAAATCAAACAATATCCTCCATTTATTCATGCATTTCTTCTTTCATTGTTGAGCCAACGAGCGATTTCCCCTTCAAGCTCATCTTGACCTGTGTGTCCAGAGATGACAGATTTTAGACCCTCTGATCTCAAATAAATTATCTTTTTAAATTTTCAAAATATTTCCAAGAAAATAATTTATGAATGAAGATGTTATATTATACGTATTCGATTTCTTGATAAGTGAAGAATTCTCAAGCAAAGTAGAAAAATTTATCAATCGGAACTGAAAGGGCAACATCTTTGCTGAAGCCATCGAAAAAACACGATATGACGAATGTGTCGCCTCGTCCGTCCTTCGGTGCCAGAATTTCTTTCAATACCTCGAGAGTCGTGTGTGACAATTGGACCCTCGATTGGTACCATTAATCATCGCCAAGCCAAGAGCCTGACTGAGCCCACCATATCTGAGTGCCAAACGAGGCCGATTTTATTTCGGGTCGGGAAGTAGGAGTAGACTTTTTCGGTTCCGTCTGCTCATATTGTTCCTTCCGTTGTTGGAGCTGAAGACGGATAGATGGAATGCCGATGGACGGAAATAAAATGCAGACCTTCCTAGAGACATATGTACTATGTATGTGCCTATGTTCGGTCATATTTATTCACAATAAGCTGGAGGATGATTTTCATACAACATTCAATATCCGATAAAAATGAAGTCAAATTGTAACAATTCGGGTAATATCTAAGGCATATTTTATCTTGAACTGAAAATACCCAGATAATCAATCATTTCGTCTATAAATACTAGGATATTTATTTTTTTAAACATGAAGATCATTGCCTGAAAACCATTAATGTGTTCCGCAGTGTTCCTGTCAAAAAAAGGCTAACCTAATCAAGCCAAACTCAGCCATCACGTCTTCAGAAACAGCCCTCCGCGGTTTATCGGAAGTCGCTTAGGCTGAATAAAAAGTAATAAAGCTCACGTCCACACACATTTAATGAACGAACATGGTTCCATCATGTAGAAATAAGAAAGAAAAAAAGTTTCCCCGATGAAAAATCTCATTTATTTTCATCACAATCAATTTTGATCCTTTCCCACTGAACCCAGTCAGTGTACAGTATAGTAGGTATTATAGCTGCCTACTCCACAAACCACCCTCCAAGCCTCTTCTCCATGTGTGGTGGTGGGTGGGTTGCTCTGGAAAAACCGCTCCGCCCGCAATCTGGTTTACTTTCCGGTTGTTGTTGTTTTCCAAGCCAGCAACCATCAACCGAACACTGCAGGAAACACTGGAGTAAGATACACTTATTAATGGACAGCAAGCGCCCTCATGTTCGTTCGTAGCAATAGACAGTTACTGTGTAATTATCCTGTTAACAAATGAGCGTAAAGCCGATGTATCCTAAATTTTTTACCAATTTTAAAATCACTTTTCCGTCTTCAAGGTAAGTATGAAATTCCTATTGACCATGTGGAAAATGTTGCAAATCACCAGCATTGAAAGAAGTAAAAACGTTTAGGGAAAAAGGTTTCCTAAATGGGTTTATCGGGTTAAATGCGCCTACGGCTGTTTTAATAAATGGCTGACTGGACAGCATATCTAATCAATGTATTTTGAGGATGATACGCTTTGAACATAAGGCAAGAAAGAATTTTATGAATTTATCAACTCGAAAAAATTTAAAAATTCATACAAGGTTTAGATACTTTTTGATGTAATATTTTGGATTAAAAAAAAGCTCAAAACAAATACTTGGGTGGTTTTTAACTCTTATTCAAATGTATGTACTTAAAACTGATGGTTTTTAACTCTTATTCAAAGGTATGTACTTAAAAAGTAAAACTGTAAACGCTGCAGCCCGTGGCGTAGAGGATAGCCTTCAAGTCTTCTAAGCCTGCTGGTATGAGATCGAATCCCGGTCACGGCACACATAGTACACTTTCTGTGACTTGGTGGTTTTAACATTTGGGGATTTTTTTTTATTATCTGACATTTTGCGCCGGGGGTCTTCAGATTTTCCCCAAAATTGAAAATTTGGTTCGTTTTTGCGACTTAAAAACACATGTATTTTTTCAGATTTCTAACATTTTTATTTTTTTAATTTAGCTTCGGTTTGATTTTTTTGTAAATAAAAAATAACCATTTTTCAAAGCTACATAACTCTGTTATTTTTCAACGGAAATTATAAAATAGCACATCAAAATGCATTGAAATTTTATCAGCTTTCCAAATAAAATAGTAATGTAAAGCACGTCTATATTGCATTCTATAATCACATTTTTGTGATCCCAAATACAGGGACTGAACCTTCTACTATTGGCATTGATTATGCTTCTCAAAGATCTTTGATCGAAAAGTTAATAAGTTATATAGCATATGACCAGGTTGTAAAAGCAACATTTCCATTATTTGTTATATCACATTAACAATACAATACTAAAAATGTTGGGTCAAATTTAAAGTCAGTTATGCTGCAAACACTCTACGCAGCACGAAAAAGTAGTGTTTTTTTACCTGCTTTGATAAGTTCTTTTGTTTCCATGTTGTTAGAAGTGCGCGCTATCTCCATATGTGAGTGTAGTTGTTCGACCATTGTTTGTTTTCGATGCAAAAAAGAGATTTATTGTCATCATTTATTTCATAACTCTTCAAGGAGTTGATGGCCCTTTTTGATGTCTTCAGATGAAAGTTGCATCATAAATTGAGCTATACAATGGTATTTTTTGCAAAATATTCGGTGATGCAGACGGTACTTTTAGACGCCATTTAAAGTTTATTTACAACTTTTCATGTTGAAGGTCATTATTTAATTTTTTTCAACTATTTTATTTGGAAAGCTGATAAAATTTCAATGCATTTTGATGTGCTATTTTATAATTTCCGTTGAAAAATAACAGAGTTATGTAGCTTTGAAAAACGGTTATTTTTTATTTACAAAAAAAATCAAACTAAAGCTAACTCAAAAAATAAAAATTTTAGAAATCTGAAAAAATACATGTGTTTTTAAGTCGCAAAAATGAACCAAATTTTCAATTTTGGGGAAAATCTGAAGACCCACGGCGCAAACCCGTCAGATAATAAAAAAAATCCCCATTTGTAAGATGCTAGCCATCAAACCCTAGAAAGATGTACGTTTAGAGTTAAGAAAAAAGAATCCCTTCGAGGAAACATCAAGTTTCATTGAGATCCTGTATGTATTTGTGTACGTTTTTTATTTAAAAAAAAATATATGTTTAAGCTTTTACGAAGGTTTAATAATGATTAGACAATGGAATACAAGAGTGTTTTTGTGTATGCCCCTATCATGTTTGTAAAATACCACTTGTTCAAGCCGAATCAGCTTAAAAGATTTCGTTCTGGAAACTTCGTTCCAGAATGATCCAGAAACTGTATCATTCTTTCCTTTTTATCCCTATTTGGAAGGTTCTAGAATATTAACCGATATTCCAGATTGTTCCTGTTTTCACCTTGTTCGTTCGAATGTTCGTTCCAGAACATTCGATTTGTCTTTAAATAGAGGTGCGTGACGTACAGGCAAGGCAGTATGAATTAACCTTCCAAATTAAGTGAATTGTTGAATAATTTATGTAGAGAAAATGTAACAATAAAGGAATAAATTTTGTGAAGAATTAATAGTTTATCACTCAGAAGTGCATCCGGAACTTAAGATTTGATTGGTTTGCCGCATATACAGTCCACTGCCAAAACACCACTATCCAAAAATAACAGGTTAAATAGAATAAATATCTATTTTTAACAATTAAACTTCGAATCTAAGCTCTAATTAACACTTTAAGGGAGAATTTAATGTCTCACAACAGATTTGATAAAGATCGCGACTCCAAACCATCAGAGTTCTCTGGTATTCTCTTGATTCGGAGCTCAGAAACGCTTCTTGAGAGACATAAACTAGTTTCAAAGTCGATTTTTGCAAAAAAAAAACTGGAATGAACTACATACTTAAATTGATTGGTTTGAACAAAGAAAAAACCATTAAAATTCAAACGAAAGTCTTATAGTATGAGGCACTTTATACTTGTGTACAATATCTTCAAAAACTTAACTTCGATTTCATCCATAGTGCGCTCGCTGGGATGATTTTCAATCCTTTTTCTTTGTTTGTATGTCGGGAAGTGGTGACGCCCGGATGTATGTACATACGTTATGTGTGTTGTGCTCTAGCTATCTCTGTGTATCCATCATTGGCAGTAACCCATTAAAAATTACTCCCGCACCCCCGCAAGACAAAATATCGAAACCCACTCACCAAAGGAAATACCCGTAAAAATTTCACCGTGACGTGTTGACTCAATTCGGGCGGGCTATCCCGCCCCATCCCTCGTCCCTGCCTAGTGGTGGTGTGGATTATCTCTCGGCTTCCGAATCCAACCTCACCTCGGAAAATTCTGTTTCATCCTGTGTTGAGCAAATATGATTGCTTAATTTATATGTAAATTTTTATTACTCCATCTATGGCTAGTTTTTTTTTAACCTTTCTTTTCATTCTGTTATGATTTTCACTTTGGTTGGTGATCCATCATTTCGTCAGTTAGTGAAAACTGTTTAACCCCTTTCCTAACTATACCTACTCTTAATCATCCTGCCTGACCTGACTCTCTGTCTCTCTGTCTGTAGGGATTTCCGCCGAAAAACCCACCGGAAAAACATGTTCGCTCATAGCAGCAGCACAGGTGTGTCTCTGCTATTGGGATCGAAAACGAACTAACAACTTTCCCATTTGTACGAACATCATCATTCCAGCAGCGAGAAAGCAATCGAATGAGTTTTAGTGCAGCTTTTTAATTTTTAATCAACGTGCAGGGGTTGATTTTTAAATGCTAAGCTTCCGAACCTTTTTATTTCAGTTTTTGGGGTAGTACTCGGTTGTTGGATCAACTCCCGGAAGGGGTTTTTTCGTTTGCTAACTCTCTCCTGACTATTCCAATCATTCATACACAATCCGTCAAAAGGGTTCAAATATTTACTCCAATTCCCGGCTCATTGATGCTCTAGCTAGATGATGCCTAATAGGGAGGCTGATTGGAATTGGTCGAATAACTAGTAGGTACCATTGCATTATTAAGCTTACCTTCTGCTCGTGATTTTCCGAGAGCGCAAAAAAAAATCCTGCCGGATTAAACCTTGATCGGCAGATGTTAAGCGTATTTCTATCTAAACGCTAAATTTTTCTTGCAAAAACAAACATAGTTGGATAAGTTGTAAATAGTAGGTTAAATATAGAAGTAGGTTGTAAATAGTAGAGTACCGTCAAACGGGGCATCATGCAACAGCGGGGTTCGATGCAACATTTATATAACCCTACATTAAATCAATTTTTAATTTAATGTATTGTAATAAAGTTATCTTTTAATGATCACAAAATGATGATGACATAAGTTCTCACATCTTAAGCTAGTTTTCTTAAAATTTTTATTTTTATGTAAAATTTGAAAAATCGAGCAATAAATGTACAAATTTTAACATTTTTTAATGCCAAAAAAAACTTTATCCAGTATGACAGATTGGCTTGATAATATTACCTACAAACTTTTTACTGGTTTCCTTTTGTTATACCAACATTGTTGGTGTTAAAATATTTTTCGAACAATCACGCAATTTTTTTAAATAAATATTTTTAAAATTCCGTTAGGTGTCTGGGGTTAAATGCAACAAAATGCAAATCAAAGAAATACCTGGTAAATCTTGTTCCCATGTGTTGGAATATTAATGTTTTGCATCACGCGTTTGTAAACATTGGAATTTTATTCATCGAAACATTTATTTTTATGATTTCAGCTTTTAGAATTTTTCGTAGTAATATTTAACCCCTAAATGTATGCAGCATCTTCATTTTCAGAAAAAATGTGAAAATTAGTTATTACAGACCCAAAAACTACTGCAATTGGTGTTGTCATGCGTAATGGTCTTTAAGGCATCGCTAATATATTAAAAACTATAAATTTTCGTAAGTGTTCATAAGATTTTTCATTAAAAACAAAGTTTGTTGCAAGTTACCCCATTTTCTAAGGAGGGTGAAAATCGCATGTTTTTAGAAAATTAAAAATAACTGAAGAAACCTATAATTTTTCTAACTACGCCAATTTGATACCCCAGCATCCTTAAAACTTTTGATGCATAAGGGGTAGGATTAATTGTGAACATAAGTTTTTTAGAAGCCATTGAAGTTGAAAATTGTTGCATGTTGCCCCAGTTGACGGTAGTTAGTTTCCTTTTAAAAAAAAAAAATCAAACAAACAATCCCACTAAGTAATCAAAACGAAAACATTTGTCTTTGACATAAAAATGTAAAAAGTATTTTTATACAAAAGGTTGATTAAAGATGTAACTTTGAGGTATCACTTAAATCACAAAAATATGTACATTGTAATCACTTCCATCTGTACCGTTGAGCCGTCAACACGTACGCCGGAGCATCGTATCGTTGCTGTGTACCTGCAGGAACATTTTACATTATTCATTTTTTTTTACCTTTTTTCAATCACTGCACTTTTCAGTGCATAAATTGTTTTCATTTTCTTTTATTCATATTTTTCACTTTTCTTTCCAGCATGGGGAAGTCATCGGCCGGCGTCAAAGTCGGAAGAAACGGATTGTCGAACCTAATCCAGACCCATCTTTCAAAAAAAAAAATTGAAATTTCCAATTCATTCGATGTCTTCATAACATCAGTGATAAGGAAATATTCAGATTTATTTCTGATAAGAGTACTAAGAAACCTTCTTCTTATACTCTTAAAAACGAAAAGGTTCCACCAATTACGGTCACGATTCCTGACTTCAATGCCTTTCGGAAAGAATCGTCGATTCCGTCAAGGACATTCTCTGTATTTGAAAGTTCTTGTGAGACAAATATTACTTACTTACCGTAAAACGGGGTAACATTGATCACCGGGGTAGCTTTGATCAACATGAAATTGTGCCAAATAATCATCATTAACTAAGTCTACAGTTTGAATTTTTGAAAACTGTTTTCTACGTTTGAAGCCTATTAATTGAGTATCAAAAAGGCAAAATTTGGTTTGTATTTGAAATTTGTTTTCTGCTAGTAAAAATGATATTTCAAAATCTTAAAATATCTATCTTTTCCAAGGCTCGCAAACAAACAGCTCTCCTGATGATACCAAAAAGCATTTAGAAGCAAACGAGTTGTTGAATGTGAAAGAACAACTTTTTTTCTTTGTATTTGTGTAGTTGTAGTGCTATTTTTATAGGCATTTAGTGATAAACTTTTTATATTTAAAAACAAAGGACGTTTTCCAAGAGTAAGCCCGTATTGGAAAAATGGCTATGAACCCTATCAATGGTTAACTTTGAAGAAAAAATGAAAATGGTAATGGTGGGTGAGCCTAGAAGAACGTGTGAAGGTAAAATTTCATTTGTATTTTGAAGCTAAAACTATTTAGCAATTGTTATAACTTTTGCCCCTAAATGTATGCAGCATCAGTGTTCTTTTTTCGATTATAAATGTTTTTAAAAGAAAAGGTTAAAAACTAGGTCAAATTGATGAACAATTATTTAAAATTTTATAATTATGGTTTTTTGTATTCTTTATGATCAAGAAAACTCGATAAAACCGTCAAAATAGAGACTGATCAATGTCACCCCAAAGCATCAAATTCTGAACAGAGACTAAATCGATTTTTAAATCAAATTTAAAGAAGTCTAATAAATTTCTCCAACCATGTTTTACGTTCATAGGAGCCCAGTACTGGTTTTAAAAATATTAAACATGCCACATTCCCCTTAACCGAAAAATATTGAAAAAAGTGATCAATCTTACCCCGGATTACGGTACTTACTTAATGATCCCGCGCCGATCCTCCGGTGCATAGGGCCGCGGTAAAAGACCTCCACTGTTGACGATCCGGAGCCAGCGTCTTCACCTGGTCCCAGTCAAGATTCTCGTCGACAGTTCGGATTTCAGCGGCTAGGCTTCGCCGCCACGAATTTCTGGGTCTGCCTCTTCTTCGATGACCTTCTGGATTCCAATCTAGCGCCTCTCTGCAAATCTCGTTTTCATCTTTTCGCAGCGTGTGCCCAATCCATCTCCACTTACGTTCCCGAATCTCGATTTCTAGCGCCTTTTGATGACACCGGCGATGTAGTTCCTCATTCGAGATCCAGTTGCCAGGCCACCAAGCGCGGATGATATTCCGCAGGCAGCGGTTTACAAATACTTGCAGTTTTCGCGTCGTTACCGCATATGTGCACCAAGTTTCGCACCCGTACAGCAATACGGATTTGACGTTTGAGTTGAAGATTCGGGTTTTTGTTCGTAGAGAGATCTGGCGTGACCGTCAGATGTTTCGGAGACTCGCAAATGCAAATCGGGCCTTTCTGATCCGTGTTTCGATGTCTTTTCTGGTACCACCATCAGGCGTAATCTGGCTACCAAGATACTGGAAGCACTCCACTTTCTCAACTTGTTGCCCAGCTACCATGAAACTGGAGGGATTTCCTGTGTTGATCTCCATCGACTTGGTCTTTCCGACATTGACTTTGAGACCTGCTGCCTTGGAACTTTCGGTGAGGTCGTCGAGTTTGCTCTGCATATCTGGTTGTGTTTGGGCGAGCAAAACAATATCGTCAGCCAGGTCAAGGTCGTTCAGTTGCTCCATTGTTGAAGGATTCCACGGCAATCCTCGGTTCGGTGCACAGTCAATCGATCCAATCAGAATCTCATCCATTACGATTAGAAAAAGTAGCGGTAATAGAATACATCCTTGTCTCACTCCAGCAGTTACCGGGATTGGTTCGGACAAGACACCGTCGTGCAAGACCTTGCACGAAAATGCCTCATACTGTGCTTCGATGAGATGGACTAGTTTCTCTGGGACCCCTCGTCGTCTAAGAGCAGCCCAGATGTTTTCATGGTTAAGTAGGTCGAATGCTTTTTCGAAATCAACGAACACCAGCAGAAGAGAGTCCTGGAATTCGTTGATTTGTTCCAGTATGATTCGTAGCGTTGTGATGTGGTCCACACATGATCGTCGAGATCGGAATCCAGCTTGTTGCCGTCGGAGTGTAGCGTCTATTTTCTCCTGGATCCTGTTCAGAATCACTTTGCAGAGTACTTTGAGGGTTGTACAGATATCAACGTTATGCCTCGCCAGTTACCGCACTCTGTCAGGTCTCCTTTCTTCGGGACCTTTACGAGGATACCCTGCATCCAGTCGGCCGGGAATGTTGCAGTATCCCAGATGTCAGCGAAAAGACGGTGCAACATTTGTGCTGACAGGGCAGGGTCGGCTTTCAGCATTTCAGCAGGGATGCAATCGATCCCAGGTGCTTTGTTGGATTTCATGTTTTTGATTGCCGCTTCTATTTCAGCCAGCGCGGGCGCTTCCGAGTTGACGCCATTTATGCGACTTACTGTTGGCGCTTCAAGCTGCGGGTTCTGTTGGCCATCGCTATTCGTGACTTGGAAGAGTTGTTCGAAGTGCTCAGTCCATCGTTTGAGCTGATCTGTTCGATCGGTCAATAACTGATCTGCTCGGTCTTTTAGCGGCATTCCTGCATTAGTCCTTGCACCACTGAGGCGGCGAGAAATGTCATAAAGTAATCGGATATCTCCAATGGCGGCGGCTCTTTCTCCCTCTTCGGCTAGGGAGTTTGTCCAGGCTCTCTTGTCTCGTCTACAAGCTCGTTTAACTGCCTTTTCCAGCTCCGCATATCGTAAGCGGGCGGCTGCTTTGGCTGACCCGGTACATGCCTGCTCAATTCCGACTTTCGCCTTTCTCCGATCATCGATCATCCTCCAGGTTTCATCCGACATCCATTCATTTCGTCTTCCACAAACTTTACCGAGAGTACCATGGCTCGTCGTGATAAAGGCATTCTTGATTCCACACCACTGTTCTTCGACTGTTCCGTCTGTCGGCAGCTCCTAGGCTCGGGATTCTAGCTGTTCAACGTATGCCCTTTTTACCTCTGGATTTTCCAACCGGCGGACGTCGTATCGACACCCGACTTTCTCCTCGCGCCGTTGGACACGCGCAACTCTCAGTCGTATCTCGCCAAGGACGAGGTGATGGTCAGATGCAATGTCTGCGCTTCGTTTGTTGCGGACATCAAGAAGGCTCCTTCTCCATTTTCGACTGATGCAGATGTGGTCAATTTGATTTTCTGTTCGGCCATCTCGGGATACCCAAGTGACCTTATGTGCTGGTCGATGGGGGAAGAGCGATCCACCGATCACCATGTTGTTGTTTCCACAAAATTCTAGAAACAGCTCTCCGTTTTCGTTCATCTGTCCTAGACCATGGCGCCTCATGATGCGCTCAAGGTCCTGATTGTCGGAGCCAATCTTTGCGTTGAAGTCGCCCAAATGGATTTGAATGTCACCCTTCGGAATTCTCTCAACCACGCTGACAAATATTGATGAACTTAAATTGGTTTTCAAAAAATTAAAAAAAAACCCTCGGGGGAAGATGGGGTTTTCTATATTCTTATTAAAAAGATGCCTGAAAGCACTTTAAATTTTTTAGTAAAAATCTTCAATAAATGTTTTCACTTGGCTTATTTTCCAAATAAATGGAAAAATACCAAAGTAACTTCAATTTTGAAACCTGGAGAGAGCCTTCAAGTTATCGACCAATTAGTTTGCTTCCTTCTTTATGTAAACTATTTGAGAGAGTTATTTTGAATAGAATGATGATTCACATTAATCAAAATTCTATTTTCCCTGATGAACAATTTGGTTATCGTCATGGACATTCTACTACACATCAACTTTTGAGTATAACTAATATGATTAACGCTGGCAAATCTGAAGGTTATTCAACTGGTGTTGCTCTTCTAGATATTGAAAAGGCTTTTGACAGTGTTTGGCACAAAGGTTTAATAGCTAAATTAGCTCGATTTAATTTTCCTGAATATCTCACCAAAATTATTTGACTAGCCGAACCTTACAAGTAAGCTATCAAAATTCATGCTCTGAAAGGACACACATAAGAGCTGGTGTCCCTCAGGGTAGTAAACTTGGGCCAATTTTAAACAATATTTTTACGTCTCATCTTCCTGATGTACCAGAAGGAAAAGGTAGAAGATTATTTGTTGATGATACTTTGCTCTCAGCCAAAGGTCGGAATTTACGGGTTGTATGCAGTAGATTGCAACAAAATTTAAATTCCTTTTTGAATTACTTGAAAATGTGGAAAATTTTTGCTAACGCTTCCAAAACTCAACTTATTTTATTTCCCCATCAGCCAAGAGCTTAATTTTTAAAACCTAATGAAAATCATTCCATAACTTTTGATGGGGTTTCATTAGAATGGTCTGATCATGTACTTGGGACTCACACTTGATCGGAATCTTACTTTTAAAAATCACATTGAAGAGATTCAATCTAAATGTAATAAATACACTAAATCTCTTTATTCTCTCATCAACAGCAAATCAAAGCTGTGCCTGAGGAATAAGTTGCTCATATACAAACAGGTGTTCCGATCAGCAATAATGTATGCAGTTCCGATTTGGTCTAGCTGCTGCGCGACGAGGAAGAAAGCCATCCAGAGGATTCAGAACAGGGTTCTGAAAATGATTTTGCGGCTTCCACCTTTGCACAGCACCGAAGATCTTCATCGGATTGCGGGCATTGAATCGATCGAAGAGATGGCCAACAAAATCATCTCCAACTTCAGAAGCAAATCGATGCAGTCTTCCATCGCAGAGATTCGTTCTCTCTACAATTAGTTTAATTTTAGGATAGTTTTAGTTTTTAGTTGTAAGTTTAAAATATACCGTCAAACGGGGCATCATGCAAAAGCAGGGTTAGATGCAACATTTGTATACCACAACACTCATTCAATTTTTATTTCAATATACTATAATAAAGTAATCATTGAATGATAACAAATTGATAATGATTTTAAAGTTTCTGATTGTCATAAAAAATTTGAAAAATCGAACAATAGATGTACAAATTTTTACATTTTTTGATGCCATAAAAAACATTACCTAGTATGACGGATTTCCTTAATGATATCACCTACAAACTTTATATTACTTTCATTATCCTACATTAACACTGTTGGTGTATAAATATTTTTCGGACAATCACCAAATTTTTTTAACAAATATTTTTATAATTAAGTTAGCTGTCTGGGGAAAAATGCAAATCAGAACTAAATCTCATAAATCGCGTTTCCATATGCTGGGATTTGATTGTTTTGCATTATGCGTTTGTTAAAATCAAAATTTTATCCATCCTAAGATTTATTTTCATGATTTAAGCTAACAGAATATTTTGAAGTATGTTTACCCCTAAATGTATGCAATAGATTAACACTTCTATCTTTAAAACATTTTTGACAGAAAAAAATTTGAATTTAATTCGAACCAAACCAAAAATTACTGCAATAGGTACTTTATGCGTTATGACATCACAAGTGTATCAAAAATTATAAATTTTCAAACGATTTCATTTGATTTTTCATTAATTACAGCGTTTGTTGCAACTTACCCCTTTTTCTTAGTATGGTGAAAATCGCATGTTTTTGTAAATTCAAAAATAACTGGTAAAACCAATAATTTTTCTGACTATGTCAGTTTGGTTTCCCATCAACCTTAAAACTTTTGATGTACAAGAGGTATGATTATCTGTAAGCATTAAGATTTCAAAAGCCATTGAAGTTGAAAAATGTTGCATGTTGCCCCAGTTGACGGTATTTGACATTACAGGATGTTCTCCTACAAAAAAAAACTTGATTGTGCTCAGCAAATTTAAGTCGAATAAATAAATTTTAGTGATTAATAAACTATAGGGCTCTGGACAGTTCATTATTGAACTGAACACCTAATTTCATGTAATAATGTAATATAAATGTAATGATGAATATGTACGAATAAAGACACATTTAAAAAAAACCTTCCTTGCTGTTTTCCAAGAGCGACTCGGTCTCGGCAACAAAACCCAAATCCACCTGCACCTCAAGCCTGACGAGTCCCTGTCTTCCGTCCGAAACGTCACGTAGCCTGTGCGATCTACAACACCGTAGACGACGAACTTGATCGCCTGGAACGGATAAGAATCATCTCTCCAGTCGACTACTCCGATTGGGCTGCGCCTATCGTCGTGGTGCGGAAATCGAACGGCACGATTTGCATCTGCGGCGATTATAGTACTGGTCTCAACACGGCTCTTCAACTTCACCAGTATCCTCTTCCGTTGCCGGAGGATATTTTTGCGAAACTGGCAAACTGCACCGTCTTTAGCCAAATCGATTTGTCGGAAGCGTTCCTGTAGGTGGAGGTCGACAATAGCAGCAGACACCTTCTAACGATAAACACTCACCGTGGCCTCTATCGTTATAATCGTCTCTGCTGGGATAAAAACAGCTCCTGGAGCCTTTCAGCAAATTATTGACGCTATGCTGGCAGGCCTACCTGGCATCTCTGGTTACATTGATGACTTGGTAGTTGGTGGAAAAACTCCGGAAGAACACTTTTCCAGAATCAACGAGGTGATGCGACGGATTCAAGATTTTGGCTTCACGATCCGTCTCGAGAGTTCGCTCATTTCTGGGGGCAATAAATTACTACGGCAAATTTGTACCCCAAATGAGAAACCTGCGATTTTCTCTGGACGAACTTTTAAAAGATGGAGCCAAATTCGTCTGGACTTCCGAACTCCAGGCGTCTTTAACCTCCAACTTAATGTTGACACACTATGACCCAGCGCTCGAAATAGTGGTGTCGGCCAAGGACTAATAAAATCGTGTACACGAGTGGCGATTCCCGCTCGTCTACGATTTTTACCCGTAAAGGTTCGCCAAAGCGCGAGCAGGCTGTGAAAAAAAATCCCTTAGGTTCGCGAACCATAGGAAACACGAGCGAGGCAGTCCAACCAGCAGACGATTCTTTTGGATTTTGAATCCTGTCTCGCTCGTGGAAATCGTAACATACATGAAAATTTTTCCCCGCGATTTTGGCTCACGAACCATTTGGCGAAAAGGTTCATGAACTTTTTTTTGGAAGGGAACGCGTGGTTATTCGATTTTCTTCCGTAGGCAGGCTGTGCGTCTCTTTAGGTACGCGTACGGGTAATAAATTGTGCTTCAAGCAGCAGCAGGAAGTTCTTCATTTTCCACTGTTCTTTCAATTATTGCATGGAATATTTCTGTTTTATTTTTAAGTTTATTAAAAAAAAATTTTTTTTTTAATAACTTACAGTGTTTTAAGATTAACGAAACTCTAAATATTAAATCAAATTCATTCTGCCATGTCAACTCCTGGGTGGTCAATTAAACAAAGCTTTTTGACAAAATTATGGATTAGAATGGACACAAGAAGGCCCTAATAATGATCTTTAACAACCGTTCAAGGAATAAATAATCAAATCAAATCTTAGAGCCTTACAATTTCATCCAAATCACTACATTTCTGTAGTAGAGGTTGAGTGTAAAATTCCATAACTGTTTTTTAAATTTGGAAAAGACAACCACGATTCCATATGTAAAGCTTCAATAAGAAAACACATGCAAACGTATCAATGATTATTTTGGATTAAAGTGAATATCATAAAAAAATGATAAATTAATTCAATAATAATAATAATAATAATAATAATAATAATAATAATAATAATAATAAAGAAGAGTTTTTCAAGTTTTCAAGTGTTTCAAGTTCAAGTAATTTTTCTTTAAAAAAAACTTTCTTGAGGGGTTTTGGCTTGAGGGTTACAAATATCTACGGAAACTTGCTTTTTCACCACCTTATTCACATGCCCCTAAAAGGATGAAAAAAAAAATGAAACCTTTAGTTCCAACGGCTTTTGCAAAGAATTGAATTCTTTTTAACTTATAAGAAGACGAAATAATTTTCCAAGAAGATAAAAAACCCGAATTATAAGAGTGCGTACTTTATTTTGTCAAAGCGAAAACGGACTTTGACCACAATAACGGGACGGTAGTTTTTAAATATTACAATAAATTCATGTTATTCTCAATTCAAATCTTTTTAAATAAAAAAATGAGTATGAAAAATGATCAATGATAAAACCGATAGAATTAATGATACGTCGGAAAATAAATTACAAATTTGCATTGTTATTTTTAAATTATTATAATCTCTAACATTCACTCTGAATCTGATCTTTATCTTACTACTGGATTTGAAATCACCTTTTATTGTCTGAATTTCCTTCGATTGAGCTTCTTGAATTGATTTCTGCAATTTTTTTATCTACCATTTTTTCGTCATTTTTATCTACTTATAATCTGAAGATTATTTTTCGATCATCAAAATTCACAACGCAACTTTAAAATGAATAACTCCAAATTAATTATTCATTATTTATGATTCAAAACTATCAAAATTCTTTTTATGGGTTCATCACTCTATGTTTCGAACTGTTAGTAAGTACGGAGTTTGTTTTTCAGATTTTATTTTAACATTTCTGAATCCGCTTATACGAATTTTGCTATTAAAATTTATATTTTCTCACTCTTTGCATAGAGTTTGGAATGGACAAATTAATGATTGAAAATTGCATATTCCAAATTCAAAAATATTCAGTTGAAATTCATTTTGGAATAGGGAATCCTGATTTTGGAATTGTGATTTTATGATGACTCAATTCTAAATGAAAAAGTCACACTTTACTATTTGAATTGGGAATTCTTAATCCACAAATTAGATTCAAATATTCGTAGAACTTATTTCAAAACTCAGAATTCGAATTTAAATTGTACAGTTTCAAATTAAGTATCACGAATATGAAATTAAGAATTTATGAGAAAGAATTTTCAATCCTAATTTTTTAAATCAATTGTATAATTTTGAATCCAGAAAAGGAATTTAAAAAAATGAATTTTGAATCGTGAACATTGAATTATTTGTTTTCAAATTTTGTTCATCATTCGGATTTTCAGCTGAAATTAGGAATTTGAAATATCAATCGCATCTAACATATTGGCTTCTAGATTGGCTTCAGCGCTTCGTCAACGTATGACAAAATTGACAGAGAACATGCAATTCAAGGTCTGCATTTATC